>NC_091090.1:36520833-37157777 GCF_032405125.1 Capricornis sumatraensis
TTTCCCTTCGTGAGAAACCCCGCCTTCGCCTCTAATACCTTTTCCAGGTTTCTATCGAAATTGTTAAATTTGCCTGAGTGCGTTAGACGCTCCACCAGAGTCTTTGCCTTCTTCATCCAGATCATCGTGGACCGTTCGCCGGCTCCCAAGCCCCACTTGAGACTGAGTCTTGGAAAAAGCAGGGGAGCCTCGAAGTTCCCAAAAGAACAAGGTCAACAGCCTTCTAGACCCGAAGAGCGTTCCGCGTCCGCCGTCGAGAGCACCCGCCACCACTGTCCCTCACACCGACAGCGGGCGCACTGACGTCTAGCACCTCGTCACGGACGTTCCAGCCACGTTGTGACAGCGCACGCATGCGCCGTTTGGCCCTCGCCATCCCGGGCCGACTTTCTTGCTGCGCAGGCGCTCTGCCGTTCCGAGAGGCGAGGGTGATTCCCCGCGGGTGGTGGTTGATGGGCCAGCACCGCGGGCGCTGGGCCCCTGTGCAGAGTCTGGCGTCTGACCGTCCCCGCCCCCTCCAGCATCCACCCCACCATCTCCGGGCCAGGTTCAAGGTGCGGGGAACCGATGGAGCGGAACAGCGGTCCGGAGGCTGGGCCGGAGGCGGAGCTGGAGGAGGGGGAGCCCGAGGTGAAGAAGCGGAAACTCCTGTGTGTGGAGTTTGCTTCGGTCGCGAGTTGCGACGCCGCTGTGGCTCAGTGCTACCTGGCCGAGAACGACTGGGAGATGGAAGTAAGCTTTCGCTGCTTCTCTCTTGCCAGCTCTTCACTTTGGTGATGCAGGCGTACGTCCCATCCCTGTGTCTTTGTTTTGCAGAGAGCGCTGAACTCCTACTTCGAGCCGGCCGTGCAGGAGAGCGCTTCAGAAAGCCGTCCCGAGTACCCCTCTGAGCCCAAGTCCTGGTGAGTGACGACGGGCCGGGGACCCGTTCGGGCGGAGGCAGTCGGGTACTAGGTTGCGTTGGGCATCCGGGACCTGCCCTCGAGTCAGGCGGCGGGTCTGAGTAGCCGGAGAAGGAGGGTTGGTGTAGATGAGACCTGCCCCAGCAGTGGGGCTCACGCTTCTCCCGAGAAGTCCAGGCTGTGTCACTTCGGATGTGCTATGGAGTCCTAGAGAGAAATATCAGAAATGTAATTTTTTACTCCAGGTGTAAGGGCATACGTAAGCGAGCGTTTCGAAATGGATGAGACACAAAATCCTCTACTGAAGAATGGTAGCTTGGAAGTCTCCTTGCTTCCCGTTGTTGTTTGTTTACTCTCTGCTGGCCGGCCAGGATAATGGTTTTTGCTCTTAAAGTCCGTATGCCTTAGAGGTTTCCCCACGATTTGACCACTGCCTCTCCTTTTCCTACCCCTACTAAACTTCCAGGCGTGTCAGTCAGTCAGTTCAGTCGCTCAGTCGTGTCCAACTCTTTGCGACCCCATGGACTGCAGCACACCCGGCTTCCCTGTTCATCACCATCTCCCGGAGCTTGTTCAAGCTCATGTCCGTCCAGGCAGTGATGCCATCCAACCATCTCATCCTCTGTCGTCCCCTTCTTCTCTTGCCTTCGATATTTCCCAGCGTCCGAGTCTTTTCCAGTGAGTCATTTCTTCTTATCAGGTGGCCAAAGTATTGGAGTTTCAGCTTTAGCTGAATATTCAGCACTGATTTCCTTTAGGATTAACTGGTTGGATCTCCTTGCAGTCCAAGGGACTCTCAAGAGTCTTCTCCAACTCTGCAGTTCAACAGCATCAGTTCTTTGGCGCTCAACTAACTTTATGGTCCAACTCTCTCATCCATATGTGCCTACTGGAAAAACCATAGCTTTGACTAGACAGACCTTTGTCGGCAAAGTAATGCCTTTGCGTTTTAATGCTGTTTTGGTTAGTTATAGCTTTTCTTCCAAGGGGCAAGCGTCTTTTAATTTTGGAGCCCAAGAAAATAAAGTCTGTCACTGTTCCCATTGTTTCCCCATCTATTTGCCGTGAAGTGATGGGACTGGATGCCATGGTCTTAGTTTTTTGAATGTTAAGTTTTAAGCCAGCTTTTTCACTCTCCTCTTCCACCTTCATCAAGAGGCTCTTCAGTTCCTCTTCACTTTCTGCCATAAGGGTGGTGTCATCTGAGATTATTGATATTTCTCCTGACAATCTTGATTCCAGCTTGTGCTTCATCCAGCCCAGCGTTTCTCATGATGTACTCTGCATAGAAGTTAAATAAGCAGGGTGACAGTATACAGCCTTGACGTGCTCCTTTCCCAATTTGGAACCAGTGTGTTGTTCTATGTCCAGTTCTAACTGTTGCTTCCTGACCTGCATACAGATTTCTCAGGAGGCAAGTAAGGTGGTCTGGTATTCCCATCTCTTGAAGAATTTTCCAGTTTGTTGTGATCCACACAGTCAAAGGCTTTGGCGTAGTCAATACAGCAGAAGTAGATGTTTTTCTGGAATTCTCTAGCTTTTTCTATGATCCAACGGATGTTGGCGATTTGATCTCTGATTCCTCTGACTTTTCTAAATACAGCTTGAACATCTGGAAGTTCATGGTTCACGTGCTGTTGAAGCCTGGCTTGGAGAATTTTGAGCATTACTTTCCTAGCGTGTGAGATGAGTGCAATTGTGCAGTAGTTTGAGCATTCTTTGGCATTGCCCTTCTTTGGGATTGGGATGAAAACTGACCTTTTCCAGTCCTGTGGTCACTGCTGAGTTTTCCAGATTTGCTGGCATATTGAGTGCAGCACTTTCACAGCACCATCTTTTAGGATTTGAAATAGCTCAACTGGAATTCCATCTCCTCAGCTAGCTTTGTTCATAGGCCCACTTAACTTCACATTCTAGACATGTCAAACTTTTCCTTTCTCCAGTGGGTCTTTTTTTCTTGCCTTTCAGCTCTTATAAAGATATTTATCACCTTTGCCTAGAACCTTTTTCTTCCTCCTTTGTTGCTTTTCTTATAATTGTACTAGGGTATATATGTATGTCCTTATCTTTAGGTGTGTGTGTTTGCGCACTCAGTTGTGTCCAACTCTTTTTGACCCGATGGACTGTAGCCCACTGGGCTTCTCTGTCCATGGGCTTCTCCAGGCACAAATAGAGAGTGGGTTGCCATTTCCTTCTCCAGGGGATCAGTGCATTCAAAATACTTATGCAATTGTTTCTGAATAACAGGTAAAGCAGGTAAATGTTAAATAAGTAAAATGTTAACATTTATTTGTATGAATGGTGAGTAGAATTCTTTTTACTCTTTTCTGAAAGTCTGAAATTATTTCCAAAGAAAGTTTATAGTTACAGTGGTGATTATTTTGCAGTATATTCAAATACTGAATCATTATATTGTGTACCTGAAACTGGTATAATGTTTTATATACATTATACTATGTGACACAGAAGTGATAGGGTGTCCTCCTCAGTGTGGTAGATCAGGAGGCACCTGATATGGATTTGTCCCCAATACTGGTTAATTATATTTTGATTAAAACAAAAAATGGGGGGGAGTTCCCTGGTGGTCCAGTGGTTAAGACTTGGAGCTTTCACTGCTGTTGCTGGGTTTCAGTCCTTAACTGGGGAGCTAAGATCCTGCCAGCTGCGTGGCAAGGCCATAAAATAAAAAACAATTTTCTAAAAGAAGTTAAAATACTGGCATTCAATATATTAAAATTATAAATACAAAACCCTAGTTCTTAAATTTGTGTGTATTTTATAAATGTTTAAGAGTCACCTTTTAGTAACGTTTGTCCCTCCACTCAAACGTCCAGGCCTTGGTGGGAAAGGTGGAGTCAGGCAGGCCTGAGGACTGGAAGCCACGCATGTGGTCTCTCCAGCATGGCAGTCACAGAGCAGTCAGACTGCCATGTGAGAGCTCAAGATTCTTGGACAGAGTTTCCAAAAGACTGGAGTGAAAGCTGCAAGGCTTCTAATGGCCAAACCTCAGAAACCCCACAATATCCTTTTCACTGTGTTCTGTTGATGAAGTAAGTCACTGAAGTCCAGATTCAAAGAGAAGGGTGTTCATTGGATTTCACCTCTCAGTGAGGCGAATAACAGAATTGTAGCCATTCCTTATCTGGCACAGTGAAACCATATTTCAAATATGATTTAAGATGAATCCAAATAAATGTGGAAATCTTATGTACTTAATCTAATTTGGGGTTGTAGTCTATAAAGTTATTTTAATGACCTATATCATTGGGGGATATCAACTTGGTTCTAAGTGAGCAGACTTTTGCATGACACAGAATCTAGTTTTCTGTAGTCATCAGACTCTTGGTCTTCCATAGGCAGATAGTTTTAGGACTCTTAAAATGTACTTACCCCCCTGCCGAACTTTGCAATGAGGAAGACTAAGAATAAATGTGAAATCCAAAATTGATCATGAATTGCAATAAAAATAACATAAATACAATTTCAGCAAGAGAATTTTACTTAACCTGTAAAATGAGGGCTACAAAGATTTGAAAAATGATTTTTAAGTTAATCAGTTTCTAGATTATTTGCAGAGTTGTGTTTCATTCTGCTCTTGCCAGTGTTGACCTAACCAAGGAAGAAACAAATGATTCCATTAGTTCTAAAACCAGCGCATCTGAAGATAAAAATGTCCAGCAAGAAGATGGCAGCGTATTCTCTTTCATTACCTGGAATATTGATGGACTGGACACGAACAATCTGCTAGAGAGGGCTCAAGGGGTGTGTTCCTATTTAGCTTTGTAAGTATTATTACATCTGTTTCATGATAGTGATAATGTGTCTTACCTGCCTACAAGGAGGGTAGTAGATCAAGGTTATGGGCTTTGCAATTGGTCTTGACTTCAGATCCAGCTGTCAGAGGAAATATCAGAAAGAATCGGCAGTGATTGCCTCTGGGAGCAGGACTGTGGATTGGGGTTCAGAGGGAACACTAACTTTTGTTTGAAGCCTTCTGGTACTGTTTTACTTACTAAACTTGTTATATAATTATTATTGTGAAAAGAAAATTGCCAGTGTGATCCGTATCTGCCACACACTGGCTCTGTGACCCTGTGGAACCACTTGAGAGCACTTCAATTCTCTGGAGCTCGGAGCTCCGTTTTCTTCATCGTGGATAATAACTGTTTCAAGAGGACAGAAAGAGACAACACTTCAGGCATCTGTTAGAGTATAAGACAATTGGAAGCTCTTAATATTACTGGGTGTCTACGATCAGTGATTCCAGTTCTTCTGACTTTAAAGAGTTGTCATATATATATATTTTAATTTGATCTTTACAGTATTATGTGTTAAGTAACACAGATCTTTCTCATTTTATAGTTATCAAAGATCAATGTAAACATCAAATAGTAGGTGTCCTAGAGGACTATAATTTTGTGTTTCTTTTATGCTGTGGTATTTTCCTAATAGGTAGCTGCAAATGAAATGATATACCTGGTGCTTATCATGAATTGATGCGTTTAATTAGGTACAGCCCGGATGTGATATTTCTACAGGAAGTTATTCCCCCATATTATGCCTACCTAAAGAAGAAAGCAAGTAGTTACAAGATTATTACAGGTGACAATTTTTATGTTATTTAACTTGTCTTTTTTTTTTTAAAAAAAAAAACAAGTCAAGGAGAGAGATAAATCAAAGTTAAAGAATTGGAACATAGGGGGAAAAAGCACAAATAAAGTAAGCTTGAGAAAAAGAAGTCACACTCTGATACTAAAAAAATCATAGGGCCTTTCAATCTGGAGGTTCATAACCTTCGGTTCTAGAAAATTCTTTTTTCTCTTTCTCCTTTCCTCCCTCCGTCTCCCTCCTCCCTTCCTCCTGCTGCCTTGCCCAGCTGCTGTCTTCCTAGTCTGCTGCCCTCCTCCGTGCCCCTCCCTCTCCAGTCCTTCCTCCCTTCTCTCCCTTTTCTTCTTTTCCTGGTTTCCCTCTATTCTGATAAACCTGTCACCCCTTCTCCATCTGCTTTGCTCTCTGAGAAACCTGGAAGCTTTTATTCACTGCCCCTCCACTTCTGTTCTCTTTCCTTCTTGCAAGTTTTTACTTTCTAAATTTTTTATTCACTTACTATGATTTTTCTGGTGCTTTCAGAGTTAAAAGTAAGTTCCTATCAAGTTGCCTTAATTTGTCTTATACACTTGCCTTTCAAAATTTTTTCAAATTTTTATATTTGGTATTAGCACTGTTAACTGTTTGGGGCATTTATGTAAATTCATTTTTATTTTTGTATTTCTTCCATATTTCCAGCTACATTTTTGTATTTCTTCCATACTTCAATTATGTCAGGACTTGGTTGGCCATCTTCAACTATTCTGAAGTAATAGTTTACTCTTAAGATGTAGATCCATTTGAATTCTGTACCTGTTTGTTAAAATAGAATTTTTAGTAGGGAACTTGGGTAAACTGCAAATATCCCTGACCTCTCAGTGTACATTCTTTTCCACAAACACTTGAAGGTCATGAAGAAGGATATTTCACAGCTATAATGTTGAAGAAATCGAGAGTGAAGTTTAAAAGCCAAGAAATTATTCCTTTTCCAAATACACAAATGATGAGAAACCTTTTGTGTGTGCATGTAAGTAATTTTTTAAAATTGACTTAAGAATGAACTAATTTTTTCATAGCTCCCTGATGATGTCTTAAGAAAAAATAAAACATTGCATTTAGAGAAATATTTACTACTCCCAGATTCTTTTAAATAGCCTTAAAGAACATTATATATTAAATTTTTTAGACACATTTCAAATATAGACAAATTTGTAAAAATAAGATCCTTGATTCATTAGATATTTTCTTAATATATGAGTTTGCTAACATTCCACATTTGCTTTCTAGTTTTTTTTTTTTTTTTTCATTAAAGGCACTGTAATTGGTACTGTGTTGCATTCTGTGAGTCTTTCAAAAAGTAGCCAAATAGGTCTTGCTCTCATAGAATTCCTATATTAGCAGGGAAGAGATTATATGTATAGTAACTAAAATAAAGGAAAGGCATAAATGCTGTAGGAGAGGTGTAATCATGTGCCTTGAAAGCTTAGAGGAAGAAGAGATGACTTTTAGCCACATTGTTTAGTGACGGTTTCACGATGGAAGTTGTATTTGAATTGGGCCCTGAAAAATACGTCAAATATAGACATTAAGAACATGGTGGCAGAACCACCATGAGCAAACTTGTGCAAATTGCAAATAGCAGGGTATGTTTATATGAAAGAGGGCATGTACAGCTCGAAATGAGCGTTCTATTCAGTTGAGTGTAGAGGGTACAAAGAGGAGGGATAGTGTGATGAGAGGCTAGTAAAGTAGGTTGGATCCAGATTATAAGAGATCATGAATGCCCAGTATAAAAGAATTTGGACTTGACTGTGCAGGCAATTAGTTGAAATATTGACAGATCTTACATGTTGGTATCTTCATTGCAAATGGTATGTGATTCTCATTCATTCATTGATCATTTAACTGACATTATTTGGAATTAGCTATGTGTCAGGCTCTCAATACTATAGTAGAAAACAAAAGAGCCTTCTTTGCTTTGAAATGATTGAACAGCTTTGTAGGAGAGAGGTAATGGGGCTGCAATTTAATCTGCGGGACCTTATGAACAGTCTACAGCGTGCTGTAGGAGGATAGAAGAGGGAGCCACTGAGACCTGGGACATTGGGAAAGGGCTCACAGTGGAGCGGACATTGGGGTTAGGTCTTGAAGTATTAGTGGGTACTTGCTCAGTATTCTTTGGGAGTCTTCTTTGACCTTTTATAGATAAGCTCATTGCTGATGATACAGTTTCACTTTAATAAATATTACTATGTAACCAATCAATTGAATAATTACTGATTCTGCTAACAAAGTTCAGTGTTAACAGTGGATCATTTTCCCAGCTCTCATCATTTATTTATCTTGTTGCAGGTGAGTGTGTCAGGAAATGAACTTTGCCTTATGACTTCTCATTTGGAAAGCACCAGAGGGCATGCTAAGGAACGAATGAATCAGTTGAAAATGGTTTTAGAGAAAATGCAAGAGGCTCCAGGATCAGCTACAGTTATATTCGCTGGAGATACAAATCTCAGGGATCAAGAAGTGAGTGATGAAGTCAGTTCAGTGTTTATGGGCAGTTTGTTGCTGTGGAGATTCATTTAGATTTTCTTGTGTTTTTGGTGTTTTTTTTTTAAATTTTGTTCATGGCTACACTGAATCTTCATTGTGGCATGTGGGGTCTTTAGCTGCAGCATGCGAACTCTTAGTTGAGGCATGTGGGATCTAGTTCCCTGACCAGGGATCACTTAGGGGCCTCCTGCATTGGAAGCGCAGAGTCTTAGCCACTGTACTACCAGGGAAGTCCCCTAGGTTTCTTTTGACTAAAGCTATTAAAACTAGGACCTTCATTTGTTCATTATTTGTAAGTGGCCTTGCAGATACAGTTCAGTGAATAATTATTTAGACTGTACTACCTGCCTTGGACAGGGAAAGCAGAGGCAGAAGACGCTGTTACATTATTAGTGAAATATATATATATATATATATATTGCATATGAAAAGGACAACACAAAACAATATATGTTGATTAAAAAGAGGGGTGTAGAGAAAATAATATTAGAAGAGTTTAGCAAAGGTCGCTTTATTTTCAGTTTCTCTAGTCACAAGGTGAGAAGAACAAAGATTTGACCAGCCTACTTTTCCCTAACTCTTCCTACTGAGATTTTATTTTTTCAACCTTTATTTTTTTTAACCTTCATGACATTGGATTTGGCAGTGATTTCTTAGATATGATACCAAAAGCACAGAGAACAAAAGAAAAAATAGGTAAGGTAGACTTAATCAAAATTAACTTTTGTGCATTAAGGGATATTATCAGTGGAGTGAAAGGCAATCCATGGAATGGTAGAAAATATTTCCAAGTCATATATCTGATGAGTGATTGATATTCAAAATATACAAAGACCTCCTACAGTTAAACAAAAAAAACCTCATTAAAAAATAGGTAAAATACACATGGAATTCTACTCTGTTATGTGGTAGCCTGGATGGGAAGCAAGTTTGGGGGAACATGGATACATGTATATGTATGGCTGAATCCTGTCTCTGTTCACCCGAAACTATCACATCGTTAATCAGCCATATCCCAATACAAAATAAAAAGTTAAAAAGGCAAACGATTAAGATATTTCTCCAAAGAAGACATACAAATGGCCAATAAGTACTTGAAAAGATGTTTAATATCATTGGTCATGAGAAAAATGCAAATCAAAACCAAGATGAGATACCACTTCACAGACATTAGCATGACTGTTTTTTAAAAAAATAACAAGTGTTGGCAGAAATGTGGAGAAATTGAAATCCTATGCCATAGAACTGTAGTGTTAATGTCATACATTTTATGTATACTTTACCACAATAAAAGTTTCTTTTAAATCCTAGAGTGAATGGGAGGAAAAGTAAATGTTAGTAAATTTCAAATAAAACTGCAGCTATTTGACATTATTAGATCATATAAAATGGTATGCGTCTAAATTTAGGTTACGTCTAAATAGCTTAGAGTAACAGTTTTGCCTTCTCTACACTTATGTTCATTTTTTAAAAACTGCTAATAACAATAACTGAGGCCATGGGTTGTCAGTCTTCTGGGTTTTATCTGATACCCACAATTAGGGATCTATTTATGTTAGAAGAGAAAGGGCAAATTTCAGACCTCTCTGGCTCTCTTGATATCTTTACATTGCCTACTTATTATCATGCAGTAAAATACTTGTATAAAATATCTAGTTGTACCCGGTTTTGCATTTGTGCATAAACAAATAATCTGTGGCATTCTGACTGGACAAACTGTACTTAGATGCAGTCATGGTAAAGACCTTTTTAATTTGAGGGAAAAAAGACTGAAAAGAGTTCTTTCTTTTTCTTTTCAGGTTACCAAATGTGGTGGTTTACCCAACAACATTTTGGATGTCTGGGAGTTTTTGGGCAAACCTAAGCATTGCCAGTATACATGGGATACACAAATGAACTCTAATCTTGGAATAGCTGCTACTTGTAAGCTTCGTTTTGATCGAATATTTTTTAGAGCTGCAGCAGAAGGTGGCCACATTATTCCCCAAAGTTTGGACCTGCTTGGGCTGGAAAAACTGGACTGTGGTAGATTTCCCAGTGATCACTGGGGTCTTCTGTGCAACTTAGATATAATATTGTGAACTGCTTTTCAAATACTAGTTTTAAATGTTTGAAGTGATTTTGTTCTGTGATTATAATTTCAATTAAATTTCTGTTTGTTCTGGAAAGGTAGTTTAACAAGGAAGAATTATAAACTGGATCATTGTAACAGAAGGAAAAACTACTGTGATTTTGTTTTGTGGATTGTGTCCTCAGATTTCAGAACTAAATCTTAATGTTCATTTAAGCTAAAGCATACCTGTGTTGAAAACATGAGGCCTCTTAATGCAAAGTCACAATGGCTACCAGAGCTTTTAATAGTGCTCATAGCTGCTGGCTGGATTTCAAGCAGGGCCACATTTTGTCTGTGGACTAGCCTTTATATTAGATTTATTTTTTAAATCAGGTACCAAAATAGTTATATTTTAAGTAAGTCTTCAAAAAAAAAAAAAAGGTTACAGAGTCCTTGGGATTGGATCTTTTAATACTGTTTCATAAATCCAGATAATCTGATAGTTATCGTCCATCAGATTTTTTGTCAAACTTGAGTTTGTAGTTATGTCACTGAATAGAGGCAAAGTTAGGCTTGATAATGATTAAAGTCAGTTTTCCAGAGGCATTGGGCTTTTTTTCTAAGGGGAAAATGTGTAAAGAGAAATAGACATTTAGTTTTACTGCTTGTAAAACTGAATTTTTCTTAGGAGGTGAATAAGGAACACTTCTACGTGTGCTTTAAGGAAACATTTTTTTTTCCCCCATAAGAGGGTATACTCTAAATAAAGACTTTTGCTTGTTTGTAGTCTGTGTTAACATGCTTTTGTGCTCGTGATGGAATTGAAGTCATTCCCTGCTTCCTATTTCTGACTCTACAGCTACTGCAGCTTCACCTTTGTGTGGAAGAAAGCAGCTTTTTCATTACTTCTCACTCTGCCAAGTATTACCAGGAATTGACTTCCTCAATATACAGAAAGGAAAACTGGTGGTAAATAATTGGAATAAGTGGCAGAACCTTGTTTTCATCAGGAGTGTCAAAATTAAAAAGACAAACTGAATATGTACATATGGTTTGTCACAATAGAAAAGAGGTGTATATGTTAATTGTTTAAGAAAATGAGAATTAATGCTAAAATTTTAGCATATATTATGGAAGCAATAGTTCATTTTTTGTGGGAAAAGGATGTTTGGGGCACAAACTGCTTATTCACTTGAAAGAAGAGTTAGAATAACTCTACCACACTTCATATTACCAAAAAAAAAATCTGGATAAGTGACAGGCTACATATTAAAAAAAAAATGTAGTACTGTGTGTTCGATTAAATAATTACTAAATTGTTTTAAAAACTGGAAAGGAGTATCATTTCCTTAATATGACTCAACATCCAAGTTAAATACCTTCCCATTTACTGCTTATAGTGACAAAATCTAAAAAACAAGTTAGAAGTTAATAAAAACAATAAAGCTACTTTTCATCTGCTTTCCATAGGCCATAGTTCTTAATGCAAGAATAAAGACACTACTACTTAGTATCTTTTTTTTAATGTTTATTTTTAATTGATGATTGGTTTACAGTATTGGTTTGATTTCTGTTGTACAACAACATGAATTAACCATAGGTGTACATACGTCCCCTCCCTCTTGAATCTCCCTCCCACCTCCTGCCCATTCCCACCCTCCTAGATTATTACAGGGCCCCTGTTTGAGTTTACTTTGAATCTCAGGTTTTCTCAGTATAGTAGCTTTGTGTACCTTATTTCCGGTCTTGTTGAAATTCCAACTCAGAATCATATATATCAATGTGGTAAGCAGCATCTTTGTCACTGATATGGAAAGTACTTGAATCATGCTGGACCTGTTTGTCCCACCTTCAAAAAAATGTTCATCCTTGTCTTTTATTGTGCAGTTCAGTAAGAACAGATGTCCCAACCAACAGCATATAAAGATCAGATAAAGTCTGGAAAGCTGTACTAAAAGTACATCATTTTATCTTTAGTATTTATGATAGTGTCTGGCATGTAGCAGGAGCACAATAAATGCTAAAGAGAAATGATAGTGGCCTCTCATTTGTGTCTTACAGAGGCAGCTAATATTTTCACAATTCAGTATGAAAATAGATATTATATGTATTGTGAAGTGAAGTTGCTCAGTCGTGTCCGACCCTTTGCTACCCCATGGACTGTAGCCTACCAGGCTCCTCCATCCATGGGATTTTCCAGGCAAGAGTACCGGAGTGGGTTGCCATTTCCTTCTCTAGGGGATCTTCCTGACCCAGGGATTGAACCCAGGTCTCCTGCATTGCAGGCAGATGCTTTACCGTCTGAGCCACCAGGGAAGTTCCCCGATTATATGTATTACATATGTGAAAATAGATACTCATTGTAATGACTCTGAGTTTAAAAGTCTAGGCTAAACTTGCATGTATATGTAAGCATATATATATATATATATATATATATATATGTAAAAAATTTTTAAACCCATTACTTAGTTTTTAGTTAGAGACTCCTGGGAATAGCCTTATTGTCTGAGTACATCAGATTTCTTGATGTGGGGAGAAAGGGCACTCGGGGGGGTACAATGGAATGCCACTGTAAGAAGAGAAAGGACGGAGTGTCTTGTAAGGTTTGGGTTTCCTCTGAAGGAGGGTCTTGGAATCAGAGATTGGTCCTGTTGGGTTACTCTTTTTCAGAGCCATGTTGGGAGAAGCAGGGATTAACTATGAATTGGGCGCTGTCATGAGGGAAGGAGAATTCAGCAATGGGGTATCACTAGTTACTAACAGAAATAGTGAAGAAAAGGGGGTTGGCTGGTAGGAAAGCAGTCATTCTAAGAGGAGGTTGTTATGTCATTTTACAGCTATTGCATGACTTTGGGAGAAATATTTCCTGTTAATTTCACTTCTGGGTTAATCTGTACCTGTCCTCCCAGTGTGATCAATTGGTGTTTCCACTCTTTTCAGTCCTGAATAGTTTTTGTTCTTTGTGCACTCCTCATATCCCCACAATCATCTTATACAAATGCTATTACCATCTCTATTTTATACTTGACAAGAAAGGTTTAGCAAGTAACTCATTCAAGGCCCAGCCATACCCAGGGCATAGCCTAGAAGGGGATTGATTGCTCCTCAAAAACTACTCAGGACTGAGAGTGGAAATAGTTGATCAGGCTGGGAGGACAGGTACAGATTAACCCAGAAGCAAAATTCACAGGAAATAGTTCTCCCAAAGTCATTGCTTCCAATAGCACTGCTCTAAACTTAATAGTCATGGGAATGTACAAGGAAGGCCTCAGCAGTGCCCTGGCTTCGTTTTCGGTCCTATATTACCATACCTCGATGTGTGCATCTTTCTTACAAAGAAACTATAAATGCAAGGGAGAATCTTTCACAGGAGTTCTATTGTTCCAATGATCACCTTCCCATAATGCAATACTTCCTAACACCGGTTTCCATCCTCGTTTTAGAAAGCAACACGTGCTCAAAATTCGCGGGAAGCCTAAAGAGGCTCCCGCTGGAGGAGCAGGACGTGTGCATCTGGGGTGACTTTGCTTTGGGGGAGGCATTTGCAAAGGGTCTTTGACCCAAGTACTGTGCTCACGCCTCCCTTGAACCTGGCCCGGGCATTTGGAAGAGGTACTTTCCCCTCAGGCTGTTTAGGACCAAGGTGGCCTGAGGGGTTGGTGAAGGAAAGGTGGAGCGATGCAGGCCACCCTGCTGCCCGAAAGCCTTCTGCTTGGTCCCCTATGTGGTGGGAGTCTGGGTTGCTTGCGTACCCATCTTTAGAGCACGAGCTGGGAGCCTAGAGCTGGGTAAAGACTGCTGCCTTCCCATCCCTGGGGGCACGTGTGCGCGTGCGCGCGCGTCGCCGTGGTAACCACGCAGCAGAAAGGCGCTGAATCACGGGCGCGCGCTATCCCAGCTCCAGCAGAAGCTGCAGCGAGGGGCGGGCGGGGGCCTTCCTGGTTGCAAATTGGCTAGACCCGTGCCAATCCCGGCGGGACTGGCTGGCCTCGCGCAGAGAAGCGGTGACCACAGTCGCTGTCACTGCTGGAGGTACGAGCGCAGCAGTAGCCTCATCCCGTCTCCGGTTTGGGCAAGAGTCTCTCCTAGCCAGCAGCGCCTCGATAAAATACCCCCTTCCCAACCCTCTGGCCGAGTAATGGGAAGAGAGGGCAGCAAGTAGGCAGGTTATGCCAAAGAAAAATAAAATCAAGACGCCCTGAGTTAGGAGGTGAGTTTCTTAAGGTTCTTCTGGCCATCTAGGAAAGGGCTTATTCTTGATTGCTGCACCGATTGATTGTTTCTTAGTAGGGTGGAGTCGAGAAAATTTCCATCTTTTCCCAATCTCGTGAATTGCATTTCTTAGCCCTGTAGAAGCGGTTTTCTTTAAACTTCGTTTGGTATTATTTATGTGATCGTTACTATCATTTGCTAAATTCATTTTGTCTGTGTATCTTAACCATAATTTGAAGCTAAAAACCTTTTCATGGCTTTTTCCTCCTTCCCTTTGAACTTCCTCCACAGAGTGGATATTCATCACTACATTATTAATCATGAGCATAAACTTCGTTTGTGAAAGTCATTATTCTTTCCATCATTCATTCTCTTAAGTATATGGAGTGAGAAAAGAATATGATATACACACTCATCCATTTTTATTGCTAGATTTCTCATCTAAACATTTTTGTTTGTGGGTTAAATGTTAGTGTTTTTCCAGGACTTAAATAGAAAAATTGAATGATATCTTTGATAATAATAGAAAATGTCAATTTCAGACAACGCCCTCAAAAGAGCAGGAAATTGTGAGGGGAGTGTTAGTGTTTATTTCTTTATTCCTGAAATGTATGTTCATTGTCCAGATGTTTCAAATTGTTCATTACAAGAAGACCACAATCATGGAGACTCCTGAAATTATGCCAAATGTAAAATTTTATCTTGTGCTTATTATTATAGATGATTTTTCATATAGACAAGAGAAACTGGAAATATCAGTTCAGCTGTAGACTTTTGTTTCATATGGAAAGCTGAATTCCTCTTTGAATTTGAAAAATCTGAAAAAGAGAAGTACAAATATATATCAAGACTTTTTTAGGAACTCAGGTGATAGATTCATCACACCTTTGCCATCTAAGGTGCTAATTTAGGAAATTAATTTCCTTTCAGAATAACAAAAATAATTCAGCCGAACTCACTATGCAATGAAAATAGTCAAAAGAGAGCTTCAGTAATTTTTAATTGTAAAAGAATGGATATGCTGTTAAATTTTCTTTATTTTTTCTAGCCAAACAGAGAAGATACATTTTCTTTAAATAAATTTGTAGAATCAAGCATGACTATTTCTGGGGCAGTGATGTAAATTGCCAGGTCAGATGGCCTGGGTTTGGTCATTGCTCTTCCACTTAGTGGCTGTGTCACATTTGACAAATTCCTAACTTCCTCTTAGACTCAATTTTTTCATCTGTAAAATAGGGATAATAATAGGAACAACCTAATGGAATTCCTATAAGAATGAATTAAAGCAATACATATAAGAGCTCTTTACTCATTGCCAGGCATGCAGTAACACTTCAGTAAAAGGTGAAAGTCAAAGTCTCTCAGCTGAGTCCGACTATTTGCAACTGTGTAGTCCATGGAATTCTCCAGGCCAGAATACTGGAGTGGGTAGCCTTTTCCTTCTCCAAGGGATCTTCCCAACCCAGGGATCGAACCCAGGTCTTGCGCATTGCAGGCAGATTCTTTACAGTTAAGGCACAAGGGAAGCCCACTTCAGTAAAAGTTAGTTGTTATTATTGTTCTCAACATAAATTTTCTTTTCAAAAAATATTTTCTATGTCTTCAGAATAATTTGGCACTAAAAATAGAAATATTTTAATATGACCAAAACTTGTTCTGATTTGTAATATCAAATCATCACAAATGCATAAATATTTCTTTGTAGCATCTTTACAACAACAATAACGAATATAATCACAATCTTAAAGGCATGTCAATTCCAGGTAATTATATTTGATACCATAAGGAAGGAGCTTCACTGTAATGGGCCTGGAATAATTGGTGAATTATTGCTCTATTTATTTTTTTTAATGTGTATTTTTAGACACTATTCATGTGAATTCCATAGTGAGAAGCTTTATTTCTGTTAAGCAGTAAATATGGTTGGACCAAAATAGCATCTATTTTTGCATCATTTGGCAGAGTCTTTTAACCATAGGTGGTGGTTTCAAAATAAGTCTTCTTAAATGACACACAGATAGATTAAAGATACGATGTTTGACTGTAACCCCTTCCAAATAACATTGGTAGAATATGTTACCTGTTGGAAAGTGGTATTATGTCTAGCCTGCTGTGCATTCTTTTCCTTAAGTTCATAAAAGCAAGGAATTCTAGGAAACATCTGTTTAATTTAAGCAGTGTAGCTAGAGACAGGATAATTTCAATTTCAAAATAAATTTTCAAAGTTAGTTTTCTTCTGTGCTATAATTTAAAAAATTATTAAGTGTGGAGGGTAAATTAACTCAATTTCACCACCTACAAATTTTATTTTTTAAAATATTTGTTTGGCTGCACTGAGTCTTAGTTGCATGCAAGCTCCCAGTTGCGGCATGTGGGATCCAGTGCCCTAACCAGGGATAGAACCCAGGTCCCCTGCATTCAGAGGCAATGCCGGGGACCACATTCCCTACACCACCAGGGAAGTCCCCACCTACAAATCTAAAGTGTTAGTGTGTGTGGTATGTTTTTTCATGTGATGGGGAAGTATGGCTTACTCCTCTCTAGGATAAAGAGCCTGTTATTCTAAGGTTGTGATTATCAGCATACTTTACCACTTATTTTCTGTCCCCCTCATTAAAATAAAGAGTAGGATGTCTTCTGGTCAATATAACATAGTTTTCTTTCTTGAAAATGTCTTCAGTAACCACTTCTTAAGATGACTTATCTTCAATAAAACTGCTGTCTTTACTATCTCTCTCATTGTATTTCTACTTATCAGGAGGTTGAAATATTTTGTTAATTCAGTGTCTTCAGCCTCCTTATGTTAAAACTACAACACGTCCAAATTCTAGGTGCCAAATGCTCAACATTTTATTATCCTGTGGGAAAGACTTCTTTCCCAACACATACATGTTTAGGATTATGCTGCTAGTTAACTAGTCTTCACTCTATATCAGAATTTCCTAACTACTCCTGTGCAGCAACTGCTCCTCCCAAATCTGGAGAAACTTTTTCTAATCTCATTTTATGAGACCTCTTACCATTCTCACTGTCTTGAAACAAAGTCTTCTCTTGGTTCACAAATACGATCCTTCAGTCCCCTCCTAGGGTTACTCTAAAGCAGATATATGAACATGTCACACTTCTGCTTCAGAATCTTCAGTGTCATGTCCATTAGTGGACAAATGGATAATCAAAATGTGATCCTTACATACAATGGGATATTATTTGGTCTGGAAAAGGAAGGAAATTGTAACATGAGCTACAATATGGATAAATCTTGAAGATATGCTAAGTGGTGTAAACCAGATACAAAAGGACAATATTGTATGATTCCACTTATTTGAAATATCTAGAAGAGTGAAATTCATACATATAGAAAGTAGAATAGTGATTACTGGAAACTGCCACAAGTGGCTAATGTTATGATTTAATGGGCACAAAGTTTCCATTTGGAATGATGGCAAATTCTGGGGATGGTGATGGTGATCGTTTCACAAGATTTAATCTCTGTCTTTCCAGTTCTGCAGTTTTGTTTCAGGGAGAATAGAAATAGAATTATTTTCAACCTGCTCAAAACTTCTTGTACTTCCAGGATATGAAGATTTCTGTCTTTCATTGATTCCAGAACCTTCTTGGCTGTTTTCTCTTTACATTTTGTTTCTTCCCAATTCTTTTTTAAAAAATTTTATTTTGTTTTAGAATATAGCTATTTAATCCTCCCAATTATTTTTATTCTTTCTTTTTGGAGTCATCAGAAGATGTATATTGGGCCATTTTTTTTTTTACTTCAGGACTTTATTCTGTCCTTTGCATTTTCAGCTTATTTCTTTGAATTGCGTTTCAGCTTATTTCTTCAGTTAGAGCTTCCATTTCATTTCATTGAGTTTTTTAAAATTAATTCATTTTAATTGGTGGCTAATTACTTTACAATATTGTAGTGGCTTCTACCATACATTGACATGACTCCAGTGACTTTAATTATACAGCTTCCGATTGTGTCTTTTAATTTTTGTCTCCTCTTTTCACTTTAATCTGCTTTACCACTTCAAACATACTTACTCTGTAGTGTCTCTTAGGTACACTTTTTACTTCTGTTTCTTGCTCTCATCTGTTAACATCTGCCACCTCTCCTTTGTACTGGTTTGTTCCCTAAGGTGTATTACTCTTGTTATTACGGTGGTTCATTTTCAGTGGAAGTTGCTTTTCTGGTGGAGTTCTATGTGCTTCGTATCCAGGACTGTCCCTCTAAACAGACTTTTGCTTTGCTTCTGCCTCGGCACTTAGCTTTGTGTTAATAAATGTTTTGTTGTTGTTACGTATATGTATGGTCCACTTAGCGTGGAAATAGAACTTATAAATTGGTATTGTACCAGGTTGTGAAAGGGAAGTCCCCAGAGAGAGGTACATCTTGGCCACCTTCCTCTGTTTTCTTTCAGTCTTGTCATGGCATGCCTCTGGTTTCCTCTAGCCCCTATTCCTAGGATGCATTAGTTCTTCTAGTCTGCAGTGGTGTTTGTGAGGCTCCTCATAATATTTTATAATGTCAATAGATGTTCAGCTACTTTCCTGCTGCATTAGTCTTTGATAATATCTAATTCCTTAATTAATCTAAATTAATTTTGTCCCTGCGTTTGGAACTAATATTGTATTTTTCCTTCCTTCTCTTTCTTTTTAAAAACTATTCCCGTTAAGTTTTTTGTCTTTTGAACATTCAAGTAAATTTTCCTTCTTGTTGGAAACATATATTCATTATCATGCTGGCACTTCTTAAATAGTGATTCCCATCCCACTGTTTTGGTACTCCTAGTTTGTTATAGAGTAGTAGTGAGTGGCGCATGCATGCTTAGTTGTGTCTGACTTGTTGTGACCGCACAGACTGTAGCCCGCCAGGCTCCTCTATCCATGGAATTTCCCAGGCAAGAATACCGGAGTCGGTTGCCATTTCCTCCTCCAGGGGATCTTCCCGACCAAGGATTGAACCCAAGTCTCTTGTGTCTTCTGCACTGACAGGAATATCCTTTACCACTGGAAGGGAAGCCCCATTATAGAGGAAGCCCTAATAAAAAGTCATTTTAGCACATATATTTTAATAGATGAGTTTTGATTTATAATGAATTTTAGAATCTGCCACGACCTCTTCTTTTATTCCCCAAATATCCTTTTGCCTGTTTGTTTCTTTGCAAATGAATTTTGCTAACTACTTTAAAGCCATCTGTTGAGTTTTAGTTCATTTTTTGTTTCTTTGTTAACAGTATTATTATCCTTAATGTCTTTTGTCTTTCCAGGTTATACAAGGTTTTCCTCCCCCAGTATTTGTATCTCCTGTTCTCTCTCCCAGTAGAGTTTTCTTATTGTATTTTAATAGATTCTCTTCACATTTTGAGTCTTTTTGCATATTTTAATGCTTCTGGCCATGCCTAGAAATGGGATCTCTCTAATTAGTGCTCTATCTGGGTATTTGTCTGCTTTATACAGAGATGCTGTTGCTTCAAGGAACTTTGCTGATCTTCACCAGCCTAGTTGTATTAACCCTTGTGCTGATATTTCTTTCACTAATTTGATGTGTCTAATGATGAGGAAACATCTTGTGTTATTCTCTTCACTCTCTCCTTAATAATCTGATTCTTAGAACATTGTTAAAAGAGTGATTTGACTTTTCTCTTTTTTTTCGGCTTGTTTTCCCTCCTATTTATTGCCTGGTCTATCCTTTGGAGCATCACAGAATCTGTTCACTCGCCATTCCACATGAATGCCCATCCTGTGTTTAACAACCAGTGCTGGATCATGTTTCCCTTAATTCTGCTTGATCGCCTATTAGGAAATCATTTTATACTGTAATTCTAAGGCATTATCTCTGTTGCCAGTAAATTCCTGGGTAGTCCTCTGTTTAGGTTGGCACAGGTTTTTTCTAGGACTAGTTCTACTTCATCCTCTTTCAGTGGAGAAATTCAGACCATAGTTTACCGTACTGAAACCCTGCGAAGTTTTTACCTTCCTGGCCTGGCATCTAATCATATCTGGGCTTCCTCCACCACCTCGCTTCCTTGGTTTGTTGGTGAAGATCTGAGACCTTGAGAGCCCTTTGTAGATGCAAGAGCAGTGGGTTGAAGCTTCTTCCACAGGTACTTTCTGAGCTGCTTTATCTTCAAATCCACTCTCCAGGCTCAGGCAGGCCCAGGGTGAAGGAGTGTGACTCATGAAGAGTATATCAACTGCCTTGGCAAAGGCAGTGTTAAAAGTGAAAAAGATCAGGAAAAAGCAACCTTGACTCTTTTTCATTCTTTGTGTTCTTTACCTATTGAAACTTAGAGACTTGCTTCGGAGAAACTGGAAACTAACTTCTGATTGATGAACCACAGAATTTCAGCTAATTCAACCAGAATATTCTATATACCTGTTGTGGATGACACGTATCTGTCTTTCTTGTCTCAGATTCTTAGTGGGAACTTCAAATAATATGAAAATAGTGTGTAAAACTGCCTTGTGAATAAAAGGACTATCATCAATGGCTATTGTGATGGTGATGATGAATATTACAAACCATTTTTCTTGTTATTAATAGGATAGATTATTAACCTAGAATATTCTACCTTCTTTCTATTTTATTCCTTTTCTTTCATAGGGAATAAATGAATAATTATTTACCTAATGCCAGAAAGTTAAATTCTAAAGGAGAACTCTTTTTTTTTTTTTCAAACAAAGTATAGCTGATTTACAATATTGTGTTAGTTTTAGGTATACAGCAAAGTGATTTGAATCTTTTCTTCCAATTCTTTTTCCACTATAGTTTGTTACAAGATATTGAAGATAGTTCCCTGTTCTTTATAGTAAATCTTTGTTGTGTAAAGATCTCTTAGACCAGCTAATTATAGACATGTTGATAAATATTAATAGAATTGAGGACTTGAACAGTCTCAGAATTGATGAACAGTTTGCCGGTTTCAGAAGTTTGGTAATCATCACCTGTCTTTAGAATTTGGCATAAAGCAGATTCACTGTCGTTGACACACAAAATCTCTAGTATCTGAGTTTAAACATCACTGAGCACTGACTGGGTTTTCCCCTACAGTGGGTGGCAGATGGTGTCTGCACTCTTCCTGGCCTTGCCTCGTGCATGCTCTCTAAAGGTGATGATTTAATTTTTAGAGTACAGGACAAAGCATTTATTTAGAAAGCAGTGTTGACCCCATTAGTAAGAATTAAATTTAGGGAGAAACAAAAATGCTGAGCCAACTGAAAGCTAAGCTATTCCCATAATTAGGGAGACTATTTAAAGCTCCAAGATGTGCGCTCAAGGTTTCACCTTCTGAAAAATTTTCCCTTAGTATAGGAATAGTATCTCCAGGAATACCAATGTCTGGTGTTATTTATAATATGAGGACCCTGAGACAGTGTGTCCATTTCCAGAAGTTCAGAAAAGATGGTTTACTCTAGGAATCAGTACCTAAGTAACTATAACTTCTCTTTACCTTTTCTTTCTTCTCACATACAGCCTTTCACTATCCACCTGTCCTTTGAATTGTTCTCTTGACTGTTTTATCCAGTTACTTCCAGGAAATCACCATGTTCCTCTCTAGTGTCACTTTGACTCCTTGAGTGCAAGATGCTCAGATGGTAGCCCAGGGCCTGTAGTCACCCCTGTGGATAAAGACTGCCTCAGCAAAGACAGCTTTTGTCATAGTAGTGACTGATAAAGCTTGGAGGTTCAGATGGTATAAGAATAATATGACAAAGAGAGCACCTCCAGCAGCTCCCAGGGGCTAAGTCGAAATAGCAAAATACAGCTTATCTTGTTTGAGTTCACTGGCTCTGAAAAGCAAGAGTTCACCAGCCTACTTTTGCTAGCCAGTTAACTGCAAACAGGACCAACTATAAACACAGCCTGTTCCTGAATAGCCCGCAGGAAAATGCTGTCCAGAAGATCCATTGAGTTCTTTGAAATGATGCCCTATTTGAGCTGTTTTCATTTCTTTCAGGCAGACATGCTAGAGCTTGTTTTCTTTCTGAGCCTGTAGAAGCATTTCACTGCACCATTATTGATAAAGGCCAAATAGCAGAAACAACCAATCATCCAGCCATAGGGAAATGGCAGCCCACTCCAGTATTCTTGCCTGAAGAATTCCATGGACAGAGGAGCCCGTTGGGCTACAGTCCATGGGGGTCCCAAAGAATCGAACACGACTGAGCAACTAACACTTTCACAAGGAAATGGTGAAGTCAGTTATAATAATCACCTCCATGGGATATTGTGAAATAACAGAAAAGAATAATGAATAAGAAAGTAGCAATGAAGGATAATGAGGGATAGAATGTGAAATGAAAATGAGAGCTATATTTCACTAAGAGAATAGCTTTGGTGAAGTATACGTATACATATAAATGGAAGGAGAGCCTGGAAAGAGAAAATAGCCGTTCATTAGTATGATTTGATCATAATGTTTTTAGTGTACATTTTGGTCATTGCAGTTAAAAAACAAGTTATTTCATTCACTCGGCCTCCATCCAGGCAGTGTGGCAGAGGTTGGAGACACAGACAACAACTAATAAAAGGCAGTTCTCCTGGGTTTTTGTAATATATCATTTTAAAAAACAAACTTTTCCCTTTGATCAGAAATGTTAGCACAGAAAAATGGGAGCCTTGGAGGAACAGCAGTTTCATCACGAAGTTGATCTTTCATAGCGCCTTCTGGCTTTTCATTTCAAAAACTAGCAGCCCATCACCATGCAGTGTCTGTAACTTCTGGCTACCGTGTATCATGGTCTGGATTGGAATACCCTGAAGTCCTTCACCATTCACCCTACCTTGGTTCTGACTCGACTGGTTTCCTTTGGGCAGAGATGAAAGAATATCCCCAGTGTGTGAAGACCTGAGTTATTCTTTCTTCTCCTTGTAAAATGGTTGGCTTTTTTTTTTTTTTTTTTGTCCATCCTTTAACTTAGAAAATGTTCTCTGTTTTAGGTACTCTGTGGGGTCAGTAATGGGACAAAGTGGGAACATTTCACAAAGCACTTCTGTCGAAAAGGACAAAGGATGGTGCTGAGTATTGCGTTGTGTCCTCCCCAAAAGATAAGGTGAAGTCCCAGCTCCTGGTGCCTGTGAATGTGACATTATTGGAAATAGGGTTTTCACAGATGTACTTGAGCTAGGATGAGACCATTAATCCAGTATGACTAGTGTCCTTGTTAGCAGAGAGAAATTTGGACACAGAGGCAGCCTGGGGGAGCATCATTTGACAACAGACGCAGACTGGAGTGATGTAGTTGCACCCCCGGGAATATCAGTGACAGAGGCAAAGAGGGATTTGCCCGAGTCTCAGAGGGGCTGTGACCCCTTGATTTCAGACATCTGGCCTCTAGAATTGTGATGAATAAATTGCTACTGTTTTAAACCACCTCGTCTGCTGTGCTTTATAACAGCACGTCCAGGAAGCTAACACAGATGTGAAAAGCAAGGGTTATAGTCAGTAAATAACCACTTCGATGATCACCCGATGGGAGCAAAAATGGACAAGACATTATCATTATGGACCTGGTCAGGCTTTTAAGCCCCTCCAGGATAATGATGCTTCAGAACTTTTATCTGAGTCAAACACAACATATTAAAACAATTTAAAGAAGAGAACTTCCAGGCTAGAAAACGGGAACATGTAAGGTTGCTCAGAAAACTTTTTTGCCCTGAAAGCCAACGACTTTAAAAGTGGGAAAATTTCCCTCCAGTTAGGTGGGTAGGGACTCCCCAGGTCCTACCATGGGGAGGAGAGCTCTGCTCTTGAGGTACATGGCTTGGGGAATGGTATATGTTTCCTTCCAGGACAGTCTTCACATTCTCTTGGTTCTGCTTTTTTCATAGGCCCTCTATTGCCACTGACACCCTATGAGGACCAATCTCTCTCTCTTTTCTTTTTAGAGATTAAAAAATATATATATAAATATTTAGTTTTGGCTCCACTGGATCTTTGTTGCTGTGCACAGGCTTCTCACTGTGGTGGCTCTCTTGTGGACACAGGCTCCAGCTGCACGGGCTTTAGTCGTGGCAGCCTGCGGGCTCAGTAGTCGGGGCACACGGGTCCAGCCGGTCCTCGGCATATGGAATCCTCCTGGATCGGGGGTTGAACCTGTGTCTCCTGCATTGGCAGGCGGATTCTTCTCCACTGCACCACCAGGAAAGTCCCAGATCTCTATTTCTTAAGAGAGAAGATTCCTGTCATACGCTTGAGATCTGGCTTTCACAGAGGTTGTCCATTGGCCCATCTTGTCTTGGCTTTCATGGGCTCAGGGCTTAGGACTCCTCCAGTGCCCCCTGAGAGTCCTGTGCTTCCCCAGTTTTTAGAGAATGGGTTTCCTTTATCTCCTCGGTTCCACACCACGTGCTTCCTATCTTCCAGGAATTCTTTGGAGTTTCTGGTCTATTAGTAGTTCTCATTCTTATTTTTCCGGTGTTTTATGATTTTATGGTTTCTTTTCTCCCATCTGTTCATATGCCTTGCCACCTTTCCCCTTTATTTTCATTTTTCAGTAGAAATGTAGGAAAGAGGGGAAATAGATGTTATCTATCCAGTCTGCAATTTGGAACTAGAAAGTTTTCTTTTTCTTCTCAGTTATTAGTGAAGCTGATTTCAAAACTCCCAAGTCCTATTAATCCTGTTAATGAAGCCAGTTCCCCCCAGGGAAGATTCATGTGAATATATTTGCTCTGTGGGCTGGGTCTCTTGGTATAATGGTGACCCTTATCTCCAGGATCTGCCTCTTTGGAGAGCTCAAACAGCAAGGGTGAAATGGTCCTTCTCTAAGGAACACCTGGGGACTTGGTCTAGTACTACAGCATCCGGCCTTTCTCAAGCTGCTTTGAGAACAAAATGGGTGTATTAAGAAGCTGTGATTAGAGAACTATAAGACAGACACCTATCCTCCAGCTATCTCCCATACCCTTCTGTCAAAAATACCTAAAATAGCCTTTGGTCACCAGGAACCTCCTGTGACATCCTCATAAAGAAAAAGACCCTAAGGTTTAATCAAGTAATAACAGCCAATACCTTTGCCCAGAAGCTTGGGTTTATAGAGACCTGCGGGGAGGGGATCGATGGAGGGGAAGGGGAGACCCTGACCAAGACTCCCTAAAAGGGGTGGTGTTGGTAGTGTAGTCGCTCAGTCGTGTCTGACTCTTGCGACCCCATGGACTATAGCCCTCCAGGTTCCTCTGTCCATGGGATTCTCCAGGCAAGAATACTGGAGTGGCTTTCCATTTCCTTCTGCAGGGCATCTTCCCAACCCAGGACTCGAACTCGGGTCTCCTGCATTGCAGGTGATTCTTTACCGACTAAGCTACAAGGGAAGCCACCCCCCTAAAAGGGGAGATAGGTATAATTGTGTGCTTCTCAGTTCTGTGTGCCAACACTCACTGGCTGATCTTGTTACTTCCATTTCTTGCTTTGAAATGAAATACCAAAGAGAATTGGCAGCAGGAAGATGAGTGCTCTGCATGCACAGGCCCAGTGGATAGGGCTAGGTGTAGGGCTAGGTTGAGGATACAGAAAGCAAAAACACAGTTATGGGTCGTCAGCATTCCCTCCAGGGTAAAAACTGCAGAGGCCCTCATATTTGGAATCTTCCAAGCTGAGATTACAACCAAGCTCTGAATTGCTGCAGCCTGCCTTACCAAAATGCCCTTTTAAAAGTTTCTGAAGTAGAATTGCATAGTTTTAAACAACCTAATGTCAAGCTCATGACGCCTGACTCTCCTACTCTCCTCCAGCGTTGTTCAGTTCAGTTCAGTTCAGTTGCTCAGTCATGCCCGACTCTTTGGGACCCCATGAATCACAGCACTCCAGGCCTCCCTGTCCATCACCAACTCCCAGAGTTCACTCAAACTCATGTCCATCAAGTCAGTGATGCCATCCAGCCATCTCATCCTCTGTCGTCCCCTTCTTTTCCTGCCCCCAATCCCTCCCAGCAATGTTAAAATATATTAAAAATACATGTCTAATTTCCCCCCAGTGGAATATTTTTAATGGAGGAGATACAAAACTGGGTTTGACATCAGTTCATCTGGTCGTGGTAGAATTGGCAGTGATCGGAATCCACTTCATGGTCCACGTTGTTGGTTAGTTCTTTCATCTGACCAGAGCTCTGTTTGGTTTGCTCTGGCTGAAGTAGCCAGGGAGCTGCTGCCGTGGGATTTGCACTCCCATTGACAGCAAACTGCGGTGCTCTCCGAATCAGAAGGCATTATTTTAAGGTTCCCCCCCTTGCACATCGAGGCCTCCCCATGGGTCCATCTGACTTGGGGAGAGCGGTCATTGATGGACCCCTTTGGAGACGGACCAGTCCCTGCATTCCACGCTCAGCTTTACCACTCAGGCAGTTCTCCCCACTCTTCTCTTTCTTTTCTGTTTATACTTATCCCCCTCAGTGCTGTTAGCCAGTCTTGCGGCTTTTAAACCCACTCTGTGGCTCCCCGTTTATACCTCTGGGTCATCTCTCCTCTCAACTGCAGACCTGTTTATCCAGTGCCCTGATCAGCACTCCACTTGACTGTCTTGAGTTGCTCCCCATTTCAAGTCATTCCAACCCCATTCTTCCAGCTGCTCAGTCATCCTGACCACTTGTCTTCATCTCAGGCCCTCCACCACATCCAACAGCAAATCCTGCAGTCTCTACCTGCAAAATAATTCAGGTATTTTGAGACCCAGACCCTCACTCCTGCCACCTCAGGGCAAGATGCCATCCCCGCACCTAGATAAGTGCTTGGGCTTCTCACTTATTTCTCTGCCTTCTACACTCCCTTCGACATGGAAGCCTCAGCCAACAGAGTTAATGCTGCACCACTTCCCATCTCAGAGGCAATGCCAGAGATCCTTGTATTGACCTATGAACCAGTGTGGCCTCCAGTTGCCTCCCCAACCTTTTCCTTTAGCCATGCTGACCGTCTTGTAGTTTTTGGAATACAAGGCACATTCCCTCAAAGCCATTGCGTTTCAGGTCCCCTCTGCCTAGAACTCTTCTTTCTGTCCACATGTTTCATTGTCTCATCTCTTTAAGACTTGGCTCCAATAAGACTTTTTTTTTAAGTTTATTTTCTTAATTGAAGGAAAATTGCTTTATAGAATTGTGTTGGTTTCTGCCAAACATCAACATAGTCAGCCATAGGTATACATGAGTCAAATAGGACCTTCTGAGTTCATGAGTTCTTCAGTAGTGTCTAACCTGCTCTTTAACTCGTCTGTTGAGCTTTTGATAGCAAAAGTATCTTAATTACTTTTACCCTTGTGCTTGGTGATTTTTCAAATCTGCCAGGGTCTTTTTTTTCTTTTTTTGTAGTAATCTTGCATCTTACTTTTCGTAAACATTTTAAGTGTCTTATATTTGTAGGTCAGTATTTTATTATTTTAAAATCTCAGGAACCGGATTCTCTTTCTTTTCTGTTGCCTTTCTTCCTGATGTCTGTGTGTTTTTAATTTGGATCTCTAAGCTCATGTTTATCTGAGTTCTCCCTAAGAGTTGAGGTGAATTCTTCCAAAAAGGATCTGTGATTGTCTCTGCCAGGTATCTGTGGGTACTACCAGCCCAGAACTACTTTAAGGTAATTTCTTCCCTTGGTTTTAATTGAACCAAACTTGTAATGAAAAGTGGAGCCCAGACCTGTGAGGAGCGAACCTGTGGATGTCAGTTCTCAGGGGAGAATTATTTCTTCCCACAGAGCACAGTGGCCAGGGTTTTATTTTTATTTTTTTCTCAGTTCATCCTTTCACCCACAAGGATGCATCTCTTAAAGGTTCCTGGTTTTCCAAGGCACCTTAGTTCCAACCCCTCATCTAGAATGTGCCCAAGGTTCCAACTTCTGTATTGTAGCCATTAGACTCCTGTCTCTATGTTCTAGAAATCAACAGATATCTCAGGCAACTACAACCTCAGCATCAACTTCCAGCTTTCTGTTCATTTTCAGCCTTAGTGGATTTCCCTTCTTTCCTTGTGAGTGCAGTTATACATTTGAAAAGTGTCTGTTCTATTTTCCCCCAGAAATCTCAATATTGTATGTGTTGCCATTTTGCTAGACATAGAAATCTAGACTTTCTTCATGTATTTTCTTTTTAAAATATGCATCTTTCATGAATTGATAATACTGGACCATGGGCCTCATAGTAATAATACATGGGTATTATATATCCATAGGATATACAATTATATTTACCTGTACCCTAATATTGGATATTATTGTTTTTATACATTAGAAGAAAACCCAGTTAGAGTTTGTTTTTTTTTTTTTTTAATGGAGAGACTCATAAGGCAATATAGAATAGTGGGAAAAACATATTCTGTGGTGTCTGACACACTTGGATTGGGTTCCAGTTCTTGGGCATTTTAGTTTTTCTGAGCTTTGATTTCACTGAATGATAATATGCAATTGGACGGATTTAAGAGGATTAAAATGAGTGCCAGGGACAAACAGAGGTTAATTGTACTTCATATAGTGTTTACTTGTGATAATAATCTAGCCTAGGAACATGTCCTGAGAGGAGGGAACAATGACTTCAGCTTGGAGGTTATGTTCAGGAAGCTGAGGAAGGCTTCTTTTTTATTTTATTTATTTATTTATTTTTTACTTTACGATATTGTATTGGTTTTGCCATACATTGACTTGAATCCTCCATGAGTGTACATGTGTTCCCCATCCTGAACCCCCCTCCCACCTCCCTCCCCATCCCATCCCTCTGGGTCATCCCAGTGCACCAGCCCCAAGCACCCTGTCTCATGTATCAAACCTAGACTGGCGATTCATTTCACGTGTAGTAATATACATGTTTCAATGCCATTCTCCGATATCATCCTGCCCTTGCCCTCTCCCACAGAGTCCAAGAGACTGTTCAATACATCTGTGTCTTTTTTACTGTTTTGCATACAGGGTTATCATTACCGTCTTTCTAAATTCCATATATATGTGTTAGTATACTGTATTAGTGCTTTTCTTTCTGGCTTACTTCACTCTGTATAATCAGCTCCAGTTTCATCCACCTCATTAGAACTGATTCAAATGTATTGTTTTTAATGGCTCAGTAATACTCCATTGTGTATATGTACCACAGCTTTCTTATTCATTCGTCTGTTGATGGACATCTAAGTTGCTTCCATGTCCTGGCTATTATAAACAGTGCTGCAATGAACATTGGGGTACAGGTGTCTCTTTCAATTCTGGCTTTGAGGAAGGCTTCTTTGAAGAACTGATTTTTGAGCTGGATATAGGCAGGGTAGAGGAGGTTGTGGATGTTGGAAAGAAGACTGGGAAGAGGGGGACATGGAGGGTCTTGCGATGAATTTGCTCTCCTCTCCCAAGGTGTCTATCCTGGCATATTTCAGGAGTTTGTAATAACACTGGCTCCAGTCAGCATTTGAACCAGTCTATGTATTGGGTTGGCTAAAGAGTTTGTTCGAGTTTTTCCATACCATCTTATGGAAAAACCCAAACGAACTCTTTGGCCTACCCAATAGCATGCACGCAATCACCTTCCTCCTAGGAGACCTGCCATGGGCCAGGAGGTGGTTCCTACTTGGTTGAACTGAGTTCACTGGTCACAGCTACTACAGTGATTTTTTTCTAAGATCAAAAGTGAACTGCCGTGAAATGGAAAGAGAAATATATGAATAATATATTTCCTGCTATTCTCCACAGATTCGTTCTGGGCAAACCTTACCAGAAAGTAAGGCAGTTAGGAAGCAAATATCAGATATGTCGGGTTTTGGCTGTCACAGGATTTCTTTCTTTCTCTTTTTCATACACTCAGCTCCAGCTGAGATGAAATCTGTCAGCTGACTTTGAAAAGTCATTTGTCCCATTTGAACCATGGTAATTCTATCTCTCTGAAATAGAGATTACTGAGTTTAAAAGTCGCAAATTAAAATATGAAGTCACTTTTTTCAGTGACTTGTTTTCTAACTCTTCCCCTCACTTTGGTTCTTTCCCTGAAACTGAAGTGTTAGTCACTCAGTCATGGCCGACTCTTTATGACCCTATGGACTGTAGCCCACCAGGCTCCTCTGTCCATGCCTGGATTTTCCAGGCAAGAATACTGAAGTGGGTTGCCATTTCCTTCACCAGGGCATCTTTCTAACCCAGGGATCGAACCTGGGTCTTCCGCATTGCAGGTAGATTCTTAACCATCTGAGCCACCCAAGGGAAGCCCCTTTGCCTGAAATGATGGTAACTCCTTGTGGTCTTAGCAAGTTGTTCATGCTTACCTGAAATGATTTCACAGATCCATGGGGAGTCAGCATACTGTCTGAATCTGGGTCAGACTGTTTCTTCTAAGGTGAAGTATAAATGTCAGCTCTTTCTCTCCATAGTGTTGTATATATAGACCTTCTGAGCAGAGATGTATACTAGTTGTAGTTCTAACTAGCTGCCCAGGAAAGCCCAGGCATTTTCTCATCGATTGGGCTGCCTGACAAAATACAGTACAGACATGTCTCAAATATTGCATAATAAAAATTATTTGTTATTTATCTGAAATTCACATTTGATTGGGAATCCTGTGTCTCTTTTCGCTAAATCTGGCTGCCTTTCTCATAGCCCGTCCCCCTCTGGATTAAATGCCCAGGTTCCTTTCCTGCATGGAACCTCTTGTGTTATTTACTGAGGTCTTGATGCTCAGTAGATCTAAGCCTCCAGACCGAGCACAATGGCAAGAATATTAAACTTATTTATTTACGTATAAAACATTGAAGACATTCACGTGATTCAAGAGGCACAAAAGACTGCTTGTTGAAAAACATTCTCTCTTCCTGCTCCCTCCCTCATCATCAGACATTAATAACGGTTTCTTGGTTGTGTCCTTCCAGAGATAGTTAATGCCTTTTCAAACAAGTTCATATTTATGTTTTTCCGCAGCCCATTCTCTTTTCCCACAAATGGTGAATACCATTGATACCGTTCTGTAAGTTGCTTTTGTCATGTAATGTTAGGTCTTGGTATATTACCAGCGCATGGAGAGCGTCGCTCTTTCTTCTTCACAAATGCAGAGAATTTCAGGGTATGGGCAGCCTTAATTTGTGTAACTACTTCTCTGCTGATGAAAGTTTGGTTGTTTCCAGTCTGTTTGTTAATACCAATATTGCACCCGAGCAATACACTAGTGTGCGTATGATTTCATGAGTGGTTATGTATATTCTGTAGAATAAATTCCTGGAAGTAGAGCTGCTGAAATGTGCTTGGTGCCACTTTGCCCTCCATAGAGATTGGTTTACATTCCCATTAGTAAGAATGAGAATGTCTGAGTAGCCAAACTCTCACCCACACCACGAAGTATGAATGTTTTTTCATATGTGACAATCTCATAGATGAAAGAATGGTATCTCTTAGCTTTAATTTATGTTCCTCTTCTTATGAATGAAATTGAGTATCTTTTGAGGTATTTAAAATGCATTTAAAACCTTTTAAATGTTGTATCTATTGATGGACTTTTCTATTAGAGGACACTTTTATGTGTTAGGGAAATTATCTTTGTGATGTAAGCTGTAAATATTTTTCCCATTTCAGTTCTGTTCAGTTCAGTTGCTCAGTCGTGTCCGTCTCTTTGTGACCCCATGGACTGCAGCATGCCAGGCTCCCTGTCCATCACCAACTCCCGGAGTTTACTCAAACTCATGTTCATTGAGTCAGTGATGCCATCCAACCATCTCACCCTCTGTCGTCCCCTTCTTATCCTGCCCTCGATCTTTCCCAACATCAGGGTCTTTTCCAAGGAGTCAGTTCTTCTCATCAGGTGGCCAAAGTATTGGAGCTTCATTCAGCTTCAACGTCAGTCCTTCCAGTGAACACTCAGAACTGATTTCCTTTACAATGGACTGGTTGGATCTCCTTGCAGTCCAAGGGACTCTCAAGAGTCTTCTGCAACACCACAGTTCAAAAGCATCAATTCTTTGGTACTCAGCTTTCTTTATAGTCCGACTCTCACATCCATACATGACTACTGGAAAAACCATAGCCTTGACTAGATGGACCTTTGTTGGCAAAGTAACGTCTCTGCTTTTTAAAATGCTCCCTAGGTTGGTCATAACTTTTCTTCCAAGGAGTGAGCGTCTTTTAATTTCATGGCTGCAGTCACCATCTGCAGTGATTTTGGAGCCCCCAAAAATAAAGTCTGTCACCATTTCCACTGTTTCCCCATCTGTTTGCCATGAAGTGATGGGACCAGATGCCATGATCTTAATTTTCTGAATGTTGAGCTTTAAGCCAACTCTTTCACTCTCCTCTTTTACTTTCATCAAGAGGCTCTTTAGCTCTTCTTTGCTCTCTGCCGTAAGGGTGGTGTCATCTGCATATCTGAGGTTATTGATATTTTTCCCAGCAATCTTGATTCCAGCTTATGCTTCATCCAGCCCAGCGTTTCTCACGTTGTTGACAATTTAACTTTAGAAATGATATTGCTTCCATGAAAAGTTTTATTTATGCATTTTTTTTGTTAGTGGACATGATTTTTTTCAGGCTTCCCAGGTGGCACTAGTGGTGAAGAATCTGCCTGCCAATGCAGAAGATGCAAGAGACGAGTTCCATCCCTGGATTAGGAAGAGTCCCTGAAGGGGAAAAATGGCAACCCACTCCAGTATTCTTGCCTGAAAAATTCCATGGGCAAGAGGAGCCTGGTGGGCTATAGTCTGGGGTTGCAATCACAAAGAGCATAGTACATGATTTATCCACGTTTTCTATAATGATTTCTGAGTTCATTTCATACCTAGGCCTTCCTCACTCAGAGATTACAAATATAATCTCCCATAGTTCCTTTTCATTTAAAAAAAAAAGGCAACTTTAAGATACAGTTCACATATCATACAATTCACCTATTTAAATTGTAGAATTTAGTGGCTTTTAATATATTCACAGACTTGGGCAACCATCACCACAATATATTTTAGAACTTATGAATTTACTATTTCAAAAAGAAACCCCATATACATTATATGAGGTAATAGAAAAATATATATATACTGGTCTCTGCCCCATTGAATTGTCCTGGCATCCTTGTAAAAAACCAACCTCACAGTTTCTTATAGTGCTTTTATGGTCTTATTTATACATTAGGAATTTATCTTGGTATGAGATATGCGGTAGGGATACAACTTACTTTTTTTCAAATGGCTCTCTATTTTTCAGTATCATTTGTTTAATAATCTACCCCCTCCACTGATTGAGATGGCATTTTTAATCATGTCCTATAATCTTTGAAATATTCGGATTCATTTTTTGAATATCTGTCCATTCAGTGATCTATGTTTGTTCCTGTACTGTCCCATTTTAATGGTTCTTACTTTATGATAGGTTTTGCTGTCTGGTAGGACTAGCTTCCCCTTAATTCTCTTCCCTTTAATTTTGTTGGCCTTCATATCTTACTGATTCTTCCATGTGATCTGAGGAATCAGCTTTGTCTAGTTTTGCATTTGCCCAAATAAATTTCTATTTTATTTTAAAAAATTCACTGTTTTTATTAGGAACATAGAAATTTAGTTGGCAATTTGGGAAAAATGATCCTATTTCTGATATCGTTTTGTCCAAGAATATTTATTCATGTTTTTATCTATTTATTTAAGCTTTTTTTGTATTTCTCACCAGAATTTTAAAGTTGTCTTAAAATAGGCAAGTATCTTGTAAATTCATTCTTAGATCTTCATTATTTTTGTTGTTGTTTGGTATTCTCTTTTATTATATTCCTTTTTGTTGTTATTTTCTTTCATTTCTTCTTCTAACTGGTTGTTGTTAATGGTAAAATTTTAAGAGAAATTGCATGCAACTTAATTTTCTATTTTTAAAAAATCATTTGCTCCTTGAGGTTTGAAAATAAACACTTTCAAATGTATCTTCTGTGTTCACAGTTGCGATTGAAAAGGTACTTGTCATGCATGCAAGTAATTTTTAAATCATCTGTCACTTTACCTAGTTTTCACCTAAAGAAACATTTTTATTTAAAATGCATTAAACATTAGCTCTTTTATTTTTTCTTTTAAATTCTCGTTTCTTCTAGTTTTATTGAGATATATTGACATATAACACTATATAAGTTAAGTGTACAGCATAATGATTTGAATTTCAGACACCATGAATTGATGACCACAGTAAGTTTAGTGGCCATCCATCATCTCATACAGACACACAAGAAAAGGAAAAAAAATGCTTTTCCCTTTGTAATGAGAACCAGTGAACCAGTGAAGTTTCTCAGTTGTGTACGACTCTTTGCGACCCCATGGACTGTAGCCTACCAGGCTCCTCCATCCATGGAATTCTCCAGGCCAGAGTACTGGAGTGGGTTGCCATTTCCTTCTCCAGGAGATCTTCCCGACCCAGGATCAAACCCAGGTCTCCCGCAGTACAGGCAAACGCTTTACCATTTGAGCCACCAGGGCAGCTCTTGTAATAAGAAGTCTTATGATTTACTCTCTTAACAGCTTTCACATATAATATACAGCAGGGTAAATTATATTAATCACATTGTACATTACATCCCCAAAACTTATGTTTCTTATAACTAAAAGTTTATACCTTTTGATCACCTTCAAGCAGTTGCCCCTCCCCAACCCCTGCCTCTGGTAACCACAGATCTGACCTTTTTTTCTATGCCTTTGGTTTTTGAAGTATTATTAACCTCCAGTACTATTTTAAATGTGGTGTACAACATAGTGATTGATATTTCTGTACATTATAGCCTAATTCCAAACATTAGCTTTCTTAAAACCTAAAATTGTTAATGTTGGTAGATGAGAAATTAGTAAACTTGAAGCCAAAATATAGTCAAGCTGTGTTTTAAGATTGATGATCTTTCCTCGAGAAGTTTATAGTTTATTAGAGAAAAAATATACATGAAAAGTTAATTAATCCTATAAGGAAGTGTTTGCTGACTCTCATATAAATGGTTTCAGATTTCATGGGCATATCTGTCACTTTAAAAATGATTAAGTTGGGACTTCCCTGGTGGTCCCGTGGTTGAGACTTTAAGCTCCCAGTGGAAGGGAGCATGGGTTCAATCCCTGGTTGGGGAACTAAGATCCCACATGCTGCATGTGTAATAAATATATTAAAATATTCTTTAAAAATGATTAAGTTATTGGACTTCCCTGGTGGTCCCGTGGTTAAGACTCCATGCTTCCAATGCAGGGGCTGCCGGTTTGATCCCTGGTCGTAGAACTAAGATCTCATATGCCATGCAGTGTGGCCAACACAAATTATTTTTTAATTACTATTATAAAGGTTTGGCCTTTTATAGTATTTGAAATCTCCATGAAGCAACTGAGCTTACCTGAACCTAAGTATTTTATAATCCATAAGCTAAAAAAAAAAGTAATCCATAAGTAATGTCACTTATGGATTAAAATGGCACCTGGTGCCATATAATGGAAAGTGCAATATAAGCAGTGGCTTAAATGAGGTAAAAGTTTATTTCCTTCTCAGAAAAACTCACAGGTTGGCAGTTGAGGATCAATACATCAGCTCCATATCATCAGGGACCTTTGATCGTTCTAGACCTGGGTCGCCTCCTCAGGGCCTGTACGTGGAAGTAGACAGCTGCTGGGGTGTTAGCCCTCGGGTCCTCTTCCAGCTCTCAGGAAAAAAGAGGAAGAGGGCAAAAGGAGCTTTTTCTGGAAGTCCTCGCCAACAATTCCTTTGTATTAATATCTCACTGACCACAGCTTAATCATGTGTAACCCCACGGTGCTGCTGGGGGTGTTGGGAAATAGTCTTTTAACTGGGTTCCCTTGTGTCCGAAATAATTATCTGAAATTTTGTTACCAGGGAATAAGGGGAGGACATTACTGAACAGACAGCAGCGATCTTTGAGCCTCATCCTTTCTGCTTCCTTGACCCTCCTCCCTTCCTTGGCAAGGACGAGATGTGTTCATCATTACTTGTTGAATACATTTCTCAGAGCTCTCTGATATCACTCCATTCCTACAGTTCATTCACTCTCTGACCCTATGTCTGAGCTTTATATCATCCAAAGAGAAAGGACAGTTGGTGTGAGGCTTCTGGGATGGTTATGCTTGGCAGGAAGCTCAGAGATGGGGTGACGCTTATGAACAAAATCAGGCCAGAAGCATCAAGAATCAGAAATAGCCCTTTTACATACATCTTGGTAACTTAAAAAAAAAATGCTATGTTACAACAACCAAAGCTTGCTTTATTTTTGAAATTAAAATATATATATATTTGTTTATTTATTTGGCTGTGCTGGGTCTTATGAAGAAGGCAACGGCAACCCACTCCAGTACTCTTGCCTGGAAAATCCCATGGACGGAGGGGCCTGGTAGGCTACAGTCCATGGGGTCCCGAAGAGTCGGACACGACCGAGTGACTTCACTTTCACTTTTCACTTTCATGCATTGGAGAAGGAAATGGCAACCCACTCCAGTGTTCTTGCCTGGAGAATCCCAGGGACGGGGGAGCCTGGTGGGCTGCCGTCATGGGGTCGCACAGAGTCGGACACGACTGACGCGATTTAGCAGCAGTAGCAGCAGCAGCTGGGTCTTAGTTACAGTATGTGAACTCTTGATTGCTACATGTGGTATCTAGTTCCCTGACCACAGATCGAACCCAGGCCCCCTGCATTGAGAGTGTGGAGTCTTAGCCACTGGATCACAAGGGAAGTCCCCTAAAGCCTTCTTTAAAAATGAAAATACAGTTGTATTTTATTAATACAAAGGGAAGATGTATTTATTGTATTAAAAAATAGAATTTACAGATAAGAGAGGAAGGAAGAAAGGAAGAGACAAGAAATCATCAAAAGGAAGAAATAAAAATTACTCTCACCAGTTTTCACCTTGGAGGGGCATTTCTTTCAGATCTTCATGTGTATAAAGTTCATCCATGCAGAGTTTATATAAGGATCTATGTATTTGTACTATTTATAGCCTTTTGAACTTGTTAAGCCTTATTTTAAAAGCCCTATTTTACTGCTCAGGTTCAACGCTGCCGTTGATTGAAGTTTTTAGGAAGCTAGTGAGGCTTTCTCTGTGAATTCTTTAATACTTTTCTTTCATTTAATGAGAACATAAAACCACAGGAAGGTAGGCAAGGCAAGCAGCTGAGAGGGCAAGACTCTATCAAGAGAATCCAGCAGTTCAGAGATTGAATAATAAGTAAAAGAGGTCTTCTTCAGTCACCCAGAGTAGAATGTTCTTCCTTTCCAAAACGATAGAGGAGGACTGGGGCAGCTACAGGGCAGGCTTGAGATCCAGAGTCTCAAGACTGACCCCAAAACTCAGTTTCCTTTTGTGTAAAGTGGGGATAATAAAACCTCCTATCTCAGAGAGAGTAGTTATAGGGATCAAAGGGGAAGATATATGTCAAAATATGATTTAATCAATGAGGTGCTATATATATATTTAAAGAATAAGGTCAGGCTAGAAATATCAAGAATACCTGCAAAACCTACAAATTGTTAGAGCAGAGAAGACTTGATAACATGAAGTCTGTGTGCCTTTAAATGTTGAGGAAATAGAGATCCATTGTTTGCTTATATTGATGTGCTGAAGGAACCTTATAGACAGTGTTGACAGTCCAGTTCAGTTGCTTAGTCGTGTTTCAACTCTTTGCAACCCCATGGATTGCAGCATGCCAGGCCTCCCTGTCCATCCCCAACTCCTGTAGTTTACTCAAACTCATGTCCATTGAGTCAGTGATACCATCCATCCATCTCATCTTCTGTTGTCCCCTTCTCCTCCTGCCTTCAATCTTTCCCAGCATCAGCGCCTTCCCCAGTGAGTCTGTTCTTCGCATGAGGTGGCCAAAGTATTGGAGTTTCAATTTCGCATCAGTTCTTCCAGTGAATATTCAGGACTGATTTCCTTTAGGATGGACTGGTTGGATCTCCTTGCAGTCCAAGGGACTCTCAAGAGTTTTCTCCAACACCACAGTTCAAAAGCATCAATTCTTCGGTGCTCAGCTTTCTTTATAGTCCAACTCTCACATCATACATGACTACTGGAAAAACCATAGCTTTGACTAGATGGACCTTTGTCGGCAAAGTAATGTCTCTGCTTTTTAATGTGCTATCTAGGTTGTTCATAACTTTCCTTCCAAGGAGTAAGCATCTTTTCATTTCATGACTGTAGTCACCATCTGCAGTGATTTTGGAGCCCCCAAAATAAAGTCTGCCCCCGTTTCCACTGTTTCCCCATCTATTTGCCAAGAAGTGATGGGACCAGATGCCATGATCTTCGTTTTCTGAATGTTGAGTTTTAAGCCAGCTTTTTCACTCTCCTCTTTCACTTTCATCAAGAGGCTCTTTAATTCTTCTTCACTTTCTGCCATAAGGGTGTTATCATCTGCATATTTGAGGTTATTGATATTTCTTCCGGAAATCTTGATTCCAACTTGTACTTCATCCAGCTTGGCATTTCGCATGATGTACTCTGCATAGAAGGTAAATAAGCAGGGTGACAATGTACAGCCTTGATGTGCTCCTTTCCCCTTTTGGAACCAGTCTGTTGTTCCAAGTCCAGTTCTAACTGTTGCTTCCTGACCTGCATACAGATTTCTCAAGAGGCAGGTCAGGTGTTGACAATAGGAGATGCTTACTGTTGCTGAGCATTATAAGTTGGCTCTAAGATAATTGCTTTCCAGAGCTTTCCAAGTAGGATATGGTTTTCAAGGTACATTGCACAAGGGCATCTGCCAAAGGGGTTGGAAATTTGGCCCATGGCCCGTTTGCCAGGCTGTGTGCCTTTGGAGCAATGTCTGCCCAGAGATTCACCTTTTATTAATTTGGCTGAAGTTATCCTATGGTATGGCAGGGGCCTGGTCTTGATCCATGGGGTTCTCAGCCAACTGCCCCTAGCTGATAGCAACTCTGCTCTTCTGGGCAGTGTCTTGGTAGCAGGCCGAATGCCATCGCTGGAGGACCAGTTGCCCTCCTGCCTTTTAGGGCATGGTCAATCACTGCAGACGGGCTATGGCCAATCTTTTCTTCTACCCACTTTCCATCCCAAACCACATTTTCATTGCTTCAGAGAAAGGAAGTTATTAGTGGCAGACAGTTTGCACCAGCAGGCAGTCTTCCTCTGGGTTTTTAGGCCTGAAGCTTATGGGACTCTGAATGTTCATGTTCTCTGCTTCACCTTATGGAAGCTTGTGTTCTGATGGCCTCTGTTATCCTGACACACAGAAACAACCTCCTGAATATAACCATGGCCACCTTCACTGTGGTTCCTGTCCAGTCTTTTGATGTGACTCAGCTCAGTAACACGGGCCAGGGAGGCCCCCCTCTCTCCTTAGTGGGCACTGGCCAGTGATGCTTGTAGGCTGTGCAGCAACCTGTTCCAAGTGGCCAGTGACAGAGCCATCACTGCAGTTCAGTGGGTGGCCTTCTTGTGGTTTGAACTGTTTCTCGAGAAAGACTCAAAGCAAGATCCAGTGGTTCCCCAGCCCTTCTTCCATAGGATCCCGGTTTGACTGTGTTGACCGGCTCCTTGTCCTTTCTGGTTTCCTCTCTGGCTCAGTGGTAAAGAATCTGCATGCCAGTGCTGAAGACGCAGGAGACATGGTTCACCCCCTTGGTCAGGAAGAGTTCCTGGAGAAGGAAATGACTACCCACTCCAGTATTCTTACCTGGAGAATCCCATGGACAGAGATCCTGGCAGGCTACAGTCCATGGGGTTGTAAAGAGTCAAACATGACTGAGCAACTAAGCCCAGCTCAGCTTAGTTTGCTCAAGCACCTCACCCTAGAAAACAGGACCTGCTCGCCTTGTAAGAAAGGAAATCTCTGACCTCCTAGTCCATCGTGCCCTTTTTCAGCAATGCTGCTTCTAATGTTCAATAAAACTCATTCTTGCCCCAAATCTAAGAGTGGTCCACTGCTTAGATGCCCTCTACTCCCTTGATCCTTGGATTGTGTCCCACTCTTTGTCATCCCTGCTCCCCTTGTAAGTTTCTGAATGAGATGCTTCTGGAAAGGGGACTTGAAGAGGAAAAGTCACGTGTCTTTTTCTCTCCCAAAAGCCTGAGTGTAAGTGTGCTTGGGGAGGGAACCAGGGATGGGTGGGAGAGAGTGGTGTGAATTTGAACTGAACTCTAGCTGACCATAGTGTATCAATTTGCAGCTCACTGCAAGGCTATGGCACACTCATTCAGTTCAGTTCAGTTCAGTCACTCAGTTGTGTCTGTCTCTTTGCGACCCCATGAATCGCAGCACGCCAGGCCTCCCTGTCCATCACCAACTCCCGGAGTTCACTCAGACTCACGTCCATCGAGTCAGTGATGCCATCCAGCCATCTCATCCTCTGTCGTCCCCTTCTCCTCCTGCCCCCAATCCCTCCCAGCACCAGAGTCTTTTCCAATGAGTCAACTCTTCGCATGAGGTGGCCAAAGTATTGGAGTTTTAGCTTTAGCATCATTCCTTCCAAAGAAAACCCAGGGCTGATCTCCTTCAGAATGGACTGGTTGGATCTCCTTGCAGTCCAAGGCACTCTCAAGAGTCTTCTCCAACACCGCAGTTCAAAAGCATCAATTCTTCAGCGCTCAGCTTTCTTCACAGTCCAACTCTCACATCCATACATGACTACTGGAAAAACCATAGCCTTGACTAGATGGACCTTAGTCGTCAAAGTAATGTCTCTGCTTTTGAATATGCTATCTAGGTTGGTCATAACTTTTCTTCCAAGGAGTAAGTGTCTTTTAATTTCATGGCTGCAATCACCATCTGCAGTGATTTTGGAGCCCCCCAAAATAAAGTCTGACACTGTTTCCACTGTTTCCCCATCTATTTCCCATGAAGTGATGGGACTGGATGCCATGATCTTCATTTTCTGAATGTTGAGCCTTAAGCCAACTTTTTCACTCTCCTCTCTCACTTTCATCAAGAGGCTTTTTAGTTCCTCTTCACTTTCTGCCATAAGGGTGGTGTCATCTGCATATCTGAGGTTATTGATATTTCTACCGGCAATCTTGATTCCAGCTTGTGTTTCTCCAGTCCAGTATTTCTCATGATGTACTCTGCATATAAGTTAAATAAGCAGGGTGACAATATGCAGCCTTGATGTACTCCTTTTCCTATTTGGAACCAGTCTGTTGTTCCATGTCCAGTTCTAACTGTTGCTTCCTGACCTGCATACAGGTTTCTCAAGAGGCAGGTCAGGTGGTCTGGTATTCCCATCTCTTTCAGAATTTTCCACAGTTTATCGTGATTAGGAAGCCCTTATCTAGCTGTGCTCACTCTTGGGAGCCTTGTTACATTAACAAGTACTTGGAGTCCAGACCTTCCTTGTACTGGTTCTTCTTCACCCTTGAGCAAATCAGTGAACTTTTGTGAATCTCAGCTTCATCATCATCATATTATCTTAAGCGCTGATAATAATGCCACCTGGGTTACTGTGAAGATGATATTGAAGAAAGTGACAGGCAAAAACAAGATGCTCATATTGCTCTAGAGCATTGAATCTAAGATGCTCGCGATTAGAAGATGCATCATTATTTTAAATACCACAAAGGAAGAAAGAAAATCCTGTCAATTATACCATAGCACATCCCTTTCTTATCCTGTAAACTGTTTCTACACACTGAAAGAGATTTTGGGGAGGTTGCTTCAGGCAGTTTTTTCTCCTGAGTCATTCTCGGGTGAAGGGTGAAGTCGCTCAGTCGTGTCCGACTCTTTGTGATCCCGTGGACTGTAGTCTAGCAGCCTTCTCTGTCCATGGGAATTTCCAGGCAAGAGTACTGGAATAGGTTGCCATTTCCTTTCTCCAGGGGATCTTCCTGACCCAGGGATTGAACCCAGGTCTCCTGCATTGCAGGTAGACGCTTTACCCTCTGAGCCACCAGGAAATATATGTGAATACACATTAAAATATTTTAAAACTTCCTGACAGCCTTAGTGCATTGCTGCTGAGTCACTTGTGAAGGCATTTAGTGAGCTGTGTTTTTTCTGTACAATCTTGCCTTTGTGTCCTCGTGTGCATTGGGGGTGTAGCATTTCTGAAAGAGGGCTTTGCATTGCTTTCTTTCAGACCTCTGACCCCAGTTCTCTTTTATTTCCTAGGTTTGGGCTTATAAGGGGAGAGAGCATGAGAAACCCTATGCCCCTTTTTAGGAACTGTTCTTTCTGTTTAAACAAACTTCAGGTGGATGGTTTGCCTGAGAAATGGTTGTCAGGAGGGGCCCTCTTTGTGTGTTTGGTCAAATAGTTATAATGACATAAGACAGGTTGACAGGAGAAAACCAAATTTAATTGCCTATTAAATTTGCAATTTAATAAGAAATCCACATAATGTGAGAGATTCCAGATAAAATGAGAGTCAGGTATAATGAGGTATATTTGTCCTCCTGGACCAAGGAGAAGCAGGTAGAGATCTGGGACTTCAAAGGGAAGGAAGGCAATTCACAGGAAGATGGAAAAGAGCCAATATTTGGAAAATGGATGTTTTCTGTGTCCTAAGGAGATAGTGGGACACAGAGAGGAGTTTTAACAAGCAGACTTTGCTAGGTTCCTCCATGTCTGCCACGCCTAGCTCATATTATACTGCCTTTATTCATGGTGATAGCTGCCTTCCTCAAACAGGTCCTGTGTCTAAATCCTTTTCGGCAGTTAGAGGGACGGACAGAGTTTCATCCTGAGTCCTTTGGAGTTTGTTGTTTCCATCTTGAAATAATCCACATGCCAGAGTGGCACATCTAGGGGTGTCCTGCCCTGAACCCCACTATGACCCTGGGGTGTTCCCACGAGAGGCTTCCCCTTGCCATGAACAAATGATAGAACTGTGTGTGTTTCTGCATTTACCTATTCTTTTCTTCCTTCCTCTTTCCTGTTTTTCCTTTGAAGTTCTGAGGCCAAATCTGGCTCCTAAGAAGCACAAAGGAAGCCCGCAGCAAAGACCTCTCAAGCCTGTCCAGGAAGCGTGCCTGCACCCGCTGTGTGAGGCAGAATGGCGCCCCCCACAGGTGCACTCACTTCATTGCTGCTGCTGGTGACCTTTACAGGTAGGAAACCGTTACCCTGGAGACACCAGCCTCACGCTTGAACTTCCTCTCTGACTTAAGCAACTCAGATCAACCTGAGATGGAAGTGCTGTGTGTTTGCTTTCCAACAGACTTATTTCACATATAAAAAGGAAGGCCTCATGCATAAGTGGTTTCTGGAAACAGGCATTTAACTTTTTTGTCATGACTATTTTGGGGAAAAGAAAATCATATTTCGTATATACTAGGAAAACGTCATGTATTTATTTCAAAGAACCGCATAGTAGATCTTTTTAAGAAAGCAAATAACAGGCTTTTTTTTTTTTTCTTAAATCTTTATTTTCATATAGTCTGTTTACTTATTTTGGTCACACCATGGCATAAAATCCTTGATCAGCATCAGCTCTGGTGATCCATGCCCCAGCTAAGCCAGCCAGACCCCTTTAAACTTACTGAAGACTGAGGATGGAGATATGGCTAGGGAAACTGATTTAATATCCAGGGTTTGTCACAATGTAGTAAAAACACACTGAGGTTTACCTGGGAGTGACCCTTGTTAAAATGTGTCTTCTTAGGCCCCATCCAGACCTACTGAATCAGAACTCCTAGTGGGTGTGACTTAGGAGCCTGAAGCATCTAAATTTTAAGAAGCACAGTTTTAGGTCATACAAGAGCCACTTGAGGAATACTACAGTCAGGAAAGCTTTCTCATTTCCTGCATATTACTCTCCTCATGCCAAACGTCCATCTTATTAACCTCACCACTGCTTAGTATACAAGGCAAAATGACCCTTTATCCCATGCTTGATGTACTCTGGAAAGTGCTGTCATTAATGTTTGAGCTCTTTTTTTTCCTCTCAAATCCTTACCTTTTTACTGCTTTTTGTCATTTTCTTATGGAGTGTTTTTCATTTATTCAAAATTCCTGAGTTAACTGAGCCCCAGTAATGCTATTTAGGGCTTGTCTGTCTTTTCTCTCTATCCTCTTTACCTTTGACAAGATGCTAACCATTGATTTTGTTGATTTGTCAATACCCGTGGAGTGCTTACTGTGTTCATGGATAGGACTGGGGCATCTGTAGAGGGAACAAACCTATGAGTGTTCTCCTGTTTCTTCAAGAACTTTCTTGAGTGAGTCTAATAGATGGTTTAGTTGTTGCGATACTCAACTTCTCAAACTTCTTTTTTTAATATTCAGATCCACTCTTAAAGTATATTTATCTAGATAAACAGCCCATTCAGGTGATTTTTTGCAGAACAAAATGATGATCTGCCCTAGAGGCTTATAGAAACCACCACCGGCAACCTGGGGGAAAACTGCTTTTAAGTTTTGTGTTGAAGACTTCTGCCAAGCTTCTCAACCACATGGAACAATTTGCTTGTTCCATGGTCACAGCCTTTTTCCTGTTTAATGATTTCTTTGACACAATTTTACACGTTGACTTTTAAGCTTCTGGTGTCCAAAGCCAGAAGTGAAACATGATAGTTCTTATGAATCATATTTTTCAAAAGGAAGTGACCCAACAGTTGTTCAAGGGAAGTAAAATGTATCCTGCCATTTGTGTTTGAAAGAAATTTCTAGCTTGGGTCTTCATTTAAAGGCTGCTTCATTTAAAGGGATGTAGTGATGTCTTTACAAGCAAAGACAGTATTTTTGAGAGTAGGGCTGGGAATTGTAGATTTATCTACCTATTTTATCCCCTTTATCATCTCTTGACCTTGATTATAAAGGTTATATACTGTTTTGTCATGTTCAGCACAGAGTGTTTTCCCCCTCTCCATATCTGATAAAAGATTAAGCTTTTCTTTAGAAAACAAAAGGCTAAAACTATTAAAGTGATTTAAAAAAAAATAGATTTGGTTTGAGAAAATATCATTTCAGTTGAAGTAAAGCAGTTTGCCTGCTTATTTACTGGGAAAGATACATATTTATGTCTAATTCTTATTGGATGAGACCAGTTAGACTTTCCTATTGAGTCAATATTTGGTACTGAATGATTCTTAAAAATTTATAATGGTGATGATGTGTATACAAGTGAAAAAAAGAAATGATTCTTATGTTGATGTGGACCATTTTTTAAAGTCTGTGTTGGATTTGTTAGAGTGTTGCTTCTCATTCATGTTTTGGTTTTTTGGCTGGGAGACATGTTGGGTCTTAGCTCCCTGACCAGGGATTGAACTTGCACCCCTGCCAACAGACTGCCAGGGAAGTCCCAAACGACATGAATTCTTGTACTGTGTTTAACCATTTATCTTACCTCCAGTTAGAAGTCATCTCTAATTGTCATTATGAAAAATGTAACAGTTATTAAGAGAACGATCAGTGATGAGCACTCACTGGAAAGATCTTTTGTTCTTCGGAGTTCAGCAGAACTGCATTCCTGGAACTATATGTGATAAGGGACCAATTTGTTTTTATTTCCAATCTACCACAGACAGACTCTTTGGTAAAATATCAACAAGTTGTCTACTGAAAGAAAAACACTCAATGCAAGAGCTGTAGGTTTCAGTTTTATTCAGGGACCTTCCTGAGGACTATAGCCCAGGCAACAACATCTCAGTAGCTCTGAGGGAACTGCTCTGAAAAACTGAGGAGAAGAAGCCCGGGTGTATATTATTTGGGGCAAGAGAATGCATGCCGCCAAGCACACTTCTTGGTACACCATTGCTGCTAGTCACAAGGAACAGGTATCTCTGCTGACGATTTTAGTGCTTTTCTATGTACGGAAAGATGTAAGAATCTGGGCTCATTAAAATTCTTCCTGAGACATGTGTCCAACTATCTAAGGGCCTGTTTTTCCAAAGCACAGAGTGCCTCATCCTGCTTTTCATCCTGAATTCCTTTCTGGGTACACTGTCTGTCAGTGACTGCAGTGGGCAATGCCTTCATCCTTGTAGAAGCGAATGGTGGGCAACGTTCTTTATTTTTTCTAATTAATTGATTTCTATTGGAGTGTAGTTGATTTACAATGTGTTAGTGTCTGCTGTTCAGCAGAATGAACCAGTTATACATATATGCCCTCTTTCTTTAGATTTTATTGCCACATAGGTCATTACAGAGTGTTGAGTAGAGTTCCCTGTGCCATACAGTAGGTTCTTAATAGTTATCTATTTTATACATGTTAGTTGTGTATATGTCAACCCCAGCCTCTCAGTGTATCCCTCCCTCCCTTCCCCTGCTTGGTAACTGTGTTTGTTTTCTACCTCTCTGATTCTGTTTTGTAGATAGGTTCATTTGTACCATTTTTTAGATTCCAATGTCTGCTTTGTTTTACAACATAAAAAAAGGAGAAAAGTGATTTTGTCCTTGGGTGCCAGGGAATGACAAATTGCTACCAAGTTTTCTAAAAGCCCCAGATTCTCTTACCATGCTGTGGGCTGGTCCCAGAGTTTGTGGCCTGCCCCACCGTGTCTGCAGATCACACTTAGGTAGCACCACTCTTCTGCCCACTGATTTGCCAGTTGGCAACGTTTGTGGTTCATTATCTAGAATCGGCTTAAAGCTAGTTGTTCTAGACCCATATTTAGGATGAGTGTTTCTTTCTTTTGATAATTCCCTGTCATCAGCATAAGCTGAGATGTTTAAAAATTCAGTTAACAGCGACAACAATATGACATTGTTCCTAGAGTAAACCTTTATAACTGGATTTGGGGCGAGGAACAAAATGTTACAAACAGTGTAAAAGCAATACGTGCGTAGAAAAGAACGCTTCTCTTCACTAAGTGGAGAAGCACCGTATAAGGAGAGAAGATGGAAGGTTAGATGGACACATGGAAGACTCTATGGATGGATGGGTTGGGGTAGAAGGGTGCGAGGACAGGTGTACAGATGGGGGTGTTGATGGTGGGCTGTACGATAAGGCAGGGGACTTCCTGTAGGAGATGCTGGTGGTTTATTTGCTTGCCAGAAGTGACCTGCCATGTTCCCTTATTGGTGGCTGGCGTGTTTGCAGGTTGTGCCTGGACGCAGTGCAGTGAGGGGAGGACCTATTCCAATGCCATCATCTCTCCTAACTTGGAAACTAGCAAAATCATGCCGGTGCCTCAGACCACCCCCTTGGGGGACTGCACATCTGCCTGCTGTGACCTACCCAGCTGCGACCTGGCTTGGTGGTTTGAGGGCCGCTGCTACCTGGTGAGCTGCCCACACAAAGAGAGCTGCGAGCCCAAGAAGATGGGTTCCATCAGGTCTTACCTGACCTTTGTGCTCAGGCCTGCCCAGAGGCCCGCACCACTGCTAGACTACGGGGAGGTGATGCTGAACAGGGGCGCCCCGTCGGGAATCTGGGGGGACTTACCTGAGGATATCAGAAAGGACCTACCCTTCCTGGGCAAAGATCGGGGCCTGGACATGTCTGAGTACTCAGATGACTACAGGGAGCTGGAGCAGAACCTCTTCCAGCCTGTCAGCAAGCAGGAGCCCCGGGGCAGCGCAGAGTACAGGGACTGGGGCTTGCTGCCTGGAGGTGACGGAGGTTTCAACTCCTCTGCTGGAGACAGCCTCGCAGCACCAGTGGAGAAGCAGCTGGAGGACCTAGAGCTCCATAAGCCAAATGAGTCAGCATGGACCCCGGCCCCGAAACCCTCTCCAGAGAGGTTGTTGCTTCCTTTGGTCACTGCCCCACCTCCAGGAGAAGAACTGGAGAGAGAGACTTCTCAGCTCCACGGGCAAGCTGGCAACAGCTCTGGGAAAGAGGTGGGTGTGGCTGGTGTGTGTGTGATGGGGGGGGCTGAGTTCACCTTGGAGCCAGGCTCAGTGGTGCAGGAGGTGCCTCCCTGCATCAGGGAAGATCCCCTGGAGAAGGAAATGGCCACCCACTCCAGTACTCTTGCCCGGAAAATGCCCTGGACAGAGGAGCCTGACAGGCTACAGTCCATGGCGTCACCAAGAGTTGGGCACGACTTAGCAACTAAACAACACAGCCTCATTAGGTGGAGTACACAAGAAGTTTCCTCTTAAGGGCACCTATTAAGGTATTGGCAAGAAAGATGGCTCTCAGAACCTTCCAGACCTAACATCTTATTCCTCTGTTGGGCTCTTGTGACCAGACTGTTTAAAAGAGCAAATAGTTCTTTTGCCTTCACAAGTCAGCCACCTAGTGATGATTTAGATGCCTCTGCTGGTATCTAAGATGAATGGGGGTTTTTTAGAAGTTTTGAAGCCAGCCCATATAATGCAGCATGTATAGACAGAGGCTTTGCAAATCTCTTGTGGTAGGTTTTGTAGGAGCAGAAAAAATTTTTTCTTCTTTTTTTTTTCCTCCTGATTAACAGGAGAAACAATAAATCTGTGAAGAATTGACAAGCCAAAGAGGTTTAGGCTTGGGGTAGTAAATTGGTGACAAAATATGTTAAAGATAAGTATCTGTTAAAAAATAAGCTGAAGCATATTAACATTATTAAGAGTTTGAACAAATATATATGTATTCAAATCAGGCAGCATCCAGTGTAGCAGATAGAAAGGAGTTCCGAGGAGCTGTACAAAATGAAAGATATTTTTAGGCAGAAGGGAGTTGGAAACAAGGAAATTATACAAGGCAGGCGAGTGGGTTGACTATTGCAAGGTTACTTTCCTTCAAGGGGCAGTGGGAGTGTATCAAGCAGATTACCTTAAGATTATTCCTGATTGACTGGTTTAAGCTTCATTTTCCGGGAGAGCTGAAACTGTAAGTCTTGCTTTAGGGACTTGGCATAAGTGACTCTATTTTGGGCCTGTTGTTTTAACACAAGGTTTGTTTATTCAGCCTCCTCAGCCCTAGATTTCTTCTCTCTGGTGGAAAGGTTACCTTCTATCCTCCTGGTACAATGCTTTATTTTCCACTAAGATACAAATTTCCCCCTACAGTCACAGTTAAATTTTTTTGAGCTGCTTTAAGTTGTAGATAATCCTTGAAAGGAAAGGTCCCTTTCCCATGGAGATTTGCCTCTTGCTTTCAGGGGGACAGAGGAAGGTCAGAGTGTTCTTTCTACACCGACGGTTTTCCAAGTACCTTTAATTCAAAATAATCAGTTTGCCAGAGTGTCTTATTTGGGGATGATGTATTCTCAACCCCCTGCAGTTTCTTCAAGACCCAACAGGTTCTGAGGTTGCTAGAAACTCACTAGTGACATGAATCAGTTGGATCAGGGGAGCGAGGTACCAAGGAGAGGACAAAAACTGTATGGAATTTTTTATGAAAAACACAGGTGAAAAGAGTGGGAACCTTTGGGAGAGAAGACATACCGAGGCAGAGGGAAGGTTCAAGGGCTAAGAGCAGAAGCTCAGGGAGGTAGACACGGAGGCTGCCCTGTGGGGAGAACAGTTGAGAGTCCAGAGGGTGCTCGCTTGGGAAAGACCAGGTCTCGGTGAGATGCAGTGAGCGAGTTGATCAGGGGAAGCCAAAGGCAGCTGGCAATACAGTGACTGGAGGACAGGTCATGGGAGAATTTAGTGTATTTCAAGGTACAAGAGGGCACATCAGAAGATAAAGGAACATAAACCAATGAAGACTTCTTTTTTTAAAAAAAGAAGAATGTTATTTAAGATATCAGTGCTTAGGTTAGAATAAGTAAGGAAAGCTGGATTGAACTGACTGTGTATTATAATCTCAACCATTAAAAATTGCTAAACAGCCTTTTAGGTAGTGATATTATCAGAAGTGGGTTTTTTTTTTTCCCCCCACTTTGGTATATGTTTCTTTTCAAAGTTTCCATATTTTTCTGTCCTTGTAATTAAGTATCACAGGTTAACCGTGTTCTTTTCCCCCACCACTAAGTATTAACACATTTCACCTTTTATGTGGCTAAGTAAACTGCAAAAGTGAGTCCCTTTTCAGTAAATACCAGTGCCCCCTTCTCCAATTAATGTTTGAGTTTCAGCTTTTCTTTCTGTGGGTTTTGCACTTCAACTTCCCCCTTTGGGTCCCCTGTCTTATTAGCCTGAGTTTTACTGACCTGGCTGTATTCAACCTTGTTTCCCCTCTATCAACTTATCCTTGTAATTGATCGCCTAGGTCCTACTGCCATCCCATGATCCTCCTCCAGCCAGCCTGGAGGTCAGCCCCGCCACTGTGGAGAAGAGCCTAGTTCTCACAGTCACCCCGTGGAGCACAGAGCATAGCATTCCAACCCTTCCCACCAGCACCATCCCATCTGAGCAGCTCAGATCTGCTCCCACTGCTCCCAGGAGAGGTAAGTTAAAAAATACACCTGGAAGAAATGTGCTGAACACATGCTGTATTCATACTATATTTTATATTTGTATACTATGAATAGTATATTCATAGTAGCGACAACTTTTAAAGTTGGCTCATTCCCTCTGCGCACATTGTTGAGCATCTGTTGTTTGCCAGAAATAGTGCTAGGCGCTGGGAATTTTAAAAAATGAATAGATATTGTCTTTTCCCTCCATGAGTCTATGATCTAGAGGACCAGTCTAACAGATAAATAGATGGTTTGATACATTTGGCAAACAGTATGGCAATACAGGATCTCATACAATATGCTGTGAGAGGCTGCTATGGGAGCAGAGAGGACGCTGAGGTATATAAATACCTGGAACTGAAAATTAGCTGAGTAGTTGGGCTGAAGATAAAGGGCTAGATGTCACTGGTGGAGAGGTGATCGATGAAGGCTGCCCCGGGAGAGTGGGGAGGTGAGCTGGGGAGAGGCCTGAGGGGTGGGACACTGAGCTTGCCGTTGAATTAGGAGCTGGGAGAGCAGAAGGAGCCTACGGAGGTCATGGTTGACACGTAGGAGCGAGCGAGCAGATGTGGACTGACGGAAGGAGAGAGGAGCGGGCTCCACGTTGGAAGCCGAGTGAGGAGGGGGCTGTGTGTTATAGGGCGACGGAAAAGCTCCCATTAGATTTAATACTCAAGAAGTTACTAGAGACATTTGTCATGTTTCCTGAGCCTTTCTGTGGGTGATATCCTTTCAGGATTACCCTCTCTTCTTTTGGGCTTCCCTGGTAGCCCAGTTGGTAAAGAACCTGCCTGTAATGCAGGAAACCCTGGTTCAATTCCTGGGTCAGGAAGATCCGCTGGAAAAGGGATAGGCTACCCACTCCAGTATTCTTGGGCTTCCCTGGTGGCTCAGCTGGTACAGAATCTGCCTGCAATGTGGGAGACCTGGGTTCGATCCTTGGGTTGGGAAGATCCCCTGGAGAAGGGAACAGCTACCCACTCTGTATTCTGGCCTGGAGAATTCCATGGACTGTATAGGGGATGCAAAGAGTCAGACATGACTCAGCTATTTTCACGTTCACTCTCTTCTTTGGTTATTTACTTTGATCCTGAGCTTCAGTAGAGAGAAGGACAATGCTGGAGGAAATGCTGGATAGTACTATAATGAAAAGGAAACTGGCCTGGGAATTAGCATCCTTGGGTTCTAATAGCATCTATTGCCTAGCGAGCTTAGAGGATGAAATGAATTGATCATTTTAAAGCCCTTGGCAGTGTTCAGTCTGGTAAATAAGCGACTGTTGAAATGAATACATTTAAATTAGTTAAATATCTGTTGCTGGTGATCCACATAACCTTGGGCAACTCATATTGCCTTTCTAGGCCTCAATTTCTAAAGTGAGGGGTTGGAACCAGTGTCCTTTCTTAGTTCACAATTGCTGATCTTTCTTACAAAGAGGCAGTGACAGGGAAGAGGCGCCAGGGAGGGCAGCAAACCCTCTATAGCTGGTCTAGGAAGGCACTCAAGGGACTGGATACAGACCAGGAGGAGAACGTGGATTTAAATGAGCCACATGTCCCTCTAACATCCCCAAGTAGCTGGGACCTCTAGAGAGCACTCAGCCTTTTTCTTTCAGTCTTTGCTTTTCTCTGTGTGATATCTTGACCTATCTCAATTGTGTTTTACAAGTGAGGCTGATGTCCTGTTGAGTCTAGTCAATTGAATGTATCAGTGTAATCTTGGCTATAGAGCAAGGAACCATTGTTCTGAATGCTGATTTAGTGAGAGTGGATGTGCCTACTGCTTGAATTAAAATAGCCTTTTTAGCATTGAGGTTGCCTGGATTTATTTTTTCTCTTGGAAATGTTCCAAGAGCAAGGCCATTGCAGCAGTGCATGAGGTTACTATCAGAAGAACTGAGTGGTGTATGAATAATGATTCAGAAACACTTATGATTATACTCCATCTTTTTATGGCTAAAAATAGCACCTACTAGAGAGTCAAGCAAAGCTGGTGGCAAGAGGGAAAATTAGCCCTGATCTGCAGTATCCCCCCTGTTTCTCACAACTCTTGTCCCTGACACCTTGCTCAGTCAACCTGAAGCATTATTTTCCCCACAGTGCCTACTCACATAGACAGTTTTAAATTGATGAAATCTACCCTGCAGCCTAATATGGGGTACAGTTCAGTTACTAGTCAGAGGGGAAAAAGTATCTTTGATAAAGTCAGATGAAGAACTATTACAGAAGTGTGTTATTTCATGGATACTTAAAAAATCTATTATAGGGCAGTAATGTAGCATCATTAAAGTATATGATGAAATGGACAATTTCTGATTAACTTTCAGTGAAACAGCTCATGGTGTCTGCTGGCGAGAACCTAGTCATAACTTCACCAGTAGATGAAGTTGAGCTGAAGGCTTCTGTTGTGCCAGCGCCACCTGCAGGTGAGAGTTTGACTTTCCTCTGGGACCAGTGGGTTTCCCTGGTGGCTCAGACCATAGTGTGGAGAGAGCCGGGTTCGATGCCTGGGTGGGGAAGATCCCTTGGAGAAGGAAACGGCAACCCACTCCAGTATTCTTGCCTGGAAAATCCCACGGATGGAGGAGCCTGGCAGGCTACAGTCCATAGGGTCGCAAAGAGTCGGACACGACTGAGAGACTTCACTTTTCTTTCTTTCTGGGACACTGGGCTTCCCTGGTGGCTCACGAGATTAAAAAATCTGCCTACTCTGCAGGAGACACAGGTTCCATCCCTGGGTCTGGAAGATCCCCTGGAGAAGGGAATGGCTACCTACTCCAGTATTCTTGCCTGGAGAATTCCATGGACAGAGAAGTCTGACAGGCTACAGTCCACGGGGTCGCAAAGAGTTGGAGACGACTAAGCGACTAACACACTGGGATCCGTAGGGGGCCATTAGCTGGTGTGTCTTTAAGGAGTCTTTACTGGGTTTGTACAACTTGGATTCCTTTTCATAACCTGGAAATGTCACTCTTGAGGCTTTGGTAATCATAAGCTTTAAAGTTTGTTGAAATAGTTTAAAACGGAGTAAGAGGATAGGAATTAAATCCAGTACATTTCCTTTAATTGGTCAGAATAAAAAGTCATGCATTTTCTTTTTTTTTTTAAGTCGAGAATTATGTCTTTAAAAAAATACTTATCTATTTATTTGGCTGCATTGGGTCTTAGTTTCAGTACGCAGGATCTTTGTTGGGGTGCATGAGCTTTTCAGCTATTGCTCATGGACTCCAGAATGCTCAGTCGTTGCTTTGCTTGGGCTTAGTTTCTCTGCAGCATGTGGGACCTTAGTTCACTGACCAGGGATCGAACCCACGTCCCCTGCATTGCAAGGTAGATTCTTAATTACTGGATCACTGGTGAAGTCCCAAGTCCTACATTTCCAATGATGCAAAACAGAGTGATAATCTTAGAACAGGAGAGGTTTCCATATGCTTGCTTTTTACTTGTAATAAGAGGGCTTCCCAGGTGGCGCTAATGGTTAAGAACCCACCTCCCAGTTCAAGAGACATGAGAGACACAGGTTTGATCCCTGAGTTAGGAAGATCTCCTGGAGAAGGGAATGGCACCCCATTCCAGTGTTCTTGCCTGAAGAATCCCATGGACAGAGGAGCCTGGCAGGCTACAGTCCATAGAGTCGGATACGACTGATGCGACTTAGCACGCACAGCCCACAGAACCTGGAGCGATTCTCCTGTCGGCTGAGGGAGGTCACACGTGCACACAGGTTTGTTTGCAGACACTGTAGTGATGACAGCTGTTCAAAAACGTGTTGTTTAAAATGCTCTTTCTCCTACTGGTCCAGCACTCTGCTGTTCAGCAAACATTTGACTTTGTGACCTGTCAAATACATTCTTTCTCAAAATATATTCATTCCTCTGGCGTTTGAATATTTCTCATTCAGGTTAGCTCCTTTATTCGTTTCTCCCTGTCACACATGGATCAAAATTTAGGCAAAAATGATAATACTTGGCGTTTTTAATTTATTCCTTTCAGCTGAAGTACATCATGCCTTAATGACTAGTACCACAAAGTAGAAGATAGGTTCGTCTTAACATATAGAGGTTTAATCTGTTCTTACGTCCTTATATAAACCCCTACAACAGATGAATTAAAATCTTCTTGCTTTTTGTTAAAAGGAGAAAAATAAAGGAGAAAAAAATCCATAGCACTGTGGATTATATTATGTTAAAATTTATATTGTATAGGCAGGTGTAGCAGTCCAGAAGGAGAGTCATCAAGTGCAAACAATGAAATTGGGGCCCTTTTTTTAAAAAAAAAAACTTCCTATATTTTCTCAATTTTTATAATTTATGTGTTCTTATAATAAAGAAATTTTACATTCAAAAGATACATAAACCTTATTATTCCTTACTTGGATGATATTTGAAAGTTGGGTTCAACATGCCTAAATTAATTTCTGCTAAGAGATTGAAGACTCTCACTTTCTTTCCTCTGCCCAGATTATAGTGACTTCTAAGAATTTATAACTACCCATACTTCTCTTTGGCTCTCAGAAACAACTTACAGCTATGAATGGAGTTTAATAAGCCACCCTGAAGACTACCAAGGAGAAATAAAACAGAGACACATGCAGGCTCTTAATGTCTCTCAAGTAAGTAACTGGTGACTGGTTGTAATTGACAGCGTACCTAAAAATTCAGTGTCACCTTCTTAGCTGTTGAACCCAGAAGTCTCTGTTATGGTTAAGATTAAAAGAAGAGCTGTGGACAGAGGAGCCTGGTGGGCTACAGTCCTGGGGCCACAGAGAGTTGGACGTGACTGGGCAGCTGAGCACACACATTAATGAATTATATTTCAAGCATGTAGGTAGACAGGCAGATATGAATAAAGGGGCTTTCAGGAACTTTTTCTTCGTTTGACTTACTTGGCATATCAGTCTGGGGAAGAAGGCTGATTGCCCAGGCTGATGTGGGTCTCTGTAGTGAGGTTAAAGCCTGTGTTCCAACCCTTGCCCCTTTTGCAGTGTCAGAGACACTCTGGTCATCTCTGATTCTTAGGCACAATTCTAGGATTGCCAAAAATTTCATTCCAGTTCACAGATGGTTTGACTGCCAAATATTGCTCCAAGGTGTAAGCCATCACAGGAGGAAACATGTCCTAATTTTAGAGGGCCACAGACGATTATGTTGTCTTCATTTCTGAGACCGCACAGCTACGGGTACAACACAAGTTAGCATCACCATCCCCTTATCACTGAGCGCTGTTTCTCAACGATTGGCACCTGGACCACTGACAGCTGACCCACCAGCTTGGTAAAAATGCAGGATTCCCATACGTACAACTTTGCGAATGGCTGCCTTTGGCTGGTCCATCTCACGAATGCCTCTGTAAGGCCTGTGAACGTCTGTAATGAAGCTGAAGTCCTTCCCAGGTGATTGTCAGTGTTCTAGAGTACAGGCTTCAGACGTGGCAGTGTGTCCCTAGGTCTCAAGCCTCCGTTCTGTGCTGACTTCAGGAGAACAGCTTCTGGAATATTTAAGGATCATCCAGGCAGTGGACCCATCCTGTTGTTTGCATGTTTGCTGGTGTAACTTTTCTTTATCTTGCAGTTGTCAGTAGGACGTTATGCCTTCAAAGTAGCGGTTTCTGGTGAAAATGCCTTTGGAGAGGGATTTGTAAATGTCACGGTGAAGCCAGGTAAGCTTGTGGAAGAGAATAGCCTCCTGTGGTACAGGTCTCCCTCGCCTTTTGGTGCCTGAACTACATGGTAATATATTATTTACTTTTACATTGGACACCATTGTAGAGACCATGCAAAGATGACATTGGTTTTTTTTTCCTTTCTGCTTTCTTAGTATAGTTCTTAGTACTCAATTGACACTGCCGTGCAGGGTTGCAAGCTTGTTGCTTTCTCTTCTTAAGTGTTAGTCGCTAAGTCTTGTCCGACTCTTTGTGACCCCATGGACTGTAGCCTGCCAGGCTCCTCTGTCCATGGGATTCTCCAGGCAAGAATACTGGAGTGGGTTGCCATTCCCATCTCCAGGGGATCTTCCCCACCCAGGGATCGAATCTGGGTCTCCTGCATTGCAGGCAGATTCTTTACCATCTGAGCCACCAGGGAAGCCTCAAGTCAGTGGCACATTGTCTGTGCCTTAGCCTCCTCCATCTGACACTCTTTTACCTTGGTTCGCTGTGACTCAGCTTGACCTTAGGTGAAAGAGCTTTTCAAATACATTTAACTGAGCGCCTCAGGGGTCAAGGAAAATGCATGCCATGGGCTTTCAAGCCCCCTGGTCCTTTCAGGCCAACACGAGCCCATAGGTCAGTGCAGTTGTGTGAGTTAGAAACAGTGGCCCTTTGTCAGGGTGGGCACAGCTCTGGCTCTGTGCATGGAGCGTGGTGTGGTCTTGAACCTCCTCCATCCCCTCCACTGGACATAAGGGCAGTGGACCAACTGGGTGCCAACCCCTGCTCCAGCCTCTACCTCAGGGGTGATGAGGGAGCCTTCAGTCAAAGATTGAAGATCCAGTTAATCATAGGAGCTGGAACCATACTCCAGGGCTCCTCTTCTGCAGCTGCTGCTCAAACTCTGTCACCAACGCCTTGGTTGTTATTACACGTGTTCATTGAGCCTGGGGATTTTGTACAAAAATCTAAACCCGCAGACATGCTCCTAAAATGTATGGAAACATCCCAAAACATTAACAAGCCCTCTGCACACTCAAGGCCTGTAGGGTAAACACCGTCTGGACAGGATACTGATGACCAGTGTGTTTGAAAGTCAGATGGTTTATTTCGGGGATGGTGTGTACAGAACACAACGTGACTCAGTCCTTGTCATTTTTTTCTGTCTCGCAGCCGGAAGAGTCAACCTGCCTCCCACGGCAATCGCTTCTCCCGAGAGACAGGAGCTCTCCCTGCCGTTGACAGCGGCTCTCATTGACGGCAGCCGTGGGTACCCTGCCCCATGTCGGGGGTCTGGCCCCATGAACCATGAAATGTAATGGGAACTCTCTGCTGAAGCTGAGAGGACTTAATAGATGGGCATCTGTCTGTATATTCAAGTCCTTCAGCTCCTTTAGCACAGCTTCTCTGCCTTGGGCTGAGTTTCCCTTCAGTTATGTCTCATTTGTCTATGAGAAAAGTCCTTTAGGGCCTAGCTATTGCATGGGAATTAAAGCAATTAGGAAAGACTCTCTTTTCGATGCAGTCTCTGTGATGAGCTTTTGGAAAGTCACTTTTAACAAATGGTAGAAGGGGTGTCTTTAGTGTGGGCAGGTAGAGTTTTGTTCATTTAATTCAGAGTTCATTCCTTCAATTAGTCTATGTGGAAGGGGCCCCAGTGTAACTTCGTGGGTCCAGGCAAATGAGAATGGATGAAAACATATCCTGTGTTTGACACTATATTCAAAATATGTTCAGCAGTATCAGTGTTACTGGTATTTGCATTTATGTCTGTCAAATCACAAAGCTAATAGCAAATCCGGAGAGTGGAGAATACTTGCCTTGGTTCCTAGGAGAAGAGTACCTGTCAGTCACTAGTGTTGCTCCAAGTCTGCACAGATACGGAAATATCTACAAATCACATTGACACAGTCTTTTGCATCTATTCCAATATAAATGTCTATATTGCCCCCTTAGCAACATGAAAATAAAGCACATTTTAAATGAAAATATTTATGAGAGAATGCATTATGTCTTGATTCCTCTAATTCAGTGTAGCTTGGTTATAGGAAACTGTTCAGGATTAATCTGTCACATGGAAGTTTGTTTCCATAAATGAGTGAGATGAAACTGGCTCCCTTCTAGGTCTAAATTACTGTTATTCTGCATAGTACATTTTGTTTATTCTCTTTTGAAGTAGAGGTGGGAGGTTTTCATGTAGGGTACAGTCTTTCTCTGGATTTACACTTAATGATTAGGGTGGTAAAAGGTGTTTTGTAATTATATAGAAGCACCTGTCAATTCTTTATGAATCTGTCAGTCATATACTTACTTAAATTATCAGTAAGATATCATGCACTGTAGTTAAAGTGAGTTAAAAAAAAAAAAAAAGCAATAGTGCCTGTCACTGTGCCATTTAAATTCACAACTGAGTGGAGACACCCTGACTCAAATCTGGTGGAAATCTGGGAGAAAAATCATGATGATAATTTAGGGAGAAGAAGAAATCTTCCTTTTAACACATATTATATGGCCATTGAAATCTTTACAATTAAATAATTTCAAATAAATACAAATTTAAACACCCAATGATATTAATCATGAAACTGATGTTTTAATATCCTTGTATTTAATTCTAGTTTTCATGTATTTTTCAACCTTTCTAGAAAGTACAGATGATACTAAAATCGTGAGTTATCACTGGGAAGAAGTTAATGGGCCCTCCCGAGAAGAGAAGACCTCAGCTGATTCCGCCGTCTTACATCTGTCTAACCTTGTTCCTGGGAACTATACTTTCAGGCAAGTGGGCTCAGTTTCCAGCACTGATCATTTGACTCTTTCCTTAAATTGATGCATCTTTTCATTTTCATCAGGAGACAGGGCAGATTTGGTTTTGTCGGGGGTTTTGGTTGGCAACCACTTTGTACTCTGATCAGTAATATAAACTACAAGTGTCTGTGTATGGGAAACCTCTGGATTTGGTTGTCAGTAACAGTATGGGATGGCACCTATTTTGCTGTGTTGAGAAACATGAAAGAAAGTTTCTATCTTCTGAGTTAGTGTGAGGCAGAGTTATGTGATTTATCTATTTATCTTTTTATAACTTTTTAAGGTATAGCTAAAGTATAATAAACTGCACATATTTAAGATATAAAATTTGATGAGTTTTGACATATGTATATACCTGTTGCATCATTGTCAGAATCAAGATAATAAACATTTCCATCATCCCCAGAGTTTTCTCATGCCCCTTGGTGATCCCTTCCTCCCTCCGTCCCTGTCTCTGGGCAACCACTGGCTTGCTCTCTGCCACTTTAAATTATCCCAAACTTTCTAGAATTTCATATAAGTGGAATTGTACAATATGTGCTCCTTTTTGTTTGGTTTCTTTCACTCAGCAAATGATTTTGATATTCATCCATGCTGTTGTCTCTGTTGATAGCATGTTCTATTTAATTGCTGAGTACTATTCCAATGTATGGATATACCACAGTTTGCTTATCCTTTCATCTAGTATGGACTCTGGGGTTTTTTAGCTTTGAACTATTATAAATAAAGCTGCCCTGAACATTTGCATACAAGTCTTTTGTGGACATATATTTTCATTTTTCTGGGGTAAATACCCACCAATGGAAGAATTAGGTCCTGTGTTGAGTTTGTTCAACATTTTAAGAAATTTCCAAGCTCTTTCCCAAAGTGAGTATATTGTTTTACATTCCCACTCTTAGTATTTGAAGTTTTCAACCTCCACATCCTTACCAACACTTGATGTAATCATTCTTTTAAATTTTATCTACTTTGATGGATGGTGATATCTCATTATGGTTTTAATTTGCATTTTCCTGATAACTAATGATATTAAGCATATTGTAGGGGTTTCTTGGCCATTTGTGTAACTTCATTTGTGAAGCTCCATTCAGATCTTTTTCCTATTTTAAAAATTACATTGTTTGTCTTATTTAGTTGTAAAATTTTTATACATTCTGAAACAAGTTCTTTATGTTATATATGTTATTGATATTTCCTCCCAGTATATGAAATTTTGTTCTCTTAATGGTACCTTTTAAAGGGCAAAAGTTTTAAATTTTGATTGTCTAATCTATCAGTTTTTTTCTGTTTCATGCTTTTTGGGTTCTATCTAGGTAGCTGTTGTTTATTCCCCAAATTGCAAAGATCCTGGTTTCTTTCTTTAAGTTTTTGTATTTCTGGGTTTTATATTAAATCTGTGATCTATTTTGAGTTAGTTTTATGTACTGTGTGAGATTTTTGAATGTTAAGTCAACCTTACATTCATAGAGTAAGCCCTATTTTATCATGATATTCTTTTTATATATCATGGGCTTAAGTTGATAATATTTTTATAAATATTTATAAAATATTTATAAAAACAAATATAAATGTCCTCATGAAAGATTTGGTTTATGCTTTTTTCTGTCTTTCTCTCCCTCTGCATTTGTCTTTGTTAAGGTTTGGTGTGAGGATTATACTGGCCAAATAAAACAAGGTCATCTCCTTTATTTTCTGAATTATTTATGAATAACTGGTGGCATTTTTTTTTTTTTCTTGAATGTTTGATGGAATTAACCAGTAAGATCATCTGGGCCTGGAATTTTCTTCTTGGGAAAGTTTTGATAATAAATTTGATTTCTTTAATAGATGTAAGGCTATTTAGATTTTCTGGGTTTTACTTTTTCTTTTTTTAAGTTTTATATTGGAATATAGTTGATTAATAATGATGTTTATCTGTTTTTTTCCTGTGTCAGATTTTAGTAAATTGTATTTTTCAACAACTTTGTGGATTCCTACTAAGTCATCATGTTTTTTGGAATCAAGTTGCTCATAATATCTTCATATTATCCTTTCAAGTCTGTAGGATCTGTGATGATGACCCCTTTTTCATTTCCAGTATTGGTGATTTATGTTCTCTTTTTCTCTCGATTAGTTTAATTAAGGGGTTTGTTAATTTTATTTATCTTCTCATAGAACCTAACTAGAACTGCTTTAATCTATTTGCTTATTTTCTAATTTGTTCTTTTCTGTTCTTATCTTTACTATTTATTTACTTCTATTTACTTCTGATTTACTTCGTTCTTTTTCTTCTACTAATGACTTCTTAGAGTAGAATCTTGGGTCATTTTCAAGTCATTTATTTAAGGACTCAGAAGGTATCCTGACTAAACTTGTTTGTGGAGGAAGGATCTTAGGTGTTTGGTTTCCTGTCAGAGTGAGAACTGGAGTTTGGATCTTGGTTGTATAGAATATGTGGGCTCAGTTCAGTTCAGTTCAGTCACTCAGTCGTGTCCGACTCTGGAACCCCATGAATCGCAGCACGCCAGGCCTCCCTCAGACTCACGTCCATCGAGTCAGTGATGCCATCCAGCCATCTCATCCTCTGTCGTCCCCTTCTCCTCCTGCCCCCAATCCCTCCCAGCATCAGAGTCTTTTCCAATGAGTCAACTTTTCGCATGAGGTGGCCAAAGTACTGGAGTTTCAGCTTTAGCATCATTCCTTCCAAAGAAATCCCAGGGCTGATCTCCTTAGAGGCCCAGAATACCTGGGCCCCCTATAAGTACCTTACCTACAAATATGTCCTGTATTCTTTCCAGAGCTTCATTCTCATAGTCCTGTTTATACCTGTTAAACATGCACTGCTACCCTGAATTAACATCTTTATTGCAGAAAGATACAGTGGCCTTATCTCACTGATCCAGTTGCCACATCACCAGTGAGTTTACTACAGGAGGTCAGTGCAGCTTTTTCTCTGTTGTTTGTGTAGGTTGAGTATCATTTGTATCTGAAAGTGCTTAATTCTAAAATTGGAGAAGGCAATGGCACCCCACTCCAGTACTCTTGCCTGGAAAATCCCATGGATAGAGGAGCCTAGGCTGCAGTCCATGGGGTAACTAAAAGTCAAGACATGACTGAGCGACTTCACTTTCACTTTTCATTCCCATGCATTGGAGAAGGAAATGGCACCCCACTCCAGTGTTCTTGCCTGGAGAATCCCAGGGACAGCGGAGCCTGGTGGGCTGCCATCTATGGGGTCGCACAGAGTCAGACACGACTGAAGTGACTTAGCAGCAATTCTAAAATGGCTTTGCAAGGAGTGTCCTGAAAACACTTAATACTTAGTCCTCTAGGAAAGAATGAAAAAATTAGAAGGCTTTGTATCTGAAATTTGTGAGTGATTTTCTGCCTCTACATGTTCAGGCCTGAGAGCAGGACTTAAACTGATATATTCTGAATCTCGGGTAATAGAGAGAGGCTTCTGTGTTGGCCAGGGTTGTTTTCTTCATCCAGCATCTAGAAGAATCATGAGAAATCCACATAAAAGAAAACCCTATCATGTGACTGTATTGCTAGCTAAAAATAAATCAACAGCAAAAAATATATCCTCAGGTCTCTTCTTTCCTCAGCTTCATCCTCAAGTTTCTGCTCTGAGCTGTTCTGAGAAATATACATAGGCAGACTCAGTTGACCGCTTGCCTTAAGATTTGGCATATTCATGCAGTATAATAGCCTCCTGTCCTTTCACTAGGTTGACTGTTACAGACTCAGATGGAGCCACTAACTCCACAACAGCAGCCCTAATAGTCAGCAGTGCTGTGGACTACCCACCAGTTGCCAATGCGGGACCAAATCAGACTATAACTTTGCCCCAAAACTCCATCACTTTGAATGGAAACCAGAGCAGTGATGATCACCAGATTGTCCTCTATGAGTGGTCCCTGGTGCCTGGGAGTGAGAACCAAGAGGTGGCTATGCAGGTGCGTTCTCCATCCTGCCTTCAGACTTCTATTTCTCTAGCTGTCTGTTCATCTGTCTCTCAGACTGTCTCTTTTTCTTTCTGTCTTTCTTTTTGTCCATCATCCATCCATCCATCTAAAATATTGGTACGAGGGGAAAGCTAAATTCGGAAAACATGTTTTATAAAGTTGCCTATTATAACCATCAGGAGAGTAGCTAAACTCACAAATCTTCTAAATTTATGTCGCTTTCCCTCACTCACTCTATGTAAGCCCGGAATAGCAACTAAGCAGGTCCTAGTTGAAATGTCGACCTTGAATGTTGAAAACTTGACCTTGAGTTTCGTTTGGGAAAAGGCTGACCCAACATTTGCTACAGAAATATTATTTTAGTACGCATTAGGATAAACATTAGAAGTAATCTAGTCTAAACCTCATTATCAGAAATTTCCTGTGTATTTTGTTCCTCCTCGTTTTATAAATTGCATGTTATCGTCTCTAGATTCAGCGGTCTCTTGTTGAGATCTCTTTGTATTTACCTTTTGATTGGTTCCAATCTCTAATGTATCTGTCTATAATAACCTTGAAATGTTGCTATATTTGTATGCGTGTATGTGAGCTGCTTACTTATTGCTGCTAACCTGCTTGGTACCTTTGAAGTTATGTTGTTATTTAAGAGTTTAATGGAAAAAAAAGATAGTACCTTACGTTGCTCCCTTCCTTTTCTCCTGCTTCAAACACCGTCTCACCAGTCCAAGACAAATTTCTTGTTAGTGTTTGTGATGAAGTCAGACAGTCCATGAAGACTGACCTACTTTACTTTTTTGATCTTTCTGGGAAGAGCTTTGTGATTATGATGAATTAAAAATGACCGATTGGATGCATGGAACTTGAAAGAGCTGTGAGACCTCTGGCTACCCTTAGAGAGCACGTGATGTAGTGTTCATCTCTACCTGAGAGTTGTGGCAAATGCTCTTTGCAGCTGTTGGGTTAAGAATTCAGATTCAGAGGAGTTTGGATACAAACAAGAAGATGGACTATTTTGCATTTTTTTCAGTTAAAAAATATTTCAAAATTTCTTTCCCTTAATTTCTGAGAATGATGTGCCCAGAGCTAATGGGGCAGTGCATCCATGTCTATGGGACCTGGATCCACAGGAAGTCACTTGTGCCAGACTGCAGGGCTAACCTCGTTGCTCTGTGCACCTGCCCACTTGCTGTAAACACTCTCAGATTAGCCACAGTAAGGATGCTGCTGGCTTGTGGTTGACTGATTAAGGTGTCGAAAGGAGTAATGCTTTTTATGAACTGGGACAATCACAAAGATAAGCTCTTAAACCAGACTCCTTTATACTTAGACTAAAAATTCTCAGTAAATTTGTCTGCTCAGTTCCCATTTGCTGCAAGCTTCCTTTTAACTGTATGCATAGCATTCCTGTAACCATGTTAATTTTGAGTCATGTACTGGAAATTATACTTTCTCCAAGAGCTTTCCAGAAAAAGAAATACTTTGCTCTATTGAGTCAAAGTAGGGGAAAGCCCGTTCTTAAAGTCTTAAAAGAATGTATTTCAAATAACTCCCCTTGTGATAACATACTTGATTTTCTATTATTAAAAAAATTTTTTTTCCTTTAAAACTAAAAGAAAAACATGAACAGAAATTTATAGATAATCATAGGATCTGTGAAAGTAAATATATTATGATAGGACTTAAATTTAAAAATCCTTTCCAGGATGCCATTAACTTTAAGCACAGGCAACAACTGGGAATATTTCCAACAAAGGAGCAAAAATAACCAAAGGGATATTAACCTGGAGGCAACAAGGTTGAACTACTGTATACTCAAACTGAAAAAAAAAAAAAAGCCTTATTGAAAAGTTTTGTTGTCCCAGCATTTAAAAAATGTATTTTACATCAAGGACCTACTGTATTGGGCTTCCCTGGTGGCTCAGATGGTAAAGAATCTGCCTGCAATGTAGGAGACCCAGCTTCAATCTCTGGGTCAGGAAGATCCCCTGGAGAGAGCAAGGCAACCCACCCAGTATTCTTGCTGGGAGAATTCCATGGACAGAGAAGCCTGGCAGGATATAGTCCAAGGGTAAACTACTGTATACTCAACTGAAAAAAAAAAGCCTTATTGAAAAGTATTGTTGTCCTAGCATTTAAAAGAGTTATTTTACATCAAGGACCCACTGTATAGTGCAGGTGTTGAACTCTAATCAATATCTTGTAATACACTATAATAGAGAAGAATCTGAAAAAGAATATGTGTATGTGTAACTGATTCACTTTGCTAGACACCTGAAACATTGTAAATCAACTGTACATCAAAAAAAATTAAAAAGAAAGAATACATGCACAAAAAGAAAAATTCAAGAGATGATAATATATGGGGGAAAATAACAAAAAATTATTTTTAATCATGATTGATTTCCTGTGGTTAAAAAACTCAAATTCTGATAAAGCGGAAACACACCTTGACCTCAACCAAGTCCTTTTATATGAGATAATTACTGTGATGAGTTTAACCTGTGTGTGTCCAGAATCTTTTCTCTGTGTTTGTATGTGTGTAAAGTACATATATTAGTATCTACCACACTGTAGCCATTGTTGCACAGTTTTCTTTGATTCATATTATATCTTTGATATGTTTCCACTTTTTAATGTGAACATCTACTTCATTCTTTTAAACGTCTTTCTTTGCAGCTAGCATCCCATAGTGTATCATGATAGGCTTGGCTGTTTCTCTTTTGATGATAGTCTGGGTTGTTCCCTTTTCTTTTTTTTTCTATAGGCAATATGTTAGCATCCATGGGCGAGTTTCCATTATTACACATGTGGGCTTTTCTTTAGGGTAGATACTCAGTAGAAAGGCTGGGTTGAAGAGTGTGTACTTTTAACATTTGAATGGATGCTGCCATATTGCCTTCCAAAAAGACTATATTAATTTATATTCTTTAAACAGTGTCTGAGGATATATTGTGGACTTTAGATCCCATTTTCCTGGGACATGTATTTATTTTTTAAAAGCAGGCTCTCCACATTTAGTAAAATCACTAGTTTTTCATTCTGTCATGCTGATTTCTTGTGCTTCTTTAATATTATTTTTTCTTTTTCATTTCTGTATTTGCTATGACTTAGGGAGTAAGGACACCATACCTTCATTTGTCTGCAATGGAGGAAGGAGACTATACGTTTCAGCTGATGGTGACAGACTCTTCAAAGCAACAGTCCACGGCTGTGGTCACCGTGACTGTCCAGCCTGGTAGGTGAAATAGGAAAGGAATTTAGCCCCAGAGATTAAAACAGAAATGACATCTGGGCTTCTGGGCTTCAGACCAGTCAAATTTGGTGGAAATTCTCTTAAGTAAGTCTTTGAACTGTCAAGAAATTGGGGCTGCAGGAGCTAAATCTTAATATAAAGCCAGTTTTCTTTTGTGGTTCTGAATTGTGTCCTGACGGTGTCCCTAAACTACAGCACAAGGGACACATGAGAGCCATCTGCAGAGTCACTGTGGGCTCTGATGCCATGCCCCACTCTGCCCCAAAGTTCAAGGGCATTCTTGAAGAGGCTGGTAGTTATGTGTGGCTTGATACGCAGAAGGCTTGTGGCCAGACTTTGGCAATTGACTAGAGTTCCACTCCATGACTTTTGAGGTCTCTTCAAGAAACCAGAGATGTACATATTACAGAAGAATATTTCTTGCTATCTGTCATCCCAGTCTAAGCTTGGAATATTTAATTCCTGGGTCAGCTAAGAGACTGCATGTATCCCCCCAGGATTCCCAAAGGACAGGGCACACTCTAGTAGCCACCTGATGCAAATATGAGTAATTTCCTTAAATCAAGAAATCAGAGGATGGCAGACTTCATGCAAAGAGATGTTACTTCTTCACACCATTTCTGTAATTCTAGAAAACAACAGGCCTCCAGTGGCTGTGGCCGGCCCAGATAAGGAGCTGATCCTCCCAGTGGAAAGCACCACCCTGGATGGGAGCAGGAGCAGCGATGACCACGGCATTGTCTTCTACCGCTGGGAGTGTGTCAGGTAGCCCGCCCATCTCATCACCAAGTGCTGGGCTCACACCCTGGCTCAGTGCTAATACTACCCGTTCTCTGGAGGATCCAGATTAAGCAATCAACTTGAGATTGTTGAGGAGTCAGGATTTCAGCTAGTTTCTAGAAGAGGAGGGGCACCATCGTTTAAATTCTCCATCAGGTGTAGATGGACAAGATGGGCATTTCTTGACAGTGGAGGGCAGGTGGACAGGGCAGTCTTGGGGTGAGGTGAGCTTCATGACAGAGGAGGTGCAGGGGAACCTGGATGGGGGTTCCTCATGAGAGTCCCCCGCACCTACACACTCTCAAACCACCTGCAGTGACTACAGCAGAAGTGCGGAGTTCAAGGGGATTCCTGTATCCTCAGACATTTTTTTGTGTACTTTACATGCTTAATCTTGTGGAATGCTAGAGCAGTTCTTAAGAGGTAAATACTACTATTCCCATTTTAAAGGTAAAGCAACTGGGGCTTGCAGAGATAAGTGAGATCACAGGGCTTACAGTTGTCCAGACAGAGCAAGATCCCGGAGTTAACCTGGGTCTTCCCTGGTGGCTCAGAGGTTAAAGCGTCTGCTTCCAATGCGGGAGACCTGGGTTCGATCCCTGGGTCGGGAAGATCCCTTGGAGAAGGAAATGGCAATCCACTCCAGTATTCCTGCCTGGAGAATCCCATGGACGGAGAAGCCTAGTAGGTTGCAGTCCATGGGGTCGCAAAGAGTCGGACACGACTCTTCACCTTCCTGACTATAGAGCACAGTCTTCACAACTCTGCTGTAATTCCTCTCTTAAATCAGTTACCTGGCTTGATCACCACCTCTTCCATATTCTCCTGAAAGATAGCTGAGGATTTTAGCAGATTTTATTTAAAGAAGAAATAGCAGAGGGAATTCCCTGGCCATACACTGGTTGAGACTGTGCACTTCCTCTGCAGGGGATGCAGGTTTGATCCCTGCTCAGGGAGCTAACTAAGATCCTGCGTGCCACACAGTACAGCCAAAATAAAAAAGAATGAAAGAAGTAGGAGTGGTTTCTAAGGCTCCATTTTCTAAAAACAGATCATTTCACTGACAGCTCAATTAAAAAAAAAAAAAAAACAAGAACCCCCAAATCCTCTTCCCAGGAATCAGCAGCTTTTGTCTGAAATAGGATTTAGCTTGTGCCTCTTACACAGAACTTGAGAATCTAAATGAGTAAAAAGTTATCTTAGAATTCTCTAGATGGTATATATTATTGTCATTAAAAAAAAAAAAACGTTTATAACAAATAACATGCCTGGCATCCTCAGACTTTCATACCCTAAGCCCATTGTTAATGACTGTCATGTTTCATAGAGGCCCCAGCGCAGTGGAGATGGAAAACTTCGACAAAGCTATAGCCACAGTAAGCGGTCTTCAGGTGGGTACCTACCACTTCCATTTAACAGTGAAAGACCAGCAGGGATTGAGCAGCACGACCACCCTCACCGTGGCCGTGAAGAAGGGTGAGTCAGGGCAGAGGGCGGGTGGATCCGCCGGTGGAGGGGACTCGGTGCCTTCTACTTCTCAGTCTCACAGACCTCTCAGTTCAGTTCAGTCGCTCAGTCATGTCTGACTCTTTGCGACCCCATGAATCACAGCACGCCAGGCCTCCCTGTCCATCACCAACTCCCGGAGTTCACTGAAACTTATGTCCATCGAGTTGGTGATGCCATCCAGCCATCTCGTCCTCTGTCATTCCCTCCTCCTCCTGCCCCCAATCCCTCCCAGCATCAGAGTCTTTTCCATTGAGTCAACTCTTCGCATGAGGTGGCCAAAGTATTGGAGTTTCAGCTTTAGCATCATTCCTTCCAATGAACACCCAGGACTGATCTCCTTCAGAATGGACTGGTTGGATCTCCTTGAAGTCCAAGGGACTCTCAGGAGTCTTCTCCAACATCATAGTTCAAATGCATCAAATCTTTGGTGCTCAGCTTTCTTCACAGTCCAACTCTCACATCCATACATGACCACAGGAAAAACCATAGCCTTGACTAGACGGACCTTTGTTGGCAAAGTAATGTCTCTGCTTTTCAGTATGCTATCTAGGTTGGTCATAACTTTTCTTCCAAGGAGTAAGCGTCTTTTAATTTCATGGCTGCAGTCACCATCTGCAGTGATTTTGGAGCCCAAAAAAATAAAGTCTGACACTATTTCCACTATTTCCCCAGCTATTTCCCATGAAGTGATGGGACCAGATGCCATGATCTTCATTTTCTGAATGTTGAGCTTTAAGCCAACTTTTTCACTCTCCTCTTTCACTTTCATCAAGAGGCTTTTTTAGTTCCTCTTCACTTTCTGCCATAAGGATGGTGTCATCTGCATATCTGAGGTTATTAATATCCTGGAAATCTTGATTCCAGTTTGTGCTTCTTCCAGTCCAGCGTTTCTCATGATGTACTCTGCATATAAGTTAAATAAGCAGGGTAACAATATACTCCTTTTCCTATTTGGAACCAGTCTGTTGTTCCATGTCCAGTTCTAACTGTTGCTTCCTGACCTGCATACAAATTTCTCAAGAGGCAGGTCAGGTGGTCTGGTATTCCATCTGTTTCAGAATTTTCCAGAATTGATTGTGATCCACACAGTCAAAGGCTTTGGCATAGTCAATAAAGCAGAAATAGATGTTTTTCTGGAACTCTCTTGCTTTTTTGATGATCCAGCGGATGTTGGCAATTTGATCTCTGGTTCCTCTGCCTTTTCTAAAACCAGCTTGAACATCTGGAAGTTCACGGTTCATGTATCTCTGAAGCCTGGCTTGGAGAGTTTTGAGCATTATTTTCCTAGCGTGTGAGATGAGTGCAGTTGTGCGGTAGTTTGAGCATTCTTTGGGATTGGCAGTGCTAGACTCACAGCAAATCATAAATGTTGGCTCCTTCAGTAAATGAGTGAATGAATGAATGATTATGATGTATTGAAGCTCAGAAATGTAAAAGAGCATGGCTGGATGGGAAAATCCAGTTGGATATTAGGGATCAGCAAGAGTGTCAGAACACTGGGGAGGGTAGCTGAGCCTCAGGCTCAGCCAAAAGAGACTGTACACATCGTGTTGTGCTGAAGAGTTGGGACTTTATCGTGCATTTGGGAGAGGCTGAAGCAATTTTCTCAGCACAGTGATATCAATTTGAGTTTTTTTCCAAATGTTTTATTGTGTAAGTTTTCAACCACATATAAGAGTAGAGAGAATAGCCCTAATGGACCATTATGCACACATTACCCAGCTTCAACAGTTAGCAACATTTTCCCCTTCTTATTTCATCTATCACATTTTCTTTGATCCTGGTTGAAGCATTTTGAGGCAAACCCTAGCATCATGTCATTTTTACCTGAAAGATTTGGATTCTTAAAAAGATAATGCTTGTGGAGAAGTGGAGTGGCCAAAATGGCAAACTAAAAATAGCACCAATTGGCTCTATTCCAGTCTCTGGCCTCTTTTTTAGGAAGAAAGTGGCCAGTGACCAGTGGGATGTGAACTACTCCTTTGGGTCAATATATGACTATCCTCACCCGTTTTCTATTGACTGATTTATTGAATCCCAGAATCCCATCTAAACAACCCCATCTGCCTCACAGCATCTTCTTTATATCAGAAATGGCTCTTACATTGTTCCTTATATTTGATACCCAGTCAGAACAATGAGGTCTAATTATTTCTGACTCAAGTTCTTTATTGTATTTAGCACAATCAAAATTTGGCATGACTAGAAATATGAATATTTCTGTGGCCAGATAGTATGGACCAGTACAGAATGATACAGAGCATATTTTAAACCAAAATATTTTCATTTTCCAGATCCCAAATGTAAATAAGATTATGGTTTCTCTTTTCAAAAAGGGAAAAACTGTAATGATAATAGAAAACTGTCCAACATATTGGCTGCCAAATTATAAGTAGCTGAGTGCAAAGGGATGTTAAAGAAAGTCTTTAGTTTATCTTATGGGTATTTTGGGTAAGAGATGATGCTTTCTGGATATTTTAAATCTACTTATCTGCAAGATGGAATAGTCATGGATATTTTATGACACATTTATCACAAGTATTTTAAATCCATTTCTTTGCTTTCATTTCTGCTGTATTTGACTTAGAAAATAATAGTCCTCCCAGAGCCCAGGCTGGTGGCAGACATGTTCTTGTGCTTCCCAATAACTCCATTACTTTGGATGGTTCAAGGTCTACTGATGACCAAGGAATTGTGTCCTATCTGTGGATCCGGGACGGCCAGAGTCCAGCAGCTGGAGTGAGTACTTGAAGAGAATTGCCCCTGGACCACTAATCTTTACGTCTATGTTAGTTTGCTAGGGCTGCATAGCAAAATGCCACAGGCGGGGTAGCTTCAACGACAGATATTTATATTCTCCCAATTTTGGAGACTGGAAGATCCAAGATCAAGGTGGTAGATGATTGGTTCTAACTGCCTTCTTGCTGTGTCTTCACATGGGAGCGGGGCTGGAGAGGGAGAGGAAGTAGGGGAGAGAGAGGGCTCTTGGGCATCTCTTCTTACAAGGACGCCAATCCTATGGGATCAGGACCCCACCTTTATGACCTAAGTTCAGTGAAGCCGCTCAGTCATGTCCGACTCTTCGCGACCCTGTGGACTGCAGCATGCCAGGCTTCCCTGTCCATCACCAACTCCTGGAGCTTGCTCAAACTCAAGTCCATCGAGTCAGTGATGCCATCCAACCATCTCATCCTCTGTCTTCCCCGTCTCCTCATTATGACTCATTTAACCTTAATTACCTCATAATAGACCTTATCTCAAATAGAGTCACATTGGAGGGTTAGGACATCAACTGTTGAGGGGACGCAGTTAACTCCATTTCTGTGTCTTTGTTATCATCTCATCTCCCTTTCCATGCCTCCCTAAGATGTTTATGATTCCAGGTTTCCTCTGACGGCTGGGTGCAGGAAGCTGCTATTCAATTTAAATAAATCTGAAGTCCTTTCTGATTTTTTCCCTACCCAGACTTTGACAGAGTCAGAAACTGTAGCCTGGAATCTTCTCATGGGACTCATTCTGCTCCTCAGCTTTCCTATTGTTCCTATTTTGAGCCACGTGGATTCTTTCCTTTTCTTCCGCATTGTACCAGATAGGTCACTAAACCCAGGATTGCCATTCCCATTGCATAAGTACAGAAAATCAGATGCAGAGATGGAAAGTTGATTAAGTCATCTTTAACCAACCAGATAGGCTTAGGTTTTTCGTTCCTAGCAGGCATTTTTCCACTTTAGAGCACCCTGACTTTTTGGCTATAAATGTAGGTACATCTTCATTCCTGCCGTTGCTAAGGACTTGAAAGATGAAAATTTACTCTTGGAGATGTACCGAGGGAGTGGTCCCAGGGAAAGAACTGAAAGTGCTTTATAATTTCCAAAGTAACTCTGGAATGAATACTGTTCAGCCAGATGGTGGATTGGCTTCTAAGTGTAGTTATAATAGCTCCCTGATCAGAGCACTTGTTACCGTTGGTTGCACCCTCTTCTGCTAGCAAGTTCAGGGCAGGGGTCTAGGAGATTCTTCTCAAACGTTTTCAGCAGAGATGTCTCTAGGGAGGCTCGTGGGTCATCAGAGAAGGTGAACAGGACACACCACGAGGAATCCTACGCACTGCGAAGCTGTCTTTGAAAATAAGACCCAGAAAACTCTTCAGAAAGAGTGCTTCACACTCCAGGTCTTTGCCCTAATTTCAGGAGTTTCTGCCTCTGCTGGGTAGAATTTGGACATTCTTAGAGCCCTTGGGAGGAGAAGGCAATGGCACCCCACTCCAGTACTCTTGCCTGGAAAATCCCATGGACGGAGGAGCCTGGTGGGCTGCAGTCCATGGGGTTGCTAAGAGTCGGGCACAACTGAGTGACTTCACTTTCACTTTTCACTCTCATGCTTTGGAGAAGGAAATGGCAACCCACTCCAGTGTTCTTGCCTGGAGAATCCCAGGGACAGGGGAGCCTGGTGGGCTGCCATCTCTGGGGTCGCACAGGGTCGGACATGACTGAAGCGACTTATCAGCAGCAGCAGCAGCAGAGCCCTTGGGAAGGTCCTGTAACAAAGTCCTGTCTGAGTCTTGTGTCTCCTGGTGCTTTAAAAGTGAAAGAGGGACTTTCCTGGTGGTCCATTGGTTAAGACTCTTTTCTTCCAATGCAGGGGACATGAGTTCGATCCCTAGTTGGGGAACTAAGATCCTACATGCTGTTAGCTGTGACCAAAATATAAAAAATTTTTTAAAACAAATAAAAATGGCCGTGGAAGAGACACCGAGGATTACTCAGACCTTCGCTAACCTCCCCTCCCCACTTCCTCCTCAGCCCGTCCCTTAGAATCATGCCTGTGTGACAAAGACAAGAGACTGAGGTTTGGGGTCTGCAGAGGCCTGGGTTGGGAGCTGAGTACCGACTGTGAACGTGTTATTTCTCAGGATGTCATCGATGGCTCTGACCACAGCTCGGCCCTGCAGCTCACCAACCTGGTGGAAGGCGTCTACACTTTCCACCTGCGAGTTACTGATGGTCAGGGGGCCTCAGACACGGACACCGCCACAGTGGAAGTGCGGCCAGGTGTGCGCTGGGCTTCTGGGCTGCGTTTGTAGGGCTGGCCTGTGAGCCGGGGTCGGGCGGGAGGGGGGGGAGGGGGGGAGGGGCGGGGTCTGCCTTTGGGGCTCTTTGCAGGTGGCAGTGGAACCCAGTGTGGGAGGCCAGGCCCACCTGTGGTTTTCTCTACATGTGGTCATCTACCCCCCAACAGATCCAGCCTCTGAACTCTTAGGGAGAACTGGGCCTGACAGCAAGACTTCTTGGTCACTTTGGTTTTCCTACCAGAAGACAAAGAGGTCTTTCAAAGACAAAAGACCTCGTGAGGTGGACACGAGGGCTTCAATCCTGGGAGCGCCAGGAGGGCAGCTCCAGTGAGGTGGCCACACCGAGCCCCGGCATGAACTAGGCTGGGCCCACAGCCCTCAGGGACTGAGTTATCTTTCTGCATCAGGGGAGGTGTGTGAGGTCCCAGAACATTAAGTGAGCCCCAAGGCCGACTAAGCACACCTGTCTATCATCTGGAGAAAAATTAGTAGACAGCGAACTGATATAAAACAGGGAAGAAGTCCTCACAGATAGTGGCCTCCGTGGTTTTTGGGAGAATTGACCTGAGCCATAGAACCCAAGTGTAGAACTCAACACAGGGGTGACTTAAAGCCCTGTGACTCTTGTGTAGGCCTTGCGCCTCCTGCTATCAAGCCTGGGGTTTTCAAGTGGAAACAAAGCCTGTGTCTTCTCATTTCCCCAGACCCAAAGAAGGGCGGCCTGGTGGAGCTGATCCTGCAGGTCGGCGTTGGGCAGCTGACGGAGCAGCACAAGGACACCCTCGTGAGGCAGCTGGCGGCGCTGCTGAACGTGCTGGACGCAGACATCAGGGTTCAGAAGATTCAGGCCCACTCAGACCTCAGGTGTGAGCCGCACAGTCCAGCCTGATGGTGTTTGGCTCCCCTCTCGTTCTGTGTCTTTGCATACACGTTTATCCCATTCGTATTCTTTTTCTTTTTCCTCAAAGGGCAGCAGCAAGGGCATGATTGTAGAGGTCCTTCCCGCAAGGCTCAGTAAATGTTTGCTGATTGAGAATGTTCTGACTGAAGGAGTTAGGGACCATCAGAGGGAGCTGGGTTTTAGTTCTGGTATCAACAGAGGGCATGCAAATGGTCTGAGGCATGCACGGGGCATGTCTCATAGCCAGATTCCATTCCTGCCTCATGTTCATGGGGCTGAGACTTCTCCCACTCTGAGAGGACCTTGGATTACTACTTTCCTCATAGCTCAGTTGGTAAATCATCTGCCTGCAATGCAGGAAACCCAGGCTCGATTCCTGGGTTGGGAAGATACCCTGGAGGAGGAAATGGCAACCCACTCCAATATTCTTGCCTGGAGAATCCCATGGACAGAGGAGCCTGGCAGGCTACAGTTCATGGGGTCCCAGAGTTGGACACGACTTAGTAACTAAACTACCAACCCCCTCCTGAGGGTCTGTAAGGTTCAACCTCTGCATTGATTTCTTACAGGATTTATCATTTTAATTGAATTTTAAAAAAACCTTTATATACCTAATTTGTGGTATGATTTTTATGGCAACATTTGGAGAGTAATATAGATTTGAATAGAAATTTCTCCAAAGATGATATACAAGTGGCTAATGAGCATCATTAGTTAGTAGGGAAATGCAAATCAGAATCACGTGGAGATACCACTTCATACCCACAAGGATGGCTTTAATCCAGGAGAGACTGTAACAAATGTTGGCAAGTATATGGAGAAATTGGAACACCCATATATTGCCAGTAGGAATGTGAAATGATGCAACCACTGAGGGAAACACTTTCACAGTTTTTCAAAATGCTAAACATAGAATTACCATATGATTCAGTAATTCCACTCCTAAATATATATGCACGAGAAATGATACACATATGTCCATACAAAATCCAGGATGTGGACATTCACAATGGTGTTATTTGTATGGCCCGAAAGTAGATACAGCCCAAATGTCATCGACTGATAAGTGGATCAGTTCAGTTCAGTTCACTCACTCAGTCGTGTCCGACTCTTTGCGACCCCATGAATCGCAGCACGCCAGGCCTCCCTGTCCATCACCAACTCCCGGAGTTCACTCAGACTCACATCCATCGAGTAAATGATGCCATCCAGCCAACTCATCCTCTGTTGTCCCCTTCTTCTCCTGCCCTCAATCCCTCCCAGCATGAGGGTCTTTTCCAATGAGTCAGCTCTTTGCATGAGGTGGCCAAAGTACTGGAGTTTCAGCTTTAGCATCATTCCCTCCAAAGAAATCCCAGGGCTGATCTCCTTCAGAATGGACTGGTTGGATCTCTTTGTAGTCCAAGGGACTCTCAAGAGTCTTCTCCAACACCACAGTTCAAAAGCATCAATTCTTCAGCGCTCAGATTTATTCACAGTCCAATAAGTGGATAAATGATATCTATTCATGCTGCTGCTAAGTCATGTCCGACTCTGTGCGACCCCATAGACAGAAGCCTGCCAGGCTCCCCCGTCCCTGGGATTCTCCAGGCAAAAACACTGGAGTGGGTTGCCATTTCCTTCTCCAATGCATGAAAGTGAAAAGTGAAAGGAAAGTCTCTCAGTCATGTCTGACTCTTAGCGACCCCATGGACTACAGCCTACCAGGCTCCTCTGTCCATGGGATTTTCCAGGCAAGAGTACTGGAGTGGGGTGCCATTGCCTTCTCCGATCTATTTATACAATGGAATAATAGTGGGCATTTCGAAGGAGGGGGATATACATGCTACAACTTGGATGAACTGTGAACACATTATACAAAGTGGAAGAAGCCAGGCACAAAATGTCTCATACATATTGCATGTATATCAAAAGTCCAGAATAATCAAATCCACAGAGACTGAAAATAGATTAGTAGTTGGCAGGAGCTGGAGTCCTGGGAATGATTGCTGATGGGTGTGGAGTTTCTGTGATGATGGAAATGTTCTGGAAATGCACTACTTTGTGAATATGCTAAAGGACACTGAGACACACACTTACTTTAGAACAGTGACTTTTATCGTAAGTATATCATATCTCAGCGAAAAGGTAAAAATGAAGATGCATCTGAAGGTTCTCATGTTGTGTGTGGTTGTGCCTGTTTGTACACATTGCTCTGGGGCCCCCCGAGGTGCCTGCCAAAGCAGGAGATGTAAGAGGTGCAGGTTCGATCCCTGGGTCAGGAAGATGCCCTGGAAGAGGGCATGGCAACCCACTCCAGTATTCTTGCCAGGAGAATCCCCATGGACAGAGGAGCCTGGCGGGCTACAGTTCATGGGGTAGTAGAGTCAGATATGACTGAGTGACTTAGCATGCGTGCAGTCACACATTGCTCCATTTATCTGAGGATCTGCCCCTCATCAGTTGAATTCTGGGACCAAAGAGCCTTTATTTGTGAAGAGAAGCCGATCAACTCCTTGGCCCCCAGGATACACCCCTGTCCTTGCCAGGCTGCGGAGCTGTGGCCTTCTCAGCAGGTCCCATGGCTGGAGTGGATATGTCACGCTGGGCACTGGCTAACCATGTGGCTGGCCCCTCTCTGTCTCCTCTGCAGCACCGTGATTGTGTTTTACGTACAGACTGGGCCACCTTTCAAGGTCCTCAAAGCTGCCGAAGTGGCCCGAAATCTACACAGGCGGCTCTCAAAGGAAAAGGCTGATTTCTTGCTTTTCAAAGTCTTGAGGATTGACACAGCAGGTATGCCCCCTATCAGAAATATCTTTATTTTCAGAGGTCAAGTAATGTAAATATATAATTGTTGTATATTCAGAATTGGATTCCACTGGGCTAGACATAAGGCTTCCCAGGTGGCTCAGTGGTAAAGAATCTGCTTGGAATCCAGGAGACCCGTGTTCAATCCCTGGGTTGAGAAGACCCCCCTGGAGAAGGGAATGACTACCCACTCTAGTATTCTTGGCTTGAGAATCCCATGGACAGAGGAGCCTGATGGGCTACAGTCCATGGGGTCCCAGAGTCAGACATGACTGAGTGACTAACACCATGCAGTAGACATGCCATCCAATTAAATGCAATGGTAATATCACAGAAACATAAGTAACTACCCAGATTAAAGGAAAAGATTTCTTGGAGGAGGTGAAATATGATTTGATTCCAATATGGCAGGACTATAGCCAGGTCTCATAGTCTTTTTTAAATTAAGTGGAAATCAAGTTCAGTATTTAATTATCTTTCTAATTAATTTCTCCATGTCAGCTTCTATGGGAATATTCTAAAAGAATCAGATTTGCTAATCAGGGCTACATTTTGCTGGCACAGAAAGAAGACGTGTGGACAGCTTCACTTTAGCATCCAGGGATTTGTTTTGCATTTATTTCTTAAGTCAGTTTCCTGCAACACACATTTGTCAACTGTTCTTTCTCTTTGAGGGAACCTGGAGAGAAACAAGTCATGGTTCGTTTCTAAAACTATAGTCTCACGCACTGGTCATTGTTGGAAATTTCGGACTTAAACAGTCAGAATGTTGTTAAAGACAGATAAGTATTAATGGCTGGAAAATTGATTGACCTGGGACATTGTGGCTTAGGTTGTGAATATGTAGATTATTGGGAATTTTGTTATTCTTTAGTTGCTAAGTCATGTCCAACTCTTTGCGACCCCATGGACTGTAGCCCTCCAGGCTCTTGTCCATGGGATTTCCCAGGCTAGAATACTGAAGTAGGCTGACATTTCTTTCCCCAGTGACCTTCCTGATCCAGAGATTGAACCGGTGCCTCCTGCATTGCAGGTGGATTCTTCACTGCTGAGCCATCAGGAAAAGTAAAATTGTTAGTCATGCAGTCATGTCTGACTTTTTGGGATCCCATGGACTATAGCCCGCCAAGCTCCTCTGTCCATGGGATTCTCCAGGCAAGAATACTGGAATGGGTAGTCATTCCCTTCTCCAGGGCATCTTCCCAACCCAGAGATCAAACCCAGGTCTCCTGCATTGCAGGTTGATCCTTTACCATCCGAGTCACCAGGGAAGCCCATTGGAAATTTAAGATAGCTTATAGTGCCTTCCAGTGGGACCTCTTTTCCTAACTGCTTGCTTGCTGCCTCTTCCTGGTACCAAATCCATTCATGTGTATGGATAGAAATGTAGTCTTTATCCCAGGTCTCTGTCCCTACCTTCCCAGGGACATGAATACCTTATTATGTTAAAAGGATCATTTCAGTAGACCCTGGGGACCGTGATAATATTTGGATAGTAAAGTTTAATTTGTCTCAGATGTGGCTCTAACCACAGTTGACTTTTTTTATAATGTGGAGTAAGTTAATTTTTAAGAACTTTTTTCTTGCTACAAAAATAATCCTTGTTTATTGGAGGAAATTTGGAATACATAAGAAGACAAAAAACTAGAATAATCCTAGAATAATCCTCTAGATTCTAGAGTCTAGAATTCCCACCATTCAAAGATAACTTTTGTTAATAATTTGATGTTTTTCCTTCTAGTTTCCCCATCTCTAGACACATGTAATGCAATCAGGATAATTTGATACATATTTTTAAATCTGCTTTTTTAACTTCAAACCATATTATGATCATTTTCTCAAATCTTTTAGAATTTATCCCTCAGTAAGATATTTGTGGTCACATAGTACTCCATCCTGGATGTGTTCCACAGTTTATACAGCTAATTCTGTACTCGCAGACTGTCAGGTTGATTTTAAGCCTTCAAGTTTGCAGTCATTTGTTACAGCAGCAATTGGAAACCAATGCGGAGAGAGTATTCCCTGGTGGCTCAGACGATAAAGAATCTGCCTGTAACACAGGAGACCTGAGTTCAGTCCCTGGGTCAGGAAGATTCCCTGGAGAAGGAAATGGCAACCCATTCTAGTATTCTTGCTTGGAGGACCCCATGGACAGAGGAGCCTGGTGGGCTGCAGTCCATGGGGTCACAAAGAGTCAGACATGACTGAGCAGCCGAGCACATACATACACAATGTAGATAAATGTTTGTGCACCTCCCCAATCATTTTCACTGGATAAATCATTAGAATTTATCATTCTTGGGCCAGAGGGTGCTGCATTTCTGCTACACGTTTAAGGCTTTTGTTTCATGGTGCAAGTGTTGACATGTTTCTGCCATTTACCTCCCAATGAGATTGTCAGTATGAGAGACCATCCCTGGACCACTGTCCATACAGTAAGAGGCACTTGACTCAACAAGGTGCCTCTCTTCAGGGTCTATGGAAGAAAAAGACACAGCTGAAGCCAGGGGGCCTCCTTTGCTCCATGATGAGCTCTGCCTCGCTCGCCTCCTTGCAGGATGCCTTCTGAAGTGTTCTGGCCATGGTCACTGTGACCCCATCACAAAGCGCTGTATTTGCTCCCAGCTGTGGATGGAGAACCTGATCCAGCGTTATATCCGGGATGGGGAAAGCAACTGTGGTGAGTCCTGGCGTGGTGGGTGGCTCCGGGTGAGGAAGCTTCAGACAACTCATTCTGACCTGTCAGAAAGACCTGCCTGACTGTACAGCTGTAAATTCATCCCTTTTCTCACCCAAAGCCCATTGAACCAGCTCATGTGGTGATGGGTCAAGATATTCCCACAATTCACCTTGGGGATGTGTTTAAGACTTTTCCTTAAAACTTCCTGCTGAGGAAATCCACCTCAGCACAGCAGATGTAGCCAGTCATTGCTGAGAAGGTCGCTTTGGGCTACATGGACCCCATGTCCAGACTGTACCTGCCTTGGCTTGAACTGGGTGTGACCTTCTGGAAAAGTGGCCCCTGGTGTGGACCTGGCTGGAATCAGATGAGCAAGAAAGTTGACCCACTCACCAGACTGTCTGCTCAAGCAGGCTCCAAACATTGGAGCCACCATCTCAGCCAGCGTCGGCCTGAGCCACCGCCTGTCTCTTCTGAGGAGGAAACTGTGTTTTAATGCCAGTCTGCCTCTAAGAGTCATTTTGTCTTCTTGGGGATGCAGATGGACATAATTGGCAGAAAAATTAGGACAAGCTCCCTGCCAAATTATGTTCCTGTTTCTACTTCTTAAGAATTTGAAAATAACCAGCCCTTGAATCATTATTCCAAGTAGTGTTGTAACGTTTAATGGAGTTAAACCTTGTGTCTTTGCTCCATTGGTTTCTCTCTCCCTGGGTGGTTGCAAAGCTTTTTGCACTGGATTTTTGTAAGGATGTGGAAGAAGTGAAGTGAAGAGGAAATCGTTTCTGAATGACTGTCGGGCTCTATGATAAGTATCTTCCTGTCCCAGGCAGCCATACAAATAAACACCTTATTCGTGTTATTGAAACCAGACCAGAACCAGTTTTGAGGTTCTGTATTTCTGAAATGAATGTTTTGGTGTGCCTTACTTGGGTGTTTAAGAAGCCTTCTTAATTGATGGGTTTATTTTTTTCAGTTTCTTCTGAACCATTTGGACAAATGTAGGATGGTTTTAAGTTGGTCTTGATTTGTTAGTATTTTACCAGCCCCTGCAGCCAGCCTGGTGAGGTGGTCACAACAGCACAGATGGCCTTTGCTTGTAAGGATTCAGAAATATTCATTGAGAGTTATTGAAATAAAGCCGTTTTGCAAAGGGTATGTAACGTGTCCGCTCTGGTTTTCCTCTTTTTCAGAGTGGAGCGTGTTCTATGTGACAGTACTGGCTCTCGCTCTCATTGTGCTAACAGGGGCTTTAACATGGCTTTGCATCTGCTGCTCTAAGAGGTACCTGGCATGCTTATTTATTTCTTTGAAAATAAAGATGCAGCATTCAAGGTGATGTGGTAGGTTTAAGGGCTGTTGCTTGGGTTTGTGAAACTGCTCAACTTTTGACAATCCCTCTTTTTATGAAGAGAGACTCGACTTTAAAACCACATGATAATACGTTCTCCCCCACAAGGGCTTACATGCCTACTAGTTAAATGGAATAATACTAGAGGCAACTTCTTGTTTCATTGAAGCTGTCATATTTTCTAGAAGATTCAATGCTTCTGTATCAAATCTAATCCTCTTTTCTACCAGTCTCACGTCACTAGAACACTAATCCACTCTCATTAGAGAAAGGAATTCTAGAATATACTGATCCAAACGGGAGGTTTTCATTAGTTTTCATCTGTGAAGCAACAAATCTACCTGAATTCTTTTTCCTAAATGCAAACCTTTAGGTGGGACCATCACCAAGGAGAAGTTTTGCTTTAGGTTTTTCCTTCTTCTTCTTTTTTTTTTTTCCATGAAGCTGACTGCTGAGGAGCCCCAGACTTACCTTATGGTCTGAACCTTCCAGAACCCCATGCCCAACCCTCTGTGAGGACATTCATACGAATAATGATTACTCAAGTCCTTAGAAGGCAGCATTACATCCACTTTCCTACATGGAACTCTATGAATGCTCTCCGAAGAAGATTTGATAAAACATAATGTTATACCATAATAATAGTTATTTTTCAGAGATCACTTATCAATTTTTGTAGTTTTATTTGTGATTACTTTCCCAAAGGTAGAACCAGTGAACCAGTGCATAGGAAGAGGTACTTAGCGGCCTCTATCGCATTACCTTTTCCCAGAACCATCTGGGATGAAGGTCACCCTGCTGTGCTTGGCTTTCAAAATTCTACAGCTTTGTGACATTTGTATCAAGTCGATGACGATTATGACAAGAGTGACTGAGCATTTATTAAGTACTTGCCATTATAATGAATGCTTCCAAGTGCTTTCTCTGTGTTATCTTATTGAGTCTTCCCATCAATCATATGAGAAAGGAACTGTTCTTATTCCCATTTTACAGGTGGGAACTTGCAGTCAAAGAGATGACAATAAATGGCCTCACAGTCACCCAGCTAGTAAACCCAGAGTTGGAAGCCCATGCTCTTAATCATCAAGTTCTCAGAATATTGCCTTTGTTCTCTACAAATCTTAAACCATAGTGTTGATGTGTATTTTCAAATTATCCTCTAAAGCACAGGGTGAAGTCCATAGGATCAGCCTGGGTGTCTTGATGTGTTGTGAAAAAATGAAGGACTGAGTTATTGCTTATTCCTTTGGGAGAATTTATTATAATTTCTGTTGATTTTTTTTTTCTGATTGCTAGTTATGTCATCTTATCATTCTTGCCTGTTTCAACATCCCAGGGTAGTATAGGTTCAGGGGGAAACTTGTTCATCCAGGTTTTTCTGAGGAAGGAATTCCTCATGGAGAAAAGCTTGCTGGGCCAACACACAGAGTTGCTGGAAAGGTCCCTGCACCTCAGCTTGAGGCTTGGGTGAGAGCCTGCTGCTGCTGCTGCGAAGTCACTTCAGTCGTGTCCGACTCTGTGCGACCCCATAGATGGCCTCCTACCAGGCTCCTCTGTCCCTGGGATTCTCCAGGCAAGAACACTGGAGTGGGTTTCCATTTCCTTCTCCAACGCATGAAAGTGAAAAGTGAAAGTGAAGTCGCTCAGTCGTTTCCGATTCTTAGCGACCCCATGGACTGCAGCCCACCATGGACGGAGGAGCCTGCAGTCAGGTGATAACAGCAGTGCTGCTCTGACATGTGTTTCTCCAGGATGCATGGCACAAATAAGAAGAGACTCACAGACTTAGAGTACGGACTTATGTTTGTCTGGGGGAAGGATGAGGGGGGAAAGATCGTTAGGGACTTTGGAATGGACAGGTACACACTGCTGTATTTAAAATGGATAACCAGCAAGGTCCTACTGGACAGCACATGGAACTCTGCTCGGTGTTATAGGGCAGTCTCGATAGGATGGAAGTTTAGGAGAGAATGGATCCATGTGTATGTATGGCTGAGTCCCTTCGCTATTCACCTGAAACTATCACAAAAGTGTTAATTGGTTGGGGCAGTGGTAAAGAATCCACCTACTACTGCAGGAGACACAGATGCAGGCTTAATCCCTGGGTCAGGAAGATCCCCTGGAGAAGGAAATGGCAACCCACTCCAGTATTCTTGCCTGGAGAAACCCATGGACAGAGAAGCCTGGCCAGCTACAGTCCATGGGGTCACAAAAGAGTTGGACACGACTTTGCGACTAAATAACAGAAATATCAAATAAAAAGTTAAAAAAAAAAAAAAGGTACATGATATATCTCAGACTCACCAAACCCAGATTTGGCTGTGACACACATCATTAATAAAGAAGATTGTTTGTGTGTTAGACACTCAGTCGTGTCCTCTGGGCTCCTCTGTCCATGGAATTCTCTAGGCAAGAATACTGGAGTGGGTTACTAGTCTCTTGTCCAGGGGATCTTTCCAACTCAGGGCTCAAACCTGGGTCTCCCGCATTGCAGACAGATTCTTTGCTGTCTGAGCCACCAGGGAAGCCCCACATATCATTAATAAAAGATGCCAATTAATAAAATGAAATAGCATTCTAAAGGCACAGCATTTCCTTTAGTGTCCTCCATGTGTTTTAAATCCTGGATCCCACCTACCTCTCTGAGAATCTGAGTTGACTTTTTTCTTTGTCCTTTTCAGACGAAAAAGGACAAAAATAAGGAAGAAAACAAAGTACACCATCCTGGACAACATGGATGACCAGGAAAGAATGGAGCTGAGGCCCAAATATGGTAAGTCTCCAAGACAGTTTCCCAGTGCCTTGCCAGTGTTTAATCCCGGCATCTGAGAGTCACTCTGTGAGAATGCAGCTGATAAGTGATGGAGCTTGGACTCAGGGTCAGGAGTGATCCCACAGTCCCTGTTAACACCCACCGGGGAATCCCAAGCGCCTGCTGCCTCGTAAGTGATGGCTTTGCAGGTGCAGAGTGCAGGGCTCAGTGCTCAGGACCAGAATGATGGATGGCGGAGAGGGAGAATGCTGCTCCCCTCCAGAGGCGTCTGTCCGCTTCTCCCTAGGAATCAAGCACCGAAGCACAGAGCACAACTCCAGCCTGATGGTGTCTGAGTCCGAGTTTGACAGCGACCAGGATACAATCTTCAGCCGAGAGAGGATGGAGCGAGGGAATCCAAAGGTTTCCATGAACGGATCCATCAGAAACGGAGCTTCCTTCAGCTACTGCTCAAAGAACAGATAATGGAGCAGTTGGTTGTGAAACAGAAGGACGCCTACAGGAATCCTTTAATCCCAAGAGTCGGTGGGAGTTACAGACAAAACTCACTCTTGTTAGAATAGCGCGTTCCCGTCCTTTCACCCTGGGCTGGAGGTGTGTCCCCATAATTGAAAAGACGTGTCTTCTTGGGGTTTTCGAGACACAAAACAGAATGAAAACAATGCTCTTTTCACTGAGATGCTTGTTAGTAGGAGTAAAGGTGGGGTAAGACGCTAAGGTATATGCTTAAAAGAGGTCTGTGTTTTTGTAGCTAACACAGCATTATAGTCCTATGTTAAGAGAAAGATGAATCTGTTTCTGTCTGCAGACCCCTGGGGAAGGTGAGTTCAGTACGGATGCAGAGAGGACTGACTTCTCTTAGGAGCAGTAATTGCCTTTAAAGATGACTTTCCCAGCGTGGTTTCTGTCATAGGAGTCTTGGAGCCTGAGGTCTGTGTGTATTAAGCTGATTTATCTGCGGTGTGGGTTGCCCTCTGTCCAGCCAGTTTCCTGTGCTAAAGAGACACACGTACAGAGCTGAGGTCTCCTGTTTTTGCTGCTTCGAGACAGCCAGCCACCATTTCTGTGCTGTTTCTAGCGAGTAGCTCTAGGAAGTTTGAGAGCTCAGTAAGAATTGTATGCTGAGGACCAGAAGCAACAGAGAGCGAGGTGGGGTTTGCTGACTTGTGGGTTGAAAGTCGAAGATAACATTTTAACAGGTTTCCGAGGAAAACAAACTATTGCTGAGGCTTCTCTCAGCTCCAGTTTACAGGAAACAAGAAAAGTGATTAGTAATTCATCAGTGGTTTATCATGTGCAATAGGCCATGCGTTTGGACCTCCACCAATAGGAATAAAGACTCGGCAACTTGGTAATATACACGGTCAGGGATGTGGGCCCCGTGGGTGCAGAAGTGGTTAGGGGGAGGGCTGAGTGTATTCTCAAACTCTGAAATACCACCAGTCTTAATGAGAATGGTATGCTTTTGCTACTCAGCCCCTGTAGTTACTCTTCCTAATAACTTGATATCCACTTAATTTGTTTAAAACTGTATTTATTCTGCCATTTTCTACTCAATAGCTTATTTTAAATGTATGAAAAAAAGCATTTCTAATCACAAAGCCACATCCTAGAGCAAGGAACTACAGTGAACTGTAGCCTGAGAACTCAGCTGGCTGCTGATCCTTTGCCATCCACCGTGGTCCTGAGGCTGATGGCCTGGGCGGTGCCCTTGGCGTTCTTTGTGAAGAGATCAGCATGAGAGATGGGGCCCATCGCAGATAGAACCAGGGTTGTGGCGTCAAGCATGACCACATTTAAGCAATATTCTGTTGCACAAGCTTTTGTCACAGGAAAGGGAAACCGGGATTGCTTTGCTATGATTAAGTGGAGAAGCAAGGCCATTAAATCATGAGGTTTAAATCATCAGGACAGGACAATAAAGAAAACAGTTCCCATGGGCCACTGGAAAAAAACGAAGCTTTCCGGTGCTGCTGTTCTCGCTGCTAATATCCATCCTCTTGAGACCGTCTTGTTTTTAATTATTCTGTTTTCTGGGAAATTGCAAAGTAAAAAGCATACAGGTATGATTTTATTTTTAAGCATTTCTTTATGTGTACACTTTCTGTCTAGCCAGCCAGTTCAGTCCTGTTGATGGTGTTAAAAGGAAAATGTGATGCTTTTTACATAAATATTTATCTTCATAAACTTAAAATCTGCCCTACCCAGTGGCCAGTTATATTATCTTTGTGCACAACTGGAAATTTCTGGCACAAAGGATGGCAGCCTAAATATGATGTCGGCAGAGCGCAGTGATGGAGAAGAAGTGATCATGTGTTAAATGCTATCTATGTACATAATATATGTATTTTACATACTCTATTCATCCTTACAATCAAGCTGGAAAGGTAGCTATTATTCTCATATTGAACATAATAAAGGCCCAGAGAGTTTAAGTAACTTGCTCACGGTCATGGCCAGTCAGTGGTGGATATAGGAATCGAATGCAGATTTTGTAAGATGCAAGGTCCATGCCTTCCACCCTCCTCCCCTATACACAAAGAACTCCCATGCCCAGTTATTGGAGGGCAAATTCTGGTGTGTCTTTTGGACCACTTGGAAGTTTTGTTCCTAGGACCAAGAATTCCCTCTGTGAAGGGAGCAGAAGGCAAAGGGGGAGAAGACTTCATCTTTTCTGCGGGATCATCCCCGAGGCTGCCCCTCTGGGTGGCTGAGCACTGCTTTTGCCTGTGCTCCCTTTCTGACCCTGTCTCCAGCCCAGTGGGTCTGATCCTTCTGCCACCAATGGCTCTTGAATCTATGGTGGATCAAACATAAACACCACACCAGCGATCAGAAAGTGAGTCGTCTCTTGCTATCCCACTTCTCATCAGAGGAGCCAAGCGTGAGGTGGAATGCAGCCAGCATTCCTCACTTGTGCACTTTGCATCAAGGGCCTTGGGAAGATGAAACTCTGCAGGAGCTTAGATGAGCAAAGCAGGGCCCAAGAATGTGGGAGAGGCCAGTGGTAGGGCTCACAAGATGACTATTAGTTGCTGGCTAAAAAAATCAATGGCGGAGCATTCAAACCCACAGTATTAAGAGGTCAAGCCTGTGTATGACTAAGGAACCTGCTGAAAAAGACAAAGTGAGGTAAGGAGTAATACCATGTGGGTGCCAACACCACCTCCTTTATGGGCAGAGAGGAGGGGCAGTACCATTCTTTTCTGTGTGTGACCAAACCATCATGGACTTTGGCTGAAGTCTTGGTTTTCTTTACCTTTTTTTTTACTGTCTTTTCCCCATGTATTGACAAGGTATCATTTCTAATATAACACTATTAAATGTATGTGCTAATCTGAATAAAGGTGTCTGTATTCTCTGTAATGCGTCCATGCTGTTGTGTGGGTTGGGGTGATATTCATTCTTTATACCTCTGTACAGAGGGATTTCCCAGAGAGGAGGCAGCAGACTGGCCCATGACCTGTTTTCCTGCAGCCAGTGAGTTAACAATGGTTTTTACATTTTTAAATGGGTGAAAAAAATCATATTTCGCTGACGCTTGAAACTCACATGGAATTCAGATGTCAGTTCAGTTCAGTCATTCAGTCATGTCCAACTCTTTGTGACCCCATGTACTGCAGCATACCAGGCCTCCCTGTCCATCACCAACTCCTGGAGTTCATTCAAACTCATGCCCATTGAGTCAGTGATGCCATCCAACCATCTCATCCTCTGTCATCCCCTTCTCCTGCCTTCAATCTTTCCAAGCATCAGGGTTTTTCAAATGAGTCAGTTCTTTGCATCAGGTGGCCACAGTGTTGGAGTTTCAGCTTCAGCATCAGTCCTTCCAATGGTGTCAGTGTCCCTAAATAAAGTCTTATTGGAACACAAGCACATTCATTCCTTCCTTTGTGCTACAAGAGTAGAAGTGAGTAGTTTAAACAGAGACTGTGTCCTAAGAATATAATGTAATGTAATATAATCTGGCAGAACACCTGAACAACCACTCTCGCCCACTAACCCACTGGGACAGTGGTGTTGTCTGTGGTCTAAATTGTGGCCACTCCTTCCTGGTTAGCTGATAAAATGGATGGATTATAGGTAGATTTACAGACCACCAATTTCCAAACCCACTTCCACTTACTCATAAATAACATACAAATAGAATATAGCCTTTCAATATTCACACCTAGCATGACCAATTTTTTTTCCCACCAGATTTCCCACTAGTTTGATGAAATGAAAATGAAAACCACACTAGTTTGCATTTTAATTTGTTGCAAGCCAAGTCAGAGATAAAGAAACTGTAACAGGTGAAAATTTACTGCTGGAAATAGTAGGAAGAAGAAAGTACACTTCCAAGCGACGGCCTAGACTAAGCATGGAACAAACCCACAAATTGAGTGTAAAAAATAAACAGAAACATCAATAGTCAGGCTACCAGAAGAGGGCGCTTTCACGCCCTGTGATGATAGCAGAGCCGGCCAGGAGGAAGGCCTCTCTTTCCTGATAAGGACTCAGCCAATGAAAAGCCACGAACACTTTAACCCGCCCAACTTCTGTTTCCTCCCTATAAAAGCATTTTTCTTCTGTTGATGTGCAGGGACTTGACTTGATGCAGCTGGCCATGGTTGCAGATCTCAAGTTACAGTTAGTTCTCTGCTAGTCCTAACTAAACCCATCTTGGCTGGAGCACTATCTGGAAGTTTTTTTCAGGTCACAAGCGGTAAGTGGATCATTTCTCCTGGTAAAGTAATTTTAAAAATCAAAAGCAGATTAAGAGAACACATGGAATAAATGGGATGATAAAGGGAGATGGGTATCCAGGAATGCTGTTCTTTTTTCCAAAGAATGCTATTTTTTCTTATTTTGTTCAAAGCCTACTGATGTACCTTGGATTCAGTGAGGCCTATGTGAAAATATAAACGAACACTGTATGAAAGTATAAGATATGCTGTCTAAATAATTAACAGTGATTTTATCTGAATAGCAGGGTTTCAAAAAATGTCTTCCTTATACATTTCTTTAGCCAAAAAACCCAAACTTTGAAAAAAGTACATAATGGATAACAGTGGCCTGTGTAGCAGAGAGAGATTGGTGAACTTGAGAAAGCTGGAGGATCCTCCTTTCTTAGACAGCCACACCTGCAAACCAGGTAAATTCCAGTTTCATTCAGCAAGCATGTAATTAGCACAAGCCATGGGATAGGCTTAGACTCAGTAAGCCTGTACTCAGTAACCTTAGACTCAGTAGAGTCTAAGCTTCTACCGCTTTCCCTACATAGGCCAAAAATTGAGGGACGGGTTGTTGGGGCAAGAAATAATGACTTTATTCAGAAAGGCAGCAGGCTGTGAATATGGAGGGCTCATGTTCCAAAGAACTATCTTGCTTGAGTTAGAATTCAGGCTTCTTTTATACTAAAAGAGGAGAGAGTAAACTCAAACACTTCCTGGTTTCCATCAGCCTCTGTGAAGGGGTGTGTAGGTTTCTTCCTCCCTATAGCCATTCACAGATGGGCCTGGTCAGGATATTTCCTCTGAGCTAAACAGAGGTATTTTAGGTTAATGCTTATTACCTGGGAAGCAGGGTTCTCAGAGATGAGCCATTACAAATAATTTAAGCTTAACTTGCTGCTATTGTTTAGTCATTAAGTTGTATCTGACTCTTGTCTGACTCTTTTGCGACTCCACGGACTGTAGCCCACCAGGCTCCTCCATCCATGGGATTTCCCAGACAAGAATACTGGAGTGAGTTGCCATTTTCTTCTCCAGGGCATCTTCCTGACCCAAGGGTTGAACACATGTCTCCTGCATTGACAGGCAAATTCTTTACCACTGAGCTACCAGGGAAGTCCGATTAACTTGTAATAGAATACTACGTTTCTTCCCTGTTACAGTCCCTCCTGTATGAATGTGCTAGGGTACCAAATTTCATAGGCTGACTCCCTGCCCAGGAGATTCACAGACAGATCAAAGGAGCATTGTTTATACATGTGGCAGAGAAATAATTTTCCCTCTACCTTTCTGAGTTGTTGGCTGAGACCACTGCCATAAAAGATTAACAAGAGAAAAGCAGACGTTTTAATAAACTTCTCATGTATATTTCAGAGAGAAGTGATAACTGAGAGTGGCTTAAAGCGTCAGCTTACATAGCATCTTCAACAAAGAAGAATAAATCTCTGGAGAAATGACAGGCTAGAGGAAAACAGTTGTAGGCTTTCAAGGGTGGAGCCAAAGGCTAGTTAGTAAAATTTGTTATTTAAAGTCCAGGCTGATTGGGCCTGAAGTTGTCTCTGGGAATTAACCTTTATCCCATCCTCTTGATAGAAAGGGGGCACCTTTGTAAATTTGTATCCTGCTTTTGGGGCTTCCCCGGTGGCTCAGTGGTAAAGAATCCACCTGCAATGCAGGAGCCACAGGAGACACAGGTTCGATCCCTGCAGAGGAAAATCCCCTGGAGGAGGGCATAGCAACCCACTCCAGTATTCTAGCCTGGAGAATCCCATGGACAGAGGAGCCTGGCAGGCTACAGTTCATGGGGTCGCAAAGAGTCGGACACGACTGAAGCGACTTAGCACTCATCCTGCTTTTAGGCAAATAGAGGGGTAACAAAAGACAGAGTGCTCTTCTTTTATCTGCTACTTAATTGTCTTCAGCTCACAAAAATCCTTATGCCAAACTGGCACATTTTGGTGTGTCCCGAACTCCTACAGTCATATTTTGAGGGGGGCATACATATCCAAACTGGTCTAATAAACTCCAAAGTAAACTCAGATGATGAACTGGCAAGAAAAATCCCACAAACCAGAAACCTTCACTTAAAACAGGAAATTCTGTTAATTCAACCTTTATTAATCACACACGCACAACTCCGCTGCCTTGACATACACAGTTATCAAAAACTGGAAAGTGAATTACATGTACATTTTTAAAAAACAAAATGTTTTCACAGTTCCAACTACACTTATTCCCAAGTTTTATCCCACAAAATACAGCGTGAAAAAAACCCAAAGCATAAATATTATTCAAGTAAAATGCTATCTATCATAGCCATATATGAATAATTAAAGCCCTGGGCTTCAGCCTGCAGAGAAGGCAGTCATGTGGCACAGTTTAAAGTTAATGATCTAAGTTTACAATAAAACAGATTTATCTGCATTGTGCTTCTGATCTTTACTTTCATAAGTCTTTCCATAAAAATTAAAGGTAGATGAGCCAACACTTGACATAAAATTATATTTAAAAGCTGCTCAAATGGATAAAGATAACAGGTACAGAGGAGATTTAAAATGAGAATCCCTGCATAGCTGGGGAAAGTAAACTGAGAATTGTTTTCTCAAGGCCAACAGACTCCCGTTATCTGGGTGATTTCGTATGAGTCAAGTGATGATTGCTGGAAAGTTCTTGGTGAGGATTCACTGGAGCAAGACCTGGAAAAGTATTTTTTTACACAGTAGGTGTTCAATAAAATGAAATAATGCCTCATTAACATGGGAAAGTCAGTATCTCCCTCTTGGTTTAGATCAGAGGTTGGCAAATTATTTCTGTAAAAAGCCAAAGAGTTTTGTGGGCAGTTCTGTCTGTGGTGCAAATAATTCTGCCTAGAAGGTAGCCACAGATCATATGGTAACTGAATGGGTGTGGCTGGGTTCCAATAACATTTTATTTGGGGCTTCCCTGAGGGTCAGATGGTAAAGAACCTGCCTGCAATGCAGGAGACCCGGGTTTGATCCCGGGGTTGGGAAGATCCCCTGGAGAAGAGAATGGCTATCCACTTCAGTATTGCTTGGAGAATTCCATGGACAGAGGAACCTGGCGGACTACAGTCCATGGGATCGCAAAGAGTTATGGACACTGATATCTGAATTTCAGAAAATTTTCATGTGTCATGAAATACTATTCTTTTGATTTGTTTTCCCTTAACCATTTGGGAATATAAAAACCATCCTTAGTGCTGGGTTGTACAAAAGCAGGCAAGATTTGGCCTGTGAACCAATCCCTGGTCTAATGGTCCTTTTCTATTTAATGTTAAAACACACATTTTTAACAAATCCATCATATAGTCCATCACATAATCAATCACCTTACTGAACAATAACCCCCCAAAATGTTCATTTAAAAAATACGTCTTTCCCCACAATCCAGATCAATTTTACTAAACAGTAAGCTATTTCCTTTTCAACTTACTTTAATTCCAGAATTAATCAAGGATGTTGCAGTGAGTCTCTGGCCCTCAGTTTATGTACCTGGTCAAACAGATATACTAGAAAACTCAAAATCTGCCATCAAGCCAAAGCATCTGCTGAGTTACAAAATTAACAAACGTATTTGAATGTATTCCCCCAAACATTTCAAGCACTAGTATTCTGGACTTCTAAAAACTATTTAGAGCATTTTTATCGTTAATAGAAAACAGATGGACACATCCAAACATTAAGTAATTAAAATGTCACGTGAAACAACCCCAGAACTAGTAAGTGCAAATTCACGGTCAATATGATGTGTATGTGATTGTGGACAGGGTCTGAGCAGTGCCTGTCACTAGGTGGACTTCAGCTGATTGCTTAGCTGGGCCTCACGGGGACGCCTGATGTAACCCAGGGCAAACAAGGCAGCTCCGGGACTGGCTGTGGTACCTCTGTGCACAGGGACATCTCAGATCTTTAGCTGTTTAGCTCCCCGTGGCTCAGTGAGGGCTGCTATTGGTCCAGGAGCAACTGCCTCCAGCACTCCTTTCATTCATGTTTTCCTTCCGCTCCCCAAAACATCCAGAGGATGTCAGTGAAATACGCGCGCGCACGCGCACACACAGACACACACACAGACACACAGACACACAGACACACACACACACAGAGACACACAGACACACACACACACACACACACACACAGTGGGAAAGGGGGAGCTTCGTCCCTATCTGTTCCACCAGGATCAGCCTCCCCTTTCCTCATGTATCAGAACGTTTAGAGACACAGTACAGAAAAGCCTACTGTTTTCTTAGAGTTTTTCTTTCAGAGCAACAGGAAACAGTGATCGTTGGGCTTTTTGTTTTTAAAAGAAGAACTATAAAAACTCATTGGATAAAAAGCGCCTCTTCCAACTGGCAACTATGGAAATTCTTTTCCCTTTTGAGATCACTGTGCTCAAAGTGCTTTTGCGCTCTCTGCAGGTGACGGAGCAGCATGTCATAAAGAGCAGGCTATGGGAGACCAGCCCGCCCTAGGGCTCAGGTGCCGAGCAGGTGGGTACCAGCCTCCCCTCACCTTGGCAAAGCCACTGCTGGAGACCCAAGCCGGGCTGGGAGGTGCCACCCATAACAACGATGACTCCCGCACTGAACATCGAATTTTCACTTTTTGGCAAATACTATATGTTTGCTTTCTCTTAGGTTCACAGTATCCCATGGAGCTAAGTAAGGCATGAACAGAATCTCCACTGTACTGAGGGCTGGGTGTGGGGGGTAGACAGCATGTCTGTGCAGATAAAGCCCGGCCAGGCCGTTACCCGTGGATAAAGCCCCACCAAGCCGCTGCTGCTGCGCTCTGCTTTATGCTTATTTTCTCTCAGAAACATGATGTGGAAAAACAGCACAGAAGTGAACACAGACTCTTTAAGCAGTTGAGGATGATGGAGCTTTCAGTTTAAAAACTAGTCAAAAAAAAAGAGAGGGGTTCTTTCACTTCTCAAAGAAATTCAGGCAATTCTGTGCTGTGTCTAAAGTTCTTAAAAAAAAAAAAAAAAAAAACACTGATTCAGCCGCTGCAGCAACACATCTGAGCTGGTGGGTCACCAGGCATGCAGTGGCATCCTGCCCAGCCTGTCAGTCACACTCAAGAGATGTCCCCCGCAGCCCCCTGGGTCTTAGCTCCGGAGCCCACATGGGTGCTGGCTATGTCATTGCCCAGGCTGTGGCCCCACCATGATGAGGGGGCTTCAGGACCAGCTTGTTGCACTTTGCTCTGAGGCAGATGAGGTCATGGGTGGGGAGGGTGGGGGCTGGCGATCCAGGGCCTCATCCTATAAACCCACTGCTGGTTCTCAGGGATTTGTGGCCACAGGCTTGTGGCATGTATTGGCCCCAAGCCAGCTAGGGGGAGGGATAGGCTTTGTATCTGCTTATAAGGATTGGATGATTAGTTTTTTACAATTCCTAGTTCAGCTACCCTATGGGTTTATTTAAAATAACGGATGGCACATCCCCATACATAGGTAAGCCTCCCTTTTTTTTTATTTCTTGAAGAACCCTATAAGCCTCCGAAGCACACATACTTGAGCTCCAGATACTCGTCAATGCCGTACTTGGAGCCCTCTCGCCCAAGGCCGGACTGCTTCACCCCCCCGAAAGGGCACTCCACGGAGGAGATCAGTCCTTCGTTAACGCCAACCATGCCGACCTCCAGCCGCTCCGCCACCCTCCAGATCTGGGCCGGGTCTTGAGAGTAAAAATAACCTGTAGTGGGGATAAGAGACACAGATGTAGTCATTAAAGACATCATGTCCACAGCTGAGGGTGCCATGGATGACCACTACCTAGTCATGCAGGCTGGAACCTTCCTGCTTCCAAGTGGAGCCCCATGTATGTCTTCATCTCACAACCTTTAGAAATCATCTTTTTGCTTGTGTTCCACCCTCGCTAGCTCTCTCACCATCTCCAGCGAGGACTGTAACAACAATGAACCTGGCTCCTATGGCCTCCTAATCAATCCACCCTGCACACATCTGTTAGGTTATCCACGTGATGTTTTTACCCAGACCTTCCAGTGACTCCTTGTTACCCATAAATAAGGTTAAGTTCCTGGTGAGTATTCGAACTCTCCCTAATGTGCTTTCAATCAACATGTCCAGCTTTATCTTCCATTATTCCAGTCACCGACCATCTCCACCAAACTCGTCCACCCAGTTCTCCTTGTCCTGTTTTCACTTAACTCCATAGGTCCCCCTCTGCCCAGAACCTCTCTTCTTCAATCTGCACCATCAGAGTCTTGCCCAGCATGGATGCCCTGGTTTGGGATGTGGCTTCCTCCACCATCATCCCATCAAGAAGGGACGAGAAGAACACTGAGCTCAGTGTTACGGGGGCACTCGTGCACACGTCTTACTCCAGCGTTAGGCCCTCTGAGTCAGCAACTCGGAGTCTTTGTTGTAGAATAAGGGACTCTACAGTGTGGACATCCTTTCTCTGGTTATCAGTGGTTCTTGTCCACCCAGAGAAGCGCCTGTAGAGCCACGGCTGAATCTATGTCTTTTTATCTTTGCAACACTTCCTTCACTAGTGGATGCTAAAGACAGATTTGTTGAGTGTCTTTATGCACACACAGTTTTGTCAGGGACACAGGGTACATACTGTGGCCACCTTGACCATGTCCAAACTGCAAGAAAGGCAGCCACTCCCTGAGGTTCCCTCTGCCTGTGCTGTCTTCCCTTCCTTCATCGCCCCGATGCTCTCTGTGAAGTCAAGCGCTATCTCTTGTTCAGGCTTCCAGGAGGGATGCGAGGAGAAGCACTGGAATTTCCAGGCATCGAGCCTCTGGGAACATGGGGCTTAAGGGATGTGGGTGGTTCTCCCCAGAACAGTCGGCACTGCTGTTTCTCCCTCCACCACGCCCAGCTCCGACCAGGGAGCTCCCATCCCACATCCTGCGGACACAGCAAAGAACCTGGACTAGCATAAACCCGCCCTCGCCCCTTGGAAAGCAATGAAATACGTGCTGCAAAGAAGCTGACTTCTCAAAACCCCGGGTGACATTTAAAAGGCACAGCTGGAGAAGTGACTGTGATTGTCTCCAAGCGAGGACAGACACCCACCTGCCAGCCCGACGTCGGCCGCGTTAGCGATCGCCACCGCCTCCTCCTCTGTGTTGAACCTGCCAAAGTCAGGGTGGGTCATCAGCAAAATCCCACAGGGGAAGGAAAACCAGCTGTTTTTCCTTCTGATCTGTTTCCCAAATAAGAGCCAGGGGTCAATCAGAGTTTTGCAAGGAGCAGAGAGGAAAACACCTTCATTCACTGCACATGCTGAGTTCAAGGCTAAGGAGCTTGGATCAACACTGGTTCATCTCTTGTAGGAGAACAGGAGACACACAGGGAGCTACAGTGTGTTCAGAATGTTGACAAAATGCCTAAGAAAAAGGGTTACTACTCTTGTTCTCTCTTAAGACGTGCGCCAATCATAACTACTTCAGAAGCAGCCGTGATGTGGGAGAAAGCCAACAGCCAGGGCCTGCTGGGGCCCAGGGTTCCAGTGTTGGCCCCGCTACTTAACAGTGCTGGGGGTCTGTTCCCCTTGGAAATGAGACTACTAGTATGGAAGCCTAATGCAGTCGCTTCCAGCTTGATCATCTTATTTCTGAAACTAGATTTCAGAGGCCCCAGAACTGTAAATGGAGGGCAGAACATTCTATGCATCCCAGCTCCTGAAATCAGAGACCCAGCAACAGCCAGCCCTCTGAAGGCTCGGGCAGAGCTGGCAGACCCTGGTCAGTGCAAGAGGATGAGTGGGAGAGAGAGGAGGGGGACCCCAAGAGAATCACTTGTTCCAAGGATGAACAGCTCTTGTCTCTCCACTGTAGAGAGCAAGCCGTTCTATCTATCTGCCAGAGAATAAAAACCAGGGCGTCATCCATGTCCTCACTGCCTACATGTCCCTCGAAAATGTACTCATCACAGTATCAGGTGGGACATCCTCAACGATTTCACCTTTTGAGTGTGAACTCCCTGGTGGCTCAGATAGTAAAGCGTCTGCCTGCAATGCTGGAGACCGAGGTTCGATCCCTGGGTCTGGGAGATTCCTTGGAGAAGGAAATGGCAACCCACTCTAGTATTCTTGCCTGGAGAATCCCATGGACAGAAGAGCCTGTAGGCTACAGTCCACGGGGTCACAAAGAGTTGGACATGACTGCGTGACTTCACTATTTACACAATAACAACCACACTGATATTAGGTGACGTGCTTTATGTATATTACATCATTTAAACCTTACAGCTGTCCTGTGAGGCAAGTTTTTTTGTTTGTTGTTGTTGAGTCACTAAGTCATGTCTGACTCTTTGCAACCTTATGGACCATAGCCCACCAGGCTTCTCTGTCCATGGAATTCTCCAGGCAGGAATACTGGAGTGGGTTGCCATTTCCTCCTCCAGGGACTGAACCTGAGTCTCTCAGGTCTGCATTGGCAGGCAGATTCTTTACCACTGTTCCACCTGGGAAGCCATGAGGCAGGTACTAGTTTTTAGTCCTTTTCCCATGAAGGACCCTGGGGTTCAGAGAAGTTAACTCATTCAAGGGGACACAGGTATAAAGTAGCAAAGCCTGCATTCCTAACCCCTACATCCTTTTGGAAAATGTCAAGTTCATATTCTAGGTAAAAAATTTTTTACTAAAAGATGAAAGTTCTCCAAGTGGTCCATTCTCCCAATGTCAGATTAATCTATAAATTTCATTAGCAATGGAGGAGAGAGAAATATTTGGAGAAATAATGACCAAGAATTTCCCAGATTTCAAATAAAGGCCTTGGGATCTCAGATTGAAAAAAAAGCTCACAGTATACCATACCTAAGCTACCATGGTAAAATCTAAGAACATCAAAGGCCCTGAGTCTCTGAAGAGAAAAAGTTCCCTTCACAGGAACAAGAAGCAGACATCAGCTTTCTCAATAACAACCCTGAAAATAAGCAGACCAACCAGTGATATCTTGTGAAGCTAGATTTTTACACAGGTAGATTATTATTTACTTGTGAGTGTGGGATAAAAGGTCCCATACGAACACAGAGTTCATTTCCCACAGACACCCTTGAAAGAAGTCTTGAAGGATGTACTCTGTTATGAAGAAAAATGAGTTCGGCAGGGAGCAAAGTAGAGAATTTGGTAAATTTTGTGGTCTAAACGGGCAATAATGAAAACCAATGTTTAAAAAACCATGCCTTGGTCTTGGCCCTTCCCCTGACAAAGCCCCACTTTCTGGCTCCTGTCCCTCTCCTGCCAGTCGCAAACGACACAGGAACTGGATTACTCTCCAGACTTCCTTTTCCTTTCCTACTCTTCCTCCGGTCTTCCTACACGCTGGATGGCCTTACTTGATAACAGGTGCCACAGGCCCAAAAGTCTCTTCCTGAGAGCAGAGCATGTCTCGGGTGACGTTGCTGAGCAGGGTGGGCTCGAAGAAATTTTTCCCAACGTGGTGTCGCTTCCCACCTGTCACAACGGTGGCCCCTTTGGAAATGGCATCATGCACGTGTTTCTCTACCTGTGTGAGGAAGAAAGCAACAGCCTTTGGGAAAGGGGATCCAGGATGCTTGGAAAATGTTTAAACTGTCAAAAACGGTAACTGGACTTTTCTTTCTTTTTCAAATAGGTTTGAAACCATGTACCCCAGTTCCTTCTAGGTTGGAAGAACCAAATACACAGATATGGAGTCAAGAGGGCAGGTCTTATATACAATGCTGCTTCCTCCCCACTCATTGGAAGGACTGAAGCTGAAGCTCCAATACTTTGGCCACCTGATGCGAAGAGCCGACTCCTTGGAAAAGACCCTGACGCTGGGAAAGGTTGAGGGCAGAAGGAGAAGGGAACAACAGAGGATGACATGGTTGGATGGCATCACCGACTCAATGGACGTGAGCCTGAGCAAACTCTGGGAGCAGGTGATGGACAGGGAAACCTGGCGTGATGGACAGGGAAACCTGGCGTGATGGACAGGGAAACCTGGCGTGCTGCAGTCTATGGGGTCGCAAAGAGTCGGACATGACCTAGCGACAGAACAGCAGCAACCCTGCTCTGTGGGTTTCTGGCTGTTGGGTCTTACTGTTTGCTGAACAGCCTAATAAACATACACTCGTGTCTTTCCAGGCCTGATGCTCAGCTGCCTTTCTGGGATTTGCTCTCCTTGCCTTCCTGGGTTAGTTCCAGGCTCTTGGATCCCACGCTGTTCTTGTCCCTGGACTTCTCTTTCACTTTGTTCTAATATTTTCTCCTCAAGTACTAGTTATTTCGAAAAAAGGTGCACTGAAGGTGGTTTATATTCAGAGTGTTCTGATAACTGCAGGTCGGGCTGTTTTATCTTGCACTGGCTGGTAATGGAATTTGGACCCCAAATAATTTTCCTTCAGAGTGTTGAGTAGATTTCAATGAACAATCTAACTCAAAAATAGTTCTCACTCCTTTATGGGTCGATTTTCCCCACTCTAGAAGCTTCTTGAATCTTCTTTGTATGTTCCCGACATTCTAAAATTTTAGCAAAACACACCTGGGTTTTCTCTTTATTCTAATTCTATATACTTGGCAATTGACAAAGTCTTTCAATCTGAAGAATCAAGTTATTTCCTCCTAGCTCTGACAAGTTTTCCTCTAGCATTTGTTTGATAGACCTGTTTTTTCCACTTGAAGTCTTTGTAGAGCTTCTATCACTAAAATGGATACACCCCTGTGTGGGTGTGGGTGCATGTTCAGTCGTGTCTAACTCTTTGTGACTCCCATGGACTGTAGCCTGCCAGGCTCCTCTGTCCATAGGATTTTCCAGGCAAGAGTATGTCCCGTCTTCTCAAAACTCTCGGAGGACAATATTAGATTCCTAGAAATGTCTGATCTCAAAAATAAAAAGCCTTTTTCCTCTCCTTTTAGGTGTTCCAAAGATGAAAGAACTTTGTATTTCAAGATGGTAATTCTTGAAGCAGCAGGATACAGAATTGTCACCACTGCAAGAGAAAATTTAAGGACGGCAGCAGAACGAAAGTGGCAGATCTCATGGGAACTCAGCTAAATGACAGAGCTGGAAAAGCTTATAACCTGACGATGCCACTTGATTCATACAAACTGGCAGAAATTCACTAGTTTTTCTAATTTCTCCATGTTTCCAAAACCATCTTGCTGGGCACCTTACCAGAGTGGTTTTTGATACTGAAACCAGGACACTGAACAGGTAATAAGACAGACTTACCTTTTCTACAGCTTTTGCATTAATTAACGGGCCTTGAGTAGTTCTCTCTTCAAATCCATTACCCACATGCAGGTTTGTTTTAATTGCCTCAGCAAATTTTTTCACAAAGGAGTCATGGATACCGCTTTGCACCAAGAAACGGTTGGAACACACACAAGTCTATGCAGAAAGAAAGAAACTCACATCGACAGTTCATCAGAAGCTACTGACCCAACCAATAAACCTATGATTGCTGCTACCTCTGAATGTAAATGTACTTCCCAGGTGGTTCCTGTCCTGGGTCCCACCTCCATACTCGAGCTTAGCCCTAATGACAAACATGCAAGAGCCTGTACTTCTCCAGGCCCCTCCACAGCCAGCACGCCTCTGTGGTCAAACAGGTAAGCGAGCATAAATAATCTGTGAGCAAAAAGCCACTAGCCCAGGTTTTTTTCAAATGGCTCATATTGGAACGAGAAAGCCAACACAAGAAATATCTCCTTGAGACAGTGATACTCAGCGACAGAGAGGAAAAGCTAGAAGGAAAAGGATTCAGAGGCTAATTGATGTCCCCTAGCTTAGTGAACCTTTCAACAGCTTGGCAGAATCCAACATTTTGAAAATGGACACAAGACCATTCTTTCAGCCTAAATTATTGAAAAGCCCTTTGTTTATTATATTTTCTAGTTTAGACCTAATATTTTCAAGTTATACAATATAAACACATTATTGGAAATGAGGTTATCCTTGATACATTTTCTTCTTCGCTTTTTTCTTAATTGTGTATTTTCTAATAGAAACAGTTTGTAGATAATTTTGTACCCTGTGCATTTGTATTGGCTTAAAGCAATATACCCCAAAGTTGTAGCTTTGTGAGTGTAACTCTGAAGGCTATACACCTTTGCATTTTGTGTTTCTAAAAGGAAACATACCTATTTCAGAAACAACCAAGCTTATCTAGGTTATGTGAAAGGAGAAAAATTAATTACCAATGGTCAAAACAGGATGAAAACTATTTAATAAAGAATATTATACACTTCACCTTTTTCCTCCTAGATAACTTTCCAGTTTTTATTCCTTTTTTGGAATGCATTTAAAATCGCTTATTGATGGTACTCTAAGATGAAGTGCTTACCTTGTATGAGATAACTTGGAAGGTCCCTGCTGGATCTAATGCTCTGGGATTCCCTAGAAGGTGTGAGCGCAGGCCACCAGTCTCCCGGGGACAAGCTGGGCTCTCCTTGGCCCACTGTGGTGTGTGTGGCCCTCTAGTGGAGGCCTGTCCTGCCCCCCTCATTTCATGAAGAGTGAGACCCAGGCAGTAGGGTTTTGAGTTTTTCAAGGCACCATCTCAACATTTTCCAACCTTCTTTTCCTTAAGACTGTGGGCTCCAGACCCTAGCTGTTCAGGCTATTTGTATCTGAGGAGATGTTTAAACCTGTTCAGCAGAGAAAAGTCCAGCAAGGGAAAACTATGAAAATAACCAGATTCAAAGAGGAGATGAAAGAAGAGAACGATTTGATTAAAAGACTTCTGCTGTTCGGGAAATTTTCCTCGAAGCCAGGGAGGAAGACACCTTATTTCCCTTCATACCCTGTGAGCCTAGCAGAGTCCCAGACAAAGAGAGGGCACTCACTAAACATCCGATAAAGGACATGCATGAAGAATGAAGGAAGGAACCCAGAAGTACCCTTTCTCCCAGGAGGTGAGGAAGGGGGTAGGATCTTTGTAAAGCACACAACCCAGAAAAATGCTCCGGGACTCACCTGTCCAGAGTTCCTAAATTTGGAGGCCATGGCCCCGGCGACAGCCTGGTCCACGTTGGCACTGTCAAAGACGATGAAAGGGGCATGGCCACCCAGCTCCATGGACACCCTCTTCACAGAGTTTGCTGCGTGGTGCAACAGGACCTGGGAGCAGACAGAGGATGCTTTGAGCGCCCAATCAACAACAGGGACTGGTAAGGCTTTTTTCAAAAAAGTACCCAATAGAGGAGGAAGCCAAGTACACAGCAGTATATATGGGATGACAGTTTGCATAAGAAATGGGGAAAATTATATATATATAATATATATATATTCATGCTTGCTTATATTTGATAAACATGGAGAAGATGACAAGAAACTAAAAATAATTATCTTTAAAAGGGAGGAAACCAGGAATGGGGTAAGGGTGAAACTTCTGAATATAAGCATGTTTATATTGCCCTGATTTCTGAACCATGTCAGTGTGTGACCTACTCAGAAAATTATAAACAAGCTTAACAATCCCAGAGAGAGGATAATAAAATCACCCAGAACCCAAGAACCCCTAGTTTGCCACTGATAAAATCCTAAGGTATATCTATCCAGAATTTGGCTATATACACAGAGGGATATGTACCTTTAAAAAAAAACCAACTTTGTATTTTATATTGAAGTACAGCTGATTAATAATGTGATAGTTTCAGGTGGACAGCAAACAGTCACACACATACATGTATCCATTCTCCCCCAAACTCCCCTCCCATCCAGGCTGCCATATAACATTGACCAGAGTTCCCTGTGCTAGACAGTAGGACCTTGCTGGTTATCCATTTTAAATATAGCAGTGTGTACATGTCCATCCCAAAGTCCCTAAGTATCCCTTTCCCTAAGTCTGTGAGTCTGTTTTGTAAATAAGTTAATCTATATCATTTCTTTTTAGAGTCCTCATATAAGGGATGTCATACAATGTTCGTTTCTCTGACTTCACTCAGTATGACGGTCTCTTAAGTCCATCCATCTTGCTGCAAATAGCATTACTTCATTCATCTTAGTGGCTGAGTTATATCCCATTGTATATGTGTACCACATTTTCTTTATCCACTTATTTGTTGATGGACATTAGGTTACTTCCATGTTTTGCCTACTGTAAGTAGTGCTACTATGAACATAGGGGTGTGTGTAGCTTTTCAAATTATGGTTTGGTCTGGATGTATGCCCAGGAGTGGCAATGCTAAATCATATGGCATCTCTATTTTTCAGTTTTTTAAGGAGCCTCCATACTGTTTCCCATAGTAGCTGTACCAATTTACATTCCCACCAACACAGTGGGAAGATTCCCTTTTCTCCATACCTTCTCCAGCATTTATTGTTTGTAGACATTTTAATGATGACCATTCTGACTGGTGTGAGTAAACCTGTTTCTTTATTGGACTCAAGATAGCTATTTTCTTTAGAACTTTTAAGAAATGCTCTTTGCCAGGCCATTGGTTTTCCCGACTCGGTTTGCTCTTGGGTCGCTTGCCTCCACGTGCGTCCTCTGACTGAGTCTTCTTCACACTCAGCACCCATGATGAGAGCTTGAACCCGACTCTGGCCCCTGCTGCCTACAATCCTGCTACGTCCCGAGGAGTTCTTTCTGTTCCCATTCCTCCTGCTGACCTTCTCGGGACTTCAGCCTCCAAAGCCTTAGAAAGGGAGCATGACTGCCCAGATTACCTTTCTATGAGACACTGGCTCTTGGTCACTGGCCAGCCTCTGAATCTGTTTTCCTCAGGTCAAATGCCCATTCATTGCTGAATTCTCTGTGCGGAGCAGACGAGGTACTCTGTCCCCTCCACAGACCCCGGGAGGGGCGGTCCCCCTGGAAGGGTAAGGGCAGGGCCGCATCTCCAGAAGAGGCTGACCGACGGGGGTTCAGTTAGAGGCAAGATTCTATGTGCCAAGATCCAGAGCTGAGCCACTGAGTCTCTGCAAAGATCAGCTCTGAAGAGGCCGTTGGTATGGAGAGTGGCTACTTATCAGTGATTCCTATCACTCTTCCCTTTAAACCACTTGAAGCGAAGCACTGTCCCGTGTAAATAACTTAAAAGGACAGTTGGACTTGGCAGGAACGTGGTCAACATTTTCCTAGGGGTCTGTCCGTTGGGGACAGTTTGCTGAGCAAAGTAAGGTTAAATAGTGAGTGGCTGGCCTTTGCCCAGCGTCTGGGTACTTCTCCGGCTCCAGTGGCAAAGGTCTATAACCCTTCTTCTCCCAGGCCTCTCTCTTTTTCTCCAACGACTTTGAAACCCTCTGAGGATAAGTTTGCTCTGCATATCCCTGGAGCAGGGTGGTAGCACTTTATGGATCTAAAAATTCACGCTTCTGAAATGAATGAGTGGCAGGCTTCCCAAGTATGAGTTTGTGGCATGACAAACATGGGAGTTACTAAAATTGGTTTATTTTCTCCTGCTTCTCATGGTGTCCAAAAAATGACCAGTTTCACCAAAACTTTCAGATTAGGTTTCTATTATTTTAATCTGATACGTTTATGTACTTCTCTAATATGAGCATATGCATGCATGTATGTAAACACTAGCAGCAAAAATGTGTACTATCTGGAGAGAAACACCATAACTAAGAACTTTTGCTCTACTCTGCCTTTTTCCTGTTTTAAACATTTAAAAGGATAAATAAAAATGCACTCATAGGCACACAAATGAGGTTTTGGGGAAAGAACTTTTCAACATATAAGGGAGAAGAAAGCTAGAAAAAAAATAATCTTTCTGTTTCTGTAAGTGTCTTTATACTAAACACAATTTTTGTGCTAAGGCATCCATTTCTTTAATTCTAGATTATAAAAGAAACACACATTTGAGAGTTATGGGAATACGATGGACAACTTTCATCTACTTCACATGCGGAAATAATGGGAACCTTGTCTACCCTTAAACCTTCAGTTTTGTCAAACAGGAACCTAGATCATGTCACAATGAGGAACACCATCCAAATATTTCTGGAAGATGATCAGACATTATGATATGGGACAGAGCTTCTAACACTCTGCTGGAAACCTTCCTCCAAATGGTGACCGAGATGAAGTAGTATTTTTGATACTGTATAAAGAGAAGTTATTAGAATGACACTTGTTTCCTTTGAGACTTAAGTCACATACCTTTCCAGTGGCTGTCGAACCAGTAAAGGAAATTTTAGACACGAGAGGATCTGTACAAAGTGCTTCCCCTACTTCCTTGGCCTTCTTTTGAGAGCAAGGAATCACGTTGTACACACCTGGGGGAATTCCAGCCTGGTTTGCAAGCTATAAAGACAAACAGCAAACATGTGCCGGCAAATGAGCAAACTGGAAAAACAGAAAAGAGAAATCAATGTTTTAACCCAGAAAGCAATGGCAAAAAAAAAAAAAAAAAAAGGCTGACTTTGGGGATAGAATATATTTAGAACTGAAGTAAGATTCTTACTAGTGCTAATGTGGTATTCAGGCTTCCCTGGTAGCTCAGATGGTAAAGAGTCTGCCTGGAATGGAGACCCGGGTTTGATCCCTGGGTCAGGAAGATCTCCTAGAGAAGGAAATGGCAATGCACTCCAGTTTTCTTGCTGAGAAAAATCGCATGGACAGAGGAGCTCAGCGGGCAGCACTCCATGGGGTTGCAGAGAGTCAGACACGACTGAGCGACAATGTGGTATTAATGTACTGCAAGTTTCTGCATGAATTTTAAGCAGTGTTTTATCATGTGGATGTGTGTGTACACACATGTATGTATATTTCCCAGCCCTGCCACTAATAACGCCTAGAGACAGTGACCAGCCAGTAGCAATGATCATCCCTGGTGCCCTAAATGTAGTCTTAAAATATCATTTCCTACCAGAGGAAAAAAAGACACTTACTCCTTGGAAGAAAAGTTATGACCAACCTAGATAGCATATTGAAAAGCAGAGACATTACTTTGCCAACAAAGGTCCGTCTAGTCAAGGCTATGGTTTTTCCAGTAGTCATGTATGGATGTGAGAGTTGGACTGTGAAGAAGGCTAAGTGCCGAAGAATTGATGCTTTTGAACTGTGGTGTTGGAGAAGACTCTTGAGAGTCCCTTGGACTGCACGGAGATCCAACCAGTCCATTCTTAAGGCAATCAGTCCTGGGATTTCTTTGGAAGGAATGATGCTAACGCTGAAACTCCAGTACTTTGGCCATCTCATACGAAGAGTTGACTCATTGAAAAAGACTCTGATGCTGGGAGGGATTGGGGGCAGGAGGAGAAGGGGATGACAGAGGATGAGATGGCTGGATGGCATCACTGACTCGATGGACGTGAGTCTGAGTGAACTCCGGGAGTTGGTGATGGACAGGGAGGCCTGGCGTGCTGGGATTCATGGGGTCACAAAGAGTCAGACATGACTGAACTGAACTGAACTGAACCAGAGGAAATAAAGGCTTTCTGCAGAAATAGTTAATCCCAGGTCTGGGACAAGAAATATATATGATAAGTCTAAAATGTCTTGTCATATTAGATAGCAAAGACGGTCTCAACAACTAGTAAGAGTTATGTTAAAAGATAAAAGAGCCAACTCTAAGAGGCTGCTATTGGCCAAAAGTGGGAGCATGTGAGCTGCATCCAGGATAATAACCACAAGAAAGTGAAGCTCATCAAATACCAGCGCACTAAATCTATTAGCACATAATGCTCCTTAAAAAGCAAATTGGGAACCTGTGGCAGATGACAGGAATAGATTCATTTATGTGAAAAACTGGTAAATAAAAAGAATCAAATATACTGCCTTTCCTCTGTGAATTCACTGCCGGGTAACCACAGAGTTGATGGGAAGCTTTGATTTATAGAAGTGGTCTGGTGAATAAATGAATGAAAAAGGAGAGAATTCAAATGTTACCATTTGGGCAACTCGTAATGAATTAACAGACTGAGCAGCATCGTACAGCAATGGGTGCAGACGTGAACACAGACACGCCCAGACCTTATCCTCCTGACCAAAGGACACAAGATGGGATCGACCCCGAGTCTGATGAGGTGTCTAGATACAGCTGCCAGTTTGGAAAGCGCAGGAGACAGAGGAACCTGGTTCCTGACGTGCTGTCTGCAAAGCCCGGCTGATGGGGAGCTCTACCGGTCAGATGTCCAGCTTCCTCAAAAGACAGATTGTAAGGGAAAGAAAAGGATGGAGGGGAATCTGCCGAACAGAAGGAACTCATCAGATGTCTGCAGGAAGTCTGGATCCTACTCTGCGTGACATGAGAAGCCATTAGAGGGTTTTAAACAGAAGAACAAGATCTGACTGAATGCAGATTGAGCTGGAGAAGGGAGTGGTTAATAAGAGGTGCCCTCAATGTGAGAAATGCCCACCTTTTAGTCACATTACTATGACTTAATTAAAACGATGGCTAGATACCATTGTTGGGGTAGCCTATAGATGTTAGAAAATTCCCCTTACTTTTTTCTAAAAAGAGGAACATCTGACCTAAAATAATGACTAGTGATTTAAAGCATAGCACCATCAAACAGGAGATGCAGGCAAAGAAGGAGGCTTCGACAGTGCTTCCTCATGTCCCAGCTAGGTAACGTCGTTTTTTGGACCCAGTGCACAGAGGCTCACCTCAGCCAAGGCCAGGGCGGAGAAGGGCGTGTCCTCGGCAGGTTTAACCACCACCGTGCAGCCGGCTGCCAGGGCGGCCCCCACCTTCCGCGTGATCATGGCGCTGGGAAAATTCCACTGGATCAGAAGAGAGAGGAGGTGAGAGGAAGGGCTTGTCCAAAGGCAGGCAGGTCAAGACACCAGCCCGCAAGTTCTGCACACCTGCCTGGCAGAGGTGTTCTTACACTCAGGAGCTCAGAACACCTGACACCCGCTGGCTCCAGGGACTGTGGAGACAAAAACACCTTCAGAGTTTAAAACACTATAAAAGTATCTACCCTGGGTGACAGCCAACTCTCCCTGTAAAGGACTGGGTAGTAAAGAGGTTTTGTGGGATGCCCAGTTTCTGTCACAACTAGACAACATGTATACAGATGGGAGTGGCTCTGTCCCGGTGAAACTTTATTTACAAATATAGGCCTGAGGGCTGTGGTTTGGTGACCCTTTGGGGAAAAATACTAGCAAAGGTTATTTTGAAGATGGTATACGATATTATACTTCCCTCTCTAGATATTCATAGCTAGCTCCCTGTGGATATTTATAGTCATATTTTGTTTCAACAAAACCTTGTATAGTGCTTATTCTGACCTAGGCACTGTTGTACGTACTATTATACTATTATAATTAAATCCTCATCACAACCCAATGAGGTTGGTATTTTTCGTACTTGCAGGTTTGGAGACAGAGCAGTTAAGAAACTTGCTCAAGGTCACACAAGCTAGTGGAGGCTGAGTTCTGGGTCAAGCCTAGTCAGTCCAGACAGCGAGGGGGATGTTTCTCTGTGACTGTGGTGAGCAGGGAAGGACAAGCAGTCCTGAGACCAGCTGGCAGACACCGTAGAGAAGTTAATACGGCATCTAGCAGAAGATGGACCCAAGAGAAGCAACTCAGGTAGAGAAAGCTGGTTGCCCCACAAGGATACTGCAGTCCTATCCAGGCAGATGCAGTATCTTATTTCTCAGCCTTTTAACTTTCAGAATATGGCCCAGTGCCTGCTGAAAGGCACATAAATACTTTGAAAGTGTCACATCTTAAGTCTTTTTTTAAAAATGATAAACACCAGAAGATTGTTTTAGATGTACTAGACAACGCCAGGAAGCCTTTAATGCCAAGTCAGAGAAGCCCCCAGGGTCCTCCTGTGGGTCATCCCCGTCCTGCAGGCATTAGGAAACACTGGCCACCACCACACCTCTCATTATCACAGACACCAGGAAACACGCCTCCGCCTCCAGCAGTGGCAGCAGGAAGCCAAGCACAGGTGCCAGAGATCACAGGATGAGCACAGCTGCTCCAGCCCCATTCATCCTCCTTCCCCGGATCTCGCCGATCCTGCCACATACCGGGGTGATGACTGCGGCCACACCGAGGGGCTGCTTGAGGACGAAAGCCCGCCTTTCTTTTGTTGGAGTGGAGATAATGTCTCCATAAACACGGTGGGCTTCCTCTGAAAACCACTCCAGGAAGTTGGCAGAATAGAGAATTTCTCCCTGTGCCTCCTTCAGTGGCTTTCCCTAAATTAAATCAGAAGAGGACACACTCATTACCTTCTAATAACGAAAGCGCAGTTCTGTGTTTCTCAATTCTTCAAGCAGAGTACAAGAGCCCCATTACAAAACTCACTGGGTGGTGGAGAAATTTCTAGCCTCAGTGTGAGTCTTTGAAAGCAGAATCACAAATGGTGATGGAAGGAAGCCTGCCAGGTCACCCTGAGCCACAGTCGTCATTTACCTCCTTAACAGGTTACAGTCAGGAGGAGGCACCTAGAACGGCCTCTTTAAATTTTTTTTTCCTTCTGATATTTCTAAATGTTGTGAACAGTGTGGAAAGTAATTTATCAGAGTGACCAAAAAGCTGGTACCTTTGCAAATGTACAAAAACAACATAAAAAATCAAAGCAGTCATGTGGGGGAAAAAAAAACCCAGAATGGTGGAAAAGCAGTATTCACATAGTTCCACTCAAAATCGATTTCTTGCATATTATTAAAGAGTAAGTTACAACACAGAAATTTTGATTTAGCATAATATGTGTGCCTGATTTAATCAGAAAAATCTGTGCCGAAAATAACAACTGCTATCTGATCATGAAGTAAAGAAATCACATTTTCTTTAGCTACCTAACAGTACTGAAGTTAGAGACTCCTCCAAGCTTTCTTCTAAGAACTCTTGGACAGTTTCTTCAAGTACTGAGTTAGGTCCTGAACTTACACTTTCAGCTGTAATTATCTTGGCAAGGTCATCCTTATTTTGTATCATTAAGTCATACCACTTGCGAAGTAAAGAACTCCTCTCCTGAAAAAGAAATACAAAACAGTAAAATGCCAAGTATAAGAGAGACTACTAAAGTCTTCAGTTTTCTAAAATATTTGCTGTGCATTCTCATTCTTGGGGAAACATATATTGACCTGTTTTTTTTTTAACTGAGGTATAACTGACATGCAACATTGTATTTGTTCCAGGGGTACAGACCTTTCTTTGGTGAGTAATATCAAAGATTCCATTTTGGGTGTGCTGAGTCATAAATTGTAAAAGCGGAAAAAAAGTTTTGTGGAATGACTTACTATTTATAGTAAATGCGAATAATGAATTTCACCACACAAAGGTATGGTTCCTTACTTTTTGCAGTAAAATACACGACACACAACATTTACCATCTCAATCACTTTTCAGTATGCAGTTCACTGGCATTAAGTACAACACTTTCACATGGTCTTGCAGCTATCACCACCTTTTCAGCTTGCAAAACTGAGAGTCTGGACCTGCCTCTCCATTCCTCCCAGCTGTGACAACCACCATTCTATTAATACTTTCTGTCTCTATGAATCTAACTACCCTAGGAATTTGATATAAGTAGAATCATACAGCCTCTGTCCTGTGACTGGCTTATTTCACAGTGTCCTCAAGTATAGTTCTTTTTAAGTTTTTTTCCACTAAGGTTTTTACACCCTTCCCGCAGGCCTTACCACCTCTCCTGCAACACAGCACAAAGGGTGCAGACGACACCTGCAGCCGCAAGAGGGCGCCCGGGGGCACCAGCAGCGCGCATGCGCCCGAGTCGGGTCACGATCCACTCCCTTCTGATCCCTTCTCTCCATCGCAGTTCCTGCTCTGCTTCTTGGCGCCCCACTCGTAACCCGGGGCGCGCTCCGCAGAAGGCCCCCTCGGTCGTCACTCCCCGCCCTGCAGGTAGTTCTCGGGAGAGAGGTCATCATCCACACGGGGTCTGGCCTTCCTCTTCCTCGTCTGCTTCCTGAGCTCAGCCATGTGCTCTGGCCACAGGGGGCCCACGGTCCCGTGCCCTTTCTCTCTCCTCCTCTTGTACTCCAGGATCTGCTTGTTGAGTGCCTCGTGGTCAGTCCCACTCAGATACGAGTGTGCCGCAGGGCCCTGGGTATCACTTGGCAAAGCAGTGTCCAGGGCCTCGGGGTCGCTGAAATCACTTTGCACAAAGTCTTGTCATCTCGGGGTCCAAAATCAGCAATTGCCTGTAGCCGATAAATCTCCATCATAGCTGCATATTTTTTGTCCTGAACAAACACTCTGGGCAGCACGTTCCTCGGGGTCTGCTGGGACATCAGAAGATGCCCCATGTGTGCAGCACTCTTCACAGGACGGCCTCTGGTGTGTGTTCTGGGCCTCAGAGAGGGTCGCCCTCCAGAAGACGCGGCAGGCAGAGAAGCCTGAAGCCAGAGAGACCTTGCAGAGCTCCGCGTTCAGGTCGCACAGCTCCTGGCTCACTTCAGGGGTGCATAGCAAGCCTGAGAGTGCTTTGTAGAGAAGGCGGTTCAGCGCCCCCAGGCACCCTGGTCTTCCTTTCGGGTTCTCCTGGAGGTGCTCTTAATCAAGGACTCCAACCGGGATGGCTTGTAGGTCAAGTGAGAGCCCAAGGAAGTACCTTCACACCAAAACTCCCTCCATACGTAATACAATGTAAATGCTAAGAAAACAGTTGCCAGCAAGGCAAGTTTAGGTTTTGTTTTTTCAGAACTTCGTGGAATTTTTGCAGAACATTTTCAGTCCAAGGTTGGTTGAATCTGAGGATTTGGAACCTTGGACCCACGGTGGAATGTAAACATCACTTTGCTTTGAAAGTTCACTTTGCTTTTAGCAAACTTAAAACCATCACAACTATATAAAAGTACAGAAAAAAGGCCGGGTGGAAAAACCGCAAACATAACGGTGACGGGTGGGCTTTCACAAGTGGAGACTGCGCTTACAGACTTGGCTGTGGGCTTGGCCGCAGGCTAACACCCCACCCTTTGCAGGACCCCCACTCGGGAACATTACTTGGTTTTCAAAGCAAATTTCTTGAGCGGGTTCTTGCCACAGGACACAGGCGAGCTGTGCAGACCTTGGGCACTGCTCAGGCTCCCCGAATGGAGACCCCCGGCAGACCCCTGAGAGTCGCCCACATCTTTGCTCAGCGACCACCAACAAATGGCCAGGTCTTTATTTTAATGACTCCCCGGCAAGTTGTCCCATAGACTGGGGCGGAGGGTGTGGGGTCTGTGACGCTTAGGAAAGGGTTTTGCACACTCCAGAGGAGAGGCCAGGCACAACTCTGTGGATGTACTTAATGCCACCCAACTGTACACTTGCAAAGAACTAAAATGGTAAATTTTACATTATGTGCATTTTCCCACAATTTAAAAATTTTTTCCAAGATAAAAGGATGAACAAATAAACTGGATTAAGTATATTGTGGAAGAAATGATTTCTTAAATATTTTTTTAAAAAGGAATTCATTTATATAATAAAAAAGAGAACCCAGGTCAAGCAAACCACACAGAGGTGCTCTGAAGGAAGGCACCCCTAGAGCTCTTGCCTCCTGCATCTAAACAGGTGTACATGAAGCAAAGGAGACTCTGTGGTTTATTCCTACCTGCCTGAGGGGTTGCCCATAGCAACGAGCAAACCTGGTTTGTCATTCTGTCATTCTAATCCATTTAGTAGGTGTAAGATTTAAATTATTTTTTTCATACCACTCCTGAGCCAAGAGCCTGAGGCTGTGGAAACACCACCTACTGTCTTTCTCTGGGTTCTTTCCCCTCCCTATTTTGGATAAGCTAACATGCTTTGTTATCTTAGCTCTCAGGGGTGTTGTTGAGTCGTCTGAATCTCAAACCCCCAGAGAGGAGGCCTTGACAGCTCTTAAAACAATATTACTACAGTCATTTCACCCTCTCTGTAGAGTGGTGGTGGTGTAGTTGCCTAGGTCTCCCGCATTGCAGGCGGATTCTTTACCATCTGAGACACCAAGGAAGCCAGCCACTGAAAGGACGAAAAGCACCAAGAACAGTGCTCAGCTGTGGAGGGCACAAGAGCGGCCCTCAGGGCGTTCCCCTCCTAATCCCTGGAACCTGTGACTACATGTATTGCTTCACAAGGCCAAAGGGATTCTGCCCACGTGATTAAGGTCAGGTGAGAGCGGAGCCTGAGTTATCCAGGTGGGCTCCATATAATCACTAGGAGGACTACAAAGGAAGGCGGAGCCACAGACCACTGACTCGGAGGCCTCTGGGGGGTGGGGGTGGTGGTTTAGTCGCTAAGTCATGATAGGGTTCTCCAGGGGATCTTCCAAACCCAGGGATCGAACCTGGGTCTCCCGCATTGCAGGCAGACTCTTTACCAACCGAGCAACGAGGGAAGCCCTTGGAGGCCTCTAGAAGGTGGAAAAGCCCAGGAAACCCCAGAGCTTCCCCAGGAAATGCAGCCCTGAAAACCCCTCTTGGACTTCTGACCTCCAGGACGGTAGGTATTTGCGTTGTTGCGTCATGTTAAATCCCTCAGTCTGGGGATGGCTCGTCCCAGCGGCCAGAGGAAGCGAATGCACCAGGTGAGAAGGTGGTCAACAAGCGTCAGCTCCCTTCTCTCTCTGAACCCCTGCAGGGGTGCACAAGGTGGGGAAGGAGGTGGGGGCCACGCCACGGGCTCGGAGAAGCAAAAGTGACTGCAGGCTGTGCAGGCCGACGGGCTCCCTGGCAGAATACAGGAGCCACCACCCCTCAGGAACCCGGGACATGAATGGGCCTAGAGAGGGGAGAGGAGAATAGCCGGAGGTGGGGGACAAGAGAGCCGCCTTACAACCTGCGTTTGCACCCTGCCTTCCAGACAGCAGAGGTGGGAAGCTGACCCCACCGCTTCCTTAGTAAGTCACTCCGAGGTCCTCTCGAGAAGGAGGGTTCCCCAAAGGGCCCCAGGGAACCGTCTGACTGCACCTGGGATTGCTCCTGGGCCCCTGAAACAGCCCAGCGGGGCAGGCTGAGTCTGCAGGCCCCGGTGCAGGGCAGGGGGAGCTCCCGAAGGACTTCAGAGGGCCCAGGGCTCGCCTCGGTGCACATGCTTCCTGCGAGCTCGGAAGCTCCTGTCTCCCACTGCTGTTAGCACTCCTGTGCGTTCTCTCTCTAGTTCAGGCGCTCCTGTCAACATCCCCCTTATACCCTCACTTCGCATCTAAGAGACATCTCAGACTCAGTGGGGCCAAAACTGAGCTCCAGTTTCTTGCCTCATGCTCCTCTCACCCCTTCCCCATCCCAGTGTGTGGTTTTTCCTTCTTCCTCCAGTGGCTCTGGCCAAAAGCCCTGGAGTCATCCTTCAGTCCTGTCTTTCACCTTCCTCCCCCTCTCCCGCCCTCAGTCTTGTCTTTCATCTCTCTCTCTCTCTCCCCTGTAACAGTCTGTTGGGGAAACCAGCTGTCTTCCACCTTCAAAACATATCTTTTATCAGAACACTCCTCACCGCCCCCACCACGAACTCTAGCTCCGGCCACCAGCATCTCCCATGTAAATCACCACCTCCTAGCGGTCCCTGGACTTCCACCGTTGCCCCCACTACAGTCTATTCTCAGCATGTGGCCAGAGCATCCTTTCCGAAGGCAAGTTAGATCTCTCCGAAAACCCTGAAATGAAGCCCCGCCTCACTTAGAGTAAGACCCCACTCAGTCCTTAGAATGGCTACACGCCCCACTCCATCCAGTCGTCTCCTATTCTTCCCCACGTCAGTCTCCTCAGCACACGGGGCTTCTTGCTGATCTACACGTGCGTCAGGCACGCTCCTGACTTGGTTTCTGCTCCAGCTGAATTCTCTCACCCCCGTTGGTCTTTGCATCTCATGTCCTCAATGAGACCTACTCTGATGTTACAGCCTGGATTCAGTTCCCCCCAAATTCACATAACTCCCCAGTACCTCTGAATGTGACTACATTTGGAGATAGGCTCTGGAAAGAGGTCATTAACATTAAATGAGGTCATAAGAGTGGATCCTAACCCAATATAACTAGTGTCCTCTCAAGAAGAGATTCGGACACTGACAAGTTCAGAGGGAGGAGCATGTGACGATGGGGAAGATGGCCACCCACAAGCCCGAGTTGAGAGGGGCCTCAGGAGGAACCAACCCTGCCCTCATGTCTTGAGAGCAGGCTTGTAGCTTCCAGAACTCTGAGACAAGAAACTCCTATTTAAGCCACTGAGTCTGTGATACTCTGTTGTGGCGGCCCTAGCAAATTAATACAGTTGCCCACAGTATTTACATTTTGCCCTTTTTCTCTGGCCTCTGATCCTGTTAGCCTTCTCTACTTTTTCTCATAGCATTCATTACTTCTAATATACTTATTTGTTTATTGTTGTTCAGTCACTAAGTCGTGTCCGACTCTTTGTGACCCCATGGACTGCAGCACGTCAGACTTCCCTATCCTTCACCATCTCCCGGAGTTTGATCAAACTTATGCCCACTCAGTTGGTGATACCATCCAACCATCTCATCCTCTGTCATCCCCTTCTCCTCCTGCCTTCAATCTTTCCCAGCATCAAGGTCTTTTCCAATGAATCAGTTCTTTGCATCAGGTGGCCAAAGTATTGGAGCTTCAGCATCAGTCCTTCCAAAGAATATTCAGCATTGATTTCCTTTAGGATTGACTGGTTTGATCGCCTTGCTGTCCACAGGACTCGAGAGTCTCCTCCAGCACAATTCGAAAGCAACAGTTGCTCAGCACTCGTATCTGCACACGACTACTGGAAAAACCATAGCTTTGACTATGGGGACCTTTGTTGGCAAAGTGACATCTCTGCTTTTTGATACTGTCTAGGTTTGTCATAGCTTTTCTTCCAAGGAGCAAGCACACCCTGTGTGCACCAGGACCCAGGGGAAAGGAGAAGTGACTTGTTTGTTTACCTATGCTATTTGTCACAGCTTAAATCTCCTCCCTCCCCTCACCTCCAAGTGAACTCCAAGAGGGCAGGAATGTTTCTTTTGTGGAACTGCTGTATCCCCAGAACCTCCCACAGTGGCAGGCATAACAGGTGCTCAGAAAATGTCTGATGGATGAATCAGTGTTAGACTCCCTTGGTACTTGGACCTCATTGCTGCACTGTCTTCCTTCAGACAAAGGATGCTGAAGGGCACGGTAGAAAATGACCTCTGGGCTGACTCCGGTGTCATAAACTAAATGGAAGAGGAAGGAAATCTCCCTGCCTCAACATCGCTGGCAATCTCTCCCCCTCTGACACCCCCCACCCCCAATTCTCTACTGTCTATGTTCAGTTAAAGGATGTATCTGCCTATTCAGGCCCCAAACCTGGAGGGTGGTTCTGGGCTTGTCTCCAAAGCCCCCGATTTTTTCCAGTTCTCTCCACTCCCCAGCTCATGACTTGGCCCCAGCACTCATTACCAGCCTTGCTGTAAATCACCCCATTAGCCTCCTGCGTGGTGTTCCTGCAGCCAGACAGGTACTTCAGATGCTCTGAAATCACACGTGTTCTCACCTTCCCCGAAACCAACCACCCTTCCCCGGCGGTCTGCTGGCTTATCATTGCAGGTTCGTGTTCTGCTCCCCTACCCGACCCTTTATGAGGCTCGAGGGCGGGGCCATACTCCCTAACTCCCGCACCGGGCTTGGCACAAAGCCGACGCTCCAAACTTCTTTATTGTTACTAAGTCCTTCCACATGGTGTATCCTGGAGCACTGGGGAGGGGAGAGGTGACACAGCTGGTTTCACTAGGGTACAAAGCCCCGATCGCCCCTGCATCCGGCGCGCACTCACCTTGGCCGAGACCCCCCTCCAGCTGCAGAAGGCCTCGTAGGCAGCGCGTACGGCGGCGCGGGCCTCGGGCACCCCGCAGTCGGCCACCAAGCCTAGCTCGGCGCCGCTGGCCGGGTCGTGCACCGGGAAGGTGGCGGCTGCCGAGACCCAGAGGCCGCCCACGAAGCCATCAGTGCGCAGCAGGGACGAGGAGAGGCCCGCCGGGCCTCGGGAGTAGCCGCGGATCGGGGCCACTGGGCAGTCGGCACGGGGGCGGCAGATCCGGCTGGGAGGTGCCCGTCGGAGGTGCGGAGCCGAGCAGCTCCGCAGCCGCAGGCAGGTCGCCATGGCCCTGGAGGCGACGGCAGGAAGCAGGCTAGCGAGCGTGCGCACCAGGGACCCAGGCTGCGGCGGGGGCGCGCCGGGCGGCGGGGACGCGGAGCAGCGCCCTATTCCCGCGCCCTTAGCGCCGCACAGCCGCGAACTCTAGACCTTGATTGACCGAGAGCGCCAGCAGCCTCGGCTTCCTGCGCGACCTGGGAAGGATCGCGGATGCGAATGGGCAAGCTCGCTGGTGGAGGCGCCTGCGGACCCGCGTCAGCTTTATAACTATTCATTCCTTAGCCCCTCCGCCGCTCCCTCTCACCACCAACCCCACAACCAGCTTTCCCCGCCGCTGGAATTAGTGCTTGGTCCATGGATGTGCCGACGCCAGCCCGTTTCTTAGGACGTGAGCAGGATGCTTCACTGTCGTAGCTTCTGTGCGTTTAGAATTTGGGGCAAGTGTTCTCGGAGGTTGTGCAGTGTGGCCCAGCGTTCTGCTGCCTGGATGCTTGTCTATTTCTGCGTTAACTGGGAGCAGGGATGCCCTTGATATAAGCGCCTTTGGAGAGGAACACACTTGGAGCAAACTCAGACTCTCTTGTTGACAAGCTGTGTGACCTTCCACAAGTCCTTTACCCTGGGTCCACTGCTTTGCGGGATGGAATGATAACCTGCCCCATAGGTTTGTTGTGAGAGAAGGTATAAGGCTTGGTACAGTTGCTACCTTAAATTCAGCTTAGTGTTAAAATCCATGCTAGCTGACCTGGGTCAAACAACTAGTGAGATTAAAGTGTCCAATAAAAAAGATGCACAATTTGAGAGTTTCTAGTTAAGTTTTATTTGGGGCAAAATGAGGACTGGAGCCTGGGAGGCGGCACCTCAGATAGCTCTGAGAGACTGCTCCAAAGAGGCGGAGGGGGGAAGTCAGAATATAAGATTTTGGTGAAGGAGGGAGTTCAATACAATTAAATGCTCATTTTACAAAAGGTTTTCCGCTAGTCGGACTTCCCTGGTGGCTCAGCTGGTAAAGAATCCTCCTGCAGTACAGGAGACGTGGGTTCGATCCCTGGGTTGGGAAGATCCCCTGGAGAAGGAAAGGCTATCCATTCTAGTATTTTGGCCTGGAGAGTCCAGGGGGTCGCAAAGAGCCGGACACAACTGAGTGACTTTGACTTTCACTTTTCTGCTAGTCTGGAGGCTTTGCTGTCACCGTGAAGAGATTTAGTGCTTTCAGCGCCTTTCTAGATATGAGGAGATGCAAGTATTGGAATCCTGAAATCAGTTCTTGAAAATATCCAACTGTCTAAAGACCTGTCCCACCAGACTCCCTGGAGCACAGAGTGCCTCCCTCCACCTTGAATTCCCTCTGGGAGTGTTGAAGTTCAACAGCTGTGGCACCAGGGGGTTCAATCTCCGCAGAGGCCGATGGCAAATGCCCTTGTTCGGTCACTGACAATGCTCTTGGCAAGTGCTAATTTGTAGCTGACAAAAGTTAGGCCACCAGGGAGTCAACATCAGGCAACCAAGGTGTGATCACAATTAGACTTTGCCTAAAACTCTGGAAGTAGCAAGGAAGCCTCAACTTTGAGGATATAAATAGCAGGCCTATACTCAGAGTCTGTGGGTTCGAATGAAACCTAGCTCTCCGAGTTGATTTAGGATCACTAGTCCCAAAACACTCCCTGTATTTCTACTAAGAGGAGAGGCTCTTGCTGGCTTTGGTAGAGCCTGTGGTGTTTCACAGAAAGTTTTCACTTCTCAGGTTCAAAGGATTGTTAACAAAATAAGCCACTCATTATATACAAACAAATAATACCAATATATATTAGAGAATTATCCAGCTTATTTTCAATATACTAACATTAAAAAAGAAATAGAAACAGCAGAGGATACATCATCAAAATGGGTTTTGACCAACATCCAGACTTAGCACTGGGAAGTCCCATGACACAGCTCATCTGGAGTCCCAATTGGGAAAATGTCCCAGGAAGTGAGTCTGCTGTGTGGGTGAAAAATTACAGTTCAGTAGTTGTTCAGTTGCTTAGTCATATCTGGCTCTTTGCAACCGCATGGACTGCAAACTGCCAGTCTTCCCTGTTCTTCACCATCTCCTAGAGCCTGCTCAAACTCTTGTCCATTAAGTTGATGATGCTATCCAAGCATCTCTTCCTCTGTGGTCCCCTTCTCCTCCTGCCTTCAATCTTTCCCAGCATCAGGGCCTTTTCCAACGAGTTGACTGTTTCTATCAGGTGGCCAAGATATTGGAGCTTTAGCATCAATCTTTCCAATGAATATTCAAGGCTGATTTTCTTTAGGATTGACTGGTTTGATCTCCTTGATGTCCATGGGACTCTCAAGAGTATTTTTCAACATCACAGTTCCAAGGCATCAATTCTTCAGTGCTCAGCCTTCTTTATGGTCCAACTCTCACATCCATACATGACTACGGGAAAAACCATATCTTTGACTATTCAGACCTTTGTTGGCATTGCCTCTGCTTTTTAATACACTGTCTAGCTTTGTTATAGCTTTTCTTCCAAGGAGCAAGTATCTTAATTTCATTAAATTTCTTTTTAATTTTGCAGTTCAGGGCTCCTGCTTATAATCCAAGGACATAAACTGATATCATCATCAATCTGTGAGCAAATTGCAGCTCTGATTTCATGTTAAGGCTATTTGTTTTGTCTTGTAAAACTTGGAATTTTCTTAAGCCTGGGGCTTGGTTGGCCTGATCCCCTCCAGGGAAGGTCGGTCCCCTATCTTACGTATGGGGCTTATCTATCAAATCTTGCACTCAGAGTCAAGGTAGTGTCCAGGCAGGTTAGAAGCAAGGTCAGAAGCCTGCCCTGCTTTGTCTCTGCAACCTAAAAAGACTATTTAGTTTCCCTAACAGTGGGCTCTTCAACTTTTTCTAGATTTTTTTTTTTTTTTTTTTGCAAAAGGCCAAGGTTGTACTTGATATTTTGACTTTGGTTTTTGCTGAGTTACTGTCGTTCATTCTTGAGTCGGTCACATTTGTAGCAGAGATGGGTATAGCACTGGGTTCCCTGGTGGCTCAGATGGTTAAAAAATCTGCCTATAATGAGAAAGACCTTGGTTCAATCCCTGGGTTGGGAAGATCCCCTGGAGAAGGGAACAGCTGTCCACTCCAGTATTCTGGCCTGGAGAATTTCATGGACAGAGGAGCCTGGCGGGCTACAGTCCATGGGGTTTCAAAGAGTTGGGCACAACTGAGCTACTTGCACTTTCAAACAGAGTTTAATCTTTCATGTATTCTATTCAAGGAATTGTGGGTGAGAGGCAGTGCTGAGTTTGAGTAGGCTCCGGGAGTTGGTGATGGGGAGTTGGGACAGGGAGCCTGGCATGCTGCAGTCCATGGAGTTGGAAAGAGTCGGACATGACCGAGCGCCTGAACTGAACTGGACTGGGGAACTGATGTGTTTCCATCTCCTGCCTGCAGAGGGAGCTATACGGATGGTTGATTTCTAAGGTTTTGGGAAATCTGTTTTGTTGAGCAAACTAAGGTCCAGAATAATGAAGTTGGCTGTGTTGCTTCTCTTGATCCGAAATTACTCTTATTTTTCCAAGGTTCTATTTCAAACGGTTCCCACTCTGCCTAGGGCCCATAGTATTTTTATGAGAACATAAAAATGTTTCCCTTCTTATAAAGTCAGAATTAAAAAATAAGATTTTACTTTAAGTATGAAGATATTAACCTTGATACCAATGCAGGTGTAAAATGTGATTTTTTTTTTAAGAAAAATGTTTATTCTTTTTTAAAAATTTTACTTTACTTTACAATACTGTATTGGTTTTGCCATAGAAAAATGTTTATTTTTATGAAAGAGGAGGCCCCCACCAAGGCAAAAGTGCCGAGGGCCTAGGAAATTCACCATGTGCCTTGCCTGACTCCCCCACTATTCTGTGCTCTTTGCACATTTCATTCAGAGCAGGAATGATTCCCTCCTGACTCCCATCTTGCTTCTAGTCTGCCCTGACGCTTCCCAGAGCTGGCCAGGTGTGTTCACCAGGGCTTGAAAGGATAAGACCATCTGGTGACAGGGACCTTTCTTCCTTTCCCCTTGGCTTTCCGCTTTCCTGAGCACCTCCAACTCCTAGCTTTTACCTTTCTTCATCCTCTCTCCCTTTCACTCTAACGACACTATGATGATAGCAGCATATTAGATTGTGTAGACGTGAGCTGAAAGTGTCTGCTTTATTTCAAACGTTTCTGGACCTTAAAATTGTATTTCATTTATCTACACAAGGAGATCCAGCTTCACTTTAAATGCCCTACCCAGTGTTGGATTTATACACGAATCTATATTGTTATTAAACATGTATTGCTATATATCTTGAGTGTAAAATTATTTTTCTTATTTTTGAATTCGATAAGGAATATAGTTACACAGTAGAAGTCTTTTGGGGGAGAGAGGGGCTTGTGGGACCTTAGTTCCTGACTAGGGATCGAGCTGGGCCCCCACCACTGCATCACCAGGGAATTCCCTCAATAGAAGTCTTAGGTATGTCTTTTAAAAAGGGAAAATTCAAATTCTTTTGAATGATGATGTTGTTGTTGAGTTGCTAACTCATTTCCGACTCTTTGCCATGCCATGGGCTGTAGCCCGCCAGGCTCCTCTGCTCATGGGATTTCCCAGGCAAAAAATACTGGAGTGGGTTGCCATGTCCCTTTCCAGGGGATCTTCCTGACTGAGGGATAGAACCAGCATCTCCTGCATTGGCAGATGGATTCTTTACCACTGAGCCCCTGAGGAAGCCAACGTGTATTAAACACTTAAACTGTGTACCAGTCTCTATTCTAAGCATGTTACTGTAATCATCTAATCTTCATGACGACCGTATGTGGTGGGCAGTATTATTACTCCCACTTTTTATGGATAATTTTATAAGTAAGAAAACTGAGACAAATAAACTTTTAGTAACTGTCCAATGTCACCCCAATAGAAGGCAGTAGAACAAGGACCCAAATGAAACCCAAGGCCTTGGGCTCAAGCTTATACTTCCTGCCCCCATTCTTTAATAGACCGGCTTGTTTACTTCTCAGCTTGCATCTCTATTTATAGAAAAGGTCTGAATGGTAGACTGATGCTCTTTATTTTATGACAAAGCCACCTGTATTAGGAAAGAGGGCAGAGGGGTGGAAAGAAAAATAATTCCATACCCATTTGTCAGATAGTTTTCTTAATATTGCAAGCTGTATTTTAACTTTCCTTTAAAAATCGTATCTTTGCTTTCATGATTACAAAGGTAATACAGACTTCACAAAAGCTCAAGTGGTATTGTCCTGTAAAGGCCCTACCTCATAACTATCACACTAGACTGCCTAAGCAAGTAATTAGTGGGTTGCCATTTCCTTCTCCAGGGGGTCTTCCTGAGCCAGGGATCGAACCTGGGTCTCCCACACGGCAGGCAGCCTCTTTACCATTTGAGCCACCAGGGAAAGTTCTTCTGGGCTTACCAGAGTCACTACCCTCTCATATCGCAGAAGGCAATGGCACCCCACTCCGGTACTCTTGCCTGGAAAATCCCATGGACGGAGGAGCCTGGTAGGCTGCAGTGAAGGGAGCAAACTCCACAGCCTCTGGTGGCCAGAAGGGTCTGGCAGGCTGCACGCATCATGTGGCTGGTGGGGACGGGGGAACGTGGGGCGGGTACCTCTGGCTAGGGATAGAGACCTGCCAGCTGGATGGAGCTCCAGGTGATGGTCCTCGCATATGGGGGAATCAGTTCATGAAGCCAGTTCTTTGTTTGTTTTTTAAAAACAGCTAGAAGTCAGGTTTTTTTGTTTGTGTTTTAGGGGTTGTGCTGCATAGCTCTGGGGATCTTAGTTCCTGCACCAGGAATTGAACCTGGGGCTCTCAGCTAGTGAAAGCACAGAATCCTAGCCAGTGGACCAGCAGCGAATTCTCAGAAATCTAGATTTCTATGCAGATTTTTCCTGTAAAAAAAAAAAATGGCCGAAGTTTATAAAACAGTCCATTTGCCAAACAAAACACTCAGTTTATGACCTCTGACCTACAGTTTGGAGCAGCAGGGCCGCATGCCGTCGGGGTTGGGAAAGAGCTGTTAGCATTGTTTTCCTTGGGGCTTTGCAGGAGCAAAGGAAACTTGGCAGACACCTGAGGATCTCAGACCATCCCCTCTTCTCTTCTTCTCTTCCATTTGGCTAACCTGAGAATGAACGCTGTGTCCTCCCCCTCTTTCAAAATCAACTTTCCTGCTTCTAATGTCATGCGTCATTCGAGCTTTAAGATCACCACCATTTCTACAAAGAGTTACACCTAAGTTCTCCCACGGATTAAGTACAATAGATTGCATACTTGTATGTCAGGTGTATTCTGAACCTCTCATTTTCTGAATCCTCCTTTCTTGGTCCAAAATCTGTCTCTCCCCACTCACACTCCCCTCTCCCCTGCTGAAAGTGTTAGCATCTTTGCTTGCAGGAATCTGACCAGGCAGCAGGTTCTGGATAAGCACTATAAAAACAGCCAGGGAGAAAGAGACCAGGAGTAGTTGTTGTTGTGTAATCCCATACAGGTGTCATTATCTGTTGCCAAATACTGCAAGGGAAGCTGGTTCCAACTGATCATCATAAAAGCTTTCCCAGCACTTGTGGCTGCAGAGGCCGAGGAAGCAGGGCAACCAGATGTATGCGTGGAAAGATGCAAGAGAAATCGACTCTTGTGAGGTGAGGTGGTCCAATATATGGATTATCAATACAATCAATATCTTTTAAAGATAAATGTTATCATTATCTTTTTTTGAAAAAAAAAAAAAAGAAAGCAAAGAATATTTGGAGATAACTTTGCTTGCATCTCCATCCAAATGTCATATTAAAAAGAAATCTAGGAGAAACCAGAGTCAGATGATGGGAATGCTCCTACCGGGAGGCATTGAGATTTCAATTTATCCCTTTTTTTTTTTCTTTCCTCTCCCAGGTGGAGTTTGTTTGCTGTCCTGGTGAAGTTAAACAGTAGTTAAACAGTTGACTTCACTGGGAAATGATATTATTTTGAAATGAGGCAGGGTTTCTCGTGTCAGTGACCTGGTTAGAGGGAGAGCAGCTGGTCTGAGCCAGGCTTCTAGACTCCGTGCTGCCACAGCTCTGAGCATTGCTCGTCACCATAGGAGCGGGGAGTAATGAGAGCATGTCCGCTTTCAGATTCTGGTCAGGACCGCTGATGCTGCTGGGCTTCCTCTGCCCTAGAAGTTCACCATGTGGCATTTCGACACACATAGAAATAGGTAAGTGGCAGCCTCTTGTCACGGTATGAAGGACAGTGTATCTGTCAGAAACATTAAGGAGGGGATTTAAAATCTATCCCACGTGTTGACAACAAGTTCCCCTGCTGCCCTGAGCCATGCGGCAGAGAAAGGGAGAAAGCCCAGGCTGGAGTCGTCCAGGGTTGGGGACTGACTATCGGAGTGAGGTCCATGGAGAAGCAGGAAGGTGCTTTGAACACTGGGTCTCGGGCTGTTTCTCTGCATGGGGAAATAGGAACTGGATAAACTTGGGTAGGGGGTGGGGGGCGTCCCATGAAGCAGAAGAACTGATAGAAGGGGAGAAGGGAAAAATGGGGGTAGTATGGTAGGAGTAGAGGAATCTGTTTTTGTTTTTACATTTCCAAGTATACGTGAAGGACCACATATGGCCACGGGACTGTGTCCCCTGAGTCAAACGGCTTTAAAGATGGTTGGGTTCAGGGAGAGCAAGGAAGCGGGGGAATTTGAATAATCCCAGGTATTAGAGATGCCCAGAATGATGGCAGGATTTGGGGAGCCCAGGGATATAATAAGCCGATGCCTATGAGCTCGGGGCAAAGGCTGAGTGATCTGGTAAAGGTAGATGGTAGCACAAAAGGTTGGTTCTTGGATGAAATGTATTCGTAATGTTTTTTCACTCTTCAGATAAAAACAGTAACAATGTTTTAGTTATGCGACCTCTAGAAGGTTCAAAGCAGAACAAGATTATGAATGAAAAATGAAAATTTGGAAAGGGGGCAGGGAGGCTTAAGAGGGAGGGGATATATGCATATTTATGAGTGACTCACGTTGTTGTACAGCAGAAACGAACACAACATTGTAAACAACTATCCCCCAATTTAAAAAATATATGAAAATTTATCAGGGCAAAACAGAATATTGAGCTCTGCTGGGCAGGAACTATATGATCACAGAATTATGATTTGATGGAATACTAGAGGTCACTAGGTGCAGTTCCTTTATTTTACAACAGAGGAAATTGATTGCAGAGAGTTTTCACAGCTAACTCGTTAGTAACCTAGTCTAATATTACATATCCTAACAGTTGGTCTAGTGTTCTTTCGTGAAACATCTATGCTAAAATGTTAGAGTCATTTAACATCTAAAATGTTAGATGTTAGAGTCAGGAGGCAGTGAAAAAGGGAATCAGGCGTAGGTTTTAATACCAGCTCTGCTATAAACTACATCAGTGACTCTGGGCAACTCACTTTCTCTTTTGCAAAATGAAGGGGCTGAATTTCTTAATGAATTCTAAATTATCTTGCACATCTAAGTTCTGTGAAACTGAAATTGCTAAAAACTCTAGCAGTGGGCCAAAGAGGAACAAATATAAGTGAGGATATTCAACTTTTTAATCTTTAGAGTTAAAAAATTAGCAAGACAGATGAAATTTCAAAATTTTTAAAATTCAGATAATTGCTTGCCTTTCTTCAGTAGGTGCCAAACAAGGGTCCTAATAATTAATATGTTAATATAAATATAACATGTTTCTGTGGACATAATTGAAGGCAATTCCAAATCTGCACAGATTGTGAGGATTCTTATACGAAGAGATTAAAACTTTGATAATTATTTGCCAATAACTTACTTGATTTCATAAATATCTTGGTTCTTGTTTTCACTTCTTATATAAGGCCTGTGTGGATGGTTGACATTTGTGTGAGTTAATTAGAATTGGCCTCCTTCGTTGGTTTCAGTCTGTAAACCTCTATAATCCTATATACCTGTTATTTCTGTCTGCTACGACTTTGTCTCTTTATGACATAAATGCTTATAATATGGTAGTGGCTATATTTTTGTGGATGTGACTTCCAATAGAAATAAGGTGTCACTGTCTTCACAAGGAGTGTTCCTGTTATTGATACTGAGAAGATTGAGGGTGTGGGTGTGCATATCTTATGGGTGTGGGTGTGTGGGTGGAGCACGTGGCTTTTTGAGACTTTTTTTCTCCTTCTAAGGTAGTCCAATGATGAGAAAACATTTGTAGGTCATTGATTCAGTCCATGGTTTACACCCTGTATTGTACAGATAAACTTGGTTTGTCTACCCCAGTGGGTTGTTGAAGCAAAATATAACTTCTGTTTGAGTTTTTGACATGTGTCAATCATTAGCACATCACTTAGCCTTTTTCTTTTTTGTGTGTGATTCTCTCACCAAACCTATAAGGTGGATGTTATTTACTTAATTTTACGTAGCGGGGAACTGAAGCCTAGAGAGGTAATGTAACTTAGCCAAGGTCGTAAGAGCTAGCTAAGCAGAAACTGTAAGTTTGATTTGTATCATAACAATATAAATATTGTTTGAATCGAACTATTGGCTAATGAAAATTACTAGTACAAACTAAATTTTCACGTCCCACTTCCTTGACAGTTACAAGCACAAAATTATCTTTTCCTTTTAAAATGATCTTCAGGCAGTTCTGTTTTCAGTTATACTTGGATTTAATTCATTTATATACTCATTCTTTCAGGACATAGAGCTCTGGAGTTTCTCCACCTTCAGGATGGGAGTATTAACTACAAAGAGGTAAGAAGTTTGATTTTTTTCTTTTATTCCTTGGGCATTAGCTTCCTCTCATAGGTGACAAAAGTCCTAACAGATACTGAAATATCTGGTTTCAGTTAAAAAGATGAGTCCTTTTTATGTCTTTATAAAATATGAATATTGGGGGTTAAAATATATATCTCCTTTAGAACTACTTGAATATATATAATAATGAAATATTTTATATAAATTATAGTTTGAAAACATTTGAAAACAGTGTTTGAGAGAATTTCTTAAAATGGTACACCTTATTTCTTTTTGTAAAGAAAAGTTATATGTAAGCCACTTTTTCCCACTTCTTATCTCTCTGTTATGTAAAAATTGCATCATCATGGGAAGAAGTAAGTATTTATTGAGAAGTATGCTTTGAGATTAAGACTTTTCTGCCTACTGTATTCTTGGTACAACTAGCTGATGACTTACCTTTATCCATCTTCAAATTAGTTGAAACCATTCTGGCACTATGCACTCTTTCTAATTCTATAGCTAAATAAAACTGCATGACAAAGATGATTCTTAAATATTACCTTTGAGAAGAGTGGTTAAATCCTCTATGACTTCAGAATTGGATCAAATTATTTACCAGTGAGTGTTGGTAATCCAGTATGGAAAGCAGGATGATACAATAACTGAAATCTAGTATTGTTCATAAACTGCTTTTAGTCATTAGTTTCAACTTCCTTATTCACCAATTTAACAAGCCCTCTAGGGGAAAAAACAGCGTTTATATTTGTTGTCTTCATTGACCCTTATAGAAAGTTGGTAGGAAAGAAGAGAAGCAAGAATCTGCCTGATTCATGGTGTGAACAATCAATCCTGAGTGTTCCCAGGGTGATTTTCTAGTAGAGGTATTCAAGCTTGCATCACTAACTTAAACATGTTAAATGGACACACATCCTTCCCCTCGGCACTGGTCCTAATCCGTACACTGATGTCGTCACTGGGAATGGCTTGAGTGCCCTAAGAACGCACATCTCCCCCTTTTAACTCATGAAGACAGGGGTTATGTTAGCTTTTCTCACATTATCAGAAAACCTCTTTTCAAAGATTGAGGATCTGTTTTATAACTTTGTATGTGGGGTCTTTGGAGTTTCTCTTTCTATGTACTAAAACCTGCTCTCTGCTGAGTGCTGGACTCATTGGTCCAGTTTGGTGAAAGGATCCAGAGGGAGGCTACCCCAAGGATGCTAGACAGACCCCACTGGCTGGCAGTGCTCAGCAAGCCCTGCACATTTAGGGTCTGGATTCTGCTGGTTCTGGGATTATCTTGCTGATCCATCCTGAGGTGACTGCATTTGTAATGACTTTAACTTACCGTGGCTTCCCTGATAGCTCAGTTGGTAAAGAATCTACCTGCAATGCAGGAGACCGTGGTTCAATTTCTGGGTCGGGAAGATCCACTAGAGAAGGGATAGGCTACCCACTCCAGTATTCTTGGGCTTCCCTTGTGGCTCAGCTGATAAAGAATCCTCTCGCAGTGAGGGAGACCTGGGTCCAATCCCTGGGTTGGGAAGATCCCCTGGAGAAGGGAAAGGCTACCCACTCCAGTATTAAGAAAGTGAAAGTTGCTCAATTGTGTCCGACTCTTTGCCACCCCATGAACTATACAGTCCATGGAATTCTCCAGGCCAGAATACTGGAGTGGGTAGCCTTTCCCGTCTCCAGGGGATCTTCCCAACCCAGGCCTGGAGAATTCCATGGACTATATAGTCCATGGGGTTGCAAAGAGTTGAACACGACTAAGCGTCTTTCACTTCTAACTTACCATAATCAAGTTAATAAGAGACTAACGCATAAAGCTGAGAAAATCCGTTTATTAATGTATAAGAACTGTAAGAACCAAACGTATCTCACATTGGTGGTAATTTTGTTGTTCAGTCGCTAAGTCATGTCTGACTCTTTATGACCCCATGGACTGCAGTGGGCTTCCCTGTCCTTCCCAATCTCCCAGAGTTTGGTGGTCATTATTGCCCTGATTTTAGACCTTCTACAAGAATAAATAGATAAATATATAATAATTTATTAGATAAATAAATAAACGTGGTGTATTAACCAGGAAATCAGAACAATGGTGTTTGGTTGGTTGCTGTCTTTTCTTTGCTCTGCTCCTCCCTCTCTGCCCGTAGAATAGGTTTGGTCGTTTCTGATCATAGAACTAACAGAAACGAATAGTAAAAAAATTTTAAAGTTACGTTATTTTGTAAACTTGCCTTTTCGTCATTTACTATATCAGAGAGATCATATATTTGTTCATGTCCATATCAGTAGAAGTCTTTAGAGTAATTTTTAATAATTGTGTAATTCTCTGTACCAAAATTTATTTAACCAGTTCCCTATGTTAACTTTTTATTTTGAAATAATTTAAAACTGATAGAGAAGTTGAAAAAAATTAGACAAATACTTTCTGTATGACTTTTACCTAATTCCCCCAATTGTTGATAACTTATCCTATTTGCCTTCTGAGCCGATGTATGCATATGATTTTCCCCTGAGCCTTTTGAGAGTTAATTGCTGAAGTGGTTGTCACCACCCTTCAATGCACTCTTGTGTACAGTAATTCCCTTTACTCTCAGGGGATATGTCCCAAGACCCTCAGTGGATGCCTGCAACTGTGGACAGTTCAGTTCAGTTGGGTCGCTCAGTCCTGTCTGACTCTTTGCGACCCCATGGATCACAGCACGCCAGGCCTCCCTGTCTATCACCAACTCCCCGAGTTTACCCAAACTCATGTCCATTGAGTTGGTGATGCCATCCAACTATCTCATCCTCTGTCATCCCCTTCTCCTCCTGCCCTCAATCTTTCCCAGCATCAGGGTCTTTTTGAATGAGTCAGCTCTTCACATCTGGTGACCAAAGTATTGGAGTTTCAGCTTCAGCATCCGTCCTTCCAATGAATATTCAGGACTGATCTCCTTTAAGATGGACTGGTTGGATCTCCTTGAAGTCCAAGGGACTCTCAAGCGTCTTCTTCAGCACCACAGTTCAAAAGCATCAATTCTTTGGCGCTCAGCTTTCTTTATAGTACAACTCTCACATCCATACATGACTACTGGAAAAGTACCTCATATATACTGTATTTTCCTACACATATGTACACACTTATGATAAAGCTTAACTTATGAATTAGGCACAGTAAGAAACAACAGTGACTAAAAATAGGACAATTATAACAATATATGTAATAAATATTATGTAACTATGGTCTTCCTATCAAAATAATTTACTGAACAAATTTATTGTCTTTTCCATTTTATCTAAGCACTTAATTGCAGTTTGAGGCGCTGCAGCAATACTAGCACAAATTTCCTTTTCCTTCACACTTTCATAGCTAGAATATTTCTTTCCTTATTAAGTCTACAGCATTCATCTTTTCACTTAGAGAAATTCCTTTATGGCTTCTCTTTGGTATGTCCAAATTGCCAGCACCACTCCTCTTGTGCTTTGGGGCTGTTACTGAGTAAGGTAAGATCTACTCGAACACAAGCACTGTACTACCTAGATTGCAGGTCTGATGATGGAGACTAACAGGCAGGATATAGTGGACAAAGGGATGCTTGATAGAGCAGGATGGTGCGAGCTTTCATCATCATACTCAGAATGGTGGCCCGTTTAAAAATTAGGAATTGCTTATTTCTGGAATTTTCCATCTGAGATGATCTATTTTTGGCTGTGCTGAGTCTTTACTGCTGCGCATGGGCTTTCTCTACCTGTGAGGAACGGGGGTCACTCTCTTGGGGTGCACAGGCTTCTCACTGCAGTGGCTTTCCTTGTTGTGGGGCATGGGTTCTAAGCTCGTGGGCTTCCGTAGTTGTGGCACGTGGGCTCAGCAGTTGCGGCTCACAGAGAGCTGGCTCAGCAGTTGTGGCTCACAGACTTAGTTGCTCCGTGGCATGTGGGGTCTTCCTGGACCAGGGATCAAACGGGGTGTCCCCTGCTTTGCAAGGCAGATTCTTAACCACTGGACCACCAGGAGAGCCCCATTTAATATTTTTGAACTTGGGTAACTAAACCAAGAAAAGCAAAACCATGGTTAAGGAGGGACTATATTTCCTAAAAACAAGGACTATATATATATATATATATGTGTGTGTGTGTGTGTGTGTGTGTGTACATATACACATACTATTATATACATCTATATAACTACAGTAAGATAATAATGACAATCAATCAGGAAATCAACACAGAAATAATACTATTGCCCAATCCCAGGCTCTTACAGATTTCAACAGTTGACTCAACATACTTCATAGTTCCAGGACTGACACAGAAGCATGTGTTTAGTTGTCAGTTCCCTCTGGGCTTCTCCAACCTGGAACAGTTCCTTAGGGCTACCTTCTCTTTATTGTCCTCAATAGTTTGAAAAAGTACAATCCAGGAACGCTGTAGAACGCACCTTCATTTGGTTTTGTTTGATGTTTCCTCACGATTAAATTCTCCTGCAGGTTAGTTTTGGGCAGAAATACTGTCACCATTGAAGTGACGCTGTACTCTTCTCACTGTGTTTTACCAAAAGGCCCTTAATGTCAACTTGAACCATTTCTGGTGATGTTAACTTTTATTTCAGCTGTTGTATTTTTCATTCAGTTCTTTATGTCTTCTATTTGAGAGAACTTTTTTCTTTCTTCTTTTTTTTTTTTTGTTTCAGATGTGTTTGCAATTGTTCACTGAAGCATTTTTCTGAGGGTTGCTGTAAAATATTTGTCAGATAATTCAGAAATTCCTGCCATCTCTTTGTGGGCATCTGATGATTGTCTTCTTTCATTCCTTTTGACGTATTACTAGTTCTTGGTATGATGAGTGATATTTGATTGTAGCCTGGACATTTTGGGTATTAGGTTATGAGACTCTGGCTCTTCTTTAAACTTCCTGTCCTAGTTGTCTTCCGATACCACTCAGGTCGTAGAAGGGGTCAGAGGACACTCCTTCCTAACTGCCAGTGGGGGTTAGAATTCAAGGTTCCTCACTGGGCCCCTCTCGATGCCTCCCTGGCCAGGATGGGTAGGAGTACCTAATGGCTGCTCCTCACCGTGGTCTTTACTGATGTCAGAAGGCAGAGGTGGCCTCTTACCTGAGTGGAGGTGGATGTCCTGATCTCCCCTGGGCCTCTTCTTATACTGACCCCCTCCCCACAGCAGGGAAGGGGAGAGATCCCTTGTTCCAGTTAGGATTGGATGTCCAGACTCTCCTCATGGTCTCACTGATACCATAGGGTAGGGGACAGGATGGCAGGGATGAAAGTCCTGGCTCCCTCCTTAGCCCTCTCTGATACCACTGCAGTGGGGGAGCCGGGGCACCTCATCGCAGCCTGGGGAGGGGGCAAGCCTAGGCTCCCCGCAAGACCCTAGCTAGTGGTGAGGAAGTGAGGGCCCGTGTTTTTTCCTTTGGTGTTTGTCTAGAGCAGAGAAGTTACTGTGCAGAAGTTCTGTCTTGCTAGGCTGTCCCATGCCTGGTTTTGTGGCCTGAGAGTTGCAGGCTTTTGTTTTGTCTATACCCATTGGAGTTTCTAGGCAGCTGGCTTTTCCAATATCCAGTTTGGACTACATGAAGCAAAAAGAAAATCCACAGAACTCACCACAGTGTTACTCTTCAGCTCCTGTTCAATGTGTGTACTTTTATCCACCTTTGAGTCATAAGTTATATTCTTTTCGTAGACAGTGTCCAGGGTTTCAGCTATATTTAGCAAAAAGAACAAGGATAAGTACACCCACTCTATCTTCCTGGAAGCAGAAGTCCTATTGCTGTTAATGATAAATTTGGTTAAGATGGTGTCTGCCACATTTTACATTGGAAAGTTAATAAATATTTTTTACTTTTTAAAATAGTAACTGTTTTGTAGGGAGATATATTGAGGTAATGCAAATATTCTGTTTCTCATTAAACTTTTTAGCATCCATTGATTCTAAACATCCATTGACGTTTGCCAAATATCTATCTGATTCTGTCATTCCTTGTACATTTATAAATTTGGATTCTGCTGTATGGTAAAGCCTCTTCTTCCCCATTTATCTATCTCTTTATATTATATATTCATGGATTCCTATTTTATCAGTGGTTTATATCACATTGTGTGCAGTGCTTAGTCACCCAGTTGTGTCTGACTCTTTGTGATCCCAAGGACTGTAGCCTGCCAGGCTCCTCTGTCCATGGGATTCTCCAGGCAAGAATACTGGAGTGGGTTGCCGTGCCCTCCTCCAGGGGATCTTCCCAACCCAGAGATCAAACCCAGGTCTCCCACATGGCAGACAGATTCTTTACCATCTGAGCCATCAGGGAAGCCCTATATCACATTACAAATATTATTTATCTTGATGCTCAAATTGTCCCAGAATTCATTTCAAGTTGGCTTTTGTGTCTGTTTCAAACCCTGAATTCACATGAAAACATCTCCAATTCCAATCCATCAGCACAGCATCTAATCTAATCTTCTCCAGGTTCCTATCTGTAACTCCTTTCTGCAACAGTGAGAAACCTGACCTCCATTATCCTTAATACAAGTTCTGGTTCTGACATGCTTGATCTCCTTGTAGGTAATCCAAGGAGCAAGTCCCTTTAGCCCTGGTACTGCTAGTCGAATCCCCTTGGCCCAGAAACAAATGAAAAATGAAAACAAAACAGCGAAGACATATGGGACTGAGAGAGGATCAATATCCTTAACTGTTCCTGTAGTTCATTGAAATTTCTTTATCTTCAGCTTTGGAAACAGATTCACTTTTAGAAGTCTGTTCTTATTATTTTTTTCATTTTTGCCAATATGTGGAAATGGTATTTTGTTATAGGTTATACTGACAAATAGTTGATTTATTATCAATGAGGTTAAATATATTTTCAAGTGTTTATTGACTGTTTCTATTGCTACTTCTATGAATTGCCTGTGTCTTTGCTAATTTTTCTATTAGGATATTAATCTTGATGTGAAGAATGACTTTTTGTTTTACTAAAGATAGCATCTTACCATGTGTCAAATGATTCTTGTGATTATTTATTTTTCTCTTAAATTTGTTTCTGGTTCTTTTTACCATGCACAGCATTAAAATTTTTGTGTAGTTAAGTGCATCAATCTTTTCTTTCATGGTTTCTGCCTGTATGTTTTGCTTAGAAATATCATTCCCATTCTGAGATTATACAGTTATTCACTTAAAACGTGTCTTGTTATTTTCATGGCTCTGTTTTTGACATTTAACTCTCTAACTCATCTTGTACTTAATTTTTGCATAAAGCATGATAGGGATCCAGTGACCTGTTACTGAAAATGTCAATTTCAAGTCAGTGTCACATAGGTTAAGTATGGATTCCCTGCAAGAATAGAGTGTTCATTGCAGTGGGGTTGTGCCAACACAGTTGTCAATTACTCCATCCTTTATTCATCTCTATCACGCATTAAGTTATTATGGTTGAATCTATTTCTTTACTCTTTATTCTGTTTCATTGATCTGTGTCTTTTGGTACATTTTTATATCTGAAGGACATATCCTCCTTCTGTACTCTTTTCCCCCTGGCAGTTTCCTGATTTTTTTTCTGACACCTTTTCTTAAAATTTGTTTTTAACTGGAGTTTAATTGCTTTACAATGTTGTTCATTTCCGCTATACAACAGCATGAATCAGCTATATGTATACGTGTATCCTCTCCTCTTGAGCTTCCCTCCCACCTGACACCTTTACTTTTTAAAATTTGCTTTAGAATTATTTAAAATTTGCTTTAGCATTATTTTTCCCTGTTAAATAACACTATCTCACCAGGAGATGCAGATTCAACAAGTCTTAATACATATAAAGTGACCATTACAGTGGCTGCTAAGATAAATATTCAGCAAAGTTAATTATTACTTTTAAGTGGCAAAAGTCCAACTCCAACTGTTTTTAGAAAAACGACTTTTTTCATGTAAGGGTTCATGTAACTGATAAGCCTGGGGCAGAGCTGGACTAAGAGGTCTAAGTGGTACTCTCTCTCCTAGACACTGGAAGGCACTGGCCATCCAGAACTCAGTTTCTAAGTTTAAAATCCCTGGAGAGTTGAAGACTTCCTGGCAGTCCAGTGGTTAACAATCTGTGCTGTCACTGCAGGGGGCACAGGTTCAATGATCCTTGGGGAACTAAGATCCCAGTTACCTGCAAGGTGTGGCCAAAAATAAATAAATAAAATAAGACAGAGAAAGAGCATCAGCTTAAAACAAACAAAACCCCGAAGAGAAGAAAGCATCTTCTTTCTTCTCCCCACAGCTCTAGCTGGAAAGTCTTGGGGGACGTTCTAGCTGAAGTGAAGTAGCTTTTGTCAAGCAAACGTCTCTGAGCCAAATACTGTAGTGGGCATGGATATGCCGCCCTTGTTCCCCTGTGGTCAGTCTGCCTCACCTGCTCAGTATGGAAGTGGTTCTGTCTTTAGAAGACTGGGGATGAGACACTACTTGAAAAAGCAAAAACAAAAAGTAGGTGCTACTGTATTTCCTTCTGTTTCGAGTTCTTTGAGGTACTTCTTTGTTGCTTCTATATCTAGCCTATGTTATTAGTAAGTCCCTATTGAAAAGTTAAAAAGTTGGTTTGCCAGACTTTTCTCTTGTCCATTGGGTCAAAGTTCATTTGCAGATAGTGGAGGGGTTTCAACAAGAGGAAACTCCTCTTATGCGGAGAGGGGTACAAGACCACATATTAGGGGATTCAGTGCTGAGAAACTGTGAGAAATGGAGGATCAGACTCTAAGCTGAGTATCCGGAAAGGACTCCCAGAACAACACACAGAACTGGCCTGCCAGAGCCACTAAGCAGTCAAACGAACACTGTTCCATTCACGAGCTCCATGTCCAACTGTCTCCTATCTGGTTTGGAAAGTAAGAAGCCGCCATCTTGACTGTTGGCTTCGGGACCTCATCACCTCAGCCATATTCCTTAGTAGCAAAATAGATGCCCTCTACTCTGCCTGTGATCACCTGGGCCCCCTCTACTTCTGCTGCAGAAAGGCCACTTCCATGCTGGCTGGGAACAAACAAGGGAGAAGTGGCCCCTCAGTAGCAGCTGGGGAATGTAGTCTTCATTTTCTAGGCCCTAGCACTCATCTGAGTGTAGCCATAAGGGGGTTGGAATGGGATGGAGTGAGCCAGGCCACGAAGGAGGAATGCTGGGAAGAAAACCTCTACCACCAACTTATACATCATTTTGGAAATGGGAAAGGGTATTTTTGTAACCCTCCAAAAGGTTATAATCTTACCCTTTAATCTATAAAGGATATCATCTTACTCTAAAGCACAGGTAGCAACTATAAACATACGCACACACACAAATAGATATGAACTAATATATGTATATGTGTATGTATATATACACACGTGTGTTGTGAGGGGGCGGTGTTTGTCGCCCAGTCACATCTGACTCTCTGTGACCCCATGGACTGTAGCTCACCAGGCTCCTCTATCCATGGGATTCTCCAGGCAACAATACTGTAGAGGGTTGCCATTTCCTTCTCTAGAGGATCTTTCTGACCCAGGGATCAAACTTGAGTCTCCTGCACTGGCAAGTGGGTGGCTAGTGGCAAGTACCCCTAGCGCCACCTGGAAAGCCCCAATAAACATGTATGTATACATGTCTGTATTTTTCTCATTTTACTGGTTGTCACTAGGTCATCAAAAAACTCACCACATACCAATTCTGGGTCAGTGAAATAGTCTTGGAGAAATCTTTTTCTTCTGGGTGGACAGGAAAAAGCAAAAGATTTAATTTAAATAGGTGATTTTTTTTTTTTTTTTTTTTTTTTACTGCTACTTGATCAGCTCGTTTGGTTTTGGTAGGAAAGAACCTGAGATTACATTTGGTAGGGTGCTGTTTGAATTAGATTGATATGAGTGAGTTTTTTATGCCTGCCTTCCTTCACTTTTTCCTTCCATCACTTCTCCCCTACCATCACATCATTCTAACTTCCCACACCTGGGCCTGCTTTTCCCAGGCTGTTGACTCTTACCCTCTAACCTCTGTATTTTCCTGCTCCCCAGCTGTTACTTAGGCACCGGGATGCGTATCAGGCTGGATCCGTGTTTCCTGACTCATTTTACCCTAGCATCTGTGAGAGAGGTAAGATGAAGACTTACAGACCAGATGATGTTGCTTTTCCTTGGTTGATAGGAACAGCTCAGACTCGAACAAATATCAAACAACACATTATATTTTCCACTGTTGTTGATCAATGACTTAGTTCGGTTGTGTTTTCCATTTAACTGAAACTTACTTGCTTAAGGGTAGAAATTCTGAAAGCTTTATTCTAAGCACTCTGAATTACTCTCCTGCTTCGTGGCAGAAGAGAAAACATTTTGAAGGAGATCAAAAGGTTCGAGTTTTTATTCCTTGAATGTTATCTGTTAGTGTGTGACCTTGAAAATGCCTCTTCCATGCCGAGTCTGTTTCCATGTCTGCAACATAGTCATATCTAAATTAGTTACTATTTAATAGTAATAATTAATGCATGCCTGGCTGCTATACTGAATTGCTGTTGGCATTATGTTATTTTGTCAAGTGTTACGCAAACCCAAGATAATATTAAGTTAAATGTGCTTCAGTTATACTTTAAACAAAAGTTGTTAGGCTGTTTTTAGTTTAATAATGATCTCAAAAATTTGACTTGAGGGATCTGAACTCTGGGATTTTGCTTTTCATTGCTTCTATGGCATGTGATACTCCACGAAGAATCTGGCACTTGAAGGCTTAGAATAGATGTCCATTCCTGTTTTTTTTCACTCACCCCTCCTGTGGGAATAAAGAGGCATATAGCACACCCCATTTAAAAATATTATAAATTCAAATACTTGAAAGCTGTTGGAATATCTGCTTTTTTTCTTTTGTGCTGTTAGGGAGGCTGACTGTGATGGAAAAGAAGATTTAAAAAAAAACACCACCCAAATTAAAAAAGGAACAGCTTATTTCTTTAGCTTTAGGGTACAGAACTTAGCACTTTCAGCTTCTCTTGCATCCCAACTATTTCTAGATGCTATGAGGAGTTAAGGCTCCTTTTCCTTTTGGCTGGCCGTTCTGTCCTAGAGGCTTCCTTTGAATATTGACTCAGGAAGCTAAGAGGCTTGGAGGGAAGGCGGAGGAATGCAGCCACACAGCAGATGGTGGTAGAATATTTCATTGAGAATCTCCAACTTTTTTTAAAAATTGGGGTATAGTTGCTTTACAATGTTGTGTTGGTTTCTGTTGTACGTTGAAGTGAACCAACTATTTGTATACATAGATCCCGGTTTTTGTATTTCCTTTCCGTTTAGGTTACCATAAACACTGAGTAGAGTTCCTTGTGCTATCCAGCAGGTTCTCATTAGTTATCTCTCCTGTGCATATTAGTGTCTGTATGTCAATCCCAATCACAGTTCATTCCCTGCTTCTCTCTTGGGATCCATATGTTTGTTCCCTACATCTCTGTCTCTATTTCTGCCTTGCAAACAGGTTCATCTGTACCATTTTTCTAGATTGCATGTTTATGTATTAATAAGCAACGTTTTTCTCTGACTTACTTTGTGTGATAGTCTTTAGGTTCATCCACATCTCAACTAATGACCCACTTTCATTCCTTTTTATGACTGAGTAATATTCCATTGTTCAAATAGACACAAGTACCCCCAGGGTTTGTTGAAGCACTATTTATATTAGCAAAGACATAGAAATAACCCAAGTGTCCACAGATGAATGGATGAACAAAGATGTGGTGTGTATGTACAAGAGAATCTCCAACCTTTCAAGAAGGATCTCTGACGGTTGCCTCTGTTTTGTCAGGACAATTCCATGACGTGTCAGAGAGCACTCACTGGACTCCATTTCTTAACGCAAGTGTTCACTATATCCGGAAGAACTATCCTCTTCCCTGGGATGAGGTAGGCACATCCTGTAACCCTAAAAGTACTCCGTTTCAAACTTGCCAAGTACTGTTGTTGCACCTGCATTAACTCCATTTCTAACCCCAACCCTTAATCCAGATTCTGAGGGCTACTCACCCTTCTGCCTCAATACCAAACACAACATATGGGACATAGTAGATAGCTAATTAACAGTTGAACAAATGATTTTTCAAATCTTCAGTTTTATTTTCAATAAACAATGTTGTTAAAATTTGGGGCATGTCACGTGGTCATTTTGCTCCCCTAGTAAATAAATCTGAAAGCAGTGTCAAGGCACTCAGAAACATTTCCAAAAAAGTCCTTTGTGGTTCGGGGGTAACTACAACATACCTGTCTCAGATGTTTTGTTAAGTCTCAGTAATGGAAATGAATTCATATTTGTTAATCCTTTTAATAAGATTGTTATAAAATAACTACCTTCCCCCACCCCCAACTCTAATTTGCTTGTTTGCAGGACACAGAGAAATTGGTAGCTTTCTTGTTTGGAATTACGTCTCACATGGTGGCTGATGTCAACTGGCATAGCCTGGGTATCGAACAAGGATTCCTTAGGACGATGGCTGCTGTGAGTATATAGCTTCAGGCTAATGACTTTGTGGGAATGATATTGTCCCATCCAAGATTCAAAACTGACTCTTTTAGGATAGTTAGGGACTTTGGAAAGGGTATGTACACACTTCTATATTTAAAATGGATAATCAACAGTGTTATGTGCCAGTCTGGATGGGAGAGGGGTTTGGGGGAGAATGGATACATGTGTATGTATGACAGAGTCCCTTCGCTGTTCACCTGAAACTCCCACAACATTGTTAATCAGCTATACCCCAATACAAAATGTTTTCAGTGCTAAAAAAAATGAAATTAAAAAAAATGTATTAAAAAAACCTATTTGAGGGAAAGAAAAACTTAGGTTATTCAGATTCATATGGAAATAAGACTCTTTGCCCAATACAGTATTCATTAGATTTCCATCTCTTCTTGTTCATTGCTCTTACACATTTGCTACCCCGGGTAAATTCATCCACGTGGGCAGATTGACTAATGTGCCCTGAAAACAGCCATGGATGTCATGTTCTGTTTAGTCACAACAATATTTGAGACATTTTATGTTTTATTCAAGCTGTGCATCTTAACAGTAGAGGTATAAACCCTTACTTTCTGGTTCTATTTAAAAGTAAGTTAGCATGCTTTTGTTTTTTTTTTCCTTTTTTCTTTTCTGTATGAAGATGCCATATCCCCACTGGAAATTGTGACCTTGCCTGATGAAACGCCCCTCTGGTTATTCACTGATGTTAATACTATCCTGTAAAAAATTTAAACTTGCACTTGGAGACTGTTCATGTATCCTGTTAGAGACAAATGTTTGCAGCAGCTTTGTCTGTTAAGACATGAAGCATACAACTCAGCTGCCAGTTTCATTTTTTTTTAACAAATAATAAAATTAAGTGTTTCTTTGAAAAGTGAGTTCAGTCACTACTACGTGTCCTCAGCAGTCATTGGGTTAGGTTATCACCTCCCACGCCTCACTTCATTGCAGGGTAGGAGTGTGGGCTTCAATTTGTGATATATACTAGATGGTTCTCTTTTTTCCTTCAGATTGATTTTCACAACTCCTATTCCGAGGCACATCCGGCTGGTGATTTCGGTACTATTTACATTTGCCAGAGTTTCTTTCGTGGTAGCTATATTTCACGTGTAGTCACTATTGTACCCTATGTATGTATGCTTTTAGTTTCTTGCCACTAGCTTTCCATTTTAACATTGCAATTGTTTAGAGCACAGGAATTCTTCATTTAATATAGAGATGCAATATGCAAAGATTATAAATATATATGTATATATGTGTATGTGTATCTATATGTATATAATATATAATATTATATATGTATTTTGTAAAAACCAAACAAAAAAATGGGGATTTCCCTGGTGGTTCAGTGGTTAAGACGTCTCTGCGCTTCCACTGCAGGGGGCTCATGTTCAATCCCTGGTCAGGGAAATCCACTTGCCTTAAGGTGGAGCCAAAAAAAGAACAAAGCAACCAAAAAAACACCATTATATTTTATCATTGACTTGTGCCACTATTTTAGAAAAGCATTACTTTTAAAATCAGATTTAAATTAATTTCCTAGTGTCTCCTAATACTTTAGCTTTAAATGGATAAACTCCATCTTTTTCTATATTTAATTACCTTTGAATATGCACAGTATCAGTGAGTAGAGTTTATTTAAATAGAAGAATCTTTATGGTCCATCTTAAAGTAAAAAACCTTTTGGTGAGGTTCTTTATATGAGTTTCTTTATTCTCTGAATTAATTCTCTTTCTTAATTTGTGTGTTTCACTAAGATTTTAGAAGATCATTTTTCTTAAAAATGTGCTTATGCAACTAAAATAATGAACAGAAACCTATAACAGTGTGAAGAACTGATAAACTGGATTGTGCACATTTATGTTCAAAGAAGCTTGCTATGTATTGTCATTGATTCTCCAAAAGCAAATATTTTTCTCATATCATAGGAGGAGACGTGTTGAGCCAGTTCGAGTTTAAATTTAATTACCTCTCACGGCACTGGTAAGAGCAACGTACATTTAAATATGTGATACCCAAGTGGCAGTTAGGAGCCTGACTCTTTTTTTCCTTAGAAAATAAAACTTACAATGTAATAAGGAGCCTTCTACATTTGGACATGTTGGAAAGTATAACTAAAGATTAGACTAGTCTAAGTAGATTCTTTTAAAAATCTGTGAATTATGCCAAACATATAAAATAATGTATTTTTTATAAATAATAAGATGATCCACACTGTTTAGCTGCCAGCTCTGTTAAGAAGTAGACCATTGCTGGAATATAGAGGCTCCCTGCCTTTCCTTCTGTCATATCACCTTTTCTCCCACTAGGTATAACCACAACCTTAGGTTCGCTTAATCACTTAATCGCATTTCCCTTAGAGTTTTACTACATGTAGCCATATCTATGGGCTCCCCAAGTGGTACCAGTGGTAAAGAACCCGCCTGTCAATGCAGGAGACATAAGAGACGTGGGTTCGATCCTTGGGTCAGAAAGATCCCCTGGAGTAGGAAAGGGCAACCCACTCCAGCATTCTTGCCTGGGAAATTCCAATGACAGAGGTGGGTGGCTGTCCCTGTGGTCACAAAAAGTCAGATACAACTGAGCACATAAGCAGAGTCATATCTGTATGCAAAATATTATATGGGTTTTTACTTTAAATAGAATTATACATCATGCATTTGGCTTAAAATTAAATTTTAAATTAGAATTTAATTTAAAAATGTTTCTTGTTTAAAATTATTTCCCTGACATTTAATCATATTGATATGTTCGACGATAGTTCATTGATTTTCACCACTGTACGGTCCTCCCTTGTGTAAATCTACCAGAATGACTTGATTCTAGTGTTGATGAACATGTAGGTAGTAGTGTTAAGTGTTTTTGCTTTATACGTCATGTTGCTATGTGCATTTTTGTACATGCATTTTTGCACTAGAGGGGAATCTCTTTCAAGTAAATGGCACCAGAAGTGGAACTGTTGGGCCATAGGATTTAGGCACATTTAACCTAAATAAATAATCCCTGGCTGTCATTTAGAATGGTCTTCCCAACTTGTCCTCCCATCAGCTTTATTCTCCCTCTTCTGCATTCTCTAATACTTGGTATTGTCCAGCTTTAAAATTTTTCTAACCTATTTGGTATAAAATGGTATCTCCTTAAAGTTTTAATTCACATTTCCCAGGTTACTGTTATAATAAGGTTGCATATTCTTTCATATTTTATTGATTGTATTTCATTTTAAGTGAGAAACTTGTTTGGTTTTTAGCCTATTTTTCTGTTGGGTTTCCTTTTTTATTTCTGAGTATTCTTGGTATATTCTGGGTTCTAATCTTTTGTCAGTTTATCAATTATTTGTTACAAATATCTTTTAATAGTTTGTGGCATGTCTTTTTACTTATGGTATATCTTGATAAATAGAATTTATTAATTTTAATGTAGTTGAATGTATCAGTCTATTCCTTTGTAATTTGTACTTTTAACATCTTATTTTAGAAATCCTTTCCTACCTTGAGGGCATGAGGTTATTCTCCTACACAGCCTTCTAAATATTTTATAGTTTCATTTTCTTTCTTTTTGCTAATTTATTTTTTAAATTGTAGGATAATTGCTTTACAGTATTGTTGGTTTCTACCATGTATCAGTATGAATCAGTCGTAGGTGTACATATATCCCCTCTCTCTTGAATCTCCCTCCCACCCCTTCCCACCCTTCTAGGTTGTCACAGTATAGTTTCATTTCTTAACTTTATATCTTTAATTTACCTGGAGTTAATTTTTTGTATATTCTGTGATAGGAATTTTGTTTTTTTCCTACAGGGATAACTGATTGTCTCAGAACGATTTATCAATAGTCTAATTTTATTCACTGATCTGTAATGTTCTCTCTGACATAAAATTCCAAGTGTATGTGGGTCAGTTTCTGGGCTTTCTATCATGTTCTATTGGTCTAATTGACTATTCCTGAGCCATACTGAGTTTTAAAACTAAGACAGCTTTAATGCATTTTGACATCTATCAGGGCTGATTTCCCAGCCTGTCCTTTTTCTTCAAATGTACCTTGAAGGAATGTACTTTTCTTCAAATGTATACTCCTCACTTGATTCATGAAATCAGGTGAGGAGTATACCTTCCTTTGCTGTTTTCTAGAAGTTTGTGTAAGATTATAACTTTGATTTCTTGAATGTTTGGTAGAACTCATCTATAAAGCCAGATGTTTTAAAAAGTAGTGACTTTTGGTTTTAGGACTGTACTGGTTTTCAGTTTCTTCTTAAAGAGTTTTATTATTTTTCTAGGACTTTTCTTTTTATTTATTTATTTACTTTTTAACTTTATTTTACTTTACAATACTGTATTGGTTTTGCCATACATTGACATGAATCTACCACGGGGGTACGTGAGTTCCATACATTTTGGCATAAGGGAGTTCATAATATCCTCATTTTTCCCCCTCATTTTTCTTGTACTTCTGTTCGTTTGGTATCTATAATTGTTATTTATTATGCCTTCTCTTATATTTTCAAACAATTAATCATGGCTAATATTTTTCAGTTTTATTATTGAAAAAACTTTTGGCTTTATTGATCCTTTCTATTAATACTATATATTTTTTTCTCTTTCATTACTTTTTCTTATATTTATTTTTTTCCTTCTACTCTTTGGTTCCTGTGAACTTTGAGTCTTGACTTTAAGGTCTACCAAATGATTAATTTTTATCTATTAGCATTTATTTAATTATCTATTATTAATTTTTCATCTGTACTTGAAAAGAATGTTAATTCTCCAATTTGTGGTTTAACACTATATATATATATATATATATATATATGTATTAGCTCAAGCTTTTTAAATGTACTGCTCGAATCAGAAGATTCATAAGTTTTAAATAATATAATCTTACTACTTTTATCTGGACAGTCTCACAATTACTGAGAAATTCATTTAAAAATCTCCTTCTATGATGATGAAATTTTTCAATTTCTCCTTGTAGTTAGGTCAAAGTTTGCTATACATGTACTTGAACATATGTTGTTAAGTATATTCACATTTTCAAATCTCGTGTCTTTCTGATGAATCGAACTTTCTATCTGGTGGCTGTCTTTATATTTTACAATACTTGCTGCCTTCCAGTCTGATTTATCAGATATTACTGTTGGATACACTGTTCTTGTTGTTTCTTCACATGTTTACTAAGCAGATGGGAGGTGACGTGACTCTGTCCCTCAGTCTTAGTGTCTGAGTATGGAGAGCTGGAAGCAGGGAGGAATGCTTACGGAACAAAAAAGAACTAGAGCTGGGGGCCTGGCAAGTTGCCCATTCCCATCCCTGGTCCAGCTGCCTCAGAACTAAGGGAGACCCAGAACCAACAGGTCACTCTCAAGGCAGTTGAGGACAACTGGCCTTTGGATGCCCCAGGAAGAGGTGGCGGCAGCAGGGACCTGAGGTTCTCCACCGACTCTCCACACAGGGTGCTCTGCACTGGGTGAGATGCCCATTTCACATTGCGCATCATCCAGGATCTGGTCTTCTTTCAGTTTTATTCAGTGGTGCTTGAATTCCTCAAGGCTTAAGTTACAGTTGTATTTCTCCAGGGAAGGCTTGTCTTGCATTCTGCAGGCTACCTCAAGGCATCATTAACTGGGACCACATTTAAATGATATTCAACCCTAGAAGTCTTTCTTACTACGCAGATAGCATGAATGCAAGACCAAACATTTGTAGGGCTGGGTAGTGGTTACTGATTCTAGGGGCAAGATAGCTTTCCCTCTCTCTATCCATTTCCAAGATGAAGACAGAGGTTTCTTTGCTGTCTTTGTTAGTATGTTGGATTTATTTCTGGCTAATGTTCATGCAGAAGGTATAGCCTTTAATGAGGAGTTTCCTGTGAGAAATGGCCCACTCTGGGTGATTCCTATACTTTAGCTCTCGTCTCTTGTATGCCACACAACTATCCAAAAAAAAAAAAAAAAGAAGAAACCTCCTAGGTTCCCAGGTTTAGCAGATGTCTTCAGGGCAAAAACTGGCTTTCCCACTCACTTACCTGCCAAAGTTTCCAGCTCCAACTTATTTTGGGCCATTGGAAAATTTCACTTTCTTGCTAACTTGGTGATTCATCTCAAAAAATATTTTTGTTAGGCTTTCTGCTAGACTTTTAAGCTATATTTATGCAGAAGATCATTCTGGTGTGCTTGTAAAGTAAAAAATGGACATCTCAATTCCTTCTTATAGATACACTAAATTAAGTTTGTTTGTATTTATATTTATGTCTGGTATAATCTAAGGTTTCTTAAAGATAAAAGATAACAGTATAAACTTAATTTTTTAAAATGTGGCTCTTCCTCCAACTGAAATAACTAATACCTCTGAATCAAAAACTTGACTTAGACTTCTCTTTTACTACCTACCGCTGTATATTCTGAAAGTAGGATGTTGGGATGAGGAGTTATTTTGGAGCGTTTTTAAAAAATGATTCCTGAGAATGATGCAACTCGAAAGAATAAAAATATCTTCTATTGCTCTTGGAATTCACAAAACTAAACATTCCTTTTATATGTTGTTGTTCAGTCACTAAGTCCTGTCTGACTCTTTGTGACCCCATGGACTGCAGCATGCTAGGCTCCCCTGACCTTCACTGTCTCCTGGAGTTTGCTCAGATTCATGGCCATTGAGTCGGTGATGCTAATCTAAACATCTCATCTTCTGCCACCCCCCTCTCCTTTTGCCTTCAGTCTTTCCCAACATCAGGGTATTTTCCAGTGAGTCAGCTCTTTGCATCATGTGGCCAAAGTATTGGAGCTTCAGTTTCAGCATCAGTCCTTCCAATGAATGTTCAGGGTTGATTTCCTTTAGGATTGACTGGTTGGATCTCGTTGGAGTCCAAGGGACTCTCAAGAGTCTTCTCCAACACCACAACTCAAAAACATCAATTCTTTAGCACTCAGCCTTCTTTGTGATCTGCGTGTCACATCTGTACATGACTAATAGAAAAACCACAGCTTTGACTAGATGCGTCTTTGTCAGCGAAGTGATATCTCTGCTTATTGATATGCTGTCTAGGTTTGTCACAGATTTCCTTGAAGGAGGAAAGGAGCAAACATCTTTTAATTTCATGGCTGGCTGCAGTCACCATCTGCAGTGATTTTTTGAGCCCAAGAAAATAAAATCTGTTACTACTTCCACTTTCCCCACTTCTGTTTGCCATGAAGTGATGGGACCAGATGCCATGATCTTAGTATTTTGGATGCTGAGTTTTAAGATGGCTTTTTTACTCTCCTCTTCCACCCTCATCAAGAGGCTCTTTAGTTCCTCTTGACTTTCTGCCATTAGGGTGGCATCATCGGCATATCTGAGGTTGTTGATATTTCTCCTGCTTCTCTTCTTTCCTTGGCTGTTTGTAAAGCCTTCTCAGACAACCGCTTTGCCTTCTTGTATTTCTTTTTCTTTGGGATGGTTTTGGTCACTGCCTCCTGTACAGTGTTACGAACCTCCATTCATAGTACTTCAGGCACTCTGTCTACCAGATCTAATCCTTTGAAACTATTCATCACTTCCACTGTATATTCATGAGGGATTTGCTTTAGGTCATACCTGTATGGTCTCGTGATTTTCCCTACTTTCTTCAATTTCAGCGTGAATTTTGCAATAATGAGCTCATGATCTGAGCCACAGTCAGCTCCTACTCTTATTTTTGCTGACTATATAGAGCTTCTCCATCTTCAGCTTCAAAGATATAATCAGTCTGATTTCAGTATTGACCATCTAGTGATGTCCATGTATAGAGTCTTTTCTTGTATTTCTGGAAAAGGGTCTTTGCTAGATGTTCTCTTGACAAAACTGTTAGTCTTTATTCTGCTTCATTTTGTACTCCAAGGTCAAACTTGCCTGTTACTCCAGGTATCTCTTGACTTCCTACTTTTGCATTCCAGTCCCCTATGATGAAAAGGACATCTTTTTTTTTGGTGTTAGTTCTGAAAGGTCTTACAGGCCTTCACAGAACTGTTCAACTTCAGCTTCTTTGGCATTAGTGTTTGGAGCATAGACTTGGATTACTGTGATGTTGAATGATTTGCCCTGAAAATGAACTGAGATCATTCTGTCATTTTTGAGGTTGCGCTCAAGTACCACATTTCAGACCCTTTTGTTGACTCTGAGAGCTACTCATAGTTTCTTATCTTTGTATAAATATTTGATTAGGGTACCAGTCATTTGCTCTGCAGCCTTGGGCAAATTATTGAACTGTGCCTTAGTCTCCTGTATGTGAAGTAGGACTGTGATAATATCAACCACCCAGGGTTATTGGTAAGATTAAATGAATAATGCATGTAAAGTCCTTTGCATGGTGTCTGGCACCTATTAATCCTGGAATCACTGGTAGCTGCTGTGACTGTTGTTATTATCTTCAACTTCAGAATCAAAACAGCCCTTATTTGATTCTAATGCTTTTCTCAGGTATGTGCCTGTTGAAGATCTCCTGGGAATTTATAAAGAACTCTACGGCCGAGTAGTCATCACCAAAAGAGCCATTGTTGACTGTTCATACCTTCAGTTCTTGGAAATGTAAGTGTAACTGGAGGAATATTTGCAAGTGATTTTATTGTGACTTCCTTAACACACTTTCTGATGCTTTAGCTGCCTGAGTGTGGGTATTGGATTTATGGATTTTGCTTGTTCAAAGTCAGTTGCGTGATAGTGGGTACCTGTTGCTGGAACTTTTTCTTCATTCATTTGTTTCATTTCTTCGTGGAAATCACAACTTACAGTCTAAATTATTGCTTATGTTGCAGGTATGCGGAGATGTTAGCTATTTCCAAGGTAAAGGCATTTATTCTTCAAAATCTGAATTGAAAGTGTTATAGATACCATGAGAAGCACTTGATTCAGTTATTAGATTATTTTTCTTTCTCTTTGCCGTAGCTTTATCCCACTTATTCTGGAAAATCCCCATTTTTGGTGGAACAATTTCAAGAATACTTCCTAGGAGGGCTGGAAGATATGGCGTTTTGGTCCACTAATATTTACCATCTGACAAGTTACATGTTAAAGAACGGGACCAGGTGAATTCTTACTCTTTCTTCTGCCAGTCACTCCCTGAGTTGCTATTCCATCCCCATCATAACTCCCAGGTTTTTCAGTTGATCAAATGAGGACAGAGTCTCAGGAAGTGCTGTCATGCCCTAAGGAAGCAGGGGAAGAATGAAAACTGTCACTTCAAAACTCCAACTCACTCCCATCTGGTTGGGTTTGCTGATGTCTCTCCTGTCTTAGGGATGGAGAGGTACATTTTGCCAAGTTCATGACCTGGGAGAAATGCCTCAAGTGGGAAGGAATCCGCTTCACCCGCTGTGCAACATTGTTTCTTTTGGGAGACCCCATGCTGTGGGCTGGGATGCCCACCTCCCCAAGCTCCAGCAGTCGATACAGCCATCTTTTCCTCTCCACCCTGATTGAGCTCTCAAGGCTCCAGGGTTTCAGAGGGCATTTCACTTAAGGCCCATACTCCAAAAGAAAGTCGGAAATGAAGGCATTCGTAAGGCACAGCCTTCTGTTGGAATCTGACATGCAGCCTCGATGGGAGAGCATCTCAACCTCCAGCTCCTTTTCTGCTCTGCCCCAGCACACCCAGGATGAATGTCAACCAGAGACTCGGATGCAGACCAGGGTAGACTGGTCTTGTCCCCAGTTCCAACTGCAACCTTAGACATTTCGGCTCTCACAGGATCTGTTCATGGTCTGAGGGAACCGAGGTTCTCTCAGAACCCATTTCCAACCACACCACTCAGGATGGAGCCCCTCCCATGCTGCTGAACTGGGCAGCGTAGGGCTGGGTCTGGATAGGGACCACTGGAGGCAGACCTCCTGCAGGAAAAGGACAGCTTAAGCATCAGCCAGCAGGGGAAATGAGGGTCTGTGGCAGCTCCTCTGTCCATGGGATTTTCCAGTCTTCCTCTCCCTCCAGATAGTCTTAATCCTAGAATAAACTCTTAAGTAATCCCCACTCTCTTAGTGCGTCTGTTCAGTGTTAGGGAGAAAGTTCACGTCTTACATCCTATCAGAGCCTTTTTACTTGTAAAAAGGGAGACTTAGCTACCTACTTAATTATTGAATTTGTAAATTTTTGTTTTTAATTTTTATTAAAGCAAAGGTTAGAGGTGCTGCAGCTATTTTTATTTGTTTTTTTTTTTTTGGCTGTGCCCAGTGGCTTATGGTATCTTAGTTCCCCAACCAGGGATGGAACCTGGGCCCACAGCAATGAAAGTGCAGAGTCCTAGCCACTGGAACACCAGGGAATTTTATTTTAAAAATTAAAAAAAAAAAGTTATTTGGCTGCACTGGTCTTAGTTGTGGCACTCAGGATCTTTGATCATAGTTACAGCATGTGGGATCTAGTTCCCCAACCAGGGATCAAACCCAGGCCCCCTGCACAGGGAGTGTGAAGTCTTAGCCAGGGAAATCCCCACCAGGCAATTTAAAAAATTTTAGCTTTGAAAGGAATGAGACTGAGAAATTATAACACCAGACATCGATGGGCAGAAGGTGACACAGTTGGGAGTGATTTTCTTTCAGTCTCTAACTCTGAGATGGTTCCTGTCAGCAGGGAGAACTCAGCAGATGGAATTGGGAGGGAAGGGGGAAGCTGAGTCTGGGGGTGACCAGGGGTTTGGGGTGGCCTGTGTTACATGCTACCACTTGCCTATCCACCCTGATCAAGTAGGACTCAGGCCCTTCACCAGTCCTGTCTGGCTAAGTCATAAACACCTCTACACTAAGACTTTGGGGAGATGGCTTGAAATGTGACACTGATTCTCAGAAAAATTCATGCTTGAAAAGAAGGTAGAAAAACACCTAACTCATCTGGCTATTTCCCTAGTAACTGCGACCTCCCTGAGAACCCTCTGTTCATCACATGTGGCGGTCAACAAAACAACACCCAGGGGTAAGTGGATTCCCAAATGATTCACAGAAAAAGAGCATCTCACTCAGAGGGGTGCTCAGTAGACTCTGAAAGCATGGGCTTTGTAGACAGAGGTTCCAGCTCCGGGGCTGCCATTGTGTGATTTTTAAACAAGTTGCCTAATTATTGTTTGAGCTGCAGCTTCCTCTGGCAAACTGGAAAAATTACATATCCATACTCCCAGAGCTGTGGTATGTGCGTGAATGGATAGAAGCAATTACCACCTTAGTTGGGTTTCCAAGGTGGTGCCAGTGGTAAAGGACCTGCATGCCAGTGCAGGAGATGCAGGAGACGTGGGTTTGAGCCCTGGATCAGGAAGATACCTTGGAGAAGGAAATGGCAACCCACTCCAGTATTTTTGCCTGGGAAATCCCCCGGACAGAAGAGGCTGATGGGCTACAATCCATGGGGTTGCAAAAGAGTTGACACAACTTAGTGACTAAACAAAACAGCAAACCACATTACCAAGTTGCTCACTAACTAGTAAATGATAGCTAATCATATTATTATCATCACCATTATTGCCATTACTCATAAACTGTTACCATATTCTTCCCTGATAAAGTAATCATCAATGATACTGGTGGGGAGAAGCCCTTTCAGTTAGTTTCTGAGGAAAAGAGCTGGAGGGTCTGATTTGTACTCTAAGGGGTGGTATTCCCTGCTGGAGTTGGGTACCAACCATTTATTCATATATGTAATAACTATATTAATCCTATAAATATTATATTACTAATAAGATAGAACAAATTATAATATTTCCTCCTCACCAGGAACTAGTTTAGGCATTTAGAGACCTCATTGTGAATGAGACAGAAACAGCTTCTGCTCTCAGAGGATGGATGGCCTGGCAGGTGGCCAGATAGATGGTCACTGAACGAGAACTTGTCGGTACCCTTGAGCGTTAGGAAGGGCAAGCACTGGGCACTCAGGTGGTAATTGCTTTCTATCCATTCACGCACATACCACAACTCTGGGAGTATGCATATGTAATGTACCACAGAGTGTCCTAACTCAGCCACGGGAGACTTCCTGTGAAGAGCTGATGCTTCAGCCAAGATATTGAAGGGTGAGCAAGTGTTAGATACTCAAAAAGAAAATCATTGCGATAAAAGATGCTAAGGAGAGAGTTCAGAGCTTCAAGAGAATTGAAAATGTGCAAAAAAGAGTTCAGGTAAGCCCACACTGTTTAAATTATTTGAATTAGGTAAGTTTCATTTTAATATAACTGAATGTCTTTAGGTTGGGTTTAAGAACTCTAGATTGTTGGGGTCCCTACACTGGCTGATATCTTAGGCCCTCTTTGTTCATCTGTGGCCTATCTGTAAGCATTTCTGAAACCTGCCTGCCTTTTTAGGCATCTGATATGTAGACTTGTTAAAACATATGATTTAAAAATGTATTTTTATTGTATAATTAATTCTCCCATGTCTTTAAAGCAAAATCAGTCCACTTGCATACCAGTTTCCTGAATAGCTATGACCATTTCTGGGCCATTAATATGAATATGTTGATTTAACTTCTGATTTTTTTTTTTTAGTAATCTGGAAAGAATCCAAACTCATACACTTATAGAACTTTGAGGCTAATGAAAATATTTTTGTAAAGACTGGCTTTTTCAGCCTTAGAAATGGGTTTATTAAAAGGTGTTGTGGAATATCCTATAGAAGTTTTTCTAAAAATTTCTTTTTTGTGTTGCTGCTCCTTAAACTTGCAGATGTTAAAATTTTATGACCTTTTAACCTGGGGTTAACTTGATTACATCTTCAACTCAGTTATTCAGGGTGAGTTGCTATTTCCTCAGTTGCTATTTCATTCCTCTCTCTTTCTAGCAGCTCAAAAGTACAGAAAAATGGTTTTCATAAAAATGTGACTGCAGCCCTAACTAAAACTATTGGAAAGCACATAAATTATACCAAAAGAGGAGTCGTCTTTAGTGTGGATTCCTGGACCATGGTAAGAATTTTCTGCTTTTAATGGAGAGGTGCATTGTGCTTCCTGTGATACTGTGTTTTGTAGAATCACTGGCTGTTTAATTGTTCATTGAAAGTCACCTGGGCATGAGCCAGGCTTACAAGTATTCTTGGTCTTCAAGTCTTGTTTGTTCTGGAGACATCCTATGACAAAGGTCTGAACCTCAGTGGCCTTTGGAAAGCCCAGTGGAGCTCAAGGTGGCCCTTGGGTCACTCCTGCTCTCTCCTTAGTGCGAAATGTGTCAGCAATATTGCAGGTTCATAGTGCAAAGCTGCACACCAAGGGAATACCACTGCCTATCAAGTTCCTCCATGAGATCATCTTAAGTGTCAGCCATTCTGCTGGGGGGATAGAAGATGAAAGGGAAACAGTCTCTGATGTTTAGAAAATTTTAGTCTAATGGGGTTATAAATACAAAACTAACCATTTCTAAGGAAGATGCAACTAATACCACGGTTGGTGGGAGGAGAGACACAACCTATCAGATTAAAAAAAAATTATGTAGCTGCCATCAGAGAAGGTTTCATGCAAAAGCTGGAATCTGAGTTAGGCCTTGAATAGTATGTTTCATGTAGAAGCTGGAATCTGAGTTAGGTCTTGAATAGTAACCAACTAATCGTTTTTCGTCACTGAGCAAGTATTTCTGGTAATGGGTTAGGAAAGTTTCAGGATGTTTGGAAATTTTGAGCAGTCTTATTTGCCTGGAACACAAGACAAGAAATCAAAGTACTTGTGAGAGTTGGGAAGGGAAGTTGGCGTCAGATTGTAGAGAAGGGTTTAAACGATTTTGTGACCTGGGTGAGGGTCCCAGTAGAGCCTCCTTCACGGTGTGCAGCCTGTGCAGTCATGTAGAAGGTGCCCTTCGTCATGCTTAGAAGGGCCCCCTACTTGGCTTATTTATTCATTTTAAAGTTTTTAAATATTTATTTGGCTGCACTCGATCTTTATTGCAGCATGGGGGATCTAGTTCCCTGACCAGGGATTGAACTGATGCCCCCTGCTCTGGGATCATGGAGTCTTAGCTACTGAACTACCAGGGAAGTCCCTCCCCATATTTGGTTTAATGTTCTACTGTTATTGCCTTAAAATTCTTATCTTTTTTAAATTTAAATTTTATTGTATATTGAAGTATAGTTGATTTACAGTGTGGTGTTACTTTCAGGTGTATGGCTAAGTGATTTAGTTATGCATATATACATATATACATATATATATATATATATAGAGAGAGAGAGAGAGAGAGAGAGAGAGCCTTTCTTTTTCAAATTGTTTTCCTGTATAGATTGTTACAGAGTATTGAGTTCCCTGTGTCCTTGTTGATTATCTATTTTATATACAGCAGTGAGTATGGGTTGATTCCAAACTCTTAATTTTCTCTCTCCACACTGTTTCCCCTCTGGTAACTGTAAGTTTGTTTTCAAAGTCTGTTAGTCTGTTTCTGTTTTGTAAATAAGTTCCCTGTATCATTTTTTGAAGTTTCCACTTATGATATCATATGATATTTGTTTTTCTCTGTCTGATTTATTTCACTTTGTATGATAACCTCTAGGTCCATCCATCTGGCTGCAAATGACATTATATCATTCTTTTTTATGGCTGAGTAGTATTGTGTGTGTGTGTGTGTGTGTGTAAATATATATGTACACACACACCACATCTTTGTTCATTCTTCTGTCGATGGACATTTAGGTTACTTCCATATCTCAGCTATATCTCGGCTATTGTAAATAGTGCTGTAATGAACATTGGTGTGCATGTATTTTTCTGAATTCATGGTTTTCTCTGGATATTTGCCCAGGAGTGGGGTTACTGGATCATATAATAAATCCATTTTTACTTTTCTGAGGAAACTCCATACTTGTCTCCATAGTGGTTGTATCAATTTTCATTCTCACCAGCAGTGGAGAGGAGGGTCAAATTTTTAATAACTTTTGAACAAGCAGCTCTGCATTTTCATTTTGCAATGAGTTCTGCAAATGGTGTACCGAGACTTAGACCAGGAAGCGCTGTCCAAACACACATCATGCGTGCTGCAGTTATTTGTCTGTCTCCTTCACAAAAGGAAAAGTTGTGTAAGAGAAGGACTTTACATTCCCAAGGCCTGGCGTGATGCCTGGCGTGGCGATTTCTGAATGAAAGAGGAAGCCAGAAGTGGGCTTCAGGTGAGCAATCCGGGGGCGACCTGCCAGAGAGGTTAGACTGGAAAAACAGAAGACTGAGTCCCTTCCTGCAGGGCCCTTCTAAGCTGTGCTTCTCTGGAGCCTGGGCGTCCAGGGCTGCCCCACAGCTCTGAGCTGAACCTGCTCTGGGGCAGCCGACAGTTCTCATTTGATCTTATGTCACCTGGGGTGGATTTCGAGTTGTGTTCTCTGAACTTGGGTGGATCTAGTGCCTGACCAGTTTGCTTGGGGCCACTCTGGTCTGTGTTTGTGTGTCCGCAGTAACCACACTAAGAACAATTCAGCACCCTAAGCTGGGGGACTTGCTGCCCGCCCCCCCCATTTCTCTTGCACACAGCTTCCAGCCCTCCACACGTGACCCCTCATGCCTTCCCAGCTTCTTGGGACTCGAAGCAAATCCAGCAGGCTCTTAACCTGAATATGGTTGGGAGGGTTTCTGGCATCGTGGTGGCATTCCAGTTCATTTGTTTGCAGGGAGAAAAGGCAGATATATATATACACAAATATATTTATAGTTCTAGATTTGAGTGGACTTACCTTCTAAAAACTTTTTATTTTTTAACAATTGTTTTGTTCAGTTACATTCTGCACATTAATAGGGTATCCTAACTTGGTTGGTTCAGGTTAATCTCAACTGACTCTTTCTTCTCGTGATGGTCCTGACCTTTAGGCTATAACTCCCATCCCTGAGCATATATTACGGGTGTGATTTCACTCTCCTAATTTCCAGTCTTAAGTCTCCTTTCAGGTTGATAGGAGTCAATAAGTTATTTTTCAGCACTTGTGCAAACTTGTTTCTTAGGACTTCCCTGGTGATCCAGTGGCTGGGACTCTGTGCTCCAAGGGGCCTGGGTTTGATCCCTAGTCAGGGGGCTGGGTCCCACATACCACAACTAAGAGTTCAGATGATGCAACTTAAAGACCCACGTGCTGCAACGAAGACTGAAGATCCTGCGTGCCCCAAGTGGGACTCAGTGCGGCCAAGTAAATAAATAGATATTAAAAAAACTCAAACTTATTTCTCAAAGTCTAATGCCTTTGACACGAAGCGGTAACTTTGTTGATTATGCTGTGTCTTTTTCTGTCTGTAATCATTTAATTTCAGGATTCCTTATCCTTCATGTACAAGTCTTTGGAGAGGAGCATACGTGAGATGTTTATTGGCAGCTCTCAGCCACTGACACATGTTTCTAGCCCCTCAGCATCTTACTACTTGTCCTTTCCCTACACAAGGCTTGGTTGGTAGGTATGAATATATCTAATTCCTGAATATTTTCATCAGTATTGATTTCAAGCGGTCATTCACAAAATGTTTAACATGGTACCTGTTAACACTTCATTTTCCAATCAATTCATCAACAAAAACATGAATTTATTTCTTAATTTATGCTAAAGATAAAACTATCTCCTTAAAATTGGTCAAAAATATGTTTTTTTTGTTAAGCCTTGATTTTTAAAAAAAATATTATTTATTTTTCAATTGAGGATAATTGCTTTATAGAATTTTGTTGTTTTCTGTCAAACCTCAATATGAATCAGCCTTAGGTATACATATGTCTCCTCCTTCTTGAACCTCCCTCCCATCTCCCTCCCTGTCCCACCCCTCTAGGTTGATACAGAGCCCCTGTTTGAGTTCCCTGAGACATATAGCAAATTCCCATTGGCTATCTATTTTATATATGGTAATGTAAGTTTCCATGTTACTCTCTCTATTATGTCTGACCCGCTCCTCCCCTCTCCCCGTGTCCATAGGTCTGCTCTCTATGTCTGTTTCTCCATTGCTGCTCTGCAAATAAATTCTTCAGCACCATCTTCTAGAGTCCGTATATATGTGTTAGTATACAATATCTATCTTTCTCTTTCTGACTTACTTTACTCTGCATAATAGGCTCATTCTATCTAATACATAATAGGTTCATCCACTTCATTAGAACTGCTTCAAATGCATTCCTTTTTATGGCTGAGTAATATTCCATTGTGCATAGGTACCACAACTTCTTTATCCTTTCATCTGTCTACGGACATCTAGGTTGCTTTCATGTTCTAGCTATTAAATAGTGCTGCAATGAACATTGGGGTACATGTGTCTTTTTTCAGTTTTGGTTTCCTCAGGATATATGCCTAGAAGTGGGATTACTGGGTCATATGATGGTTTTATTCCTAGTTTTTTAAGGAATCTCCATACCGTCTTCCATAGTGGCTGTATCAATTTACATTCCCATCAACAGTGTAAGAGGGTTCCCTTTTCTCCACACCCTCTCCAGCATTTATTGTTTGTAGACTTTTTGATGATTGCCATTCTGACCAAAAAATATGTTTAAATATAAGGAAGTTTGACTTTATTAAATAACCACAGCAAGAAACTATCACTTTATAGAATATTTTCAAAACTTCAGTGTTTTTTGGAGATAGATTATTACACATTTTTGGGCATCTAATGACATTAGGATAAAAGTAGGTGGCTATTACACTGACAGGACTATTATAACTTCATAAGGCAAAAGCCTGGGATACCACAATAATAAAGAGAATTTTAGGGGCTCCTCTGATTTTTAAAGAACAACTGTTACCAAACTCAACTCAGGTTTCCATTACCTGCTGCACAGCAAAGTCAGTGTACTGACAGCAGGTTGTGGTGAAGGAAAAAGCACAGTGTTTATTGCAGGGCACCAAGCAAGGGAGATGGGGATAAGCCTCAGGTCCACTCCAATTTGGTCTTTGAGCTAGAGTGTTTTAAAGGGGAAGACCAAGGAAGCTGGGATCAATGTCCTGTGACATTTCTTAATCATAACTTCAGGGGTTAGGATGTTTCTGGTTTGCAATTCTCCAGCCATGGTTTGGGGATCTGTTAGCTTATCCTGCCATGAAGAAACAAGCTGTGTTTGTACGTTAATGATGACATCTGCAATACCAACTACAGTACATTAACAGTGTTATGGACAGTAGTAGTTTTAGTCATCTTGCTCCGGTTGATTAGTGTTCAGTTAGCACAGGAGGCAATGGCAACCCACTCCAGTACTCTTGCCTGGAAAATCCCATGGACAGGAGAGCCTGGCAGGCTGCAGTCCATGGGGTCGCTAAGAGTCGGACACCACTGAGCGACTTCACTTTCACTTTTCACTTTCATGCATTGGAGAAGGAAATGGCAACCCACTCCAGTGTTCTTGCCTGGAGAATCCCAGGGACGGGGGAGCCTGGTGGGCTGCTGTCTATGGAGTCGCACAGAGTTGGACATGACTGAAGCGACTTAGCAGCAGCAGCAGCACAGGATTGAGGTCAGAGGGCACAAGAAAGGGAATAAAGGTTTGGATAGAGAGATTAATCATAAACTTGATAAGGGAGCTTTGTTTTAGGGGGACTCTGTTTCACAACCAAACAGCCCAAGGATGTAAAAGTGACTATTTTGGGTGGAGGTTTTTATAAAATGTCTTTTTAAAAGTCACACTTTTAAAATACAAATAACATTGCAATTTCCTTGGAACAATAAATCAACAGCCCTTCCTCTTCAGGCTGCTAATGTATTCAGCTCCAGCACAAAGAATGGGGGGTGAGTGCTGTCTTTACTGGCCGTGCATTTGTGAATAATGAATGGCGCTTCTTGGCCACCTTCCTGAAAATCCAAATGAGGGCCTTCTGCTGGGCTCCTTGCCACATGGAGAGGGGTGCAGCACAGAGCTCCTTCGCGGGGGCCATTACTGGCCAGAGTCCCACCTTGGGAATACAGACCAGCAGTGTCTCCATGGTGTGTGTCTGACCCCATCCACCAGGCGTCACACCCATTAGAAACTGCTCTTCTCTTTTTCCTCTGTTCTGCTGTTTCTTCTTCTTCTTTTTAAAATTATTTTTGCCTGTGCTAGGTCTTCATAGGCTTTTTCTAGTTGCGGCAAGTGGGGGCTGCTCTTTGTTATGGTGTGCAGGCTTCTCATTACCGTGGCTTCTCTTGTTGCAGAGCAGGAGCTCTAGGCACGGGAGCTTCAGTACTTGCAGTACGTGGGCTTAGTATTTGTGGTGCACTGGTTTAGTTGCCCTGCGGCATATGGAATCTTCTGGGACCAGGGATCGAACTCATGTCCCCTGCATTGGCAGGTGGAGTCCTAAACACTGAACCACCAGAGCAGTCCCTGCTATTTATTCTTTATGTGGCCATCAGAGCCAAAATAAATAAATGACTTGGTCATTCCAGCCCCAAACGAGACATTTGAACAATTGACTCAGTTTGTCCCTCTCTTTAACCAGTAGGTCATAGATTCTTATTTAGAAACATCCACTAAGTCTCTAATTTTTTCCAATATAAGGCACTCTGTGTAGCTCTGGTAGAAATAAAGTGGTCTACTTACCACAAGCTTGTCTTTGATCAGGTGACAAACTGAGATGAATCGAGCCAATTGTAAAACAATCTGTGCCATTTCCAATCTGTGCCATTTCCAATCTGTGTGGATTTCCTCTCTGTTCTCAGGTGGAGCCCGGAATTGTGCTTTGTCTGCTCTGGGTTTTGCGTGTAGAACAAGAAGCTTTGTGAGGGTGCTTTATGTGTGTTCAGGTTCTGTGGTCCAGAAATGCTCAGAGGCCTTGATTTGTTCAATTTCGGCTTTGTTTTTTCCCTCCGGAGAACAAGACTGAATCCCACAAACAATATAACCTCAGTGGTGAATGTAACCTCTGAATATTTTTGGATGGAAAAACCAATGAGAGGAATTTAGACTCTAGAATCTAGAGTGGAACAGGAGACAGTTCTGCCCAGAGCTCTCAGTAGATGCTGCAGTGGGTTCCCTCTTCTTCTTACAGGGCGATGACTTCGGCTGATCTCAACCAGGATGGATACGGTGACCTGGTGGTGGGCGCCCCTGGCTACAGCCACCCAGGCCGCATTCACGTGGGGCGTGTGTACCTCATCTATGGCAACGACCTGGGCTTGCCCCCTGTCGACCTGGACCTGGACAAGGAGGCCCACGGGATCCTGGAGGGTTTCCAGGTGAGGCCGCATCTCATATTTTTCCTTTCAAAGTTTATAAGTCACTGCCTGCCTTTCCCGGCACACTCTCCAGGATAAATGTCCAATGGTGAGAATGATGATAGTAACAAACAGCCAGGGACCTGCATCTGTGGAGTGACTTTTATTTTGAAAAGCATGTTCACTTCATTGATCTCATTGTCTCTATCTTTTAGTGGTTTGTCCGACACCTTCCGAAATACCCCTACTGTTGAGTGCCTTTGAATAACCAATCAAGATGTGATGTCTTGATAATATGATAATATAAAACCTTGTTTTGTTTTGTTGGGGTGTTTTCTTTTAATATAAATATTTTTTATCTTGTAAGAATTTTATTTAAAAAATTAAAAAAAAATTATTTTTGGCTGTGCTGGAGCCTCATCGCTGTGGATAGGCTTTCTCTAGTTCCAGTAAGCAGGGTCTACTCTCTAGTTGAGGTGTGTGGACTTCTCATTGTGGGGTTTCCCAGGTGGCTCAGTGGTAAAGAATCTGCCTGCCATTGCAAGCGAAGTGGGCTCAATCCCTGGGTTGGGAAGATCCCCTGGAGGAGGAAGTGGCAACACACTCCAGTATTCTTGCCTGGAAAATTCCATAGACAGAGGAGTCTTATGGGCTATAATCCATGAGACTGCAAGTGAGACACATGCATGCATCTCTTGTTGGAGGGCACGGGCTCTAGGGGGCACGAGCTTCAGTAGTTGTAGCACTCGTGCTTAGCTGCTTCACAGCATGTGGAATCTTCTGGGAGCAGAAATCAAACCTATGTCTCCTGTATTGGCAGGTGGATTCTTAACCACTGGACCACCAGGGCCGTCCTCTTGGAAGAATTTTAGATTCACAGTAAAGTTGTAAAGACAGTCCAGAGAGTTCCCATGCACCCTTGACCCAGTTTCCCGTGTTAGCATCTTACATAATTATGGCATTCTTGTCCAAATTAAGAGACCAACACTGGGAAATTACTATTAACTAAACTCCAGACTTTGGTCAGATTTTATTCCTTTGTTTTAAGTGGTTATTCATTACCAGAAAAATCCCACAGCAACTGTACAGATGTTCCATATGAAGGCAGCTCGAGTTCCTCTTGGGAGCATTAGAGAGCTGGAGGGTTTCCTCCTGGACGTCGTTGGTATTCGTCCTTATGTGAGGGATAAGTAAGGAGGGGCCGATTGAGCCCTGTTACCCACCACAGATGAGTGTGGGGGCTTTGGTGGCAAACTCCAAATATCAAGCATCAAGGGAGTTGGGGGTCAGAATTTTACTTGTCCCAGACACCCCACTAAACCTTTCATCGTGGAGTTAATGCTGTGAAAAAATAGGATGGTGCTCCTGAACATACTTTAAATAATGAAAAGTCCAGTGGTTTATCATCTAGTTTAAGCTCTGATAGGTCTTCCCTGGTGGCTCAGATGGTAAAGAGTCTGCCTGCAGTGTAGGAGACCCAGGTTCGATCCCTGTGTCAAGAAGATCCCCTGGAGAAGGAAACAGCAACCCACTCCAGTATTCTTGCTTGGAAAATCCCATGCATGGAAGAGCCTGGCAGGCTACAGTCCATGGGGTTGCAAAGAGTTGGACAGGACTGAAGGACTTCACTTTGGCTTTAAGCTCTGACGGAAGGAGCCCCTGAGTCCAAGAGGTGTTACTAAGTTGATGGCAGAGTATGTGATCACACAGTCCCAGAGAGACAGGGACAGCATTTTCTGGGCCATTCTGACACCACATGAAAAAGCTCCAAAATAAATTAACCTATTCCTGTTGCTTCTTTCTTCTTCACCAAGCCATTGCCCTGTCAGACTGTGGTGTAAAGTTTATACACCACAGTGTATAAACAGTGTATCCTTTGGGCTCCTGTAGACAAGGATTGAGAGAGGCAGTGGCTTCCTGTGGATGGGAAACTCCATCCAGGATCCTTGGGGTGAGGAAGGAGGTAACTCCATGCCTTTGTCTCCCAGTGTCCTTAAGTAATGGGGAAGATGTTACATTATGGAGTGCACTAGAGATGGGAATCTTGTAGCCATCATTCTTGGTCTGCAGTTAACCTTTCTGGTCCTTATCTATAAAATGGAAGATTAGGATAGACATCTCAAATTCAGTTCAGTTGCTCAGTCGTATCCGACTCTTTGCAACCCAGTGGACTACAGCACACCAGGCCTCCCTGTCCTCACCAGCTCCTGGAGCTTGCTCCAACTCATGTCCATTGAGTTGGTGATGTCATCCAACCAATCTCATCCTCTGTTTTCCCCTTCTCCTCCTGCCTTCAATCTTTCCCAGCATCAGGGCCTTCCCCAATGAGTCTGTTTTTTGCATCAGGTGGCCAAAGTATTGGAGTTTCAATTTCAGCATCAGTCCTTCCAATGAATATTCAGGGTTGATTTCCTTTAGGATTGACTGGTTTGATCACCTTGCAGTCCAAGGGACTCTCAAGCATCTTCCCCAACACCACAGTTCAAAAGCATCAGTTTCTTGGCACTCAGCTTTGTTTATGGTCCATCTCTCACATCCATACATGACTACTGGAAAAACCATAGCTTTGACTAAATGGACCTTTGTCAGCAAAGTAAAGTCTCTGCTTTTTAATATGCTGTCTAGGTTGGTTGTAGTTTTTCTTCCAAGGAACAAGAGTCTTAATTTCATGGCTGCAGTCACCATCTGCAGTAATTTTGGAGCCCCCCAAAATAAAGTCTGTCATTGTTTCCATAATTTTCCCCATCTATTTGTCAGGAAGTGATGGGACCAGATGCCATGATCTTCGTTTTTTGAATGTTGAGTTTTAAGCCAACTTTTTACTCTTCTCTTTCACTTTCATCAAGAGGCTCTTCTTCAATTTCTGCCATAAGGGTGGTGTCATCTGCATATCTGAGGTTATTGATATTTCTCCTGGCAATCTTGATTCCAGCTTGTGCTTCATCCAGCCCAGCATTTCGCATGATGTACTCTGCATATAAGATAAATAATCAGGGTGACAATATACAGCCTTGACATACTCCTTTCCCAATTTGGAACCAGTCCGTTGTTCCATGTCCAGTTCTAACTGTTGCTCTTTGATCTGCATACAGATTTCTCAGGAGGCAGGTAAGGTGGTCTGGTATTCCCATCTCTAAGAATTTTCCGGTTTGTTGTGATCCACACAGTCAAAGGCTTTGGCATAGTCAGTAAAGCAGAAGTAAATGTTTTTCTGGAACTGTCTTGCTTTTTCTATGATCCAGTTGATGTTGGCAGTTCGATCTCTGATTCCTCTGCCTTTGCTAAACTCAGCTTGAACATCTGGAATTTCACGGTTCATGTACTATTGAAGCCTCACTTGGAGAAACCTTGCTTGATCATTACTTTGCTAGTGTGTGAGATGAGTGCAATTGTGTGGTAGTTTGAACATTCTTTGGCATTGCCTTTCTTTGGGATTGAAATGAAAACTGGCCTCTTCCAGTCCTGTGGCCTGCGCTGAGTTTTCCAAATTTGCTGGCATATTGAGTGCAGCACTTTAATAGCATCATCTTTTAGAACTTGAAATAGCTCAGCTGGAATTCCATCAAGCATCTGCCTATTTTAGAATGCTATGCTTTTTCTTGGAATGAGTTACCCTGCAGGGGGGCTTGCTAGGAGAGCTGGTGTTGATGAAATGAACCTGTTTTCAGTTGGCAGGGGCCCCTACTTATGGGTCTCCAACCTGCCCCAGCTTTCTTGTATCTCCAGGCAATCTTTTCTCATTTATCAAGTACCCACCCCGCCTCCCCCCACCCGAAAGGGGCTGTGTTCTCAGATGCCATTGCACATCTCAGATTAAGCAACAAATAAGAGAGAGATTAACCAACAAACAAGAGATGTGGGTTCTGGGGTGTGTGTGTGATGTAGCAAGCATCATTTGCACAAGACTCTTCATTGTTAGATAAGTTGTGAAAGGATAGGAGAACCTCATGAGTTACCTTTAGGTCTAGGCTGATTCCAGACACCAGGAGATGGAAGATCTATAAAACCCACCTTGGAAGAGAATGATACCTGAATGGGCTGAGTTTTCCATCTGTAAACCATGAAATTAGGGGCTAATAATCCATGTAAAATGCTTGAACAGTGTCTACAACAGAATCAATAGACCCTTTGGTAATGATGGAGATGCTTTAAAGCTGTGCTGCTCAGTATAGGAGCTACTCAGTGTTTTGGTTTCTGACAATTTGAATGTGGCCAGTGAGACTGAAAAATTGACTGAAGTAATTTAAATGTTACAGCCACATTTATCTAGTGACTTCTGCACTGGTCAGTACAGCTCTAGAACATCTTGCGTATTCGACAGACATTAGCTGCTGTTAAGTGAGTATTATCTTGGGTACTTTCCAAGAGGAGTCTAGTCCTTAACAAGGATACACAAGACCATTTTCTGAAAACCTAGAGCTTTTAAGGACCTACATTCTTTTTTAAAAAATTTTAATTGGAGGCCAATTACTTTACAATATTGTGGTGGTTTTGCCATATGTTCATATGAATCAGCCATGGGTGTACATGTGTTCCCCACCATCTCTCAGGGTCATCCCAGTGCACCAGCCCTGAGCACCCTGCCTCATGCCTCGAACCTGGACTGGCGATCTATTTCATATATGTTAATATACATGGTTCAATGCTATTCTCTCAAATCATCCTACCCTCGCCTTCTCCCACAGAGTCCAACAGTCTGTTCTTTACAGCTGTGTCTCTTTTGGACCTACATTCTTCTCTCCGGCACCTTAGCTTCCCCTTGAGGCAGACAGATGTGCCAGAAACATCCTTAGGGTGAGCTAGCCATCTGGAGGGTCATGGATGTGTTATGAGCAGGCTACAGTCTGGTTCCTCAGTCCTGGGTGCTCGATGGGGTCCCCAGGGAGTGAGGGGTGCTCTTCGGAAGGTTGTGGCTCAGCCCAGGGGGAGTAACTGGTGTCTCCTCAGCCCTCAGGTCGGTTTGGCTCGGCTGTGGCTGTGCTGGACTTTAACGTGGACGGCGTGCCTGACCTGGCGGTGGGAGCCCCCTCGGTGGGCTCCGAGAAGCTCACATACACAGTAAGGAGGCTGGTGGGGAGGGGGGGATAGTGGGGGCGGAGGCTGGTGCCCATGGAGCCTCCAGAGAGAAGCAGGCAGAAGGGGTGCCAGGCAGTGTTTGTGGGGAGATGATCCCGGCCCTCCATTCAGGTCCTTGTTGTGACCTCAGGTTACCTGGCAGATCCTGTTCCTGCCTCCCTGGCCTCGGTTTGGCTTCACAGGTGGGATTTCCCAATTCCACCAAGTCCTGCATTCTCCTTCCCTCCTTTCCTCCCCTGGGGATGCTGAGAGATAGTGAGGGGAGGCAGAAATTCCAGCTAATCCACAGCTTCCTGTCATGGGGCAGGGAGGTGAGTCCCTGGATCCTTCCCCTCAGGCACGGAATCCAGCACGTTCCCTCTTTTCCTCCCTGAGAGTAGAGCTCCTGGGTTCTGGCCCACAGGGCTCTCCTCCCCGCAGTCCACACCGTAGCCGAGCATCATGAGCGGCTGTAGAGTCAGAGGCCCTTCATCACCCTCTCCCGCCGGGTTCACCTCTTTCCTTCTCTCGTCAGCTCTTGAGTCGTGGGAACAATTTGTCATCCAGACCCATCGGGCGCCCTTGTGTTAGGACCCATGCTCATCCAGTTCCTTCTACCTGGAAAGCCCTTTTCCATGGTTTTCCCTGCGGGGGGTAGCGCGCCACTTCTTGGAGGGAGTGTGGGCTAGACCTTGCTGCAGGGGACTGTTGTCTGCTGCCCCTTTGCAGCTCCTCACACTGCAGTGTCACAGTTGCCCCTTGGCCAGCTTTCGGGGAGGGTAGAGGTTGGTCTTATCCATCACTGTGTCCTCAGTCCTCAGCTCACCGTGGAAAGGAAGTGATTCTAGAAGGAGGAGGGATGGAGAGAGGCAAGTTGTACGATGGGAACAGGTTCGTCACACAGTAACAGCATGGCCTGTGTCCCAAGGCAAGTGAGCGGTACTGACAAGGTGCACCGGTGTTGAGAGAAGTAATGGGCTGGGTTGGGGTGGTGGGGATTCGTGGAAGAGCCAGCAACTGAGCTGGGCTTTAAAAGGGTCGTGGGCAGCTGAGTAGCTCATTCTGCAAATATGTTGAACAATTATGGATGGCAGACCCAGAGCAAGATGCGGGGGAGACCGTGATGAAAATGACAGTTTCTGCTTTGGGGACTCTTAACAATCTGATGGAAGAGGCTGATGCAATGGGCTGGACACTGACTTCAGTCAGTAACTGAGCTCCTGACCTACAGGGCTCTGCTGGTGATTTATTTCATCATCAGTCATCTTTATCTTGCTCTTATTTAAGATTCCCAGGTCTCACGATTGCGAGTCTCACAATCATGCTGTGGTTTGTCCTTGTCTAGGGTGCAGTGTACGTCTACTTCGGTTCCAAACAAGGACAACTATCTTCTTCCCCCAACGTCACCATCTCTTGCCAGGTATGTTGACCACCTTCACCGGGTACAGAAAACGAGCGCTCACTGCATCCTAATTGCCTCAAGGCTGAGTTAAAGGTGGTTGGGTTCCCGTTTTCTCTGCAGGATACCTACTGTAACTTGGGCTGGACCCTCCTGGCGGCAGATGTGAATGCAGATAGTGAACCAGACCTGGTGATTGGCTCCCCTTTTGCTCCAGGTGGAGGGAAACAGAAGGGAATTGTGGCTGCGTTTTACTCTGGCTCCAGTTACAGTGACCAAGGTAGTGCTTTCTGGGGTGGGGGTGAGGTGGTTGGAGACCCCCACTGCTCTAGTCTGTGGTGCCTTCTCTTGCAGAGGGATTTTGGTCCTATTTTCCTTGTTGTGTGTGGTTTCACCTGAATTCTCTAACATTCTTACTCTTCCAGATGTTCCAGCAAGTGATGTGGACAGATTTACTGACTATACAGAAGGATCCAGTGTGTCGACCTGGATCCAAAGTTGGGGGAGGAGGGTGGGCAGTAGTTACCCTCATAGTGTCTCAATGGAAGAGTGAAAACACTCAAGCATCCCAGTGGTGCTCCAGCTGTCCAACAGGACTTTTTTTTGGGGGGGTGGTGCATGCAGTTTGTGGAATCCTCAGCCAGGGATTGAACCCAGATCCTGGGCAGTGAGAACACAGTGTCCTGACCACTGGACTGCCAAGAACATTCCCAACAGGTCCTCTTTTTAAACAGCACCCTCCACTCCACAGAGGCTAGCTCTAGAAATGTATTTTTTGTATGAAGCGTGAGTCCCATTTCCGATGCTGGGGCGCTGACATAAGAGTTGTGGCAAAAACAGCCCAATGAACCCATTTCTCATTGTCCTACACAAAGGGCCACTCTTGCCATTCCTGTAGTCTTTCCACGTAAAGCAGAAGGCACTGCTTGTCTTGTGCAGAAAAGCTGAATGTGGAGGCTGCCAACTGGATGGTGAGAGGCGAGGAGGACTTTGCTTGGTTGGGGTACTCCCTTCACGGTGTCAGTGTCAACAACAGGACTTTGCTCCTGGCTGGAAGCCCGACCTGGAAGAACACCAGTAGGTGAGCCCTGATGTGGGATGCAGGGACCAGTGACACAAGGGCTGGGTGCCTGAAGCCTGGGGAGCCCACTGAATGTGGGGTTCACAGGAAGTGGCTCTGAAATTTCCTACCCTTCAAGGAAAAGCAAAGACTCTGGGTCAAGTTGCAAATGTTCCTTTGTATAAGTTTGAGAGAGCGAGCTGTGTTTTGCTAGGGTTGTCTGGGTGGCTTAAGCAGCAGGAATCGATGATCTCACAGTTTCGGAGGTTAGAGATCTGAGATCAAGGTGTCAGCGGGTTGCTGTCTTCCAGGGTGCCTCTCTGTCCCCTACAACCACCTTCTCCCTGCGTCTCATGCAGCCTCTTTTCTGTGCATCGATCCCTGGTGTCTCTCCCTCTTCTTATGAGGATGCTAGTCATATTGGATTGGGGCCCCACCACGATGACCTCATTTTAGCATAATTAATTACCTCTTTAAAGACTCTGTCTCCAAATGCTATCACATTCTGAGGTATTGGCGGTTAGGATTTGAACATACGAATTTTGGGGGACACAATCCAGCCCCAAACGAGGTACTCCCACTTTGTCAGTTGGGAAGTAGAATGTGAGCCTCTTAACCTGGAGAGCCTTGATATTGGGGTTCATTCGGAAAGCTCTGCCACACCGATGACAAGGACCAGCAGCATGAGGTGGAGGGGGGCGCTGTGAGTGGGGAAGATGCGGGTCATCTTTCCTTGGACCTGAGCACCTGCCCAGCGCGGTACCCTGTGTCCCAGCACCTAAGCCCAGTGTGCTTGCTTCCAGTCAGGGCCACTTGTTTCGCACTCGCGATGAGAAACAGAGCCCTGGACGGGTGTACGGCTATTTTCTGCCAAACTGTCAAAGCTGGTTTACCATTTCCGGAGACAAGGTATGGTGGCCCCCTCCCTCCCCAGGGAAGCAGACACCACAGAGAAAGTTTCTCAGCTGGACTGTAGTGATTTACTGCGTTTCACAGGCAATGGGGAAACTGGGTACCTCCCTGTCTAGTGGCTACGTGATGCTGAACGGGACCCGGACCCAAGTGCTGCTGGTGGGGGCCCCGACTCAAGGTAGGTCGCCCACCCTGAAACGTCACTGTTTCATGAACAGCTGTGCCACTCCTTGACCGTGTCATATGGAGGGAACGTTATGAGATCTGGAGGCAGACAGACCTGAGTTTGAACATTTATTTTTCTCATTAATAGCAACCTGGGTTACCTTGGAGGAAGTTACTTTTAAACTCTCTGAATGCAAAATACAGCTTACAGTATCCACATTCAGAGATCTGTTGAAAATCACACGTGAAAGTAACTTGGTGTGTTTTTAAAACTCCTATCCCACTGAGCTTGGAGACATAGCAAATTTTATAAACCAGTTCACCGGGAACAGGTCCACTTTGAGAGTTTATGTTAATAAAACAGTATTTTGTTTACTTCATGGGAAAGTTAAAAACAAAACAAACTAGCAAAAAAATGATTCCCTCCAAGAGTATAAAAGTGGATTATGCTTATTGTAGAAATTTGTGAAAATATAAGGAAATATATTTTTACACCTAATATTATATTTTGAGCATTTTCTCATATTAAGTATTCTAAAATATGATTTTTGATACCTGTATCACTTTTTTTTTTGCATATGTACATGCCAACGTTTACTGTCGGATGGCCCAGTCTTAAGGCTTTTAATACATACTATCAATTATTTTTCAGAAAGATTTTTGTTTCACATAATGTATTTGAATAATAAGCAGAAGTGAATTGGGCAAAGGAATGGTTAAATGCTTCAATGCACAAGTTAAGTCAGCAACTTGTTATAAAGCTGTGTCCTAACTCTACAATATTTTTTTTGTTTTTTGTTTTTTTGGTTACAGAGTCTAGGTAGTGTGACTCTTGGTTACAGAGTCTAGTTAAACTCCTGCAACACAAATTACTAATTTTGTCTCACCATTGTTGGTGTCAGAGTGCTGTGAATTAGAGCATCCCGAATTTTCTTAGTCTTGGCCCCTTTACTGCCTTAGTAATTTTCTCTGTTATAAAATACTGTATAAAACGTAAAACAGAAAGGTTAATTATATATATCATGATATATGTGATATATAAATGATGCTTTTTGAGACAGTTATATAAATTCACCTGCAGCTGTAAAAAATAATAGGTCACGTTACATTTTATCCAGTTTTCCCCAATGGCATCTTGCAAACCATAACCAGTGTCACAACCATGTTATCAATATAGATATAATCCACCAACCTTGTTCAGACGTTCCTCTTTTTACTTGTATTTTGCCCATGTAATTTGAGGGGTCCAGGGAAAATAAAAACCTGTTAAATTATCCAGAATTGCAGGTCAGTCATAGGGTCACAGAGTCGGACACGACTGCGCAACTGAACTGAACAGAGCCTAAAGCCAAGCACAGGGCCTTTCTCAGCACGGGGCCCCGTGTGACTGAACAGGTTGCATACTGTGTGTTTCTGTCCTAACAGCTCCTTTGGGGCACTGGGCCACTTCCCAAACCCTGGCATCGGATCATCCTCATTTTGACCTGCACTGCTTTTCCAGTGGTGCCTGCATTTTATCGTAACAACCCCTGTTATGATAAAACTCCAATTTTGCAAAGATATGACATCACTGAAAGGACTCTAGGGATCTGGTGTTGAAACTGTGACCTCCCCCAGTAGGTGGGTCATGTGGCATCAGACAGATGTCACTGTCTTACCGGCAAAAATTAAAGACAATTGCAGTATACCCGTGAGTTCACCGAAATGTTTCAGTGTAGAGTTGGGGAATCACAGCTCTATGGACAGATTTGAGTGAAACGTGAAAAATCTGACCTCCTTGCAGGGCGAGTTCGAGTAAACGAATAATTAGAGTTAGGCCTATCCACCTCTCTCTCCCCCCAGCCTCTGGCTCAGCAGGATCTCTGGGTCCGACTGTGGCCACGACACACAGCCGTTTAAATATTCAGTGGAGATTTTACGGTACTCATTAAAAGCTACAAAGTATTTGTGGTATGAAAAAGAATACTTGAAGGCAAGGTGGCGGTGAGACTGGGAACTCACACACTGCTGGTGAAATGTAAACTGATGTACTTTTTCTAGTAAGAGGTTTGGCAACATTCCCCAAATCCAATGCTAGATGGATCCCTTCTAAAAAATCTGTTCTCAGAAAATTAAATTTTATTTTAATAAAGGGGGAAGGATCATAGTAATTCATAAATATCATTTATCATAGTATTAATTATAAAACCAAAACGTTGTAAAAGGAGTTTCGTAATCTGCAAAAAACCCCATTAAAATGTGTATGTATGTATGCTGCTGCTAAGTTGCTTCAGTTATGTCCGACTCTGTGCGACCCCATAGACGGCAGCCCACCAGGCTCCCCCGTCCCTGGGATTCCCCAGGCAAGAACACTGGAGTGGGTTGCCATTTCCTTCTCCAAGGAAATGTATGTATGTATGTGTGCGTATATATCACTCTCCAGAAACAAATATATGCATTATATACATTTTCTTCCTCATACTCTTTTTGGGTGTTTTCCACACCTTTTGCAATGATCATATATAAAGTCTTGGCATTCACAAATCTGACATAGTTTCGCCTGTGTCACGCAAGTCTGTGTCCTCGCTTCGTTCTTGTGATGGTGGCAGCTCCTGTTCCGTGGTTTATTTCAGATGTCATGTCTAAGGTATCATTCCTGACCATGACCCTGCACCAAGGTGGGAGCACTCGGATGTATGAACTGACACCTGACTCGCAGCCTTCTCTGCTCAGCACCTTCAGTGGAAACCGCCGCTTCTCCCGATTTGGTGGCGTTCTGCACTTGAGCGACTTGGATAATGATGGCTTAGGTAGGAAAGGAACGGTGTCTCTGGCCAAGAAGATGGGTCCTCTGATAGGATGACCCCTGTTCTAGCCTCATAATGAATCAAGACCAGAGCCAGATGTACAAGAGTGAGCTGTGCTTCTGGAACATGGTGCCCTGAGAGCCACCCAGATCAATGATGAAACAGGAAACAAAAGCCTCTGACTGCGCTGGAAAGAAATCAGTGTAGACCAGTGAAGGACGCATTATCATTAGTGGGAGGCTGGGGGAGGATCCAGCAGTGGAACAATAGAAAGGATGACAGCAAGGAGTAAGGCACTTCCTTCTGCTGGTTTTCATTGTTCACAGATGAAATCATCATAGCAGCCCCGCTGAGGATCACAGACGCAACTGCGGGACTGATGGGGGGAGAGGATGGCCGTGTCTATGTGTATAATGGCAAACGGATCGCCGTGGGTGACGTGACAGGCAAATGCAAATCGTGGGTAACTCCATGTCCAGAAGAAAAGGTAAGTGTTGTACGCAATTCCACACCCAACTGGGAAAGGACGGCTCCTTGCTGATGCCTTGGTAAACTCTGTCCACTCTAGAACTCAGTTTCTTCTTGGACTCAGATGACCTGACCCATACCTCAGGTCAGAACACAATCACTTGCTTGAAAGCGGCCTGCTTTCCTGCAGTTCTGGTGTTTGCCCCACAGCTGGAGTTCAGCTGATGTGGTGTCATGCCAGCTCCTGGTTAGGAGCCCACAGCAGGAAACAGGCCATGGCCACTGGAGTGTCATGAAGACTCCAGCTCTCTTTATTTCATCTTTCATTGCTTAAGTTCCCTGGACCTAAAACACTTGGCTGTTATTTTAAACTTAAAATTTAATTTTCAAATTGGAAAAAACAAAGTTTATTGCAAAACTATTAGAAAATGCAGTATAAAGAAAATGAAAGTCTACCTAGAATTCCACTCTGCAGAGATGTCTAGTAACCTTTTGATGTGTATCCTGCTAGTATTTTTTTTCTATGAATTTAATTATTATCATTTATTGTGCATTTACTCTCTCTGTGCCTGGGCTTCCCAGGTGGCAGTAGTGGTAAAGAATTTGCCTGCAGGAGACGTGGGTTTGATCCCTGGATCAGAAAGATCCCCCTGGAGGAGGGCATGGCAACCCACTCCAGTATTCTTGCCTGGAGAATCCCATGGACTGGCAGGCTACAGTCAAAGAATTGGACAGGACTGAAAGTGGCAAAGAACTGGACAGGACTGAAAGTGGCAAAGAATTGGACAGGACTGAGTGAACTCCAGGAGTTGGCGATGAACAGGGAGACCTGGTGTGCTGCGATTCATGGGGTCGCAGAGTCAGACATGACTGAGTGAATGAACCGAGGTGACTTAGCATACCCACTTTGTCCCTAGCGCTTTATATAAACATATAAAATCTAATTCACATCAAAGTTATTAACTTGCTATTCTGTTCATTATAAAGAAACTGAAGATCAGAGAAGGAAGTTGTTACAGGTCACACTGCTAGGAAATGGTAGAACAGGGACTTGAACCAAGAGCTGGTTCTGAAGCACACCCTTAAACCGTTACACTCTGTCTGTGTGTATATATTAATGGCTGTGATCCTATTGTACATGATTTTGTATACAATTTTATAACTTTATCTCATTTTACCTATCAATGTAATGTCTTCTATGCTTTCTATATTCTTATACAATATATCTACCAGATACCTAGCAGTTTATCTGTAGATAAACCATTTAAGTGACTAGTTAGTCACTTAGTCTATTTCAAATTTTTGCTGTTATAGTAAGATAAATATTCACATAAACATATTTATACCTCTATTTTTCTGAGCTAAATTCCTGTAAGAATTTCTGGTGACAAAGGGCTTCTCTAAGATGTAGAAACTTGAGTGAGTATAATTAAAATTGGTTAAAGAAAAAAATCCATGAACAGCAATAACATTAACAATCTCTCTTTCTTATCACTCTCTTTCAGGCCCAATATGTACTAATTTCTCCTGAAGTAAGTATCTTCTAAAAAAAAAATGCCCTTTCCCTTAAGTTGATAAAATCATATGGTATGTTTTCCAAGGCCATTAACAGACAGTGTGTTTCACAGGCAGGCTCAAGGTTTGGGAGCTCTGTGATCACTGTGAGGTCGAAGGAAAAGGTAAGTGACAAGACTGTACAGCTTTGGTGTTTGATTTTTTTCTAAGTCTGGGATTCGGGAGTGATCTCATTTTGCATGTATTTTAGATTTTATTTGAAAAACAGGGTCTCACAAAAAAGAAAACACACAATCCCACCATTTTTTGGTGAAAGGTTCTCCTCACTACCCCTCCAATTTCATCCTCTACAACAGGGGTTGGCAAATTACAGCCTTTAGGCCAACTCTAGCTGGCTGCCTGTTTTTGTGTAATCCACAAACTAAAAATGTTTGACATGTTGAAATGATTGGAAAAGCGAAAATATTTTGTGACACAAGATATTTATAAGAATTCAAACTGCAGTGTCTCTAACAGGCTTTGCTGGAGTATAGATAGCCACATTCATTCTTTTCTCTTCCTCTGCTGCTTCTTGTTCAACAGTCGCTCAGTCGTGTCCTACTCTTTGCGACTCCACTGACTGCAGTCACCTCTGCTGCTGCTAAGTCGCTTCAGTCGTGTCCGACTCTGTGCGACCCCATAGACGGCAGCCCACCAGGCTCCGCCGTCCCTGGGATTCTCCAGGCAGGAGCACTGGAGTGGGGTGCCATTGCCTTCTCCAGTGACCTCTGCTACTCTACCACAATGGCAGCTGACTGATGTACCACAAAGCCTAAAATATTATCCTGGTCCTTCACTGTAAAATTCTGCCAACCCTTGCCACATTGGCTAAGCATTGTTAATATATTTTGGTTTTTTAGGAATGAACCAAATATATACTAACAATATATTTGCTATAGATTTGTTTCTTTTTGTATGACTTTAGAATAATTGTGCAAATATTTCTGCTGGCTAGATTCCTGGAAGACTACTAGGTCAAAGGGTATACACATTTTGAATTTTAATAGCCATGACACATTTAAAGGATTTTATAACATAACATACAGCTAAACCACTTATTTCACTCATTTATTTAAGGACATGACATTGTACAGATCTGTGCTAGGCTACGAGAGAGAAAGAGACTAAGTGTCTGCTCTTGAGGAAAATTAAGATTTATTTAACACGTGGGAAGTTAAAACGCAAACAAGTATAGTAACAAATGCTAACTGGAAGTGTGAACTGTGGTATGAAAGGCTAGAGAAGCCGTCATAGATTTTTGAGTACAGAACCAGATCTGCAGGGCTTGGTAGGGGCTGTGGCTTGGACTTGTAAGCACTGTGGTGAAACTGCCCTCTACTGGCCAACAGTTCAAGTAGCCCTTTAACTCATTTATAGGCAAGCTTAACCACAACAACAAAAAAGAGATGGATTATAAATTTATGGGGGTGCTTCTCAAGAGATATGATCTTAAGAATATCGTAAATTTGGTTTGCATTTTAAATTTTATCCACTTTCCAAGAATCAGACGTTACTAAGAACCCATGAACCGTATACAAATAATGAGCCACTGTTTACACCAACTGAAGGGGGTAGTGCAGACCATCTAAAAGTAATTTGATTCCTTTCTGTTTAACACTGCAAATTCATCTTCCTAATTATAGTTCATGAGTCAATATTAAAATTAACTCCACTTTCCCAACACATACCTGAGGCTGGGGGCCCTGAAGAACTTTTGAGTGTGAAGATAAATCAAAGGTTATGTTTTAAAAATGGAGACAATCTGAGGATGATGAGTGGGTGGTCTCTTACCGAGACATGAGTAAAAGTTATGATTTTGAAGACTCCTCTCTTCCTTTCTCTGTGTGAGCATTAAGTAACCAACTAGAATTAGGAGGACCACTTACCTCTGTGGTATTGCCACTGTTTCTGAAACCTCCAGTGGGGCTGCCTTCAGCCAGCCTGCCAGCCCTGGTGGAACAGTCGACAAAGAAACCTGAGACATGGACCCTGCCCCCCAGGTGCTTAGAATCTAAGAGGAAAAATGAAACATGCCCACGAGACCATCCAGGCCCATTTATGATGACCCAAATCCAACGGCAGTCAGAGATCAGTGGGAATCGGCTGGGGGAGTCGGGGAAGGCCTTGCAGCACCCCTGGGGCCTGAGTGGATCTGGAAATCGGAGTAGGCTGACCGGGCAGAGAGAGGGCAAGAGCAGGGGAAGACTTGATTTTAGGAATGAAGATGGGTTTACAGGAGGCAGCTTGTGGCCAAACTACAGATGCATCTAGTAAATGAGCAATTCCACAAGTAAGAATTTTCTTCCCCTCTTAATCGACACTGTGGTATTTAAAAAGATACACACAAAGGGTTATGCATACTACCCGACACATCTGGATTCCATTGGGAGGTTTCAAAATTAAGTCAGTGAAAAACTTCACAGGTTTGCTCACTGTATGGTCACACCCTACTCTACCCACAGTCAGTCTGATCAGCCACACCTCACCTCATCAGCCATGATCCAGAAACACTCTTGGTAGTTTCAAAACTAAAATCCACTTCCAAAAATGCTTAAAAACTTGTATAAGCTTTGAAGGCAACTTTGAAAGCAGCAGGGGCAGAGGTGGTGTGCACACATTGACAAGGCCAGATTACTCCAGATCTGCCATCTACACTGCACCACAGCTAGGATGCTGAACAGACGTGAACAGACGCACACAGACGCATTTTTCCCTTGTGTACCTGAGAAGGAACTAGCGAGAACTTCCTCCTCAGCTGTGATTTTTCTGAACCTACAGAGCTGAGAAAGAGGGTATTTAAACCCAGGGAAAGAAGCATTTAAGCTCAAGCCCTTGTGTCTGGCCAAAGTCTAGCTTTATTCTAGCTCAGAGCATAACATGATGCCTGAACGACAGCAGGAACGCAACACAGGTTGTGAATGAATCCCGTTTTGTGTCTCCTACAGAATCAAGTCGTCATTGCTGCTGGAAGGAGTTCTCTGGGAGCCCGACTCTCTGGGGTGCTTCACATTTATAGCCTCGGCCAAGATTAAAGGTTTCACTCATTTTCCTCACCTGTCCCCCTCTCTCATGCTGAGTCATCTTCCGAGTGAGCGTTCTGGGGGACAGACTGGCGTATCCAGAGGAGCCCTGGTAGACCGTACAACAGGTGGGGGCTCCTGGGGGTGGAGACACATACACAGGCTGGCTGCCCACAGGCCACAGGAAGTGTTGGCAGCATCCGAAGGATGTGACAGTGGATGCTCTGGTTGTGTGTCCCTTTGCAAAGCTTGTTTCCTGTGCACCTGAACTTAATTCCTAACTGCCTTCCTGTGCTCAGACCTGCTGCACAACCTGTTTGCTCTTCCACTTGAGCACCTGTGTCTTTCTGATGCCTTGAAAGGCCTGTCTCTAGTTATCTTAGGAAAAGCTCTGTAGCACAATTTTTGCTAAAAATATCCTCTTAAAACTGGTGACTCATTCCAGAGTGAAACAGAAAGCACAGCACACAGGAAAAAAAGCATGAGGAGAAAGAGAACCAGGAGAAAAGTATGGGGGGTGAGGCATAACCTCACAACTCCAAAATCATGTGGTAAATGATATGGTCCTTTCTTATGAGGACTATTGTATTTTCAGTGTTTCATATAGTGAAGGACATATATAAGAAGTAAAATGCCACCTGACTGTGCCCTCAGATGCTTTTGGAGAAATGATTGTGCTAACAGCCGATGCCCCTAATGATCCTGCTATCTGAAGTCATCTCAGGAAGCTTCAGGCAGCGGGAGGCTGCCACAAGCCTCACTAACAGAACCAGAACAGGAAGGAGAGAGCTCTGTCTTGAGCTGAAGGTGACTGTGCAGGACCAAGAGGAGTGAGGCAGGCTTGGCCTCCCTACTTCCTGGGCTGGTCTCAGTGGAGCAGGCCTCATCTGCCAGGCCTGGAGGGTGGCATGTTTAAGGGAAAGGAATGGACCACAGGATTTCAGCTTCACTAAAAATCTGCGGGCACTGTTATCCGTAAACTGTAACTAGCTGATTCTCTATCAGGGTAGAACCTCTTTTCTTCGGACACTAATGAAATGATACTAAAACCAGGAAAAAATTAAAATGACCAGAGCCCTTCTCTTAGCTTCTCTTGGGGGCAGTAAAGAGACTGGCCAAAGGACACAGGGTTTTGGCTGAAGAGTAAAGTTGAATCCAAAATCAAAGGAAAAACCAGCAGAATTACAACTGTGAGGATATAGTGAGTGTGTATATAAGAGAACAGCAGCATAACCAGACTCATACCTAGACAGGACCTCTGGCTCACTCCCGCGACGTCTCATCTTTCTGAAAGAGGTATACTAGTTGCATGGTTCCCTATGGCACAGCACAAAGCACACACAAACACCATTTGCTTTTCGGTTAACAACTCTTGGCTGCTCAACCTATTTGAAGAATTGTTTTTATTAAAGTTTATCTTTGGGGGACCAGAAATGCCTTACTCATATGCCCTTATTCTGAGTGAAGACCAAACTGATGTTCAGTAAAGGCATGCTCTCGTACTGTGTCTCCTCTTTTAGAAGGATGCCTACCTTTATCGGGCTGCTGCTAAACAAAGTGTTATGCTTTACTAAATGATTGGGCCAGTGTTTAAACATGATTATTCTTTACCTGAGGAGTTTTATTTTTCTTAATGCCTAAACATAACAGCAACCAGCAAGAGGAGACGGTTAAAATTTACTAAGTTAGAAGCAGATCTTCATATAGGATATTTAACCATGCTAACCCGTATCAAGAAGTTATATAAATTGTATCCTACTGCATATATGGAAAATATGTAAAAACCTGGCATACAGAAAAATCTAGTATCCAACAGACTAATGTATTATCTTAACAGGTGGATTAAGTTTCCATTCTACACTAAATTTACTCTAATTCTAAGCACTGGTTCTGACTTCACTTCAGTTGCTCAGTCATGTCTGACTCATTGTGACCCCATGGACTGCAGCACACCAGGCCTCCCTGTCCATCACCAACTCCTGGAGTTTACTCAAACTCATGTCCATTGAGTCAGTGATGCCATCCAACCATCTCGTCCTCTGTTGTCCCCTTCTCCTCCTGTCCTCAATCTCTCCCAGCATCAGGATCTTTTCAAATGAGTCAGCTCTTTGCATCAGGTGGCCGAAGTATTGGAGTTTCAGCTTCAGCATCAGTCCTTCCAACGAACATCCAAGATTGATCTCCTTAAGGATGGACTGGTTGGATCTCCTTGCAGTCCGAGGGACTCTCAAGAGTCTTCTCCAACACCACAGTTCAAAAGCATCAAGTGACGCATTTGGATTGATTCTGACATACTTAATACTTTATAGGGTTTAAATTTCTCAGGAACACAAATCTGAACTTATGCAACAATTCAAAATTACCTTTATGATATCAGAACACATTTACATATTTGCAATTTTTGTCTATTACCTGTATATGCAAAGGCTGTCTTACAGGCTTCAAGACTGGAACTGATTTATGCCTTTGTATCACAGACCTAGGGAGATTTGAATCAAGTCTCTGAATTCCCTACTCCATGCTCCAACTATGTAACTATTACTAAAGAAATGACAGTAAATCCTGAATTTAAAGTGAGTTTAATATTTAATGTTAATTTTCCAAAACATAAAGCTGTGTACAAATCATGGATTAACTCACCGAAATATATGGCTTTTTAATGATTATTTAGTGGTTATCAGTCTATCAAGAGTAAAGCAAGTATTAATAGTATCTTAAAATGACACCTATTTTTGCTACACTTTCTTAGAGGTCTTACAGTGACAACAGGTTAAGAATATCATTCCCTGTACACGTTAAAGAGGATACGATTGCCTGCCTTCTCATAACTGAATATTTGGTATTCTTTCACCTTATTTACAAATAATTTATATACTCTTTATTTAAATTCAATATTTAAAACTGGAACTTTTTTCTTTTTGGCATAGGCTGTTTTATTATTTGATAGATAGCAGGCTGCTTCTTACGTTAAAGAGCTATCGCCAAAGCAGAGGCAGCCGACATCTAGAAAGTAACTTGACTGAACCATGTTCAGAACTTTATAAACCTTTAGTACCCTCCCTGTATCATCCTTGTGAGGTAGTTGCATTTATTTCCCCTTTTACTGATGAGACACTGACTCAAAATTATTTTAGCCAAGCCCTCAAATGATGTTACTTAGCTAAGTAACATCAGAAACAAAAGACCAAAATTCTATCCCGTACCTGACCTTAAACAAAATGACATTTTGCCTCTTGGACTTCCAAGTTTTCATCACAGTTAAGTAATATTTATTAATATTACCTATTTTACAGTGATAACCTGAAGATCAAAAACAACATAGTGCTCTGAGGTATACCAAAGAAGAGTGCCCTGTGAAATATAAATATTGTCAAAGATACTTTATCTTAGAAATCAAACAGATGTATGATGGTATTCACATTCCACAGACACACCATAAGGCATGCTCCAAGACAAGCCCAGCATGTTTCATGCTCTTCTAATGTCCTTTCATAACCACACATGGAACTGGGAAACTTCATTTGTTCTCATTCAAATCAGCAACTGGAAAAAGCATTTTAATTCATTTTTACCCACCTGGTAAATGGACTCTATTTACTAATTTTGTAGTGCAAGAGCTCCTTTAGACTCTAGAATTGTCTGTTACTTTTGGAGATAAATATAACTGTAATGTTCTACTGTATAACTTTTTAACCTCCAGAAAATATAAAAAACATAGAAGATATCAGGTAGCATAGGTGCTTGAGACCTAGAAATATTAGCCATTTGTTTTAAACTCAACTCTGTGAAAATAAAGTAACACAATTTAAAAATTTACCCTCTTGTTTTAGGAAGCCCACCAGTCAGCCTCTCGGGTGTAGCCAAACAGATGAAAAATGTGCAGCCTAGTTAATCTTGCTACACATTTTCCTTTTTGGTGTGACATGTCTGTCCTAAAAACCAAGGAATGGTCAAACAGCTATAAAACAGTAACAGAATAGAACTACTTTCAACTATTTCCAAAAGCTTTCATTACAGTCAAGCAAAGAAAGATAGTTTCATAGGTTGAGGAAGTAAAATTCTGAATAATTGGAACCTATACAAAGCTAATATTGACGTCTCATTTCCTTTTTGTATTCCTTATATAAAAACGGGCAGGGACTTCCTTGGCAGTGAAGGGCTTGAAATGCCACACTTCCACTGCAGGGGGCATGGGAGCTATGTTCCCACGGGAGCTGGTTCCCCTGGTCAGGGACCTGAAAGCCTGCATGCAGCCAGAAAGTAGGAGAAGGAAAGGCGGGGGTGGGGCACAAACATAAGAGAACACAGTTATGTCAGAGACTGGTTTAAAGTTTAAGGTTAATGTATATTATGCTAGCTTTTTAGTCACCTGAGAGTCAGGAAATTCACAAGAACATGATTCCTTACAGGAAGAACTGTGGTTACCTAATCTCACAACTATGGGTTTGGCAAGTTTCCCAGCTTCATTTGGCATGAGGTTGCAGTTTTGTTAACATGTATAAATTAAATAAAATCAATACCACAATCTAATCCTGGATTAAGTTAATCTCTCCATGTCTTACATCTATAAAAACAGCCTTTTAAGTTTGTAGGAAACAGAATTTTGGCCTTTTACAAAGCAAGCACGAAAATACAATTAAGTTCTAGTACTATGACTGCCATAATAGTTTATCCTCAGACATAATATAAGTGTCAGTGACTTTCAAGTCTCTGACTCCATAAAATAATAAAAAGATACTAGAATTTCCCTGTGACTACCATAAAAAAAAACTGTTCAGTTTCCATCAGGTTATTCCTAACGATTTGTTAGGATACCCCTGCTTGATCCAAGTCCATCCGGCCTGAAGCTGTGTTTCATTTCTAGCCTTCTGTCGGCCTGCAGTGTCTTCTTAGGTAAAGAGGCCATCTAAATAAAAGCAGAAAAAATTCATAATTTTAGTTGTGTGGGTTTAAAAGAAAAACCACCAGAAAAACAATACATTAACCACTAAATGAGGGAAGGACTGCCAGCCATGTATCAATGTCCTGAGTACTTGCTCCAGGGGTATAAACTACAAGTAGAAAGCTATGAAAAAGAGATAAACTGTATCTTTTCCTAACATGGTAAGTGTTGTCTACATTTCAACTTTGGTTATGACAAAACCTGCACCAAAATTACTAACAGCTGTCTAAATGTACAATGCCTGTCACAGCATTCCACCAAAATAAACTAACTTACTTACTCTGCCACTGCTTTCCACATAACATCTAATTCTCCTTTTAACTACATGAAGCAGGTGGCACTGACTTAAATGGGAAAGCTGGGCGAGGCTTAAAGGAATTAAAAAACCTGCTCAGTGTCTCAAAGCCTGTGACAACTTAAGCCCAGGCCGCAGGACTTCAGGCTGGGGACTGCAGCCCCTCTGCGGTACTGCACTGAGTCTGACCCTTCATACCAGAGGAGGTAGGGGTGCTTCCAGCTGTCGTCCGAGGAATGACAGCAAGCGCCTCCAGATGAGGCCGCTTCCCATAAACATGATTCCTGTGATCAGCCAGAACACTCTATGGTCCTAGAAGAGAATACAGTCAATTTCAACCACAAAGGCTAGGTTCCTTCGTGATAAAATTTCCCAAACTTGTCATTGCGCAAGAGTTTAAAAGGAATTTTCAAACTCTGTGCTGCTCTTTCCAATAGGAACTAAGAACAAGTGCCCTAACAGCACTCAGAGGCCGAGTCAAAACATAAACTGGAAGGAAAACATGATTTAAGAGTATTTTATGATCATCAATGAACCAATGTAACTGCTTTTACTCTGTGTTTCCTTCCAGTCTTTGTTTACATTCACACAGATTTTAATATATAGGACATTCTGCTTATGGCCATCCTTGCTGAACTGTGAAGTATCCTGGCCTTACAGCACCTCAGAGTGTTTTAAATTTTCAAGGAAAACACAAGTATCATCTGTGCAACACGATGACAACTGCTACTCTTAAACTGTTTTTCATAACAGAAACTCTTAGGTAACACGACAGAAACTCTAATATAATAAAAGAAACTTTTGGTCTTGGATGCTGTGAAACAACAGTTGTTGCTGTTCAGTCACGTCCAACTCTCTTGCAACCCCATGGACTGTAGCCCACCAGGCTCCTCTGTCCATAGGATTTCCCAAGCAACAATACTGGAGTGGGTTGCCATTTCCTTCTCCAGGGGATCTTCCAACCCACGGATCAAACCTGCGTCTCCTACATTGGCAGGCGGATTTTTTACCACTGAGCCACTAGGGAAGCCCCAAACACTAAAAGCATCATGAACCAAGAAAGTTTGGAAACCTCAAAGTTATAGTAAACATTTTCCCTCTCATTTTCTTTCTTTGTGGCCATGCAACATGGCCTGTAGGATTTTAGTTTCTCTGCCCAGATCTTGAACTGGGTCCCGGGCAGTGGAAGCTCAGAGTCCTAACCACTGGACTGCCAAGGAATTCCCATGTCATTTTCAAAATTGTATCTTTTGCAGTGCTGTGCTTTCAAGTTCATGTGTAAATATACAGAATCATAGAATTTAATCTCCCACATGTTAGGAGCCTCAGCTATAGAAATGCCATTATTTATTATCAACAATGGTCTTCAATGATTGGGAGCCCAGTTTCCTTCAAGATAGCCATTGCATAAACAACCAATAACCACTGATGGAAATTCAAGCCATATATGATGCAGAAATCTGCTTCCTTTTAACATGAAGTTAGATGTTAGACATCATTTATCAAGAAGACAAGTGCTAATGTCAGTTAACTGCCTGGATGAATACATTTCCAGTTATTCTAAAAAAGACCCTAATTTATTAAGTAAAAATTATGTTCCAATAAGATTTAGCATACCCAGATTACTGTTCTTTCCTGTAGACTGGTTCTGTAATGCCCTATAAATGAAGTCTGGGATGGCTAAAATATGATGAACTTGAGAGGTAAGTAATTTAAAAATTCCATGTGTCATTAAAACATACACAGAGCAGTGTGAGACCTCTAGGAAATTAAGGGAGGGGAATGTGTCTGAAAGTTGGATTTTCAGTGTCCCCCCACCCCATTGCTTTGGGTATTCCCTATAGTATTATGGCACGCTTAAGTACCTATGTTTTGAGCTCTTCATCTCTACCGTCTAGCCTATCTACTCCTTAGAAATAAGACACCTACAGCATCCTAGTATGCCAAAGGCTACTAAAAAAGCCCTAAACTGATGGGGACATGTCAAAAGTACTTAGAAGATGGTATGAAAGGAACAATTCGAATATCAAGATAAATAATAAGGGCAGTGTGACAGATTGTAACTCACTGATTAAATAAGATCCCATGAGTCCATACTGACACAAATGAATAAATAATTGGGAAAGAAGGAAGGCTCTGACAAAGAACAAAAGCAGGAAGAATGATGGGATTAGCAGTGACCATGTGGTAATCATCCCTGTAGTATCTGATTCAGGCATGAAGCAGTTTTTGGATCAACAGCAGATACTAAAACTAGAGGGTGCAAATATTAAAGAGATGCACAAAGCTACAACTAGGTGCCATCCTGCACTGGCCAGAATGGCCACATTAAAAACTGTACAATTAGCATATGTGGGAAAGGGTGAGGAGAAAAGGGAACCCTCCTTCACTGCTGGAGGAGTGTAAGCTGGTGCAGCCTCTATGGAAATCAGGAGGGCAGTTCCTTAAAAAACTAAAAGCAGAACTGCCATATGATGCAGAAATCCCACCCCGTGGCATATATCCAGAGAAAACCATAATTCAGAAAGACACATGCACCCCAGTGTTCACTGCAGCGCTACTCATGACAGGCACAAGACACGAAAACAAGCCGAGTGTCCATGGACCCGTGACTGGACAAAGACGTGGCGCCTACATACAGTGGAGTACTACTCAACCACAAAAAGAGTGAAATAATGCCACCTGCAGCAACACAGATGGGCCCAGAGATTACCACACGAAGTCAGAAAGAAAAAGACATGATGTCACTGACATGTGGAATCTGAACTACGACACAAATGAGCCTGTCTACAAAACACAGAGAACAGGCTTGTGGTTGCCAGGGGATTTGGGGGAGAGAGGGATTGGCAGTTTCAGGTTAGCAGATTTAAACTATTATATACAGAATGGATAACAAGGTTCTACTGTACAGCACAGAAAACTGCATTCAGTATCCTATTACAAACCACAATGGAAAAGAATATTAAAAAATGTATTATATGGATAACTGAATCACTTTGCTGTACAGCAGAAATTAACACAATCAACTATATTTAATTTAAAAAAAACAAACAAACTAGAGGGTGCAAATTTGATGAATGGCAGGGTTCTTAGAAGATACTTAATTCCACAGAGAAAGTAACTTCACAGGACAGAAAATTAGCAGACACCACCTTAACCAAATGATCAGAGTTAGTATCACCAGTAATGAGAAAAACTGACATCAAGGGTCTCCTGATGGGATTCAATGTGAAGAACACTGACAAAAATGTGTCACAATCAGAATCTAGTAATGAAGAGTAACCAAGAGCCAAACAACTGACGTACATTCTTTGTAAGCATCAAGGCCATGAAGACAAAGTTTGGAAAACTGGCCTAGATTAAAGGAACCTAAGGAGACACAATAACTATTAATACACGCAACACACGATTTAAGATTTTCTATGAGGTAAAGGGCTCTACTGTGCTAAGTGGTGAAACCTGATCAGAAAAACAGTGTTGTTTCAACGCTTTTTTCTGATTTTCACAAGTGAGCTGTGGTTATGTAAGAGAATGTCAGTGTTTTTAGAAAATATATACTGAAATGTCTAGACATCGGGAGTTTCATATTTGTTGTTTATTCTCAAATGATTTAGGAAAAAGTATATATATACTGACAGAATGATAAATACGATAAAATGTTGCTGTTTGAAGAATCTGCGTAAAGGCTGTATGGGAATTCTTTTACTACGCTTGCAATAGTTTGATATTATCTTAAAAAAGAAACTATCAGAAAGGAATTTGTAAAAATTCTTTTAAAAAATTAACAACAACAACAGGCATTTATAAACAAATATTAGAGTGAGTATAAGATGGAGTTAGCTTGCAGAAAGAGTGTGTACATAAACGAAATGACTTGGGAGAAGGACAGGAACTTGTACAGAGTTACACAGTCACGAGCTGGGAAACTGGCAAAGGTCTTCGGAAGGACCTTCTGAGGATGTCCAGGGCTGGTTTATGTCGCACAAGATAGTTTGGTAACTACGGACTTTTTATTAGATTTGGGATTAAAAGCCTCTAAGAGATTCCCATCACGCTTAGAATAAGCCTGAACCCTTACCAAGCTCCAAATCAACATGCTCTCCCTCTTCTGTCCTTCTGACCTCTCACTACCATTTTCCTTCCAATTGACACCCCTCCTCGGACCACTCTGGCCTTCCTGCTGCTCCTTCAACAAGCTCGGTGCACCCTTGCCTCAGTCTTCACATGTGTGGTTTCCTCTGCTTAGGTCACCCTTTCTCCCAGGTCATTCCACGTTCTCCTTTCATTCAGGCTCTGCTCTAGGGTCACCTTCAAAACCACGCTATCTCTACAATGCCCTCTGTCTCTCCTCCTGCTAACAGCCTCTCTCCCTCTACCTAGCTTTAATTTTCTTTATGCTTCAGTTCAGTCACTCAGTCATGTTTGACTCTTTGCGGCCGCATGGACTGTAGCACGCCAGGCCTCCCTGTCCATCACCAACTCCTGGAGATTGCTCAAACTCATGTCCATTGAGTCGGTGATGTCATCCAACCATCTCATCCTGTTGTCCCCTTCTCCTCCTGCCTTCACTCTTTTCTAGCATCAGGGTCTTTTCCAGAGAGTCAGTTCTTTGCATCAGATGGCCAAAGTATTGGCCAAAGCATCAGTCCTTCCAATGAATATTCAGGACTGATTTCCTTTAGAAAATTTTCTTTATGGTACTTATCACCTAACCTACCACGGATCTGTTTCTTCTCTCTCCCCCACTGAAACAGACTCCATAAGGGCAGGGATTCACTGCTATACCCCCGATGCTAAAAGCAGTGTTTAGTGTGTAACAGGCACCAAACATCGTATCTGTAAGATGAATGAATCAATGTACTGCATTTACTTTCCTTTCACATCTTATAAGGAGGTGACGAACACTGCTGCAGGGAGCTTATGATCTTTTTCAGGTGTGTGTGAGTGAAAGTTGTTCAGTAGAGTCCATGGAATTCTCCAGGCCAGAATACTGAAGCTGGTAGCCGTTCCCTTCTCCAGGGGATCTTCCCAACCCAGGGATCAAACCCAGGTCTCGTGCACTGCAGGCAGATTCTTTACCAGTTGAGCCACCTATGATCTTTTGCAGACAAGCAATTCCAAGTCTGAGGATCATCGCAAAGGGAAGTGTAGGATTATTTTGGCATAAATAACTAGAAGAGTAATTTTACTCAGGTGGGTTGGGGTGCAGTCAGTGAAGAGTCTTCTTGGAAATAACACAACAGTTGAAATCTGGGAGAGAAACAGACATTAACTAGGCAAAAAAAAAAAGAAAAAGGGGGGGATTCCCTGGTGGCTCCGTGGTAAAGAATCCTCCTGCCAACAGGAAGATGCAAGTTCAATCCCTGGGTCAGGAAGATCCCCTGGAGAAGGAAATGGCAATCCACACCAGTATTCTTGTCTGCAAAATTCCATGGATAGAAGAGCCTGGCAGGCTACAATCCATGGGGTTGCAAAAAAAGTCGAACATGACTTAGCAACTACAGACCAGACCAGGCAAAAAAAGGTGGGAGGTAAGAAGAGATGTGTGGAAGCAGTGTGAAAATACTGATGAATCAACGGACAGTGAGGACAAGATGGCTGCAGACACGATGGGGATGTGGGCACAGCAGGCCAGGAAAGCCTTACAGGCCAGGGAGTTTCTATCTTAAGGACAATCAATACCACGCCTGCCGCACCCGAATAGTTTTACACAGAAGAGTGACCATTAGAACTGCTTCTTTTAAAGACCACTTTTTAAAAGGGACCGCTTTAAAACAGACATAGAGAACACACCTGTTAATCAGGACACAGAATTCAGCACCAGAGTGTGCCTGCTGAATGCAAATGCAAATTCATTTCTAAAGAAATTTCACCGTAGGTGCTCACGTTAGCACCACATATACTAAAATTGGAACAATAGAGAAGATTAGCATGGCCCCTGTGCAAGGATAACATGCAACTTCGTGAAGCATTCCATATTTTTCTAAAACAGAAATATAGACCAATGAAAGCCCAGAAATAAACCCATGCACCTATGGGTACCTTATTTCTGACAGAGGAGGCAAGAATATACAGTGGGGCAAAGACAGCCTCTTTAATAAATGGTGCTGGGAAAACTGGACAGCTACATGGAAAAGAATGAAATCAGAACACTTCTTAACACCATACACACAGATAAACTCAAAATGGAGTAAAGACCTAAATGTAAGACCAGAAACTATAAAACTCTTAGAGGAAAACATAGGCAGAACATTCTATGACATAAATCAAAGCAAGATCCTCTGTGACCCACCTCCTAGAGTAACGGAAATAAAAACAAAAGTAAACAAGTGGGACCTGATAAAACTTAAAAGCTTTTGCACAGCAAAGGAAGCTATAAGCAAGGTGAAAAGACAACCCTCAGAATGGGAGAAAATAATAGCAAATGAAACAACTGACAAAGGATTAATTTCCAAAATATACAAGCAACTCATACAACTCAATATCAGAAAAACAAACCAATAAAAAAGTGGGAAAAAGATCTAAACAGACATTTCTCCAGATGACATACATATGGCTAACAAACACATGAAAAGATGCTCAACATTGCTCATTGTTAGAGAAATGCAAATCAAAACTACAACGAGATATCACCTCACACTGGTCAGAATGGCCATCATCAAAAAGTCTACAAACAATAAATGCTGGAGAAGGTGTGGAGAAAAGGGAACGCTCTTGCACTGTTGGGGGGGAATGTAAACTGATACAGCCACTATGGAAGACGGTACGGAGATTCCTTAAAAATCTAGGAATAAAACCACCATATTACCCAGTAATCCCCCTCCTAGGCATATACCCTGAGGAAACCAAAATTGAACAAGACACATGTACCCCAATGTTCACTGCAGCACTATTTACAATAGCTAGAACATGAAAGAAACCTAGATGTCCACTGACAGATAAATGGTTAAAGAAGCTATAGTACATATACACAATGGAATATTACTCAGCCATAAAAAGGAATGCATTTGAGTCAGTTCTGATGAGGTGGATGAATCTAGAACTTACTATATGGAGTGAAGTAAGTCAGAAAGATTAATACCATATTCTAAAGCATATGTATGGAATCCAGACAAATATTACTGAAGAATTTATTTACAGGGGAACAACAGAGAAACAGACATAAAGAATAGACTGATGGACATGGGGAGAAGGGAGAAGAGGGTGAGATGTATGGAGAGAGTGACATGGAAACTTACATTACCATATGTAAAATAGATAGCCAATGGGAATTAGCTGTATCTCTCAGGAAACTCAAACAGGGATCCTGTATCAAACTAGAGGGCTGGGATGGGGAGGGAGGTTCAAAAGGGAGGGAATATATGTATACTCATGGCTGATTCATGTTGAGGTTTGACAGAAAACAACAAAATTCTATAAAGCTATTATCCTTCAATTAAAAATATAAATTAAAAAAAAAATCTCACAATAGGACATCTTCTCAAAGTACAAGGCTACAAGGACATGAAAACTCTGCCAGTCAGTGTTAAATATGGAGCAAAGTGAAAGATGCAAGTCTTGGAGTCTAAATCCTAGTTTTGTTGTTTCCTAGCCCTGTGCTCTTGGGCAAATTATATTTTCTGAGCCTGTTTTTCTACCTATTAAAAAAACCAGGGAAAATACATTCATTTTCAGACTTTTGATGACTGAATCAAAGCATGCAACTGCATGGCACATTGCCTGACACATAAGTTAAAAAAAAAAAAAACCCTCATTAACACTGCCTCACAGTGTAATACTGTTGTCAAATCTCTCCCGTGTGTACTTATCTGTTATGGGAAACATAAGGTAGTCCCAACCTGCCCTATGTGACAGTTTCCTGAATCCCAGCACAGGCTCTGGTCTGTTCAAACCTAGGCCATTCTACATTACAGGGTCTAACAATATTGTTTGAATTTCAAATGATTTATAGTACACATTTTATTCCAACAAGCAACTATACAGGTTAGAACTTTTCTTTTTAAAATCCATTAAAGTAGTCCAGGGGTAAAGAATGCACTGTGCAATGCAGGGGACGTGGGTTCAATCCCTGGTCCAGGAACTAAGATCCCACATGACTTGGAGCAGCTAAGCCTCTGTGTCTCTGTCACTGAGCTGATGCGCTCTGGAGCCCCCAAGTCACAACTAGAGAGTCCCTGCACTACAACGGAAGATCCAGCATGACAAAAATGAAGATTTCGAGTGCCACAGCTGAGAACTGACTGAGTGAAGTAAACAATGAAAACAAAATGAAATCCATGAAAAAGAAATGATCTTCAAAACATTAAAACCCATCCCTAGATGATTGAAATAATACACTCTCACCTCCTCAAGGGAAGATTCCAAATTCATTCCGAAAGCAACTCCCATTAGCCCAAAGAGGGAAAGGGAGAAGGTTCCCATGGTCAACTGTAGGTTCAGCCTCATCATCACATTACGGTGGCTGGGGAGGAGAACAACCGCTTAGATCAGAAGGGCCCACCAACCGAGCACCGCAAATTCACTATTAAAGGTCACATGGGCTAAACAGACACCTTAAAAAGACACTCCCATGTAGTAGTTACAAATGATAATGATGGGATAATTCTTTCCAAAATGGAAAAACAAAGCTAGCCTTAAACACTTTATTACTGTGCAATAATTACTTTATTAAAAAAATATGGATAGTTTTCTATGACACCGTATTACCTGTCCAGATTGATGAATATGATACTCTGTGAATCATCGATCAGTGCCCTGAGTTCCCGAGCTGCGTTGGAAAGATCCTCAGCTAATCGGTAGTAGTTTTCCAACAGCAACTCCATCTCCTCCGCATGGTCAATCCCCGCGCTGCTCTTTTCACTTTAATTAAAAAGAGTTCACATAACTAACATGCCCTCGATACATGTGTTATACATTTAGTACCACAAAGCTTCCTGAATTAGTATACAATATTCAGTTATCCTCTGCTCCTTGTGGCTCCTGGGTGGAGGATTGGCCCCAGGGTGGCCAGTGGCAGCAGAGAGGCCAGGGAGCCCTCTGCTCCTGGGTGTCCTCCAACATCGAGCAGCTCCAGGCTTCCCTGGACCCCCTTCCCAGCATCTCCAGCAGGGCCTTTGCGCAGGTCCCCAGGGGCTTCCCTGGTGGCTCAGAGGTTAAAGCATCTGCCTGCAATGTGGGAGACCTGGGTTTGATCCCTGGGTTGGGAAGATCCCCTGGAGAAGGAAATGGCAACCCACTCCAGTATTCTTGCCTGGAGAATCCCATGGATTGAAGAGCTTGGTGGGCTACAGTCCACGGGGTGGCAAAGAGTCGGACACGACTGAGTGACTTCACTTCACTTCCAGGCGGTATGCTGACCAACACCCAGCAGCCAGTGAAGGTTTACACACTCAAGAGGACCAGCAGTGGGACAACCAGGGCGCCAGGCTATGTGGAACAGATGGAGGGCATGTCCTTGCTAGTTGCTGCTAAGTTACTTCAGTCGTGTCCGACTCTGTGTGATCCCGTAGATGGCAGCCCACCACTGTGGATGGTGAATGCAGTCTGAAATTAAAAGACGTTTCCCTGGAGGAAAAGCTATGACAAACCTGGACAATGTATTAAAAAGTAGAAACATCACTTTACTGACAAAACTCTGAACAGTAAAAGCTATAGTTTCTCCAGTAGTCATGTGTGGATGTGAGAGTTGGACCATAAAGAAGGCGGAGTGCTGAAGAACTGACGCTTTTGAAATGTGGTGTTGGAGAAGACTCTTGAGAGTCCCTTGGACTGCAAGGAGATCAAACCAATTGTAAAGGAAATCAACCCTGAATATTCATTGGAAGGACTGATGCTGAAGCTGAAGCTCCAATCCTCGCCACCTGATACAAAGACCTGATTCACTGGGGAAGACCTTGATGCTGGAAAAGATTGAGGGCAAAAGGAGAAGGGGTGACAGAGGATGGGATGGTTGGATGGCATCACCAACTCAATGGACATGGGTTTGAGCAAACTCAGGGAGATAGTGAAGGACAGGGAAGCCTGGCATGCTGCAGTTCATGGCGTCACAATAGAGTCAAACACAACTTGGTGAGTGAACAACAGTAATTCAGGTATCACAAAAAAAAATTAGCCTCTGCTTTTTCTATTATTGTGATTGAGACCAGTCTGAGTGGCTTTGCTAACTGATCCTAATCATGGCACAGGTAAGTTAAGGACACGAGTTTATCCCTACACAGGCTTTACTGTATTCCACATCCCTGAACTCAGGGACTCTCATGCAAATACACAAACTACCATTTACAGGAAAATCCAGACATGTGAATGCTGACAAATGAGTGCAAAGTCCAAATCACTATCAGGTAAAACACAACCAAAAAGTAAAAATGAGCATAATGAGCATTTCCTTTCCAAGGGAAATGTATAGTATCACTTCCATACAGGAAGAAAACTGGTTCTGAAAAATGTAAATACAGTCAAAACAGCTCAAGACAGCAGAGGAGGGGTATGTGGCTCTCACGTTCCCCCACAAATACATCAAAATACATCCACTTGGGACAATTCTCACTGAACATCTACTGAACACTGCAGATCTCAGACTTCCAAAATGGTAAGAAAACCTTCACATAACTGGGTAGGACAAAAGAAAAAGGGGAAAAGATAAAGAGAAGGGAACTGAGATGGGACTGCTCCTGGGAGGGAATGGTGAAAAAGAAAAGGTTTTCATCCCTGGGGAAGGCACCTCACTGGTGGCGAGATCAGCTGGGATGGGGAGAGGCAGCTGGGGAGCCTTGGAAGAGAGCGCAGCAACAAGTTTGTGGAGGGCAAAGTGGAAAGATCTGCATAGTTGGTTGGTATGGGTGCCTGGCACTCCCCAGCCTCAGATGTTCCTTCATGGGACAGGTGGAGCCTGGGTGCTGAGGCTCAGGTTTCATCATGAAAATTACCCCAATCAAAGCAGCAGACAGAAAGCCAGACTGGGAGAAAAAAAAAAGCAATGTAAGAGACCAATGGGATAACAGAATGAAGTGTGCCAATCTACACATAAACGTGATTCCAGAAGAAGAGAAAAGGGGATGAAATATGTATTTGATGAAATTGTAGCTGGAAACTATCCAAACCTAAAGAAGGACCAGGTACAGAAAGCACAGAGGGTCCCAAACAAGAAACAAATCCACACCAAGACATAAAAACAGCAGAAGTCAGAAAGCATTCTAAAGGCAGCAAGAGAAAAACAGAGTTAATTACAAGGGAACTGCCATAAGGCTATCAGTTGACTGCTCTACAGAAATGATGCAAGCCAAAAGGGAGTGGCAAACTATGTTCAAAGTTTAAAAAGGGAAAAATCTGCAACATGAAGTCCTCTACCCAGCAAGAATATCATGAACGATGGGGAAATAAAGAATTTCTCAGATTAGCAAAAAATAAAGAATACAGCAATACGAAACCTATTTTAAAGAAATATTGAAAGGTCTTCTCTAAATAGAAAAGAAAGATACAGTAAAGAGGACCTCACAGTTGGAAAGTAAATCACTTAAGTGAGCCAGTACAGAGGTCAAATAGGAGAAAAACCTATTTACAAAAGGAAGATAAACACAAGGAACAGTAAAAGGATAAACAAGATGTGATATAAAAAAGGACATCTAAATCATAAAACGTGGGGAAGGAGAGTACGAAAATGTTGATTCTTATTTTTTAGAATGTGTTTGAGCCTATATGGCTATCACCCTAAAGCAAGCAGATATAGGAAAGGGTTAATATACCTGAAAAACGGGGCAACTACAAATTAAAAACATATAATGGTTAAAAAAAAAAAAAAAAAAACCCAAAGAGAATACAAGGGTAAGAGAAAAGGAAATCATCAAACCACAAAAAGAAACAGAAAAAGACAAAGGAACAAAAAGGAAACAGAATAGACTGGGAAACAAGGTTTAAACTGGCAGTAAATATATAAGCATCACTAACTACCTTGAATGTCAATGGACTGAATACTCAAATCCAAAAAGAATGGCAAACTGGATAAACAAATAAGAGCCTATGATATGCTGCCTACAAGACAGCCATCTTAGGGCAAAGGACACACACAGATTGAAAGTGAAGGGAAGGAAAAAAGCATTTCATGCAAATGGAAATAACAAGAAAACAGGAGTTAGAATAATCTTATCAGACATATAGACGTTAAAACAAAAGCCATAAAGGAAAAGAAGGAAAATATATAATGGTAAAAGGATCAATGCAAGAAGAGGATTTTACACTTGTCAACATATATTGCCCCAAACACATAAAATACTAACAGCTAAAAAAGAAGAAACTGATGAGAATATAACAGGAGATTTTATCACCCCATTCACATCAATGGGCAGGTTTTCTAGACAGAAAAATCACTAAGGCAACAGAGATCCTAAATGATATGACAGTTAAGACTTAACTGGTATTTTCAGGACATTATTTCCAAAAAACCCAGAATACACATTCTTTTCAAGTGCACATGGAGCATTCTCTAGGGCTGACCACATGCTAGGACACAAAACTAACCTCAACAACCATAAGAGTAAAGAAATTATTTCAAGCATTTTTCCTCAGAACAGCATGAAGCCAGAAATCAACCAAAGGAAAAGAAATCCATATGTTACTACCCAACAGGTAAATGAAGAAATCAAAAAGGAAATTACACACCTACCTCAAAAAACAAGAAAAAAATATCTCAAATTAACAACCTAACATATGACCTAAAAGAATAAGAAAAAACAAAAAAACAAAACCTCAAGTCAGTAGGAGGAAAATAATAAAGATCAGCAAGGAAATAAATTGAGATTAAAAAAAAAACAAAAAAAAACCCCAACACCAGGCTTCCCTCATGGCTCAGAGGTAAAGAATCCGACTCCCACTGCAGGAGACACAGCATGGGTTTGATCCTTGGTTTGGGAAGATCCTACATGCTGCAGAGCAACTAAACCTGCATGCCACAACTGTGCTCTAGAGCCCAGGAGCAGCAACTGCTGAAGTCCCGAGCGCCTGGGAGCCTGTGCTCCGAAGCCTGTGAACCGCTACTAGAGTAATCCCCACTTGCCAGAACCAGAGAAAGTCCATGCAACAATGAAGACCCAGCACAGCCCAAAATAAATAAAATAAAATAAAAAATCAGTAAGATCAAGAACTGGGTCTTTGAAAGGATAAACAAAATTGACAAACCTCTGGCCAGTCTCACCAAGAAGAAAAAAGATAGAATCCAAATAAATTAGGAAATGAAAAAGGAGAAATTTCAACTGATACTGCAGAAATACAAAAAACCCTTCAGAGAATACTATGAACAATTATATGCCAACAAATTCGACAACTTAGAAGAAATGGACAACTTTCTAGAAAGATACAGTCCACCAAAACTAAATCAAGGAGACAAGATAACCTGAACAGACTGATCATCAGAAGTGAAATAGAATCTGTGACTTAAAAAAACAAACAAAAACTCCCTACAAACAAAACTACAGGACCAGGTGGCTTTAAAGGTGAATTATTCCAAACATACAAAAAACTTCTTAAACTATTCTAACACTGGAGAGGGGGGATCACTCCCAAAGACATTCTAGTAATAGGAAAGTGTGTTAAGTCACTCGTGACTGACTCTGACACCATGCTCTGTCCATGGAATTCTCCAGGCAAGAATACTGGAGTGGATTGCCATGAAGCCACAATCAATCACCTGATAACAAAACTAAACAAGTACCACCAAAACAGAAAACCACAGGGCAAATACCCTCAATGAATAGAGATACAAAAATTCTCCACAAAATATTAGCAAACTGAATCCAACAACATATGAAAAAGATCATGTACCAAAACCAAGAGGGATTTATCACAAATTCACAAGGATGCTTCAACATATGCAAAACCAATCAATCAGTGCTCAGTCACGTCCAACTCTTTACAACCCCATGGACTGTACCTTGCTAGGCTCCTCTGTCCATGGGAATTCACAAGGCAAGAATACTGGAGTGGGCTGTCATACCCTTCGAGGGGTTTTTCTCAACCCAGGAATCGAACCTGAGTCTCTTACATCTTCTGCATTGGCAGGTGGGTTCTTTACCACTAGTGCCACTTGGGAATCCCCAATGTAATACACCACGTAAATAAAAGTCAAAAACCATATGATCATCTCAACAGATACAGAAAAAGCATCTGACAAAATTCAATCCATTCATAACAAAAACACACTAAAAGCCACTTATGACAAACCCAAAGCCAATATAATATTCAACAGTGAAATGCTGAAAGTCTTCCCACTATACCTGGAATAAGAAAACAAGGAGGCCCACCCTTACTACTGCTATTCAGTGTAGTGATGGAAGTCCTAACCACGGCAGACAGACAAGAAAAGGTATTCAAACTGGAAAGGAAGAGATAAAATTGCCATCATATGCAGAAGACATGAAAATGCATAGAAAACCTTAAGGACTGCAGAAAAAAATCTACTAGACCTATAAATGAATTCAGCAAAGTAGCAGAATGTAAGATTAACGTTCGTAAATCAGTTTTACACTAACAATGAAATACAGAAAAGGGAATGTTAAAATTAAAGAGGATTCAAAGAAATGGAAAGATATCCCATGCTCTTGGATTGAAAGAATATTGTTTAAAGGGCAATACCACCCAAAGTTATCTACAAATTTAATAGAGATCCCTATCTAATTACCCATGACATTTTCACAGAATTAAATAATCCAAAAATTTATATGGAACCATAAAAAGCCCAGAACTGCCAAAGCAATCCTGAGGAAACAGAAACAAAACAGGAGGCATAACTCTCTCAGACCTCAGACAATACTAGGAAGCTACAGTAAAACAATGTGCTAACTGGCACAAAAACAAGACTAGGGATAATGGAACAGAATAGAGAACCCAGAAACAAACCCACACATCTATCGTTAATTAATCTTTGACAAAGGAGGCAAGAATATACAACTAGAAAAAGACAGTCTCTTCAGTTAAGCAGTGCTGGGAAATTTGGAAGGCTGCATGTAAGTCAATGAAGTTAGAATACACCCTCACACCCTACACAAAAATAAACTCAAAATGGCTTAAAGACTTCAAACATAAGACATGATATCATTAAACTGTAAGAGAGCAAAGGCAAAACATAACCTGACGTAAATCGTACCAGTATTTTCTCAGGTCAGTCTCCCAAGGCAACAGAAATATTGATAAAAAAGAACAAGTGGCACCTAATCAAACTTAGAAGTTTTGCACAGCAAAGGAACAATTAAAAAAAAAACCCCGAAAAGACAACCTACAGACTGGAAGAAAATATTTGCAGATGATGCAACTGACAAGGGCTTAATTTCCAAAATATAAAAATAGCTCATACAACTCCCAAAACCACATAACCCAATCGAAAAATGGGCCGAAGACCTTAATAGACATTTCTCCAAAGACATGAAATGGCCAGTAGGCACATGAAAATATGCTCAACATCACTAATTATTAGAGAAATACAAATCAAAACTACAATGAGGTACCACTTCACACTAGTCAGAATAGCTATCATCAAAAACTCTACAAAAAACAAAAGCTGGAGAGAGTGTGGAGAAAAGAGAATCCTCCTATTCTGTTAGTGGGAATGTAAATTAGTGTGGCCACTATGGAAAACAGTATGGAGATTCCTTAGAAAACTAAAAATAAAATAAAATTATTGTATAGAGGAGTGTGGGGAAGGACGGATGGGGAGAAAAAAAAAAATTATTGTATAATCCAGCAATCCTAGTCCAGGGCATATTCCTGGACAAAGCTATAATTCAAAAAGATATATGGACTCCAACGTAGCATATTCACAGTGTAGCAGCACTATTTACGACAGCTGAGACACTGCAACAACCTAAATGTCTGTGGACAGATGAATGAATAAAGATGTGGTACATGCATACAACGGAATACTACTCAGCCATAAAAAGGATGAACTAATGACATTTTTGCAGCAACATGGATATAACTAGGGATTATCATACTAAGTGAAGTTAGAAAAACAAATACATGACATCATTTATATGTGGAATCTAAAATGTGGCGTAAATGAACCTATCTATAAAACAGACATAAAGAACAGACTTGTGATCACCAAGGGGGAGGAGGCGACAGAGAGATGGACTGGGAGCCTGTAGTGGATGCAAACGATTACATATGGAATGGCTAACAACCAGGTCCTACTGTACAGAACAGGTAACTATAACCGATCTCCTGGGATAAACCACAACGGAAAAGAATCTAAAAAAGGAATATACATAGGTGTGTAACTGAGTCGCTCTGTTGTATAACACAAATTAGGACAAAATTGTAAACCAATTATACTTCCACTAAAAAAAAAAGTTACTAGTTTTTTCCCCCTCTTTAGTTATACCCCCAGTCCTACCAAAGAAGATAAGCAGGAATGAAGCACTCTGGAAAAGACACTTATAAAGCATATTAGAGACAGACTGGCTTAAGAAGGAAAGCAAACAGGAGTTCAAGTGTTCGAGTTTCTGCTACTATATCTATCTGTTAGAATATCAAGGGTTACAAAGCCCTTTTTATTTTGTTTCCTTATTAAGATATAGATAACATTTCTCAATTAAAAAATCTGTACACACTACAGAAACTATGAACATTACAAAGGTGTCTGTATTAATCTCTGATAATGATAGTTACAAAGAACAAAAACATTTGAAAAGGCAGCATTTAAACTTGTGTATACAGAAGAAGCATACATGATTTTTAAGTTCCTAAGAGATGAAAGGTCTGTAAGATGAGTGTTTTTATGTTAACCAGACTTACAGAATCTGTGCCAGTGTCTCCTTCGCCTCCCCGCACTCCATCCACCCTTTGCCCCACCTCTCCCACTGACCTCTCCAGCAAAGTTAGCCGTGTATGTCACTCTGTTGGTCAGGCATTTGAAGATAAAGGCAATGGTGTGTTTACCTTTATAGCTGTTGTATACAGAGCAAGCACTTAACAAGTCCTCATTAAATTCAGTTAGATGCAATACGGAAAAGGAAATAATGAAACGGGGGATGAAAAGTCCACTCTCTATTCCAGAAAAATGTTCTTCTTTATAAAAAGTTATCTGAAGAAGACAACTAATTCTAAGGGAAAAACTAACAAAGCATCACTGTTCACTTACAAGACTCGTGGGTCACTCCACTTTGTCAGACAGAGCTCTTCGAGCAGCTCTTCTTCATCCAAGATCTCTAAAATGGACTCTTTGAAGATTTTAATATCTGTTTCTAACTCTGACAGGCTGTAAGAATAATTGTACAGAAATGATCAATAACATAAACCTGTAAAAAATTTTCCTACAGGAGTAGTGCCTTTCTAATGTCTTATCAAGCAGACTCCCTTATACACTCATGATAAACACCGACATGTAAAAAGTTTTTGGTATTTACTAGGCAGTTTGAGAATCAATTCCCAATACAAGACTGTTAATATATTAAGTGATAAAATTAAATGATGATATAATTTTCAGCCTATGTTATTTATCTCAGAAACATACCATCACTGTGATGTAAACTTTTGGGGCCAGAAATTTACTTTTATTCTTAATTATGGCAGTGATAATACAAGAAGAGACCATTTACTTTTATTTGATAAGAACATCCTAATATTTTTCGACAAAAAACTGACTCAGGAATATTAACTGTTGACTCTTGAAAGTATTTTAGGGGGTACAAATCCTGAGGGACTGATCATTCAATCTGTAATACAAATTAATATATTAAATTCTGGAATGCATTATGATCAACAAACAAAAACTTCATGAACTTTGGAAGGAAAAAAAAACGATTTGAATATAGATCTGTCATTTAGTAGCTATTAAAGTTTAGACAAGTTACTTAGACCTCGATTTTCTTATCTTCAAAATGAGGACCATGTCAACAGGATTGATGACAGGTTGAGATGACATCACACATATAAAAGAGACTGATACAGCATTTCATTGAAAATAGCTTTTCAATAAACATTTGTTTGTGGGCCCCCTTTAGCTCAACTTCCCACCTAGGCTACTAACCCTAACCCTAATTCTTTATAAAAAGCTGTTTAAAGTAACCCTAGGCTACTTTCCTACTTTAAAGTTATGAAAGATTTTTAAGAATAATGAAAACCAGATATGGCAATGAAGGCATTGAGATTAAGTTTCAAAGTAAATAATGTCATTACCATTTGCAAGACTAGTTGGTATTTTTAAGATAGTTAATAACTACACTAATTTTGGATCTGAATTTACCTTAAACGTTTCACTCTAAGACTACTAAAAGAGAAGTTTAAGACATTTGTGTCTAATTCCCAACTTGGTAAATCAACCATATTTACCTTTTGCCATTTTGTAGCAAGATGTGCAGTTTGCTTCTGTCTATGGAAGAATGTTTGGGATCCACCAAAGCGTCCAATGTCTCAAGGATCAGTGGTTGTAAAATGCTAAGTTTCCCCTGAAGGGTGTTGATCTAGATAACAACATGACCTTTCATAAGAATTAAAACAATCTTTTTAGAATACTCAGGGTCAGTGAATCCTCTGATTAAATACAGAAATCGAAAATAGCTAGGAAGGTTGGTAACATTTCAGAACATGATTACTGTTGGAATGCCTATCCCAGATGATTAAAAAAAGAATCTCCTAGGTTAAAAGATACGCATGCATAATGTTGCCAGGCTCCCATTTGGGTGACAGGAAATTAATTCCTGTAAGAGTCCTCCCCCTACAGACACTTAGTATGAAAGGAATGGGAGACTGATTAAAAGAAAAGCTGCCATTCCCTGGTTAAAACAAACTTCACGTCTGGTAAACAATACCCACGTTCTTTGTAACAGAATAGGATGTGGTTCAAAATTCCTATGAACAAAGTTATTTTGCAAAAAATAAAAATGCTCTTTAAAAAAACAGAACATATATTAAACTTTAAAAAGTAAAGTTGAAAAGTCAAATGTATATTTATTATTCATGTTAATATAGGCACAGCAGGATTAATCAGCAGGTATTCATTGATACAGATATGTGTATGTGCATGCTAAGTCGCTTCAGTTGTGTCAGACTCCTGGCAACCCTACGGACCATAGCCCTCTGTCCATGGGATTTTCCAGACAAGAATAGTGGAGTGGGTTGCCCTTCTCCATGATATAGCTATACTATCTGTTAAAATATTAAAACACTTCCAATAACTGTTAGTATGCAGTGTAACAGTAGCTGAATTAAGTAGTGAAATTAATAGTGTAAATTGCAATATGCTCTCCACCCCAGCATGAGCTCCTGAGAGCTGACTCAGTCTGTGTTGCTTCAGCACTGACCACTGTTCATGTACCTTCATTTCCTTCCTTCTATTACTTCCCTGCTCAGTGAGTGGGCTTCAACTAGCCACCATCTCACTGGCTGGTACTAGCTGGTGCTGCTGCCTTACTAACCCCAGGAAGGAATGGAGCCATCTCCTACTACCTCAACAGAGCAAGGCAGACAAAGAGAAGGGTGCCAGGTCCCACCAACCCCCCACCCACCTCATGCCCCCTCTACTCTCCCCTCTTCCCTCCTCTTCTCCAATCTGGTTAGGATGGCACTGGCTCTTGCTTGTAGCCAGGTCCTGAACAGTACTATCCTGACTGATGGGGGAAGAATAGATGACGAAACATTTGTCACGGCCCAGAAAGCATTGACCATCCTTGTTCACAGCTTGACAGGATCCCCAGACCCTCAGTGATTATCAATTTAATACAAGTGCTGTGAGAAGTGTACACGATTCCTAGGTCAAACTAGGTCTCAAACAGAGGCATCATTTAGCTACCTCAGACAAAGGATTGTACCAACAAATCAAAGAATGGTTGGTAAGTATCAGAATGATCTGATGAAATATTTGTATTATATTTATCACGTGTAGGGCTTCTCTGGTTGCTCAGACGGTAAAGTGTCTGCCCACAATGTGGGAGACCCAGGCTTGATCCCTGGGTCGGGAAGATCCCCTGGAGAAGGAAATGGCAACCCACTCCAGTATTCTTGCCTAGAAAATTCCATGCATGGAGGAGCCTGGTGGGCTATAGTCCATGGGGTCACAAAGAGTCGGACATGACTGAGTGACTTCACTTCACTTTATCATGTGTAAGCAGTTACCCAACATACAATTTAGTTAGAGAATAAAATGGCATAAAGCTAAAACCTTTTGGTATGTTCATTTATATCATATTTAAGATAAAGTATTTTGAATTAGCATCCCTGAACAGGATGTCAGGATAGACAACCTGAGATGTGTTTCACTGAATGTCATAACATGACTGTTAAAGAGACTCAGTATACTATACCTAGAGACTTTAGATCTATTTGAGTCATAAAGTTTAAGAATTAAGCACTTTCCACATATAAGACCCTGAGATGTTTCTATTTGGGGGGAGGGTGTGGTTACGGCAAGTGCCATTAGAACAATACCAGGGTTTCCCTGGTGGCTCAGTCGTAAAGAATCCATCTGCCAGTGCAGGAAACATGGGTTCGATCCCAGATCTGGGAAGATCCTACATGCCGTGAGGCAACTCAGCCTGTGCACCAGAGCTACTGAGCCTGTCCTTAGAGCCCAGAAGTCACAACTACTGAGCCCAGGAGTCACAATTACTGATGCTGAAGCCCTAGCACTCTGGAGCCTGTGCTCAGAAACAAGAGTTGTTGTTTAGTGGCTAAGTCATGTCTGACTCTGCGATCCCATGGACTGTAGCCCACCAGACTCCTCTATCCATAAGATTTCCTAGGAAAGAATACTGGAGTGGGTTGCCATTTCCTTCTCCAGGGGATCTTCCCAACCCAGGTATCGAACCCCAGTCTCCTGCATTGCAGGCAGATTCTTTACCATCTGAGCCACCAGGGAAACCCTGAGCAACAAGAGAAGCCACGCTATTAGAAGCCTGTGCACCACAGCTAGAGAGAAGGCCCCACTTGCTACAACTAGGGGAAAGCCCACACGGCAACAAAGACCCAGCACAGCCAAAAACAGAAAAAACCAAAGGGTCTTCCTCCTCCACAGCACTGTAAAATCAGAAGACATTCAAGAAGCTGGACAAACACAGGCTTACCCGATACTGCAAGAGTGCTTCTATAGCTCTAAATTCAAAAGGTAAAGGGTATGTGACAAGTTGACCCTCTCCAGCCAACTGTGAAGGGAGTTCCCGGAAAAGCCACTGCTCCAGATTTAAATTACGATAATCTAGTATCAGAAGACACTCCGGAGTTATCACAGCTTTCAAATACTGTTAAAATAAAAAAAAAATATATATATATATATACACACACACACGCACGCACGCACACTGTACTAAGTCTTAGCTGCAGCACATGGGACCTAGTTCCCTGACCAGGGATCAAACCCAGGCCTTGCATTGGGAGCAAGGAATCTTAGCCACTGGATCACCAAGGAAGTCCCAATACTCTTATTAATTTTGGACTAAGCCTAAATCAAATCACTGTTCATTTGGTTTTTCAAAAACAAATCAACAAAAACAAAAAACCAAGACATTTTTTTTAAAAGAAAGGAAGCCTAAAATAAATGCAAGTCTTAATACCTCTAACTCACTCTCAACAGAACTAGAATTAAGGAAATTATGTATTTACTAGGATTTCCAGGGTAATCAAGAGAAATATAGAGAACAAAGGAAACAAGACAAGGTCTTAAAGTCAAGCATTCAGCAGATTTTTAGAAAAGATTAATCATGATTGGTTTGGTTGAAGTGGGGAAATTTCCTTTTTAAAATATCATCAAAACATACTAAGCTAATCTGAAATCATAAAGATAAAATGTGGCCTTAGTGCTCTAATTTAGAACACTATGAAGTTAAAAATTTACTCTGAAGAGAAAGGCTAACATATTCTGTTTGGGTCATTTTACATGCAGATGTTTTTCGGTAGTAAATACCACACAAATACACGGACACAATCTGCAGTGGCTGAATCCGAGGACAGCAGGTATGGAGGAACTCTATCGTACACATGTATTTTTTACTGCTTGGAGGTTCAGTGCCCCCACCCCCATGAGGCTCAAAGGTCAACTCTAATACAAACATTTTTATTCAAAAAAGTTGAAAAATTATACAGTGAATACCTATACACATACCAATTAGATGCTATAATTAACGTTCTTCTATAATCCATGTAAAATGAGTTCTACTCCTAACATGTTATATTATAAAATAGTTCAATTTATCACATACTTCTCTATTAAAGAGGCACTTTTTAAAAAGTTTTGAAAAATGCTAGTTATAAACTTTAGGGACTTTCCTGGTGGTCCAGTGGCTAAGATTCTGCGCTCCCAATGCAGGGGGCCCCCAGCTCAATCCCAGGTCAGGGAACTAGGTCCCACATGCAGCAACTAACATCCAGCAGTCAAATAAACAAATATTTAAAAAAAAGATGATAAAATATAAAGGCTACTTCTAGGCTATTTCGAAAACCAGACCTTTTCCATGATTAACAGAGCAGTGCTTCACCTGCTGAGCACAGGTACACAATTCACATAAAATGAGTTCTACTCCTAACACCATGTTATATCACATAATAGTTTCACACATCTATTTTTTTATTACAAAATTACTTTTAAACTACTGATCAAGATAGTAAGGAAGGAACTTTAAGACTGCAGGGGAGACATGAAAATGAAATACAATCCTTTACCTCCATTCGCATGATAATCCTATTGTTTCTGGTTGTGATGCTCATTAAATGCTGAAACCTCAAATCTCTGGCTTGAAGACCTAATTCTTGATATAAGTCAGTTTTCTTCCTTTCTAAAAAAGAAATGTATTCAATAAAGAGTGGGTAAACTTATAAACCAGAAAGTTTAGATTTTTATATCAGAGTACCCATCCCAACACCATTGAGATAATCTTCTATTACTACCAGAAACAAGAGCTAAAATGGGTCTTTTTGCTTTTTTTTTTTTGCAATTTATGCCACTGCACTTTTTTAACTTTTAATTTTGTATTGGGGTATAGCCGATTAACAATGTTGTGACAATTTCAGGTGAACAGCAAAGGGACTCAGGCATATAGATACACATGTATCCATTCTCTCCCGAACTCCCCTCCTCCCATCCAGGCTGCCATATAACATTGAGCAGAGTTCCATATGCTATATGGTGGGTCCTTGTTGGTTATCCACTTTAAATATAGCAGTGTGTACATGTCCATCCCAAACTCCCTAATTATCCCTTTCCCCTGACTCTCCCCACTCCCCCTACAACCATAAGTTTGTTTTTTAAGTCTGTGAGTCTTTATTTTTTAAGTTCATTTGTATCATTTCTTTTTAGAGTCCACATATAAAGGATATCACACGATAATTCTCCTTTTCTGTCTGACTTACTTCACTCAGTATGACAATCTCTATATCCATGTTGCTGCAAATGCCATTATTTCATTCTTTTTAATGGCTAAGTAATCAAAGTGGGTCTTTGTAACACCCATTTCTACCTCAAAAACATTCAGGCTAAATCTGGTCAAACTAATTTTTCTATTCTCCTCTTAACCATACTTCATAAAATTTCTCTGCACTTACAGAAACCCCTTGGGACCAGTATAAAAACCATAGTTATACATCATTAGAACTTAAAGTAACAATTCCTAGCTCTAGATGCAGGGATTTTTAAATATGAACTGTACAGAACTACATTTTCTATTGTTTCCTTACTATATTATTAAGTTCAGCATTTTAAATCTATGAACAGATGGTCCAATTGTCTTTGTTCTTAGACTAATACAAAATGAGAAAATAAAATCACTAGATTCTCCTACCTGAAAACTAAATTTATCACCTAAGAAAAAGCAAAAGAGATGAACAAACTCAAGAAATCATGCTGGTAATAGGAGCATCTATTCTTATACTATCAAGCCACACCTGTGATAGAGCTCTAAGTAGAACAACCTTTCGAGGCGATACGGAGCCAAACAATACCCAATATACCCCACTAGGATTTCAGCAACAGCAGGAACAGGACTAGAGGGTGGGAAGGACAGGAAGACTTGAAACCTGCACCTGAGGTCAGATGGTAAAGTAATGCGGAGTTTCATTTTAAAAAGAAACCGTCCACAAGAGCCATCGTTGGCAGAGTTTCAATGACTGCCATCCAGTGCCCTGTCCCTCCTGTCCGCCGTCACCCACTGCACTGCAGTGGCAGTGGTATTACTTGATTCTGCCCTCAACATGGCACAGGGGGAGAGGACCATGGGGACCAGGGCAGTGGAAGGGAGACTAAGGAAGAGAAACACAAGGGCAAAGTGTTTCTCTCTTGGCTGCATACCAGCCAACACTCTTGCTTGAACATTCTGTTAGAGTGAGTGGCTTCTCACCTCCCCCCCAGCCCCCGAAAATTGCAGTACAGGTCAAATGCTGCCAGTAGTTAGGGCTAATGGACAAATGCTTAAGAAAGATCATCTTCAATACATCCACATAAGCAAACAATATTCTACTCAAAATATAATAGTTTCTTTACTTCCAGTGGGTTGATTTAAAAGAAAATTACAGATACTCACCAAAAGAAGTCACCTTTCCTTCTTTGTCAAATTTTGTCTGGAGACAGATAATAACAGCATTATTTTTTCCCAAATAGGACATGATTTGTGGTATCATATCATGTGGTATTCTGAAAATAACTCTAAAATAATGAAGATATAAACCATATCTGCTGTTCTTAGGTTAAATTCAGTTATGAGTTCAGGATTAAAACAAAAAGTCCCCTTTCCTTTCCCAGGACAAATCTGACCTTGGATTAACTATCTAACTTGGTTCCTCAGAAGATCTGATGAAGGAGTGTCAGCTGTGTTACTAGGCCGTATCATTCATGGTGAAAATGCCCAATCACTGCTTGATGGGCTGCAATGGGGAGACTGAGAGTGGATTCTGATACCTGGCGGGGAGCCACAGTTCTGCCTTCCCGAAGACAGTGGCTCTCGTAACTGACTGCTCCTTGCAGGAGCCTGGGATATACCTCTGGGATGGTGACAAGAGATACTGACAAGAGGGCCTCAGGGGGTCTAAGCCAAGGTGGATCTTGCACCCACCTTGGAGAATATCCTCTCCTCATACCTGAGCTTCACACAGGGAGCCACAGGAGCCCCTGGATGGCTGGAAGGACTTCTTTTGAAGAGAAGACACCAAATACTGCCCTTGTGAATTTCCTATCCTTTTGCCTTCTGAATAGACTGGGATCAAACGTGGCTTATCTTGGGAATCTAAGTATTAATATCTGTGGGATGCTATGAGGTCTCTCTGATGGGTGCTGCAGAATCAATAAATATGTACAGAAAAGACCTCTTCTGATAGTGCAGCAAGGACACAATGCCGAAATTGTACTTACTTCCTATAAAACAGAGGGAACATTTTCCTGTAATACTTGTCCACAAGTCAAGTCTGAGGACATCAAAATAATGTTAAATGAATCACTATGTGCTGGGCTGCATTAATTACTACTTAAATATGTATTTTCAGAAGACACACTCTAAGATATACTTGAGGTACAAGTCCTAAATATGCATGCTATGTTAATAATACCACCATAAAACCACACAGTATATTTCAGCTTGCTTCTTGTGAGCAAAGATAACATCAATAGGAATACATAAGCACCATAAAACATCAGAGTTAAAGGGAAACCTACATCAAGGGAAGTTTTGTTTTGTGTACTATATACTAGGTTTCCTCCTTAAGCTTATTTCAAATACATACATCTGCTGCAGAAAATTCGCAAATAAACTATCCGGTCACAAATTTTAGAGAAAACCATGCTAACATTTTACTAAATGCCCTTCCAGACTTATTCTTACCAAATACATTCACACTATATACACTTCTTTGCAGTCTCTCCTCTGCTTTCAACTTAACAATGTATGATGAAAATTTTGCATCTCCATATTTATCTGTATCATTTTTAATGGGATTTTTTAATTAAAAAAAAATGAGATCATACCAAGTGATTTTTTTTAATGTTTACCTTGAAACGAACTCACATTATTTCAAATAGCATCAACTGATTTTCTTAAGTGTTCTTGGTAGACAATGATTTCACCTGCAAAGAACCTTCTTTCAATATTTAACATCTGACTTTGTATTGTTTAATTAAACTGGCTAACTCCCAGAAGAGTGAGTAACAGTGACAACCTCTCCGTGCAGTTCTGGGAGTTGTCTTGTTCTGTATAGTTCATAAAGAAAAGCTATGTTAAAAAGCCTAAATAATAATGACGATATATAATGGCTAATACATACACTGAATGCTTACCATGTGTGAGGTATTACTTTTAAGGGTTTTACATATTTAAATTAATTTAAGTCTCATAATTCTACAAGGTAGGTACTATTACTCCTAGTTTCAGTTTAGTCGCTCAGTCACGTTCGACTCTTTGTGACCCCCATGAACCACAGTATGCCAGGCCTCCCTGTCCCTCACCGACTCCTGGAGTCCACCCAAACACATGTCCATCGAGTCGAAGATGCCATCCAACCATCTCATCCTCTGTTGTCCCCTTCGCTCCTGCCCTCAATCTTTCCCAACCTAGTTTACAGATGAGAAAACCAAGGCACAAAGATATTATCGTAACTTCTCCAAGTCCATCTAGTTAGTAAGAGTCAGAGTTGAGATCTGAATTTACAAACTCTGGCTCTTTTTCTAAAACGCACTTTCTCTAAAAATTAAGATTTAAAAAAAGTAAAAGCCTACAAAAATGTTACAAGAATATTAAAACCAGTTTCCATGTAACCTTGACCTAGAGTCTCTCTTTGTTAATATGTGCCCCAATGGCCTTATTTTCCTCTAAATATGTGTGTGTGATACACACCAGTTATGTTGTTTTATTCTATTTTTTTCTGTGAACCATTTTAGAGAATGCTGCAGAGATCAAGACCCAACAAAGCTTGCAGTTTTAAGTAATACCCTGTGCTACCTTCAAAATGTTTCTGCATGTATTATGCTGCACAGCACAGGTTCAAGCCATTTTGTGGCTAATAGCCTTCAAGGACTTCTGAATAGATTTCTGGAGAAATCTTGAGTTTCAACCAGGAAGCTCTGAAATGTGATTTGAGCCACTTGTTCTAGTACTAAGACAAGCTCTGCAGATATTAGCAAAGACTCAAGAGTGCTATGCAGCAAATCTAGCTGGCACTCAAGTCACTGGCTAAACAAAAGACAATGACTTATACATTATAAAACCAAGTAAGTATCATGGCTGATCTGTCCAGCCCAGTTAACTTAATAAGTATGTACTCTCTGTAAGTCATCAAATGGACCACACATACTCACCACAGTAAACACTGGGGATACACTGGCTAAAGTGGCTTGAGACACATCTGAAGTTCTATTCCGGTAAATTTCACCTGAAGAATGAATTAGAGAATTCCTTGTGAGCGTATGATTGGTTTTCACATATAGCTAAGATACAGCTCTCATAGTCTGTAGAGTTTCACTATGTTTCAAACTATTTCACTATGTTTTGAATTTTTTTCCCAGAGGGTAAGAAACACTTTTAACATTTACAGGGGATTATGTTAGGTTTGGCAAAACATGGTTTTTAAAAGTAATCGTTTAGGTGAGGCATTAGAAGAATTTATGGATTCCAACCACCCCTTTTCCTAATTATTATATCTTGTAGTTGGACATCAAATGTGTAACGATGTTCTGAGATTAAAGTAAAATGCCTATTCCTTTTCATACAATGTATGTAGAAAGGTTCTTAATGAAAGTTACATTGGAAGACATAGTTTAGAAAACATACATTCTAAGAACTATCTGACCTCTCAGCATTCCAAATATCAGGACTATTTGATTAACCTATAAATTATGAAGCCTACAGATTTTAACTCTATATTTAATTTCTTTCCCACCGATACACTTTAATTTTTAAATTATTTTTAAAAATGGGAGTATAACTGCTTCACAATGTTGTCTTGGTTTCTGCTGTAGGTGAATCAGCTATGTGTACATATCCATCCCTTCCCTCTTGAGCCTCCCTGCCCCCGTCCCAGCCCTTTCAGTCATCACAGAACACCGAGCTGAGCTCCCTGTCTATACAGCAGCTCCCCACTAACTATCCATTTTACACATGGTGTGTATATGCCAATGCTCCTCTCTCAATTCATCCCAACCTTTCTTTACCCAGCATTTTCACAAGTCCGTTTTCTACATCCACTGATATACTTTAGAGTGAATACTTGTGAAATAATTCACTGCACTGGAATAAAGACCCCGGTGAACTGGAATAAAAGCAAACTTTTACTTGAAAATGTGATTAGACTAAGTTGAAGAAAAGCTCTCAAGTATAACCAAGTAAATTTAATGCCTGAGAAAGGACACTGTTCACACTACTAAACACAAGAAGCATGGGCAAAATTCCTATCCATAGAATAGGAAGCTATATTCTCATTTCTGATTTTATTCTGTCCTATACATTCAAAGACATAATTTGTTCTTGTGAAAATGATGGGTAAGGAGAGGGTGGGATAAATTGAGAGAGTAGCATCGACATATACACACCATGTGTAAAATGGATAGTTAGTGGAAGCTGCTGTATTTAACTTCTATGCAGAGTACATCATGAGAAACGCTGGGCTGGAAGTACAAGCTGCAATCAAGATTGCCGGGAGAAATATCAATAACCTCAGATATACAGATGACACCACCCTTACAGCAGAAAGTGAAGAGGAACTAAAAAGCCTCTTGATGAAAGTGAAAGTGGAGAGTGAAAAAGTTGGCTTAAAGCTCAACATTCAGAAAACGAAGATCATGGCATCTGGTCCCATCACTTCATGGGAAATGGATGGGGAAACAGTGTCAGACTTTATTTTTGGGGGGCTCCAAAATCACTGCAGATGGTGACTACAGCCATGAAATTAAAAGACGCTTACTCCTTGGAAGGAAAGTTATGACCAACCTAGATAGCATATTCAAAAGCAGAGACATTATTTCGCCAACAAAGGTCCGTCTAGTCAAGGCTATGGTTTTTCCAGTGGTCATGTATGGATGTGAGAGTTGGACTGTGAAGAAAGCTGAGAGCCGAAGAATTGATGCTTTTGAACTGTGGTGTTGAAGAAGACTCTTGAGAGTCCCTTGGACTGCAGGAGATCCAACCAGTCCATTTTAAAGGAGATCAGTCCTGGGTGTTCTTTGGAAGGAATGATGCTAAAGCTGAAACTCCAGTACTTTGGCCACCTCATGTGAAGAGCTGACTCACTGGAAAAGACTGATGCTGGGAGGGATTCGGGGCAGGAGGAGAAGGGGACGACAGAGGATGAGATGGCTGGATGGCACCACCGACTCAATGGGCAAGAGTTTGAGTGAACTCCGGGAGTTGGTGATGGACAGAGAGGCCTGGCGTGCTGCGATTCATGGGGTCGCAAAGAGTAGGACACGACTGAGTGACTTAACTGAACTGAGGTTTGTTGGTTCCCCCTGTACAAACCACCTTATGAGGGTCAGCTGAATAAAAGTTACAGTGCTACAAATCAGCACTTGCTAATAAGTCACAAGTTAGATAAAATGTTACCTGGAGAGAAGAGAGTCAATTTCTAGGGAGACTGATAAGAAGTCCATGGTCCCCAAGGAGGAGAGAGGGGTCTGGGGCTCCTGAAGAGGAGATAGGGGTCTGGAGTTCTCAAGGAGGAGGAAAGGACAAAGGTCTTTTTTTCCTCTACATTTCTTAGTCTTAGTCCCATAAAACATTCTTTTCTTTAAGCCTGGAACTGATGATTACAAAACAAAACAACTCAGTTTAAACTCCGTACTAAGGATTATATAACAACGTATCCTGCCTGAGGACAGTTTCTCCTTCCTGAAAACCTTCTGACTAATACTGTTATCTTAAAAGGTGTATTATGGGAGTGGGTCTGGTAAGATCTTTCCATTGTTAAGTTCTAATCCTGTTATTCCAATTAGTCCACCCTAAAGGAAATCAGTCCTGAATATTCATTGGAATGACTAATACTGAAGCTGAAACCAATACTTTGACCACCTTTGAGGTGAAGAATCAATTCATCTGAAAAGACCCTGATGCTCGGAAAGACTGAAGGCAGAAGGGGATGACAGAGGATGAGATGGTTGGATGGCATCACTGACTCAATGGACATGAGTTTGAGTAAGCTCTGGTAGTTAGTGATGGACAGGGAGGCCTGGCGAGCTGCAGTCTATGGGGTCCCAGAGCCCAGACTGAGCAACTGAACTGAATCCTGTTATCTTAAAACGTAAACTGTGGGAGTGGGTCTGGTAAGATCTTTACAACCTTGAGACATTCTTTTGATTTACTGTAATAATTAATTAAAACAGTATACAGCTCCCTTGCTAAGACTAGCAAGTGGGGCACTCCCCGCCCCCTTCTGATGTCTATGTCAGAAGCTTTCTCTGTCCCTTTTTCACTTAAACTCTGCCACACAAGAGCCCTGAGTGGTCAAGTCTGGTCTCTGGTCCCAAAGCTAAATCTTCAGAGATCACGAATCTGACATCCTTCACCCTAAGGTATCAAAGGGAGATTCTCAATTTCAATGCTTGTCCTAAAAGGTTAGATCGGCAATGTAACCCAATTTGGAAAGACCCTCCAAATGAGTATGAGAAAGCAGGTGGAGAAAGTGAGCTACTTTGGGAGCATTTTGAGAGTACAATTGAGAAAACTTGTTTGAGAACATTTTTGAGAAGCCATACATGTCTTGGATTTTTGAACAGTATTAGTACCCACATGGTCACATTTCTGAAAATGTCAAGGTATCATCTTGGTTTATCATTTAGGGGGGAAAAACAATAACTCAGACTTCTACCTCCATCCCCTTCTATCTGGCTACACAGTACTTGAAGAAAAGTCAGATCTTTCTCAGAAGCAGTTTCTGAAGTCTTCAGCCTCACTCTCCCTTTCCTGAGCAACTGGACAAATGTCTAAATGTGTCCGTTCAAAAGAAAGAGACACAAAGGAGAAATACTTATAAAACATTCCAGGTAGATAAGCCTAATTTTGGTTTCGGCACTATCATGATGGATCGGAGCGAAATTTAAAAACCTCTCAAGCGCACTCAGCCCTGTTTGCAGCCGGACCGGTGGGGAGGAGAGGGCTGGCGGACTCTAGCAGGGGCCAGGGGGCGATGCTCAGTCGAGTTCGGAGCTGGTGGGACACAGCTCCGCCCGCAGACCTGCGCAAGAGAGCAGGACCTCGGCGCACAAGGGCGGACCTGGAGGCCGAGGACGGAGCAGACCGCGGGGCGGGCAGCCACAGCCACGTGGGCTCGGGCGGTCGGGTCGGGCCCTGGGGTCACCGCAGGCCCGGCGTGCCGAAACTGCAGGGCGGGGAGAGCGGTACCTGTCACAGGGAGCCGGCGGGGCCAGCACAGCGGCGCGGCCCGCCTCCTTCCGAGCAATTCGGTGACGCGGCCGTAGGCGACGACGGGGCGAGTGCCGGAGGTCAGGCCCAAGGCCAGAGCGCACAGGGTGCGCCGGGGCAGCCCCACCGCGCGGGGCAGAAGCTGGGCCAGGCTCCGCAGGCATTCCATGGCGCTGGAGCGAGGAGGAGGGAGCTGCGAGACCCCAGCCCTTCATGCCGGACAGTGGCGGGGCGGCCGGCACTTCGCGACCCCGCGCCGGCGCCCAAGCTGCGACGGAGGCATACTGAGCATGCGCCGGCGCGCCGCGCCTGCGTCTAATTTCCCGCGCATGCTCCGAAGGGGCCTCTGCGTGCGCGTCCCGTGACGCTCGGCCAATCAGAGCTTTGCCTTCTGCACCGGTGTGTGTACTTGTAAAGCGTGTATGGACCGGCTCCGGGGTGGGTCGGGGGCGTGTACCTGCGTGGGTTGAACTGCCTAACCTAGGTTCGACCCTTGGGCCTTTGCAGTGGTCTGGTCGGCGCGTACAGTGTTGATTGCTTCTATTAACTAGTAATCATTAAATGTGAAAAAATACGCTGGATATATATATATATATATAATGTTTTACAGTTTCTGTAGCATTTTCGTACAGATGCAATCTACAATTTGGAAGTGAGAGGTTATTACCCATTCTCAACTCAAGTTATAATTAAACTTAATGCAGAAAAAGTAAACTTTCATATGGAATGATATATTAAACTTTTGCTAGTGAAGACGGAGGAACATAAACGCGGAGGATTTATATTCTGTATTTAATCAAATGTAAGCTAATATCAATTTCAAGGTGCCATTATTTTATTTACCACCAAGAAGGAAAAGTCGCCGTAAAAGTTTGCTCTCTAATTGTATCATTTAAGAGTGACCTCAATTTCAGCCTTGAAAATATGAGAAAAGTGAGGCTTAGAATGGATTAAATACAACATACATGCATATTTTAAAAGTGTGAGTTAATAGACTTGCCCTTCCAAGTAGAAATGCACGGTAGACACAAGTTTCACAGATTTCCATCCAATCACTGTGTATGAACACAGAGCTAAAGAAACATAAGAGAAAATCTTTTTTTTTTTTTTTTTCTCCCTGTAGGGTACTGAGACTGAAGGTGATTAGGAGGCCAGTAGACAGAGGCTTCACCTAACGGGATGTTCGGCTTGAGCATTGAGGGCAAAGGACTTCAAGCACTGCTTCCCTGGCCATGGGGTGGGGTGGAGTGGGGTTTAGAATCTCTGGAAAAAAAACCCTGGGTATATAGTACATGGCTGGTAGATTTTTCATTTAAATAAGGGCGACAATGATGAAATACATCTTTCAAAAACAGTGCATGCCATAAGAGACATAAGGAAACGGTATGTGATAACTCTTAAGTCATTAGCATGATGAGATGGGTCTGTCTAAGGTGACCTTTACAGTCCACAGGGTCGCAAAGAGTCTGAGCCACTTCACTTTCACTTTACAAAACCTTAGAAAAACTTTGGGATGTGACCAGACACATGGCCTTATAATTCCTGTCAAGGATTTGGAATTTAATCTGAGAAGGGTGGGAGCTCTGGGAGGGGGTACTTTGAATAAAGATGTAAATCTGATTTACATTTATATGGATTGTTTTGGCTGTGTGGGATTATGCAAAGGTATGTGTGGAAGCAGAGAGATGGTGATGGTTTGGGTTAAGGCGGGGGTGATGGAGGAAGGGAGATTGGTTCGGTTTGGTTCAATTAACTGAAGGCTGAGTTGACAAGATTTGTAGATGGGATGTAAATAAAGAGGCACAGAAGTCAACTTCAAATTTCTTTGGCTCAAACAAATGGGCCATCATGATGCCATTTACGGAAATAGGGAATTTTGGTGAGGGGCAAATTTAGATGTAGGGCAGACTGTGGCTTGGCATTTGTTTCTTGGCATTTGTTAAATTTGAGAGCTCTGCCGGATAGATATCTGAGCATAGACAGCAAGTAAGCGGTTGGAGTTTGGGGGAGATTTTGAAGCTAGATATACACATTTGGGACTATAGAGAAATATTTAAAGCCACATGTCTCCTCTTAGGAGAAAAGTTTTCTCTCAAAGAGAAAAGTTCCTGTGATTCAGTTCTAGGTCTTCTAACATTAACTGATTAAGAAGAGAAGATGAATCCAGCAGAAGAATATGAGAGGGCATGGCCAGGAAGGAGGAATAAAATTAGAGGGTGGGATCCACGAAATCAAATGAAGAAAGTGTTTAAAAAATGAAGTGCTCAGTTACATCAAATGCTACTGCTAGGTGAGAAATGAGAATTGCCTGTATAGGATATGATGCTGTGGAGCTGACCGGTCATCTTGATAAGAGCAGTTGTTGTGGGATGGTAGGCCTCCCAGGTGGCTCAGTGGTAAAGTATCTGCCTGCCAATGCAGATGACACAGGAGACGCGGGTTCCATCCCTGAGTCAGGAAGATCCCCTGGAGAAGGAAATGGCAACCCACGCCAGTATTCTTGCCTGGAAAATCCCATGGACAGAGGAGCCTGGTGGGCTATAGTTACGACTGAGTACACATACAGAGGAAGTGAGCATCACCTTTCTTTTCATCCTAAGCTATGAAAGGATCCCAAAAGATTTCTGCAACTATATAACAATTTGATTTTAAGATCCCTTAATCTCTTTTCCTACCTTTTTTTTTTTAAGATTTATTTCTTTTGACTGCACTGGATCTTCTTTGCTGCTAACTTTTGCCAGTTGCAGAGAGTGGGGGCTGCTCTTCATTTTGGTGTGAGGGCTTCTCCTTGTGGTGGCTCCTCTTGTTGCAGAGCACAGGCTTTGGGCGCATGGGCTTCGGTGATTGGGGCACGTTGGCTCAGTAGTTATAATGCACGAGCTTAGTTGCTCCCTGGCATGTGAAATTTTCCCAGACTAGGGATTGAACCCTAGTCTCCTGCATTGGAAGGTGAATTCTTAACCACTGAGCCACCAGGGAAGCCCCTTTCCTTACCTCTTGAACTTCAAAGCAGGTCGGTGATCTAACCCCAGGCTCACACTGGGTTCTCACCCAGAACTGTTTCACCTCAGAAATGTTATTCCAGTTATGCACACCATAGCCTCCTGGAGACTCTACACCCACAACGATTATATTCTCCCAGCAGAGCCATCCTGGCATTTTCCCCTTCTCTGCCCAACCCAGTTTATGTAACTGATCACTGAAACCACTGTGGCTTGTACTTGGAGCACATTGCCCTCATGGGATGTAATCACAGAAGCCACTTTATTTTCGTCTCTTTAATTCTGCTGAGTGGGTCTGGTCTTTCTCCTGCTTCTTGAAACTTGAGCAGGTTCCATGACTTCTCCGGTCTCCCAGTCCTTATGTTCATTCTAATCTCAGTTCAGCAATTTAAGACATCCACTCCCTATCGTGTTTAGTGAAATAGGTCAGACAGAGAAAGACAAATATTGTGTGTTTCCACTTACATGTGGAATCTAAAAAAATAAATGAATATAACAAGACAGAAGCAGACTCATAGATACAAAGAACAAAGTGGTTGTTACTAATGGGGAGAGGGGAGCAGGAAGGGGCAGGTCAAGCAGAAGGGATTAAGAGGTACAAACACCTACGTATAAAATAAATGAGCTACCAGGATACAGTACTGGGAATATAACAAATATTTTATGATATCCATAAATGGAGTATGATCTATAAAATTTTTGCATCACCATGGTGTGCACCTGAAACTAATGTATTGTAAATCAACTCGACCTCAATGAAAATAAAACATCCACTCTCTATATAAACCAGTGATTTACACTGCCAGAGCCAGTATACTAATCGCTGCTTCACTCTTCATTCAAAGGAAAGACTTGATTCTACACTCCTTGTCAGGCCTGGGGACAAATAGGAAATTGAGGTATAGGCAGAGATTCTGGGAAGCTGCCCCTGCTCCTTTCCCGCTGCCTTTCTTACTCCACGGCTGCTGTCTCTGACTCTGCTGGGCAGTGAAGCCAAGTAAGAATGAACCAAAAGTGTTCATTGAATGATGGCTCCATGCTATCTCTAGGCAGGGCAGATTTTAAGCTGATTTCCTTGTGGGCATATTCAAGCGATCTCCAGAGGACCACCTCCCTCTCTCTCCCCCACCCTCCCCTCCCTCCTCCCCACCACCACCCAGACACATCTGATTGGCATTCCTTTGATGTGGGCAGTGACCCTCCCGATCACTTTCAGTTTCTGCCCCTTCTTGCCTCAAGCAGGTTCCCCTCTTCCGGCCATGCTACTCTTGGGGGGCAGGATCCTATTAAAAACAAGCCCAGATTGATCTTCCTGTTGTCAGGCCTGCATGCAGGATCCCATGCACTTTTAGAGGGAATGCAGTTACTTCTCGCACTTTTAGAGGGAATGCACTTACTTGTCGGCAGAGTTGGTCTCCCTTGCCCGCGTGTGACTCTAGGATCTCTTCAGGCTGCTGGAGTGCTCTAAAGAGGTTCCTCTCACTAGATTTGGAGTGAGAGGACAACACCCTCCCTACCCCTCTCTCCTGATGGTCATGGTAGGGGTGGGATTTCCCAAGCACAGCTTTTTCCAAAATCTTCCATATGATACCTGTGCCTAAGTCTTCAGTCTTTCCATCCTTCTGTAGCCTCCATCTGGATGGGAGGTGGAAGAGCCCTACGACAGCTCCTCAAACTATTCCCTGGGAATCTGCATCTGACAAGCCATCTGGTGGCCGGCTCTGCTGCAGATACCCTATCTTGGCACCTCCGGGAAGCACCTGTGATCCCCAGCACCTCTGACTCTGTTGTACTTCTTTTATTTACTTATTTATGCAGTTATTTATCTCACAGATATTTATTCAGCATAAACTACGTGTTTAATTAAACCATTATCCCTGATTCTGGGAGAAGTAAAATAGTGAATTACAGTGCTGTGTACTGAGTGACAGGAGAAGGCAATGGCACCCCACTCCAGTACTCTTGCCTGGAAAATCCCATGGGCGGAGCATCCTGGTAGGCTGCAGTCCATGGGGTCACTAAGAGTCGGACATGACTGAGTGACTTCACTTTCACTTTTCACTTTCATGCACTGGAGAAGGAAATGGCAGCCCACTCCCGTGTTCTTGCCTGGAGAATCCCAGGGACAGAGGAACCTGGTGGGCTGCCATGGGGTCGCACAGAGTCAGACACGACGGAAGCAACTTAGCAGCAGCAGCAGCAGTACTGAGTGACGGCAACCTACAGGAAGAGATAGTTTAGAGGAAAGATCGGGAATTCTACGTTGGACTGGTTGAGACTGCCAAGTAAATATCCAACCGAATAAAGAGTTATTAATAGATTGTTGGTTTGGAGTCAAGATATTTGCTAGATGGATAAATGAAAGGGCTTTGGCACATAGGTAGTAGGTGAGGCTGTGGGAGAGCAGGAGATGCCTGGGGGTGGTGGGTATAATAAAGAGGGGAGAAAAGTGTCCAGATCACAATCACCAAGGCACATCAATCAACACCGGAGGGACAGAGGAAGAGTCAGTAAAGGAGACTGTGGGTGGATTCTGTGCCTGTTCTTAGCATATACTGGCCTAAACAGTTGTGACCCTAAATAAAACAGTGGAGTTTCCCTGAAAGCACACTGTTTTTGACTATGGTGGTGGAGCAGTGACAGTGAGGGCCAAGAATTTACTAGAGCTCTAAATTTCACTAAAGCTCCACAAGGGAACAACCCATAGGTCCTCGATTAAAAACAAATGCAGATCCTCAGGGTCGATGTGAGAGCAGGGTTCTCTGTGATGGGTTTAGGAGTCAGTTCCATCGTCCCTCAGTTGTTTCCCTTGGAGTTTTCTTATTGCCATCACCACCGCGTTGAAGTTGAGGTGGCTCTACTTCTTTCTAAAGTCCTGGCTTAAGCCAGAATATTTGAATTTATTATTATATACCAAGCAGTGTACTGGGCTTCCCTGGGCTCAGTGGTAAAGAATCCAATGCAAGAGATGCAGGTTCGATCCCTAGGTTGAGACGATCCCCTGGAGAAGGAAATGGCAACCCACTCTAGTATTCTTGCCTGGAGAATCCCATGGACAGAGGAGCCTGGTGGGCTACCGTCCACGGGGTTGCAAAGAGTCGGACGTGATGGAGCAACTAAACGACATCCAAGCACTGTGCTTAAGCACTGCAAATAGTAAACTAGAGGGAAAAAAATCAGTGCAATATTGTGTTAGGATTTTACTTCTTCACACTTATCTCAAATGCTAGCTTTCCTTAGGCAGTAGTTTCTAACTTTTTGTTAACCACAAAGGACTCCTTGTATTATTTTGTCCCCAAGGATCTTGAAATTCCTACAATATTATGTCAGATGAGATGAGCTTGTATGTATAAGTATCTACATACTGTTTTCATTTTAGTCTGGCATTTTCTTATACATGTTCAACTGTTATTAGAGCATTTTTAAAATGTTGAAAATAGCTTTCAGACTCTTCTTATTTTCAGAGCACCTAAGGATGCAGAGATCCCAGACTGGGACTTCTGGTCCTAAACAAATTGTTTTTCCTTCGTTGCCAGAGGGGTAGCTAACCATGTTGCAGTCAATCTTTTCTCTCTCTTTTCTCCAGCTCTCAATGCATCTGTTGCTAGCAGGCATGTTTTTCTAATGAAAATATTTCAGGTCCACCTGGAGTTAATTTAAAAACTTCACTCTCCAAGCATTTTGCTGAGAAAAGAATATCTGAATTTTGATCTCACCGTACCTAGCAACCAACACATCCAAATATACTTTCTGTTTCGAAGAACAGTGGCTAAACATTGTAAATATATTAGACTATAAGACAAAATGCATACTCCGAAAGTATGTAGTCAGATATGAGACTGAGTTCATAAGAATATTCTTATTTCAGTTCTTTTTTAAACCTCAGTTCTACTGATATATTGAACCAGATAGTTTGTGGGTGAGGGCTGTCCTGTATTATGTGGGATGTCTAGTAGCATCCTTATCCTCTACCCAGTAGGTTCCAGTCTCCAGATATCATCACTCTCCTGGGGGACAAAAATCACTCCTCATTGAGAGCTACTTACTGTATTTTATAATAAAGAGAAGAATCCACAAACCCCAAGACTGTTTTTGCCTTTAGAAGATATGTTCTTTTTGATGTTTCTAGACATATTCTTCACACATGGTAGACATTAAAATGTGAAAATATAATATTATCAGACTCCAACACTGAGTTACATTTTTTCCTTGTTTTTATGACTTCAAGGTGTGTCCTGACTTATTTGTGTCCATTATCCCAAACCCAGCTTTTAAAATCACATTCCTGTATGCATCTAGCACCTATAATGGGAAGTGGGGCTTCTCTGAGGTCTGGGTCCACAACACACCTGGGGTCTGCAAGAGGGCGCGTTCCCTTGCTGGAAATTTTTCAAGAAATTCGGCCACAAGAGGGAGCACTATTCCTATGCTTGCTTATTTATTAACTATTGTAACACATGTTTGTCCCACAGAGTTCAGCCATGCAGGGAGTTCCTAATACAGAAATCAGAAACACAGCTGGTATACTAGTTAGGATTTTTCAGAGAATTAGGACCAAAAGGATAAAGGGAGATTTATTATGAGGAATTGTCCCACACAATAATGAGGCCTGAGAAGTCTGCATGCTGGAGACCCTGGAAAGCCGGGGAGACAGTTCAGTCTGAGTCTGAGGCCTGAGAACAGCGGAGCCGATGCTATAAACGCCTGTCTAAGGGCAGGAGAAAATGAGAGTAGACGTTCCGCTTGAATAGTAAGGTGGCGGGGCGTGGGAGGGGGGGGAGGTGAATTCTTTTGCTTTTTTTTTCCTAATCAGGCCCTCAGTGGATTGAGTGACACCCACCCACATTGGGGAGAACAATTTACTGAGTTCATTGATTCAAATGCTAGTTTCACTTGGAAGCACCTTTGAAGATGCCCAGAAATAATGTTTAACTTCTGTGTCCTGTTTCAAATTGGCAAATAAAATCAACCACCATAACTAGTTTACACATCAAGAATCTAACCACATCTGTAGTTTTAAAATCTAAGCTCAGACCCTCTTGCCATTTCAATTATTTTTTCAGTTATACTTTTTGAAACTAGTAGTGTAAGATAGCACTAGAATGCCTGTGCTAGCCCAGCTTCAAGATCTAAGCAGCAGCCAAGTCAGCAACCAGAGATATCAGAGGTTTACAGGATGGGGTAGCTTACATGACTGAAGCAAGGTCCTAAAGCTGTATCCCACTGTGTGTTGTGGAAGAGGGACAGGATCTGGTGGCAGTCTTCACTCTTGGGGGGAAGGGAAGATTACCAGTTATAGGGGTTATTAGTTATTACCAGTTGGGCTTATTAGTTGCCAGGGAAATCAGCAGAGGGGCATGCCCCTCACTGCCCTTTTGATAAGCTATCAATAACTGGGGCTTGGGGTAAGTTCCTAGGAAGGTCAGTCATGTGAATAGGGTGTAGGTGGGACTTCCCTGCTGGCCCAGCATTAGAGAATCTGCTTGCAATGCAGGACACCTGGGTTTGATCCCTGGGTCCAGAAGATCCCCTGGAGGAGGGCATGGCAATCCACTCCAGAGTTCTTGCCTGGAGAACCCCATGGACAGAGGAGCCTGGCAGGCTGCAGCTCTTAGGGTCGCACAGAGTTGGACATGACTGAAGCGACTTAGCAGCAGCAGAAGCAGGCCCCAGTGGGGCCAGAGAGCAAGAGAACAGCCATCTTGAGTGGCCTGTCCATACACCCCTGTAGATGAAAGATTGCAGCACCACACAGACGTTTTAAAGGATTTCTCAGAATAAAAGTGCTAGAACTACCATCTTTGGAGAAAACACATAATGAATGTCTGATAACTGGTGCAGTCTCCACCCTGATGTACTAATTATGCTGCTGCTGCTGCTGCTAAGTCGCTTCAGTTGTGTCCGATTCTGTGCGACCCCATAGACGGCAGCCCATCAGGCTCCCCCGTCCCTGGGATTCTCCAGGCAAGACCATTGGAGTGGGTTGCCATTTCCTTTTCCAATGCATGAAGGTGAAAAGGGAAAGTGAAGTCGCTCAGTCACGTGCGACTCTTAGCGACCCCATGGACTGCAGCCCACCAGGCTCCTCTGTCCATGGGATTTTCCAGGCAAGAGTACTGGAGTGGGGTGCCATTGCCTTCTCCAGTACTAACTATGGGTGTATTGAAAAGGTATTTAATATAAAGGAACAATTAAAAAAATTGTATAAACATTCAGCATCTGTCAAAATGTTTACAGTTCTGGCTTGTGAAGGTAATAGACCTTATTCTGTATTCTTTCATAAAATAAATCTACGTCACACTGTCATGTGCTTGAATTGGCTCCAGGCAATAGCCAAGAATGATATGGCAAATTTGGTGAAAATTTACTCTCAAGAAATTTAAAAGTAGGGGAGATAGAGTTAAGTAGAGGTAAAACCTTGCATGACATGGTGTATAATTTGTTAAACTTTATCATCTAATTTTTTTAAAGAACTGAGCTTGTAGTTCTTACACGCTCTGCCAGTACTAAGGGAAGGCATGTTCGGATATGAATCATCTAGAAAGATGTTAGAACTTAAGCACACTTTTTCAGGAATGCTGGGCATGTTCTAGACCTTTCCCAGTTTACCAGACCTGGAAGTGAAGTTCTGAAACTGACAGACATGCATCCAGACATTTTTAATATAACCCTAATGCCTAGGGAAAGGTCTCCCAGGATCCAGCTTATAATACAGAACAGCATGATTGAAGTTTACCAGAAAGTGTAGGGGTTGGCTTTCGTATTTAGCTGATGGTGAATTGGCTAAACACCATTTTTGTTTCATCCTCACTTCACAGATGCAAACATGGTGGGGAAAAAATGTGCATCTTAAGTACAAGCCATATGATGGTTTTTGTTTCTTTTTTCCTCTCCCTTCTGGCCTGAGTAAAATTTCTGAACTTGTTTTTGTCATTTGTCTCTTTCAGACTAAATTTGAGTTAATCATGGGAAAAAATTAGTTAGGCGGGGTTCAGGGTGTGCTGAGAGGGGCATGGCAACCCACTTCGTATTCTTGCCTGGAAACAGAGGAGCCTGGAGGGCTACAGTCCATGGGGCCGCAAAGAGTCGGACACGACTGAGTGACTACGCACAGCACAGGGTGTGCTGGGTTAATTCATCCTTGTTTTTAGACACTGTGCTGTCTGCAAGGCTCAAAAGATCCTAGTTCTCCAACCAGAGAGTGAACCTGGGCCCTCAGTACTGAGAGTGCATAGCTCTGACCACTGGACCACCAGGAAACTCCCTGGGGTCTTCTTAGGAAAAGTTTTTACTGCATTTTAATTTAAATGGTATTTAAATCTTGTTCTCTGTTCACACGGATGTTTTAAGTGCTTTTCAGATCTGCACTCAGTACGGTTTTGATCTACTATTTGAACATGTCATTGGGAAGTGATCAAATAAATAGGTCATAAAACGGAGAGCTGAAAAAATGTTATATTGTGCAATCACTGAAACTTCAGTAGTTTATAACTAAGTTAGAAATCGATATATGTGAATAAAAAACATTAGGGCATCTAGCCTCAATAATGCTATCCTCTATGGCGTGGAGTGTGTGCTAAGTTGTGTCCGACTCTTCTGTGACCCCATGGACTGCAGCCCGCCAGGTTCCTCTGTCCATGGGATTCTCCAGGCAAGAATACAGAGTGGGTTGCCATTTTCTTCTTCAGATCCTGCTGACCCACGTCTCCTTCATTGGCAGATGGATTCTTTACCACTGAGCCACCTGGCTTTTATGCTAGTCATGGTCTTATTGAGTGATAAAAATTTTTAAGTTAGAATTCCCAAACTTTAAATAACATCAGAACATCATAGTTTCCTAATGCAGCTGTTTCCACTAATTCAGAAACCGAACTGCAGTTAACCAGTAACTTCTGTATTAGTGACATAATTTCCTGCAAAATTGTTCCTTTGTAATGGTTAACTTCTCTCTTGCTTGTTCACAGCAGGGGGTAGTTTTCCTTCATTAAAATCTTGTATTTATTATAAATACCACATTTGACCCTCAAAAACCAAACCCTCCCCAGGTACTAAGAGATAGTATTGTTTTACCTCAGTAATTATCAGCAACCTAAGGAAAATCCTTTAAAATGCTGAAAAAGTTGTTAGTTCAAACTAGACATCTAAGATTTCTCCAGCAGTAACCTTTTAATGACGAGAGAGGCAGGCACTTAGCCACTGAAGCTCACTTGGTGGTGTTAAAGGACGGCGATTTTCACTTTGTTATGAAGAAAAAGGAAAGAAAAGAGAACTGAGTTTATGTAGAATTACAATCTGTGGAGAAATGTAGTCTGTTAGTAGTGTGAAAATATGAAAGAAACCCCTGGAATGTTGGAGACAGAACTAACCAACTTTCATTGTTCTTCTATTGCTCCAAATCTGAGGTATAAAAGGATTAGTGTGGTTGACCAACAAAAGAATTAACCTTAGGTGAGCATTATTCTACTTTTCACTTTAGTGAAATCTAATAATAACGTGGAGAGACAGTAAGCTAGTCAGAGACCAGAGTACTTTGAATTCTCTGGGGTGTGGGAATCTGTGGGAAGACATTAACTGATTACTAAGTTTGGCTTTATTTATTTTTAATTTATTTCTTTATATTCAAATATAAATATACTTATTTTAAATTTATTTATTTATATTTAAATTTGTTTGATTGGGGCTTCCCAGGTGGCGCTAGTGCTAAAGAACCCACCTGCCAATATAAAAGACAAAGATGGAGAAGATCCCCTGGAGGAGGGCATGACAACCCACTCCAGTATTCTTGCCTGGAGAATCCCATGGACAGAGGAGCTTGATGGGCTACAGTCCATGGAGTTACAAAGAGTCAGACACAACTAAAGCAACTTAGCACACACACATATTTATTTTAAAAATATCAATTCTGACTTATGTAAATAAGATAGTTATACCCAGTTACTTACTGGGAAATAGAAAAACAAACTTAGTTTGGCATAGTGAAACCATTCTTAAAGTATTTGCTGGTTTGTAGCATCAAGCTGAAGAAAATGAGTTAACAATTTTTATTAACTCGGCATCAAAGGGAGTCTTGCTCCTGTTGAGAGTGACAAAAATCATTTAAGTTGAAGGGAATGGAGAATTGTCTGAAGTGTTGAAAGGATTTTGAGCTTAAGTTACCTAGGTTTGTGAAAGCTTTATTTTTCTCCCCATAGTTGGACAGTTAAATCAGCATGGAAGAGAAAGTGCTTTGTTTAAACAGCTTTTCTGTTCTAAGAATCAAAGTATCACAACAGACTCCTTGTAGGAGAGAGTAGATTGTGTTGTAAATGGAATTACTTAAGAGTATCAACATTACATCTGCTCCCAGCTGTCCTGCAGGCAAGCAAAGTCAGGCTAGCAGCTTCTTACACCTCCCACTGAGGCAGAAATCCTTTCAAAAGCGAAGCTCTTTGCTCTCATCCTCAGTTGTCATAACTGATCGAGTCTCCAAGGGGTTCTGGTTTTCTGTAAAATACTGTAGTACCTCGTTCTTTAGTTTCCAGAAACTCTAGTGTATAAGAACAAAACAAATCGGTGATACAAATGATGTATATTGCCAACAGATACACTGAAACAAATCAAAGCGTGAGTAAATTTGGTAATGACTTGACTGAATGAATTGGAAATCACTGCAGTTCAAATTGTGCTATATCCCTCACTGGTGCCTCATGCTGCTGAGCAAGTATTTAAAGACTTGTTGACACATTTGATGGTTAGTGTTTTCCATCCATCATCAGCTTTAAACTCAGCTTGAGTTTAAACTAAGACCTGTGTGTGCTAAATCACTTCAGTCGTGTCCGACTCTGCGACCCTATGGACTGTAGCCTGCCAGGCTTCTCTGTCCATGGGATTCTCTAGGCGAGAATGCTGAAGTGGGTTGCTGTGTCCTCCTCCAGGGGAATCTTTCCAACCCAGGGACTGAACCCATATCTTTTACATCTCCAGCAGTGGCAAGTGGGTTCTTTCCCACTAGCGGCACCTGGAAAGCCCAATAGATGTCAGCTAGATGTTCTTTAGAACAATGTGTAAAACAGAGTGATGGTTTGCCAGAGTTAGCACTACTTGATTTGCAAATAATGTATGTTATGAGCTTAATTGTATACTTTCTTAGAAAGTCATATTTTGAAGTCCTAAGCCCCATTCCCTCAGAATGTGGCTCTGTTTGGAGATCTTTAAAGAGATAAGTGGGGCTTCCCTGGTGGCTCAGAATCTGTCTGCTAATACAGGAGACCTGGGTTCAAGATCCCTGGATTGGGAAGATCCCTTGGAGAAGGAAATGGCAACCCACTCGAATATTGTTGCCTGGGAAATCCCATGGACTGGAGATTGACAGGCTACAGTCCATGGGGTTGAATAAGAGTCAGTCATGACTGAGTGACTAAAGAATATAACAACAAAAGAGGCAATTATCATTAGGGTGAGTCCTAATCCGATACGTTTGGAATACTTTGAAGAAGAGGAAATTAGCGCACCGAAGGTGGAGAAAGGACAGAATATTGACTACATAAATGAGAAACAGAGCTTTGCCCAGAGTAGGTTCTGAGCTAGTATTTGATAATGAATGAATGAATGCGTTAGGCAGCTAAGGTCCAGGTCAGGAGATTAGAGAGTCAGAATGGGCAGCGTCATTTAAAGTAACTGGTAAGAAGCCAGGTAATGGTGTGATTTCAGGCAATATCCCACTGAGAGTGGCTTCAAGTTGATTCCACAGGGGAGCTGTGACGTGTACTTTATGCTTTAGGATTAACTCGACCTAAAGCAAGGGAGGTTGGCTTTCATACTCTTCACTGGTCTGTCACAGGTTGAGGGTATGTGTGGCGTGGTGGTAGGTGACAGATGGAGGTGGGGGTGGGGAAGGGTAAACTCTCAGGCATTCCAGCTCTCAACAGTCCAAATGCTGCTGCTTCAGGAGCCCAAGATTGCCTGCGAAGCAGTCACAGGTATGGCACATAGAAGTCAAGGGTAGGACACATGGGGTCACAGGGATCCGAGAGGAACTGGGCTGAGCGCTGATACTGTCCACCTTGGGGTAGTGGTGCAAGTGGCCTTGAGACTAAACCCTAAGCAGGACTGTTTCTCTCTGGTCTGTTACATTCTACTGCAGGCGTGCTATGTCGCTTTACTTGTGTCTGACTCTTTGCGACCCTATGGACTGCAGCCCACCAGCCCATGAGATTCTCTGGACAAGAATGCTGGAGTGGGTGGCCATGTAGCACTGCAGGGGATCTCCCCGCCCCAGGGATCGAACCTGCATCTCTTACATTTCCTGCATCGGCAGGCGGGTTCTTTACCACTAGCACCACCGACTTGACTGTTATATTCTACTGAGTTTGGCCAAACTTTGTATGTGTAATATCTAAAATTGTCCACACTCATTTGCACATGAGAAGAAGAAAGATTTATCTTTAAAAAAATGAGATATTTATTTGGTGCATACTATGTGTCTTCCCTGTAGCTCAAACAGTAAAAAACCTGCCTGCAATGCAGGAAACCAGGGTTTGATCCCTGGATTGGGAAGTTCCTCTGGAGAACGGAATGGTAATCCACTCCAGTATTCTTGCCTGGAGAATCCCATAGACAGAGAAGCCTGGCAGGCCATAGTCCGTAGGGTCTCAAAGAGTCGGACACAAAGTGTCAGACACTTCTGTAAACACTATGGATTCATCATTATCTCTTTTAATCCTATATGGGTAGTGTTTGGTTGTTCATTTTATAGATGAGGAAACTAAGACTTAGAAAAGTAAAGTAACAGAGCCTCTGTCACCAGAGCCCTGGTGACATAGCTACTAAGTGATGGAGCCAAGATTCAAAACCAGGATTTAAGTATCATGTATAAATAAAACCATACAACCAATCTACTTTGTAATATATTGGCATTTTCAGTGAAGCAAGTTAAAATCCATCTTGAGACCATCCTTGTGAGATGGATACAACTCTTTCCTAAATCTGACATGTTTATTGACTCCAGTGAATTTGACTGGTTGGAAACCTCACGCGATTTTTTTCTTCCTTGCTGTGAAATAATTGTCCAGAGACAGGGGAATTCTCCAGGTGGCTAGTTAAACGCCTCCAGAAGGCATAAAGGGCATTGATGAATCCCTCTGAGGATTTCTGTAGTTTACAAGTGGCCTTATTGGCCAAAGAATCTCATTAATCATACCCCTTAGAATGAGATATCCAGAAGTGGCATGTGTGAAGCAAGCATAAAGCAGATGTGATCTGCATCTCAGAATCTCCACATGAAACTCTCTAATAGAGAGTTGTTTATCCTTGATCCTTGGCTTAGGAAGATCCCCTGGAGAAGGGAAAGGCTACCCAGTCCAGTATTCTGGCCTGGAGAATTCCACAGAATGTATAGTCCATGGAGTTGCAAAGAGTCGGACATGACTGAGTGACTTTCATTTATCTTTAAAAAAAAACAAAAACCAACCCACACTGAAATTTAAAACAGTTACTCTCTTGCCTTTTTCAGCATTACTAGGTTCTATTAATTGTTTTGCATGTACCTCTCCTCCTTACTTTCAGCGTCTCAAACCCCTATATTTTCTCAGGTTGTATCAGGTCAGGGGGTGAAACTGGTCAAAATGATTAAAGCACAGCCTGGCAGGCTCTTGCTTCCTATGAAACATACATGTGCAGCCCCATAACTGTCCCCCCGAAACTTCCCCCAGTTACTTTTAGGAGTTCCTAGGGAGTGAGTTCTAAGCCTGTCCAGTCTCTGCATGGCCTTGGTTCCCTGCTGGAGCTCCTTCCTTTTGGTATTCTTTCCTGCTGAGGCCTCTACTGCTTGTGAAGCCAGGTACCGCCACCTGGGTACCATCACCTCAACAGGGTGATGCTGTCTCTTGCCAGGTCCCAGAGCCATGGATGCTATGTTACAGCCCACAGGGTCAAGGGAGGCACTGCCAAGGTGACTTTGCTCCCTGCACGAGCATGCCTTCTTCTCCATCTCCCTTCCACATTACATTTTGCAGATAGCATAAAAGAAGAGCTGTTTGTGCTCAATGCTGTATATTTCAATTTACAGTGAAATACTGATGGCAAGTTTTGCTAATAGCCACGTCCAATTCCCTGTAATGATTACATGGGGACTGGAACCTGGCAGATGAGATGCTAAACTTCAGATTGCCCCTCTCCCACCAGCTAGCCTTTGTTACTGGGTTGACTTCTCTTACAGTCTTTCACTTTAGGATGAATTTATTTTCAAGTGATGCCTCAGTGTTTCCTAAGGATACATTCCTGGTGGGTCCAACCAGACGCACTTAGATATATGCGAATCCCTGTAGGGGACACAGTGGAGACCTGAGCTAGGACACCTTCCTTTCTCTGCCGCCTCCCTTGCTCCCTTCCTTTCTCTCTCCTACTGCCTTTTCTCTCTTTACACACACACACACACACAAACACACTATGCATCTGCTCAACTCTATGCCAGGCACTGTTCTAAGTACTTCATATGGAGCAGTCAGAGATCTGACAATGGGCCACTCTCCTGAACATTCTGCAGAGTGGCAAGTGCTACAGACGGGAGACAGAAGGTGTGCTGTGACCTACAGTGACTAAAGGATACTCTGCATAAGGCTATCAGGGAAGGCCTCTCTAATGAGGGGAACATGGCTCAGTGGTAAAGTATCCGCCTGCCAATGCAGGAGACACAGGTTTGATCCCTGATCTGGGAAGATACCCTGGAGCAACTAAGCCCACTGAGTTCAGTTCAGTCGCTCAGTCGTGTCCGACTCTTTGTGACCATGGCCTGTAGCACGCCAGGCATCCTTGTCCATTACCAACACCCAGAGCTTGCTCAAACTCATGTCCATCAAGTCGGTGATGCCATCCGACCATCTCATACTCTGTCGTCCCCTTCTCCTCCCTCCCTGTGGCACAACTAAGCCTGTGTGCCACAGCTGTTGCGCCCGTGCCAAGAGCCCGGGAACCAAAACTACTGAGCCCACATGTGGCAAGTACTGCTCTGCGCCCTAGAGCCTATGCTCCACGACCAGGGAAGCCAGCGCAATGAGAAGCGCGCACACTGCAACAAAATGCAGCCCCCGCTCGCCGAAACGGGAGAAAAGTTCATGCAGCAATGAAGGCCCAGCACGGCCATAAATAAAAAAATTAAAAAGGAAAAAGAACCGAGCAACATCCTTTCCTCTATTAAAAAAGAAAGACACACCCATACTTAAAAACCTGGTACCTAAGCAGTCTGTGCAGAGAAAATGGCAGTACTTATACCTTTATTTATGGCAACCCACTCCAGTTCTTGCCTGGAAAATCCCATGGATGGAGAAGCATGCTAGGCTACAGTCCATGGGGTTGCAAAGAGTCGGACACGACTGAGCCACTTCACTTCACATACCTTTATTTACTGTATGTTATCCTCTTAGAGAGCACCTCTTGTCCCTAGAGATGCACAAAGTGGGATTGTACCCTGAACCCACTCCCAGGTGATCTGTTCCCCTCACCCAGGTAGCACGCTGGGGTTCTTCTTGTCATGCTGTGAGGGACCCTGACTCCCAGGGCCCTCAGCTGGAGGGAGCCTCCGTAGGTCCCTCCTGGGGTGCAGCCATACTCCCAGCTCACCTGCACACTCTAATGGGGCCTCTGGGCATATGGTTTTCAGAGTTTCTAACCTCACACCACAGGGAGGGGAGCTTCAGGGATGTCCCAGCCCAGGCGCAGGATCGTGGTGAGAAGGAGTGGAAGTCCACATCCTGCTTATTCTCAGGGAATTCCAGATGCCACAAAGTTCAGTGCGAAACGTTGAACAGCGGGGGTTTCTCCAATCACTGTGGGCCATTTCCGACAGAGCAGGAGTATAGAACTTGGATTCCCCGAGATGGCTCTGAGCAGGAGGCTCTGAGATTCCTCAGAGTGGACACTGGCCACCACAGGCTGGGCCTCCTCTGGCAGCCTCTGATTCCTCCTGGCTTCTGAGACTCTGCCATCCAGCATCACTGACCTTCACCCCAGGCTCCCCCCACAGACACAGGCCTCCCTAGCCACCTTCTCCCAGGCCAGGCCTGGGTCAGAGATGACTGTCTGCCCTTCGGATTCTTTCCTAGCTTATTTCTCCACCTTGTCTTTGCTTTTATCTTCTTTTCCTCATGAAGATCCCTTTAACTTCCTTTCCAGCTCTTCACTATATCACATCCAGTCAATTCTTCATGGCCCACCTCAAGACTCATCTTCCCTGGGAGGCACCATCCAATGGCTATTGCTCCCATTCATCTCTTCTTTGCTGAATGCCCACAAACACTCCTTCCCAGGTGGCGGTAGTGGTAAAGAGCCCATCTGCCAATGCAGGAGACATAAGAGACATGGGTTCGATTCCCAGGTCAGGAAGATCCCCTAGAGGAGGGCATGCCAACCCATTCCAGTATTCTTGCCTGGAGAATCCCATGGACAGAGGAGCCTGGCGGGCTACAGTCCCTGAGGATGCAGAGTCAGATAGGACTGAAGCGACTTAGCATGCATGCCCAAACACTCCAAATCTTCCTCTTCCGCCCCCCTCTTCCTTCTCTTACTTCCCTCCCCCACCCCTCCCCCTTTCTTCTCTCTCTTCCTTCCTTCTAAATACAAATTAGCCTATTTATTAATGTGACTGTTCCAGCTTTGAGCAAATGGGCTAGATGGGGGTCCATTCATGGAGGTAGGTAAGGATCTTAGGAAAAGAGATTTTGAGGAAAATGTGAGCTCCTGTGAGCATTCTAAGTCCAGACTGCCTTTTTGATGGTCTAAGGATGTTGTCCAGGAGAAAGGATGGGCTGAGAACCACCTTCTACTGACTTGCAAGACTCAGTGGTTAAATTTCCAGGAATTTTAAACACGGTCATTATTAAAAATTAAATTGCATAAATGTACAATGAAATAAATAAACAAAGATAATAATGACTCAAAACTTATCATCACTTCCATTTTACTATTATCTCCGAGGTTAGATGTCTATTGGGCTTCCCAGGTGGCTCAGATGGTAGAGTGTCTGCCTGCAATGCAGGAGACCTGGGTTCGTTCCCTGGCTCAGGAAGATCCCCTGGAGAAGGAAATGGCAATCTACTCCGGTATTCTTGCCTGGAAAATTCCATGGACAGAGGAGCCTGGTAGGCTATAGTCCATGGGGTCGCAAAGAGTCGGACACAACTGAGCAATTTCACTTTCCTTTCCTTTCCTTAGATGTCTGTTGCATCTGTATGGAGGAAATACCATACCTATGACTACACACTCATGCCTCCAGGGATGTCAGATTGGAGCTGGAAATTGGCCCGGTTTGTGCTTCTAAAACTACAAAAGTTGGCAAATGTTGTGAATCAAGGCCTTCCCCACTCTGCAAACCAGTAGTTAAACATTTATCAACATATCACTGTCTAAGAGGCAACTGGATAAATGAGTCCAGGCTCAGGAGACAAACCTGGGCTAGAGGTACTGTTGGGGGAGGCATTAGAATACAGACATGGGGCTGCCTCCTGGGCTGGCGACAAGGGTTCACGCTTGGAAGATCCTCGTGCTTAGTTTATTGTTCTGGTGCTGCCATCTTGAAGTTTTGAATTTTTGAACGAGAGGCCACGTGTTTTTATTTTGCTCTGGGCTGGTATGGGTATGGGAACAGGGAGGTTTAAGTGGTCTGGGGGTTGCTAGACTTATTGCCATTCTCCAAAAGTGATTTTCTGTCCTATTTACCACTTGGCAGCACATCTTCACTGATATTTTCCTCTCAACTTGTGTATTCTTAACAATCCTTTTAAAAAAAATTATTTGGCTGCATTAGGTCTTTGCTGTTGCCTGTGGGCTTTCTTTAGTTGTGGCTGTCCATTTCTAGAGCGTGGGCTCAGTAATTGCGGTGCACAGGCCGATTCTTCCTAGAGCAGGGATCGAACCTGTGCCCCCTGCACTGGCAGGCGGATTCTTAACCACTGAACCACCAGGGAAGTCCACCCTGTATTCTTCACAACCAGCTCACAAAATTTCCTTCCTCTATTTTCCCTCTGTATTCTTCTCTTCTCTTTGGTCTTTTGAAAACTGTTAACTTTCAAGGCATTGATGTATTAAGTAACTTTACTTAATAACATTTCTGCCCCAGATTGCAGTGTCCCGTACATTCATCTCTCAGATGGTTATGTCATGGTGGTTAAAGTGGTCCTGACATCACAGAAAACTGGCTTTGAATTTTCCCGTGTGACCTGAGGCTTCTCTACTTCTGTTTCCTCATCAGAGGAAAGAATGTTTACCTCTGAAGGCTCTGAACATTAAATGAGATAATCTATCTAAAGCGCCTCACACAATGCACATGATACGTGTTCAATTAATGGTAGTTATTATGACCATACTTTTTATTCATAGATGAAGAATTAGGTACGGCCTGTAATGATATTTGCACGTGACACATAGTACTGATGTCTTAGGAGGGAATAGGGGAACATTGGCAGAGACGAGCTGGAAGATTTCACCTTTTTAAATAACATTTTCTTGTTCCACAATATATATGTCCCAGAGTAGCTTGGACAAAGCACCCCTTTACTGAAGCTCTCACCCAGCCTCCCTGTCCCAGGAGCTTCTTAACCCGCAAGTTCAGTTCAGTCGCTCACTTGTGTCCGACTCATCCATACACGGATCCAACCGACACAAACAGCATGGATGTAGGCTCCTTTTCTTGCTATAGAATTACACACGCACATGGTAGGGACTCAAAAATGCTAGGTTTTTCTCTACACCGCTGTATCCCCCAACTTCTAGCACAGCGCCAGGCACCCAGCAGGCGTCGGTTTATAGAGTGACAGCTTGATACTGCGACCCGGGCTTCCTCTTCTTCCCCCCAAAACACTCACTTTTTCGAGTCGCTCCCGGACGCCGAGGGCAAAGCCCAAAGGATCCGCGAGCGCGCCAGGCCTACTTTGCCGACTTCGCTCCCTGCGCAGGGCTGCAGTTACTATGGAAACGGCGGGAAATAACAACTCCGTTCCCCCTGGGATGAGGGAGGCCCGCAGAGACAACGGCTGCGGGAGGAACAGCAGCAGCGACGCGCGGCCCCCGGCGAGTTCACCGCGGTGCCAGCCGAGCCGCAGCGCCGTGCCCCCGCCCCACCCCCACCCCGCCCTCCTGTGTCGGTAGGTACCCGGGCCGCGGGCGCCTCCCGGGGACCTTGCTTTTCCCCAACCCCCGCCACCTTGGGACTTGATTGCGCGCTCCTGTTCGCTGCGTTCAAAGGATGCCCACGGGAGCTTCGCTGGGGGCGGCGCAGGTCTTGGCTGCGGGAGGGGCGGCGGCGAGGGGTCTCGGACGCTCGACTCTCCTCTATCTAAGTGCACTTTAGGCATTTATTTCCCAGCGAGGAAAAAGCTGGGCAGTTTCAGCGCAAACCCTAATTACTTGATTTCGGGAACAAACAGGAGATTGAGAAGTGGGAGCCAGGAAAGAAGTTTCGGCAGATTTATAATTATATAGTTCGTGCACGTGCTCTGTGTTCCCACCTCTCTCCCACCCGGGCGCACGCAGTCTGCCTGTTTCCCGCCCCCGGCGCAGCTCCGGTGCAGAGGTGGTTACACCTTGATTCCGCCGGTAGCGAGAGAAACAGGTGTGTGCGCGCACGGCGAGCGCTGATTGGTGGTGCAGACTCGGGTGAACCACTTGAACGTGCCCGGTGAGTCCTGCAGCGGCAGGGTCTCCGCCCGGTGGACGCCTGGCGCGCGCGGTTGCTTCGCGGTGACCCGCGGGCTTGTCTGTTTCGCGTTCGTTTCAGGACGCGACCCCGCGCCGCGCGTGTGCGGTGAGGCCGCTGGGGCAACCGCGGTGCCTCCCCTCGGAGAAGCGAGCCGCGCGGGAGTCCCGAGGGGAAAATGAGCCGCACCAGTGCCAGGTCCGGGCACCTGTCGCAGCCGGTCGTGAAGAGCGTGCTGGTGTACCGCAACGGGGACCCCTTCTTCACGGGCCGCCGCGTCGTCTTCCACGAGAAGAGGGTGTCCAGCTTCGACGTCTTCCTCAAGGAGGTGACGGGCGGCGTCCAGGCGCCCTTCGGAGCGGTTCGGAACATCTACACCCCGCGGACCGGGCACCGCATCTGGAAGCTAGACCAGATCCAGAGCGGGGGCAACTACGTGGCCGGGGGCCAGGAAGCCTTCAAGAAACTCAAGTGAGTCCGTCTGTCCCCGCCGCCCATCGTTTCAGGGGTTGCTAAGGTGGAGAGGAGTAACCCCCATCTCGGTGGGCTCAGGGGCTGTGGCTGTGCGAGTTGGTGGCCCTCAAAGCTCCCGCTGCAGTTGCATTACAGGTTGAAAGCGTGGTTGGAGAAGAAAGCTCACTTAGGGAGCAGTAGGAACAGATTTTAAAGGTGTGATGATGGATGAGAATCTTTTAAAAAAAAGTATTCAATGACTAGCTATTTGGAAAGAGTAGCACATACGTCATGTTAGATATTTCTCATTTCATGTTCTTTTCCCACTTTTTTCTTGGGACCTATCATTTTATTTTTAATTTTGATTAGAGTATAGTTGATTTACAGTGTGGAAATCTATCAATTTAGTTGAAATAATGTTCTTAAAAATGACTCGGAAAAACTGGATACTGAAATGTCACCAGCACTTTCTCCTCACTGTTGAAATTCTTTAGACTTCCATTCCGAGCAGAACTGACCACGCCCCACTTTGTGCTGCCCCTCCTCCCACCACCTGTACATTAAGGCGATTGCCTTGATGCTTGGAAAAATTTACTGGCTTGCTATATTTGTCTGTAAGCCTGTCACCAGATGCTTGATGGTTAAATTTTGAAGGACAGGGGTCGTTAGTGATGCTTGTCCCCAGTTCCTGGCTGGGAGCTCACTTACTGTGGGTGTTCAGTGCATTGGCAAACTGTGCCTTTGGTCTGTGAAGGGAACAGAGATAAGACACAACTTGTTATTTTGGAGGTTACAGTCTAACAGGAGATAGACTATGTGCACACCAGTAATTTTAATGCAAAGTACAAAGGGGTGAGTGCAGTTAGAAAAGTAAAATTATATGGGAGTTGAGAAAAGTTATTCCTCGTGGGGGTGGGTACTGTGGGACAGTTAGAATCTAATATTCCATAGTGGTTTTTTTTTTTTTTTTGCAGTTTTACTGAGGTAGATTTCACATAACATAAACCACAGTGGTTTTAGTATATTCATAGAGTTTTGCAACCATCCCCACAAACTAATATTAGAACATTTCCATCACTCCCCGAAGAAATCCTGTACCTTCCCAATTTCCCCGTCTCCCCTTCCTCTGGTAACCACTGATCAGTAGTGATTAGTTTCTCTGTCTCTATGGATTTGTCTATCCTGGGCATTTTATATACAGGCAGACCTTGCAGATATTGCATGTTCTATTTCAGACCACTGCAGTAGTGCAATACAGCCAGTCACAGGAGTTTTTTGGTTTACCAGTGTATATAAAAGTTGTGTTTAAACTATACTGCAGTCTGTTATGTGTGCATATGTCTAAAAAAAGTACATGCCTCATTTAAAAAATATTTTATTGCTAAAAAATGCTAACCGTTTTCTGAGCTTTTAGCAGGTCGTAGTAGTAACATCAAAGATCGCTAACCACAGATCACCATAACAAATACACTAATATAAGAAGTGTGTAATATTGTGAAAATTACCAGAATATGACACAGAGACCTGAATTGAGCAAATGCTGTTGGAAAAATGGCACTGATAGGCTTGCTCTATTCAGGGTGGCCACAAACCTGATTCAATTTGCAGAAAACCACAATATTGGTTAAGGGCAATGACACAAGGTCTGCCTGTAAAAGTAGTCATATGTGACTGTGTGTGTTTCTGTCTTCCTTCACTTAGTATCATGTTTTAAAGGCCCATCACGTTGTAGTATGTATCAGTACTTCCTTCTTTTCATGACTGAATAATATTGTGTAATATAGCTATAGCACATTTTGTTATCCTTTAATCGATTGAAGGATATTTGGTTGTTTCACTTTTGGCTATTATGAATAATGCTGCTATGAACAATTATGCGTAAGTTTTCATTTCTCTTGGGTATATACCTAGGAGTGGAATTGCTGGATTGTATGATAACTCTGTAGTTAACCAGCCCCCCCCCCCCCCCGTAGTTTTTAATGTATTTTAATTAAGTCACCTTGGGCCTCTGGATGGCCAAAAAATCTTTACCATAAAATCTGTGCTTGTGAATTCTGGTTTTAACTGTATAGAACTATTTCCCTAAATATCACTAAATTTGTGTAATATAGTGCCCATGTGTTTGTTTAGGTTGAGTTCTAAGTGTTCTGCTTTTTGTTATGCCAGATATTCTTTTTATGGGAGGTGAGGGATGAATTTAGCTTTAATTTCCCTTCTCTGAAACCTCCTTTAGTATGCTTTGTCTAACTTTCTTAGAAAAGCGCTAAATGAAACTATGTTTCAAAGAAACTTAGAACTTAAAACTGAGAATCAGGAGACTTGAGACTGAGCCCTTTATTAGCTCTGTATCGTTGTGTAGTTCAGTTGATAATCCTTGTGAATGATCAGTTTCCTAATACAGAAAAGGAACATAACCATTCCTACCTCAGAGGGTTATTGTAGAAAGTAAATGCTGTGGATGTGAAGGTGTTTTGTAAACACCAAAGTGTTCTATGAAGGCAAAGCATCTCGGTGTCCAGGCTCTTTCATCATATACTTCATTAATTTTTAAAGTTAAATAACTTTCATATAAAGCAATTTCATGGGGATGGAAACCTGCTTCAGAATCTATTAACAGCTCAAAATTCAAGGCTCACTTTAATAATAATTCATATTCTCCTTTGTTTATTTAGCATTACCAACTCAAAAGATAAAAACATGTACAATTCCAAACCAAATAGAAAGTGCACTTCAAATCATTCTTTACACACACACACACACATACATATATAATAAGAGATTTACATGGCTATTTTTGCTTTTCACTCACACACAGAAACCCAGAGTTTGTTAAAACAGTGTCCATGGTTTATTTTCCATGCTGACAGATGAATAATTTATTTGTTAAAGTGGTAGTATCTATGATTATAGTGATAGAAGCCAAGAAGATTTAAATGCTGAATATATTTGCTGAATATACAACTAGCAGTTTTCAGTTGATATAACAAATTAGGAAACTGGCAGAACAACGGAAAATCCAAACATATTGAGGGTAATTCATGTTAGGTAGACCCCATGATGCTGGGTAAGATAGCCATGGTGGAAAATATTTTTCAAATGAAAGTGATCAACTTTCTTCTTGAATATCTTTTACTCATATTTCTTCTAAAATTTTTGAAACCATGATTAAACTTCAGGTAGCTATCAAACTGTTTATTTTATAGAAGAGACATCTAGAGATTGTTATTTTCCACAAAGTTTTCCTTATGCATTTTGGGAAGTTGATCCTATTGCATTAATCCGGTGGATCTGAGATGACTTTCCTGCACATAACAGTTAGAATGTGTTGTTATTTTGTCAGAAACCAGTCCCTGAAGATTTCCAAAAGACCCATTGTATGCTAAACAGAGGGAGAATTTGCACTGTCTTATGCAAGTAATAACTGTTAATGTAAGGGAAATAGATGATAATTTCTAGAGGCATAATTGACTGAAGCGTTCTATCCAAAAAACAACAAAATAAAACGTAGCCAAAATTAATTCTGATATAAGCTTTTTTGAGGGCGTCTCAGCAATTATGGTAGTTGAGGTAGAGAGTGTATCTTTCTATGGTTGTAAATTAAATGCTAGATTTATATTTATTTTTAATATTAAAACATTTATTTAGCACCTTCTGTGTATGAAGCACAATGGGACCAGATCACAGTGATGGATATATAGCTTGGAAGTTGACAAAGGTATAAAGCTTTTAGGTTGTGCTTATGGTATAGCTAAAGAATGATCAGTAGTTAATGTATATAGCAAATAGTAATGGAATAATAGGGGTCTCCAGAGGTTAACTAGTTCACCCATCTGTCTCTTAGCTGAACCAGAGCCTAAACCATCCCACATGGCTGAGCATTTCAGGATCATTAAAGTGCTCTCCTAGGGAAAAAGCTTTCTCAGCCTTTCACAGTTGTTACTCTAATGCATGGCATCTGTACGACTCTCTTTGGCCTAAAGTCTGTGATTCATAGAACCATTAAGGAGCTTTATACACAAACTGCTCTTTGTATTGAAATTGATATAAAAATGAGAAATAATGTATATGCAGTAAGTAGCTAGCCATTGTGTGGAAAAATGTTCCACAACAGAACTATGTATCTCTAAGGCTTCAATTTCATTCAAGTTTAGAGTAGACATGTGTCAGCTCTGAAAGCCATTCCTGTGACTCTCATGGCTTTAAATTAGTAGCGATTGACTTTTGCTTTTGGCTTAAGCATTTCCTATGGCTTGCTTTACTTCTTAATAATTTTAAAAAAGAAATTTACACAGCTGATTCAAAAGTAATAAAAAGACTCCTTATTCTTTTTATTCCCCCCAGTTACTTGGACATAGGAGACATCAAGAAAAGACCAATGGAAGCTGTGAGTACAGAGGTAATGCAAGTAATAGTAACAGCACCGCTTTGTGTTTCTCACGCTGTTGTCTTTTAGAGATTTGGATGGCATTCTGATCGTAAGAGATGAATTGTCTAATGTATATAAGTAGGACATTACATGCTTTAAGGCAAAGATAACTCTTCCTTTGGACCATTAGTGAAAACAAACAGGCCGAGTAGTTGTCCTCAGACATATAGGACAAGATACGACATGCTCTTATTCTCCCATTTTCTAGCTGTGTACTATCTGGTTGGAATCTGTAGGCGTTTTCCCTGTCAAGTGGGAAGAGACTGTTAGTAACCGTGATACCAGTCTTTGCCAAAACTACACCCTGCCCCCCGCCCCCCAAACGACTCCTGACAGCTCAGTGTCTGAAATGATCAGGATCACCCGATTGACCCGGAAGCTTTCAGGGGAGCATGTTAAGACTTGCTGTAATATCAGGAAAACACCTCCATTTTAACTGGCATTCAAGTTCACCTGAGCAGTGGTCACCAAAAACTGGCATGAAGACTGGCAATGAGCCTTGAGAAATAGGTGTTCCTAACACTACGTTCCCAGAGAAGGCAATGGCAACCCACTGCAGTACTCTTGCCTGGAAAATCCCATGGACAGAGGAGCCTGGTAGGCTGCAGTCCATGGGTCGAGAAGAGTCGGACACAACTGAGCGACTTCACTTTCACTTTTCACTTTCATGCATTGGAGAAGGCAATGGCAACCCACTCCAGTGTTCTTGCCTGGAGAATCCCAGGGACGGGGGAGCCTGGTGGGCTGCCGTCTATGTGGTCGCACAGAGTCGGACACGACTGAAGCGACTTAGCAGCAGCAGCAACACTATGTTCCAAGTAGCACCTGGGACCTCTAGTGGAATCATCCCTGGTGAGTATTCTACTGGATGGATTCTTAGCTCATGGATGAAAAAATAGATTAAAAGCAAAGTTAAGGCTACAGCCTTAACTGTCCCAGTGAGAGGGAAAAAAGATAGTTAAACCCAGACTGGGATTCTGTTCACCAGAACGGACTTCCCTCTCCCATTTTAACCCCCACATTGTTGATTGCTCCTGGTGGGTGTGTTCTGCCAGTGAAGAAATGGCTAATGGTGAAAGGAGGTCTTCCTCTTTCATAGTGCTGCGAAATATCTTCAGCGAAATATCCCCAGGGAATGTCCTCAGCTCTCTCCATTTCCTCTTATACTGTGTTTATGCCCAACAGGATCATATAGGTCTCTCTAGAAAAAAACACATAGGAAAATATTTTAATTGTGCAATATTTTTAATAACGTGAGGTTAAGTTCATTACTTAAATAATTTGCGAGAAGAGGTGGTAATCCCAGACATTGTTTAAGTAATTAATATTGTTTGTACTTTTGATTTTCAATGTGTGAAATGAATTGACCCAATGTGTGAGAAGCTGACACAATGTGTGAAAAGTTGAACATGAATGTGATAAGATTTATAGCTTAAAATAGACAAAAACAGAAAAATTTCATGCGGTTCTTTTGTTACAGGGAGAGAATGACCGATGGTTAGAATCTGTAGCAAGTAGTAAAAAAAAAGACATTAGGAAATTAGTTCTGGATATAATTTTGTTCGAAGGCCACACAACTGGTTGAAGTAAGTCACCTTGCTTGAGGTTGGTGACTAAAGCCGACTTTCTGCAATAGAATTTAAAATGTGTGAATTCCTAAAAAAAGTAGGAGTGTGTATTTATTCTGGATTCTAGTGCCTTTGATGAAGACATTATGCCTGGAAAATGCAAGAGGTGTGCAAAAAAAATTAGGAATATACTTAAAAAAAATATTAACCTTAACAGAAGAAGCATTCACAAGGACTCTATAGTTAATTAATTATTTGCTAATTGTTCTTCCACTTTGGAGCAGTAACTATTGATTTCTCTTTGGGCCAGTGCCCAGGGTACACAGACAAGGTTTTGATTTATGAATACACACGTTACATGTGACAAACCCACCTCTCATCTCCAACTAGATGTTAGCATCTCTCCCTGTTCTGGAACAACGCATCTCTCCCTCTTTATTTCTTACTGGTGATACCCACCCCTTCTTATTTCCTCTAACTTCGTGGGATATGCTGGAGCGTTTCCTGTCTCCATCCTTCCCCACACAGTCTTGCAAAGGGGAGCCAAAAAGAGACATTTTGAGGATGCAAAGGAGATGGGAGGAAAAGGTAAGAAACTGTGACCTTCAGCACTTTCCTTTACCTACCCAAGTCCCCCCCTTCTCTCTTTTGTCCTCTCTGCTCTCCCCCCAATCTTTGCTTCCCTTGTGGGTCAGCTGGTAAAGAATCTGCCTGCAATGTGAGAGACCTGGGTTCTATCCCTGGGTTGGGAAGATCCCCTGGAGAAGGGAAAGGCTACCCATTCTAGCATTCTGGCCTGGAGAATTCCTTGGGGTCGCAAAGAGTTGGACACAACTGAGTGATTTGCACATCTTTTCTCCCAGTCTGAACAGTGTTTTCACTTCCCTCACTGTGCATTTCTACTCTTTTTTTTTTTTTTTTGCCTCACCTTTGCTTGGCAAGCCAGATCTTAGTTTCCCACAAAGGGTCAAACCCATGCCCCTGCAGTGGAAGCTTGGAGTCTTAAGCACTGGATCACCAGAGAAGTGCTATGCATTTCCAGTCTTGGTCTTCACAGAGACCCTCCTCCCCAATGTCCACACCACGACAACACTCAAAGCCTGCTTTGAGCAAAGGAACCCCTGCTTTCATTGTCAGAAAGGGAGAGTTTTGGGTTCTTGGCATCCAAAACAGGAAAGCTGAATGCATTTCCCCATAGAGATCTCACTGTCACTGTTGGTTTTATGGCCTTATTGCTGCTGTTTGAGGTGGAGCATAGGTCAGAAAGGCTTTTGTGGGCTGCACTGAGAACCTCACTTTTGTCTGTGAAATTCTTACTGGGCATAAACACCTCCCTTTTTTTCTACAGGTGATTTACCATCAAACTTATAGAGTTACAGGAGATGCAGGTTCAATCCCTGGGTCAGGAAGATCCCCTGGAGGAGGAAATGGCAATCTACTCCAGTATTTTTGCCTGGAGAATCCCATGGATGGAGGAGCCTGCTGGGCTATAGTCTATGAGGTTGCAAAAGAGTCAGGTTCAACTTAGTGACTAAACAACAACTATAAGAACACCAACAACATGTTATAGTAGAAGGACCTTCACAGTTTTGTAGAATGTGTGGCCTTGGGTCCCAGCTGTGGTGGCTAGATTTTCACATGTGGAAGGAGCACCCAGCCAATGGGTGCTTGGAGTCAGTAGCATTCCTCCCCTCCTCCCAGAACACCATAGTCCATAATATGATTTGGTTGTTTGTTAGATGGTTAATAATTTAGACGCAATGGTATCCACTTGCTGACTGCAAGTCATGAAATGGGGCATGCCACCTTGATGTCCTAGGGTCTATTGTGGTTTCTGCCATTACTTTTCTGTTCCATGAGGCTCATTGTTGAAAAGACACTAAAAGGATATCTAGTCCTTCTCTGTACCCGTGTCATCAGGACAGAAAAAGGCAGAACTCTAATGCATCCATTCCACTAACCTGAAAGAAGTATGTGGTCTTATTTGGCCAATACTTTTTGTAACAGGAGGAAAGGAGAGAAAGCAGGAAGATGGATGGAGAAGAAAAGGAGATGGGAAAAAGGAAAAACAAAAAGGTGGCTGGTGGTTTGGACCTGGTCCAAAGTTGAGCAGTGCTGTGGGTTCTGAGCCAATGTCCTTTCCTTTGGAGAAGGCAATGGCACCCCACTCCAGTACTCTTGCCTGGAAAATCCTATGGACGAAGGAGCCTAGTAGGCTGCAGTCCATGGGGTCATGAAGAGTAGGACACGACTGAGCAGCTTCACTTTCACTTTTTACTTTCATGCATTTCTCCAATGCATGCAAGGACATGGCAACCCACTCCAGTGTTCTTGCCTGGAGAATCCCAGAGACAGATGAGCCTGGTGGGCTGCCATCTACGGGGTCACACAGAGTTGGACATGACTGAAGTAACTTAGCAGCACCAGCAGCAGTCCTTTCCTTTCCTCTCAACATATAGCTCTTGCTTTTACTAACAGCCAGCTCAAGAGATCTTCTAGGCTCTCCTTGGACTCCTGCCTCTATTCCCCTGTCATTGTGTTGAGCTGTATTTTCATCTTTCTTCCCACTTTCCCTGTATCAGTGGTTTTAATGAAGACTGTTCTCATCTTCTGACCTTGGTGTTCATCCCTTTATTTATGGCCTCTCAGTCCTCTCTTTGCCTCCTTTCACCTCTGCTCTCTCTCCGGTTTTAGATCTTGTTCTGTGCTTCCATGTTCCAGCTTCCCCCTTGCCTCTGTCAGGGAAGCAAGCAACCTCCTGCACTGGGAGCCTCTGGTCTGCATATGGACACCTTTCCTCTTCCTTCCCAGCCCGCACTGTCCTTTTAGCCTTTTGCCTTGACTGAAGGAGGTTCTTATTTTTCTACTTTATCCACTTAGCTTTCACGTCATCGCATTCCCATACTGTGCAGCATGGTAGGCAGAGGGCAGGGAAGCAAGATTGACAGGACATACATAACCTGTTCAGTTCAGTCACTCAATCATGTCCAACTCTTTGCGACCCCATGAACCGCAGCACGCCAGGCCTCCCTGTCCATCACCAACTCCCAGAGTTCACCAAAACCCATGTCCATCGAGTTGGTGATACCATCCAACCATCTCATCCTCTGTTGTCCCCTTCTCCTCCTGCCTTCAATCTTTCCCAGCATCAGGGTCTTTTCAAATGAGTCAGCTCTTCACATGAGGTGGCCAAAGGATTGGAGTTTCAGCCTCAGCATTAGTCCTTCCAATGAACACCGGGGACTGGTCTCCTTTAGGATGCACTGGTTGGATCTCCTTGCAGTCCAAGGGACTCTCAAGAGTCTTCTCCAACACCACAGTTCAAAAGCATCAATTCTTCGGTGCTCAGCTTTCTTTATAGTCCAACTCTTACAGCTATACATGACCACTGGAAAACCCATAGCCTTGACTAGATGGACCTTTGTTGGCAAAGTAATATCTCTGTTTTTTAATATGCTGTCTAGGTTGGTCATAACTTTCCTTCCAAAGAGTCTTTTAATTTCATGGCTGCAATCAACATCTGCAGTGATTTTGGAGCCCCCAAAAATAAAGTCAGCCACTGTTTCCTCTGTTTCCCCATCTATTTGCCACGAAGTGATAGCACCAGATGCCATGATCTTAGTTTTCTGAATGTTGAACTTTAAGCCAACTTTTTCACTCTCCTCTTTCACTTTCATCAAGAGGCTCTTTAGTTCTTCTTCACTTTGTGCCATAAGGGTGGTGTCATCTGCATATCTGAGATTATTGATATTTCTTCCGGCAATCTTGATTCCAGCTTGTGCTTCCTCCAGCCCAGCATTTCTCATGATGTACTCTGCATATAAGTTAAATGATAATATACAGCCTTGATGTACTCCTTTTCCTATTTGGAACCAGTCTGTTGTTCCATGTCCAGTTCTAACTGTTGCTTCCTGGCCTGCACACAGATTTCTCAAGAGGCAGGTTAGGTGGTCTGGTATTCCCATCTCTTAAAGAATTTTCCACAGTTTATTGTGATCCCCACAGTCAAAGGCTTTGGAATAGTCAATAAAGCAGAAATAGGTGTTTTTCTGGAACTCTCTTGCTTTTTCCATGATCCAGCGGATGTTGGCAATTTGATCTCTGGTTCCTCTGCCTTTTCGAAAACCAGCTTGAACATCTGGAAGTTCACGGTTCACATATTGCTGAAACCTAACCTCTTACCTCCAAGAAATTTACAGTTTTGCTGAAAAGACAGATATATGAACATTTCCAGTACTGCATACTAAGCAATTCTGGGGTCCAACCCTGTTTGTGTCGAGCTATTTATTTCCAATGCTTTCAGCTATCAGATGGCAACAAAGTCATCTGTGAACTCATCAAAGGAAAGCATCATTCTTGACTTGGAGTTGTAGCTGCTGCCGGCCGGCTCCTCCATGTCGCCTCCATGTAGCGAGTCCTTTAGATTACAACATTCTTCAGTGGTTATTTAGGGCCCAAAATCTGTTTCACTGTGTAAGAGGCCCTGAAGCACATTCTCTACAGCGGAGACAAGCAGACAGCGTGCAGAGCACTTAGGGTGTGCTAGGAGCTGTGACTCACCAGGTGTAAAATGAGTACTTTCAGGAGTTTGGAGTCTAGAGGATGAGACAGGGAAGTAAGTCAATTATTATTATTGAGGGCACATGTGCTGGGCTGGAAGAATGTTTAGAGGACTGAAAAAGGGTGGATGGATTTACATAATGCATTATCCATAAGTTTATGGATTAAGTTTAAGCCAGTTTTGAAACGGTTTCAAATATCTTTCATTTTTGGCCCACTTTTCTTAGCTTAAAGTTTTGAGAATGTCCCTTTCTCCTCCTTGATTAAGGAGGATAATTTAATATTTATGTCTGTATAGGGATCAAAGCCTGTCTCTAATAAAAATAGTGAAAACCAACTGGATAGAAAAGCAAGAAAGGCAGCCTTGCCATGAGTCAGGCTCAGATAGTGCAGGCAGCTATCGCCCTCCAGACTCCTCTGTCTATGGGATTCTCCAGGCAAGAATACTGGAGTGGGTTGTCATGCCCTCCTCCAGGGGATCTTCCCAACCCGGGGATCAAACCCAGGTCTCCTGCATTGCAGGTGGATTCTTTACTGTCTAAGCCACTAAGGAAGCCCAAGAGTACTGGAATGGGTAGCCTATCCCTTCACCAGAGGATCTTGCAGGCAGATTCTTTACCAGCTGAGCTACCAGGGAAGCCCACAGTTAACAGAGAACACTGCTTCTCCCAGTCCTGCTCGCTCTGTCAGATGCCCTAAGGGCCTCCCTTCCTGTGATTACTGCATTCTTGCAGATGACACTCTAGACTTGCTGTACTGCTCCTATATTTTACTGGACATCTTTATTTTTTGGCCAGGCCTCACAGCTTGCAAGATCTTACTTCCCTGACCAGGCGTTGAACCCCAGGCCGCAGCAGTGAAAGCACCAAGTCCTAACGGCTGGATCGCCAGGGAATGCCCTACCCGGCATCTTTAATTGCTAAACCGCCCTCACCTCATAACAGCCCCTAGTTAACCCCCACTCGTAACTTCACCTCCAAACTGCCCTCAGTCCAGAAGTGAATCTGCTTCCTCTAGACTCAAATCCTCCAGGGAGAACCCAGACCTTAGGAAAGATGATTCCCTTCGCCTCTTTCTCAGCATCATTTTGTGACTTCTCCAAGTGCCATCCCCCACTGCACCAAATCAACAAATCTGATTTTGTCTGACTACAGATTTGTTCCTGTTTCTGATAGTCTTCACCTGATGAGGCTTTAACACATGCGTCAGAGCTGCTGGTTAGATTGTAGTCTCTGGGAGGTCTGCTCATTCTGTATAATACTTAGCATTAAGAGGCTGGTGTGTGTGTGAGTCGCTCTGTCGTGTCCGACTGTTTGCGACCCCATGGACTATAGCCCACCAGGCTCCTATGTCCATGGAATTCTCCAGGCAAGACTACTGGAGTGGGTTGCCATTTTCTTCTCCAAGAGATCTTCCTGACACAGGGATCAAACTCAGGTCTCCCACATTGTAGGCAGATTCTTTGCTCTCTTAGCCACCAGGATTCTCTAATAGGCTGGTAGTCGTTTTAATTCTCTATAGCTTTGAACATTCCTTATCATAGTTAAGGGAGATATGTGTTTTCCTTGTGTGCCTCGTGATTCTGTGTTTCGTGTATGAGTGGGATGTCTCAAATCACTTATAAGTCTTCATGGCCACCATCTAGCGTTTCAGGGATAAAATTAGTTGTAATTAAACCTTTGTGTATTTATTGTCTCTTAGAATCTGCTCAGTCACGATTGTAGCCTGCCCGGCTCCTCTATCCATGGAATCCAGGCAAAAATACTGGAGTGGGTTGCCATTCCCTTCTCCTTTAATGTCTCTGGTGTACATTTATTGTCTCTAGTATACTTTGTGGAGAAGGCGATGGCACCCCACTCCAGTACTCTTGCCTGGAAACTCCCATGGATGGAGGAGCCTGGTAGGCTGCAGTCCGTGGGGTCATGAAGAGTCGGACACGACTGAGCGACTTCACTTTCACTTTTCACTTTCATGCACTGGAGAAGGAAATGGGAACCCACTCCAGTGTTCTTGCCTGGAGAATCCCAGGGACGGGGGAGCCTGGTGGGCTGCCGTCTGTGGGGTCACACAGAGTCAGACACAACTGAAGCGACTTAGCAGCATCAAGAGTATACTTTGAAACTATTGAATGAATGCTATTTACTTAACAAGGATTTATTGTGTGCCTGCTGTGTCCTCCCTGGTGAAAGGTTAAAGCGTCTGCCTCCAATGCGGGAGACCTGGGTTTGATCCCTGGGTTGGGAAGATCTCCTGGAGAAGGAAATGGCAATCCACTCCAGTATTCTTGCCTGGAGAATCCCATGGACGGAGAAGCCTAGTAGGTTACCGTCCACGGGGTCACAAAGAGTCGGACACGACTGAGTGACTTCACCTTCACCTTCTGCTATGTCCCAGGGACTATATGCTTGTCACCCGAGAACCAAATAATGTGGCCCCTGTCCTCATGGAGTTGACTGCTCTTTAGCCGTCCTTGCTTGTCATGCCTTACTTTTAACTCTGCCAGCATTGATCTTTGTTGTAGGCCTTGTGGATTTCTTTAGCTCATAACCCTACATTTTAAGGGCTAAACAGTTTTTGAAGAAAAATCAGGGCTCTGTTTGCTTTTCTTCTTCATTTGCCTGCTCTTCTTCACCTGCTAGTGGAGAGCCAGTCATAGGTGCAGTAACAGCTAAACAGAGAGAGCTGGTCAGGTCTCACCATCTTCAAAGTGACCCATCCATGATGACGTATGCTCTCTGCAGTTGGGAGAACTGCTATCTTAAGCAGAAATCTTCAGATTAAGATCTAAAGACACTAATGAGTGTCTTCTCAAGGAGTGGATCCTCTTGAATACCCTTCTCTCATTTTAGATTTTCATCAGTGGAGAATTTGGATAAACTTTGTTTCTTCTTTGTCGGGAGGAGTGCTGCAGAAGAACCTTGGAGAGGAAGAAACAAAGGAAGTGAGGTTTTGAAACCTCAAAACTTGACCTGGTCTGAAACTGTGGGAGCATGTGTTGTACTTCGGGTCAGTCACACCTGTGAATGTCTTTAAGATTTTGAATATCATTATTAAAACTTCACATTTCAGTTTAATCATTAGGCATCATCTCCATAAAACATACTATGAGGTTTGCTACTTAAAGGCTTTGGGTTGGGAATGGGTTTCTAGACATCAAATCAGGTGTAATTATTAACCTTACTGTGGGAAAGCTTGGGACTCTGTGGTTTAACTCACTAATCTTTAGCCTTGGAATTCTAGGTTCAAAGAGGGGACTATGAAATAGTTAAACTCTTAAATGTTTCTTTCTTTAACTTGGGGAAAGATTTCCAGATTATGTTAGTCAAGTTTACTAATTTATCAAAACATCAAAGAAAATGAAACTCACTTTTGTGAGTTCTTCCAACAATAATTGAAGCCCTTTTCCAGTCTTCTATTTTACACCTTCGCCCATCTCTCTAACGTAACTGCAGAGTAAGAAGGATTCTTTTAAGGACAGCCGGTTTACATCAGTGGTGCTGGCAATTCCAAGGTGACTATGACCTTGCCAAGGCTCTAGGAAGACAGAATTTTCTGTTAAAGAACAACTGACATATTTCATTTTTCTTTCACACTTTCCTGTCTTATCTCTTTTCTTGGTATTGAGCTGTGTGTGTGGGGAGGGGGCGTGGGGAATAAGAGGAAGAAACAGAAGTGTTTGTGTCAACCTAGAAAATATTGATCTAATGAAAAATATCTGTTAGTAACCCATATCATATTCAAAAGCAGAGACGTTACTTTGCCGACTAAGGTCCATCTAGTCAAGGCTATGGTTTTCCCAGTGGTCATTTATGGATGTGAGAGTTGGACTGTGAAGAAGGCTGAACACCGAAGAATTGATGCTTTTGAACTGTGGTGTTGGAGAAGACTCTTGAGAGTCCCTTGGACTGCAAGGAGATCCAACCAGCCCATTCTGAAGTAGATCAGCTCTGGGATTTCTTTGGAAGGAATGATGGTAAAGCTGAAACTCCAGTACTTTGGCCACCTCATGCGAAGAGTTGACTCATTGGAAAAGACTCTGATGCTGGGAGGGATTGGGGGCAGGAGGAGAAGGGGACGACAGAGGATGAGATGGCTGGATGGCACCACTGACTCGATGGGTGTGAGTCTGAGTGAACTCCGGGAGTTGCTGATGGACAGGGAGGCCTAGCGTGCTGCAATTCATGGGGTCACAAAGAGTCGGACACGACTGAGCGACTGAACTGAACTGAACCCATATCAGTTCTGAATAAAAGTTAGAAGCTGGGGTCTTAATTTTTCCATTAAACATGTGCTGTGGGATTGCTCCATATATCTTGCATTCTCTGATTGGCATTTAGGTATGATTTAGAATGTCTATGAAATTGGAAGACATACAAATTAGAGCATGTTTATATTTTTTATTTATAGTAATAAGCTGTTCTAAGCAAAGACAGACATTTAACAAGAAAACATTTATAAAATGATTATCAGCCTTTTAGGAAAAAGTATGAAAAGTATCTAATAAAATAGTTAAATTGCTAGCTAATTGTGAATATTTAAAAAAATCACTTAATCGAAGTATTTAAATACTCTCAATAAGACATTTTATTTGCCCCCAAGATAAAGTCCTTTTGGCAACACCAACAGCATCCCCTGTGGAACAGAGAAGAACATCTTGTTCTTATCATGCATGAGATTTAGAAACACAGATGTTGAATTTTTAGGGATATGTATTATAATTTGAAGTTCCGCCAAGGAATACCAAACTTTTCATTGATGGATATTATGCACCTACTAGAAAATCAATACTTAGGTTCACATTTTAGGGTAATTGTAATGAGCTTATTGCATTTTCTCTTGAGTCAAAGGGACAATTCATAATGGAAGTATGATTTTTCCATGTGGTAAGAATAATAAGAAAATGTAACCAGATAGCAAGTATGGCCAAGGAAGACAAATTGTGCTCAACCATTTATTGAATGCTGCTCAAGTATGCTTTTACATTGAGAATGTTTATCAAGAGCCTACTGAATGCCAGGCAGTGGGCTGGATTCTAGCCCCATGAAGACACTGAGTATGCACTAATCAGAAACGACAACAAAGGAATTGTCATTGGAAGAGACTGAAAAGAGTTTTGAAAAAGTATAAAAGGGTGGAAAAGTAATACCAGCGGTTGTTAATCTGAAGAAAGACAGCTATTTATTTAGACCTGATTAATAATTAGCTTCAATGCTTATAAAGAATGTGGTGACTAGATCTTTTCCATCACAGCTGGGTACCAAAAAAAGGGGAAACAAAATTAAGCTGTGGTGTGAAGTTTGAAGGATTTCAGTCAGATTGAAAGAAAGATTTTAAAGAATTGGTGAAGATTCCTAGGCATTTATTGAAAGAAGGTGTCTTATCTTTTTTTCATCTATTTTAAAATATAAACCCATTCATTCCTTTGGCTGGCACATTTCGGTTGTATACCAAGATGACAGGGTTGAACTGAGGTTGCCCTCTCACCTAAGGTTTGGTGGGGCAGGTGGCTGTCAGAGTCTTCCTGGGAAGGCCAGGTTGTCACACTCCCTCATGGAGGCAGTTTGAATTGTCACTTTCTGTCATGATCTCTCAAGTTTCAGAGAGTTCTTCAGGGTCAATAAGCAGGTGGTGCTGTGATTTGCTGGCACTTTCAGTCAGAATTTTTAAAAACCAAGAAAATCTAAAGCCGTACCACGAGAGTAGAGGGTTTGGAGAAGATTCCTGGTTTTGGAGTGTGGTTTTTGTATTTATAACTAGAGTTAGCCTAGTATCCCGATAGATATAACAACCATCCAAAGAGATGTTTCTGTTTTCTTCCACACATGGTACATCCAGAAAAGAAAACCCAAGAGAATGATGTGTTAAAGTGCAACTCAGAGGAATCGGTAATAAGAAACTAAGCATATGAGGTCACCCTGTGGTGATGTTTCCATTTTTGATTAGGATGTAGAAACGTGTCAGTTTAAATTATATTTCTCTTTAATTTAGAACAGATTTGCATGTGTGTGTGTTTACTCTTCTTTTTTTGAAATTAATTTATTTTCGGTTGTGCTAGGTTTCGTTGCTGGGCAAGCTTTCTCTAGTTTAGGGGAGTGGAGGCTACCCTCTCCTTGGCGGTGCACAGGCTTGTCATTGCAGTGGCTTATCTCGTTGAGCACAGGCTCTAGGCCCACGGACTTCAGTAGTTGCAGCATGCAAGCTCGGTAGTTGCAGCTCCCGGGCTCCATAGCACCGGCTCAGTAGTTGTGATGTGTGGACTTAGTTGCTCTGAGGCTTGTGGAATCTTCCTGGATCAGGGGGTCAAGCCCGTGTCCGCTGCATTGACAGGCGGGTTCTTATCCACTGTGTCACCAGGGAAGTCCCGGGTTTAATCTTAAACACCTAACTTGTAGAAACTTTGTTTCAAAGACCCAGAGTAGCACAGAGCAGCGATAAATCCGTGGACTATTCCTGGTGGAGCAGCATGGTGAGCGCACCGCGCTGATGAAGCCAGGGACTCGGACTCGGACCCCACGGTCCCCTCTCAATTCCATTAGGTCCTCAGCCCGAGATTGTCCCCCCAGTATCCAGCTGTCACCTCAAGTCTGGCGTTGGTTAAAGCATAGGTCAGAATATATGTGAGATTCAGCTTACATCTGTCACCATATTGGAGATCAACTAGAAAGGTCTGTGTCCTGCAGGTAGTATGCTAACAGTCTTATCTTTATGTACAAAATAAAGCATATTTCACTGTACTTGAAAATGGATGGATGGAGGACATAAGGCGGTTTTTTTAAGGTTAGGGTGATTTGTTTGCATTTGTTTGATTATAGCGTGAAGAATAAAGGCGTATCTAGCTTGGTCAACAATGAAAATTCCCATTTATAATTGTGAAAGGCTCCAAAGCAGCCAGCCAGATCCAGCTCAGATGTCATAGCATGATTACATAGTTTGAATGTTTGGTTTGTTGAAAGAAGGTTGATTTCAGTCCACCTGTTAGCTGGGGCCAAAACTAGATGGTGAGGGCCTATGGGAGAGTGAAAACTAAATGGACACAGTGTATTTGTAATGTCTAATGTTTAACGTGGGACCTTTCTCTCTAGGAAATTTCTAATGGCAGTCAGTCCTTGATGCTTTGTGTTTTTTTCCTCCCTTTCTGGCAGTATTTTTGAGTTTCAAAGATTTATGAACTTCCATGCCTATCTTTGCTATTTCAAATTATAAAATGTAATGTAACCAGGCAGCCAACTTTTAGCAGTATTTATAAAAAAAGGAGTTATCGAATGTTACCCAAGTTGTGTTTTGTAAATTACATGCTGACTGATAAAATGCCATAGTCACAGCTTGTTTTTCTAGAACTGAACAGAGAACTCAGTTTCCAGTACTATGAGTTTTGTGTTAGCTTGCATGGGATCTCCCACAAATGATTTTTTAAAAAATGATTTTCAGTATCAAATTTAAAATTATAGGTATATATATTTACCATAGCATAGAGAGGTTTTTTTTGTATGGCTTTTGCAAATGTAGCTGATTTCTCATGAACTGTCAATTGGCTAATATTTAAATTAGTCAAATAGTATGTGGAAATTGGATTGAATTAACTTTCCTCTAGCTGGCACTTCTTCTAATCAGGTTGCTATTCCCTTGTGTTAATCCTATTTCCATTATTTTATCAATAATATTAACATTGTCTTCTCTTCTTGCCTATTATCTAAACATGCATACATAGATATGTGTATAATGAAGTACAGGCAATGTGATTTGCCAGTGGGGTTTTCAGCATTTTTACTGATCGAGTCTTATTTATTCCTAAACTTTCCTCCTTTCCTCTGCTTTTCTAATTCACTTGCTTGTATAGAACCATATTCATATTATAGTTCCCTGATTAGGAATTTCTTTTTCTCTAGTTTATGCTATCAAGTTAGCGGAGTTGTGTGCATCAAATTTGGTCTCAAGAGAATATGTCCAATGCTTATTATAAATGAATTTATCCTAGAAAGGCAGTGTTGGTTATATGTCTAAGTTGTTATCTGTACCAATGTCAGTTTAGCTTGTGTTCCAGGCCCTATGGGATTACTCCGAGTATATAGACAGAATTATAAAATCATAATGGCAGTCTTTCTGCTCCATCTAAATGATCCTAAAGGATTATGTTAAAAGAAGAAGGCTTTGTTTGCAGAGTCTGGAGAAGGGGAGTCTGGCAATGAGTTGCTCTATGTCTCCGCTGTTATTTCAGTCCTCCTTGCATGTGGGAGGGTTTGGAGCTCAATGGAATGACACTAATCACAAAGTTATGGCTCTCACTTTTATTTTTTTAAACTTGGAATTGGCTTTTATTTATTTATTTTTGACCTCACCAAATGGCATGTGGGGTATCAGTTCCCCGACCAGGGATTAAACCCCTGCCCTCTGGGATTGGAAGCACAGAGTCTTAACAATGGGCCACCAGGAAGTCCCAGCTCTCACTTTTTGATAGTAAAAAAAATTAATATCACAGATTTTTTCATCAGAAAAGTTCTGACCATTGATTTATGTGCCAGACATCATGCTAATGTGACTTACAACAGCAAAGAAGTCAGACAAGGCCTCAGGCTTCACGACGCTTGTGTAGTGGAGAAGACAGATAGGCAAGCAAGCACTTGTAATGGCATCTGCTGGATGGGAGAGGGCGGAAGGGACAGGGTGCTGGAGCGGCAGCTACCATTGGGAATCCTCAGAGCTTCCAGGAAGAAATGACATTTGAGACCTAAAAGAGATGAGTAGATGTCAGCTAGGCAAACAGAAGGAGGAACAGTATTCCTGGCAGCGGGAACAGCATATGTGAATGTCTGCAGATGAGAGATTATGGCACATTTGGAAAACTTACACATTCTGCTTGGCTGAAGCATGGGATGGAAGGGTTGGAAAAATGTATGAGCCAAAGAGACTTAGCAAGTAGAGAGAGACCAAGTCATAAAGGTTTTTAAAAGGAGTTTTGACTTTCCCCTAAAACCAATTTGGAAGCCGTTGATAGGGTATCAGAAAGGAATTGATATGATCACTTTTGCTGCCCCAGCAAGGTTGGAGGTCAGGAGACTTAATGGAGATAAATGTGGTGCTCATGATGGGCGAGGCTGTGGAGATGGTAGAAGGATCAGAGTCGAGAGACAGGACTGTGACTGGTTGGATGTGGGGTGAAGAGAGATGAGTTGGATGCTTCTTGGGTTTCTGGCTCAGGCAACTGCATAGATAGTCATTGCCCTTCACTGAGATGGGGGAATGGTTTGTTTTTTGGTAACACTGACAATCAGACATATTTGAAGTATTAACTGTTTGAACATTGAACCAACATAAAAAAAATGTTGGAAGATGCACCAAACCAGAACTTATTGTGAGTGTGAACATGTGTGTATTTTTCTTTACTGTGTGCTTGGGTAGTGTTCTTCTTGCTGTTTAGCTGCAAAGTCATGTCCAACTCTTTTGGGACCCCGTGGACCTTGGCCTGCCAGGCTCTACTGTCCATGGGATTTCCCAGGCAAGGATACTGGAGTGGGTTGCCTTTTCGTTCTATAGGGGATCTTCCCAACCCAGAGACCAAACCTAAGTCTCCTGAATTGGCAGATGAGTTCTTTACCACTGAGTCACCTGGAAGCCCTAGTAGAGTTCTAGATACTATATAAAAATTATCTAGTTTAATCTTCACAGCAACTGTATCAAGTAGGGACTGTTATTATTCCCATTTTATGGAGGAAGACATTGATGACTGAGACATGGTCTTATAGAGCTCAGAGTCAAGAGGAACTGTGAGTAAATATATTGTGTTAGTGCGAAGGGAAGCATATTCTACTGAGTTAACAGAATTTAATTGATGATGACCATGCAGTGTCTTTTTGCTCTTGAAAGGGAATTTGGAGGGCAAAGGGTTTTGTTTATTTACTGTACTTTGATTTAATAATGATAGAAAGAAAAAGATATACAAAGAAGACTGAAGGAAGTAAGTCCAGACGAGAGGCACAATTTTCTTTTAATTTCCTTAATATCCTTATTTAACAAGTTATCATTAACCACAAAATTGCCTAGTTATTTTAGCTGTATTCTTAATTGACTTGCTTTTTTTTTTTTTGCTTTTGTTAATATTCCCTATAGTACAGATATTTATGTTGAATGTTTCCAATACAGTACTTGAAATGGCTTTGGCATGTCTACTCCTAAAAGGATTCCCACAGGAAACCAAAAATATCTTTACATGGAAATTTACTACAGAGTGGAAGAGATTGGAGAAAGAGATAATGAGCTAAGAACCATGAATGAGTTTTTAAACTTTCATCATGTTTGCTGGCAGAGGACCAAGCAAAGGTCCCATTCTGATGGCTTAGCTACAATAGGGCTGATGAAGTGAACATCAGCTTTTTTCTCTTTGTGTGGCTGGTGGTGTGGGGTCTACCTCTCTCCCAGCTTCCGGTGGTGGGAACTGTATTCATTCATACAGAAAGTGCATTCAGATGCCCGAAAGCCAACATTTGACAAATAATTGTCACACATCTTTAATGGTCCAACGGCAGCATATCTTTTGTTTCTGCCAAAATCAATGCTAATGTTTCTTAAACCTCTGAAAACATACACATCCTCTTCTTCAGAAGGAGGTTACCCATAGTCTCTTTATCTATTGTATCTTGTTCCTAGTCAGGATATCTGGATGATGTTCTTTCTTTTCCTAGTTCTACTACTTTCTCAACTCAATATTTTGATATAAAGATAATTATTATTACCTCATATAAGTCAGTGAGATAAAGGGGGTGGGGAAGATGCAGTGATAGACAATATCCAAGATATACATGACATCACAAGAAAAGAAATGAAGGTATTTCTTCAGAGAATCATGAGACTACAGATAGTATTCATGATTTCCTTTCCTACCATCCTTAGCTGCCTGACCAGGGATTGAACCTGCAGCCCTGGCACTGGAAGGGGAAATCTTAATCCCTGGACTACCTGGGAAGTCCCTCATCCCTCTCACCTTTAGTTAACACTTCATCTGCTTAGGATTCTTAACCAGTTGGGTGGTCCAAATATTTGTTCTGGAGGGATCTGAGCTCTTGGTAATGTTGTCATTACAGGATTGCTGATGCCTTCCATAACTTCACTATTTTTAAAAAAAAACTATAAATTACATTTAACATACAAAAGAGAAATCATAGCTACAGTTTGTAGAACAATAAAATGAACATCTGTGTGCTACATTCAGCTTAAAAAACAGAACAGAATATAGTTAAATCTCCTCTCGTCTCTCTCTCCTTAGTCCCATTTCTTGCTTCTTTCCAAAATGTAAACACTATCTTGAATTTTGTATTTATCCTCCCGTTGCCTTTTGTTTTCCTTAATAGTTCTACTACATGTGTATATAATCCTAAACAATATATAGTTAAATTTGGAATTTATGTAAATGAAATCATACTCTATTTGCTCTTTTGCAACCTGTTTTTTTTTCCTCAGAGATATTTGTGGTATTCATCCATTTAATTTGATTTTCTGAAAGTTAATTTGTCAGTAGAACTGAGTAAACACTTATTACTAATATGTAGATTTATTTAATATTATTCATCTGATAAATTTGAACACTCACATGCAGATAATCTAAAAAAATGACTTCATATAATTATGAGGAAGTAGTTGAAAGAATTTAGATATTTCTAAATGTATTAAGTATTTTTATTATGTCAAAATATATGTATTTAGCTGTAAGTAGTAGAGCGAAAGTGATTTTAAATCTAATTAATAACTATTGTGCTTAATTTTTAAAGATTAAGTCATATTTATATTCTTTCCAAATATTATTTTCCCTTCTTTTAAATGGTTTATACTTTACATTTTGGATATCCCCACCTTCTTCCCTCAATTAAAAAATTTTTCTTTCATTTCTTTATCTTTTTTATTTACTGTTCTTTATTTTTTTAAGATTATAAATATATATACTTTATTTTTTATTTTTATTTTTTTTAATTTTAAAATCTTTAATTCTTACATGCATTCCCAAGCATGAACCCCCCTCCCACCTCCCTCCCCATAACATCTCTCTGGGTCATCCCCATGCACCAGCCCCAAGCATGCTGTATCCTGCGTCAGACATAGACTGGCGATTCGATTCTTACATGATTATTTACTGTTCTTTAAACTCTTCCTGTGTTCAACTTCTAGCCTTTACTTTGCTTATTAAACATGATTAAAAAAAACTTCAGCTGCCAGCTTCTCAATTCATCTCTGTCCAGTGTGCTTCATGTCTTATTTTCAAAGATTAAAAATGTATGCTGTGATGTCTTAATTAATATGCAGATTTTTTTGATCAAGTGCAGGTGTCATTGGCCACCTCTTTGCCTCCCCACTCCAATCACCTTTTATTTCTTGATAATATTTTTATTAACATGTTAATTTTGGTGAAAAATACTCCATATCATTTTAGCAAGTGGCATTTGTGGTTGACTTGAATTAATGAGTAGAATAGGAAATGGGAAATGGATTTGAAATACCAGGGAGTCAAAACTATAGGTAAGATAAAAACAAATCACAATTACCAACGTTTAATGAATGAAAGAGCTGCTTAAGAAATGAATGAATGATTGCATGAGTAACTAGGTAACTCCTTGTAATACCATGCTGAACTGACTGTCATCTGAATGTCAGAGTCTGCACCATGTTTAGATAATTTTAGAGATTGTTATTAAATTAAGGATCGGTTTTAAACATTACCATTTTATATATGTGTATATGTATCATCCATTCTCATTAGAGGAAATATAATTTTCTGTTGCTGTGTTGAAGACTATTTTGCTAAAAATGGTTGGAGTCAGGTAGCTGGTAAAGAATCCACCTGCAATGCAGGAGACCCTGGTTTGATTTCTGGGTAGGGAAGATCCCCTGGAGAAGGGTTAGGCTACCCACTCCAGTATTCTTGGCTTCCCTGGTGGCTCAGCTGGCAAAGAATCCGTCTGCAATGCAGGAGAACTGGGTTCGATCCTTGAGTTGGGAAGATCCCCTGGAGAAGAGAACGGCTACCTGCTCTAGTATTCTGGCCTGGAGAACTCCGTGGACAGTATAATCCATGGGGTCACAGAGTCGGACACGACTGAGTGAATTTCACTATACTATAGAAGATGATACAAAATCTTTTCCTATGTAACTGGAAGACATACAGAGAATTCACTCTGTAATTTGTCAAAAGTAATTCCTGTTTCCTTCCAAGAGGAGAGATGTGGATATGATTTAGAAGTTAATCAGAGTTAAAGGGCCTCACATGGTGTAACTGCAGACAAGTGTGTGTCAGTTTCATTTGTTCTTTAAACCACATAAACGTTTTTTTTTCTTAATTGATCTGAGATACATTTACTTTTCAGAAGCAAATACTTGTCAACTTTGTGATTTCTTCATTATTTAAAGAAATTGAAAACAAGACTTTACCATAGAATTACAAAATACAGCGGTTCATATCGACTCTTTGCACTGCACGGGCGCGAAAATCTGCTGCTTTCTTTTGATGTTTCTGAGTCATCATGCTGCCCTGCCAGACTACTTATCTAGAAGAGAGGGTGGCAGTCATTGAGGAGCTTGTAATATGAGACAGGTAGGGCTGATAAGGGTATAAGACAATTTAAGAAACATTGAACTAGGACGTTGATTGATTTATTAACATTGTGTAAAAGCAATGGTCCCATCACTTCATGGGAAATAGATGGGAAAACAGTGGAAACAGTGTCAGACTTTATTTTTTTGGGCTCCAAAATCACTGCAGATGGTGATTGCAGCCATGAAATTAAAAGACGCTTATGCCTTGGAAGAAAAGTTATGACCAACCTAGATGGCATATTGAAAATCAGAGACATTACTTTGTGAACAAAGGTCCGTCTAGTCAAGGCTATGGTTTTTCCATTAGTCATGTATGGATGTGAAAGTTGGACTGTGAAGAAAGCTGAGCACCAAAGAATTGATGCTTTTGAACTGTGGTGTTGGAGAAGACTCTTCAGAGTCCCTTGGACTGCAAGGAGATCCAACCAGTCCATTCTGAAGGAGATCAACCCTGGGTGTTCTTTGGAAGGAATGATGCTAAAGCTCAAACTCCAGTACTTTGGCCACCTTATGCGAAGAGTTGACTCATTGGAAAAGACTCTGATGCTAGGAGGGCTTGGGGGCAGGAGGAGAAGGGAACGACAGAGGATGAAATAGCTGGATGGCATCACTGATTCAATGGACGTGAGTCTGAGTGAACTCCAGGAGTTGGTGATGGACAGGGAGGCCTGGCGTGCTGCGACTCATGGGGTCGAAAAGAGTCGGACACGACTGAGCGACTGAACTGAACTGACTGATAAGCAATGGCTCAAGGCATGTTATAGGACTGTGAGTGAAAGGAGAACTGGAGGAAGTTAAGTCACCAAGGAGAACTCTCTGTCCGTCTCTAATTAGATAGAATGGCTGCAGTTTCAGTAGCTCTTTGAGTGAAAGAAGGGAGACATCTGGAGAGCTGGGAGCCCAAGAGGACAAGCTGATGTGTGTGTTGTTGTCATACCAGAAAGAACAAGGGAAGTGCACCCAATTTTTACCTTCTTTTTATTTTAGTATTCCCTTCCCCCTCCCCCAATATTGTGTTTTTAGAGTAGAGAAAATGCTCCAGCTGCTTTTTATTGTAATTCATTTTAATAATGAAAATGCCAAATTTCTAAAATTGCAATTTAAGCCTTTTGGGAACACAAACAATCTTCCCCCTGTGCTTGGGAAAATTGAAAAATATGATTAACCCACAGCCTGTGTATGCATGCATAGTCACTTCAGTGACTTCAGTGTCTGACTCTTTGCAACCCCATGGACTGTAGCCTGCCAGGCTCCTCTGTCCATGGAATTTTCCAGGCAAGAATACTGGAGTGGGTTGCCGTGCCCTCCTCCAGGGGATCTTACCAAACCAGGGATCAAACCTGCGTCTCTTACATCTTCTGCATTGGCAGGTGGGTTCTAGCGCCACCTGCAAAGCCCAACCTACATCCTAACCTCTGAGTAGTGACCCTTTAAAGCATCATTCCGTTGGATCCTATATCCCTCCGCCTCTGTGGCTGTGGTTCTTTCCTCTCTAGATGCTCTCTGTCCCTCTTGAGTTGTGGGATCCTACCTGCCCCCATCAGTCTCCAAAGAGGGGGCCCAATGTTGAATCAGGAAGATAGCCTGTCTTACACAATCACAAAGCAAATTTACAAGATTCAAATCCCTTAAGTGTTCTTCGAGGTGGTCCACCTTTAAAGGTCAATTTTTTAGATAGTTTGGGAGGCCAAATTCCTCCTGCTTTGAAGCTAGACAGAATGATTTTACTGCAAGGTTGCCCAACCAATACTGTTTATACAGAGTGACTCTTTCCTTTGCCTTATTATTCTACTCCCTACGGGTGTGAAGGTTAGGATTTATCACTAGATGCATATGGCAGATTTTCGAATCTTTGGAACAGTATATCTAGAAGTTACATTGAGTCCAGGGTTGTTTGGTCGTTGGTAACCTGGAAACCTAATTGCAACAACAAGCCATCCAAACAGAGTTATTCTTCTGAGTGCTCATAATGAAAGTAATACCAGGAGGGATCAGCCAGGAATGGACTCGACATCCCTGGCAAACAAAACTGACTTCTAGCTTATGGTTATCGCTAATTGGGGTACAGTAATTCTGAAGCATGTTTAGTGGAACTTTAAGAAAAAAATAATTCCACAGTTCCTGGTAATGTGTTCACTGAAGACTTCCTGCATGAAGAATCATTCTTTTTCATTTACAGGTTAAAATAGCTGGGTGTTTTCCTCCATATCCAAGCAAGTGTAAGGGTTTTGTTTTCTTAAATAAATGTACTTTATTTTCTTCAGTATTTCATACTATCTAAGCACTACAGCAAAATGGAAAGGAACACCGTATGGTAACTTGAATACCCCTTGCCCATTTTATTCATTCATGTCTTCATTTTGGCACTATAAATACAAACCCAGGTGGAATAGAAGCTAATACAGGGAAGACAGTGTTCCATGTGGAAAGGATTTTGTGTCATCTCTTGGATTTCTTGAGCTATTTGTGTTGAATGTAATTAAGGCACAAAGTAAGTGAGGCCTCTTATAAAACCTAGATTAATCATGGAAGTAGATTGGTTTCAATTTGGGGGTGATAGAAGGCATCCCTCACCAATTTTCCATTCCTTTTGGAACGTTAGGTGGCTAATATTGTTGCTTATTTGTCTCCACTGTATTTTCAGTTCCAAGCTATCACCGTTCTTCTTTACCTTTTCTTTGTAGTTTGGGGATTGCGGGGTATAAATGAGTTGAAATGAAGTAAAAATGCAGTGGTAGTTTTTTCAAGCTCATCTCCCAGCAAACTTGAGTTTATCAGAGATGTCCCTGAACTTGTTTTTCTTGTTAATATAACAGCTGATGCTCAGGGAAACAGACAAACAAACAAACTTGGTAAAGTCTTTCCAAGAAGTCTGTTTCACGTGGCAAGGGAATGAGGGTAAACATTATTCTTCAGTTGTATTATTTATTATTTCACTTGTGTTTCCTCCTCAATCCCTACTTACTGGCTCAGTGGTAAAAATCTACCTGCCAATGCAGGAGACGCAGCAGACGCAGATTTGATCCCTGGGTCAGGAAGATCCCCTTGAGAAGGAAATGGCAACCCACTCCAGCGTTCTTGCCTGGAAGAATCCCATGGACAGAGAAGCCTGGTGGGCTACAGTCCATGGGGTCACAAAGAGTTGGACGCAGTTGAGCTACTGAGGATGCATGCATGCCCTACTCAGCTCTACACCTATATGCATTTTGGGTAGCCAAACCTGTTGAGCCTGAATTGTCTGTCCACAATTTGTATGCTTCCATCAGTAGATGAGTGCCCATCCATTTTTATCTAAATGCTTCAGTTTAATGTTGTTTTTTTCATTGAGAGAAGGCAGGGCTTAGTGGAAAGAGCATGAACTTTGGAACTAAATAGGCCCAAGTTTCAATCCTAATCCTTGGGCCTAATGTACTGTCTCCTCTTTGGATAACAGGAAGAAATGATCTCTGTCTTGAAGTTGTAGTTATTAAGAAATATTAAGTAAATATCTACCATGTGTCAGATGCAAAGCTGAACAATTGGGGGGAAGAATGAGAACTATGTTACCCTACTTTTCAGGGAAGAGCTTGTTGTTTTGCAGGAATGATATGCATGCAGATAACAGTAGTAAAATGTGATAAATGCACACGGTGTGTAAGCTCACTGTGGATGAACACAATGGAACACAAAGGAATGCAATTAATATTGTGTTGCAAGGGGGTCAGAGAAAGGACACTTCAGAGTGGAGCTAGATCTTGAAAAATCAGTAAATTCAATAGACATCTTGAGGGTGAATTATGAAGGCCATGAGCAAGTACATGTATGTATGTATGTGAAGTCGCTCAGTCGTGTCCGACTCTTTGCGACCCCATGGACTGTAGCCTACCACACTCCTTTGTCCATGGGATTTTCCAGGCAATGGAGTGGGTTGCTATTTCCTTCTCCAGAGGATCTTCCTGACCCAGAGATTGAACCCGGGTCTCCCGCACTGTAGGCAGACGCTTTATCATCTGAGCCACTAGGGCAAGTACATAAATGCATAAAATTTCATAGCGCATTGGCCAGTAGTTTGAGCAATGACCTCTATGGTAAGCCATGGGCCTTGAACTTGACAAAAATGTGCTTTTGGCTATGATAAATCCGCAAAGCAGTGATCCTCAATTCTTGGGTTATTCTAGCTATACAAATTACCCCTCTGCCCAAAGATCATTCAGATACTCATTTATGGACCCAATGAGTTGAATTCATAAGCATCGCATATTCAGATATACAAAGCACAGCTAGTTTAATGTCTCTTGTAGTGTACTTTACAGGAATCCAAACTCTTTATTACCTTGAGATCTAATAACTGTAAAGGTGAATCTCCACAGGGGAATCCACTGTAAAATCCACAGTTGTCAACAACTCAGTGCCAATAGGCAGGGGACTTAGAATTACTCTGTGACTGAGCAGGCAAGCTTCTCAAGTTTCTGTAGATGTGGAGGGGATGTATGCTCTTGAAGAAAGTATTTCCCTTTGCTTCCTGAACAAATACTATTTGTTAGACATCTTCTGACATGCAAACTATTCTTGTTCATTGTCAGGGAATTTATACTACACTCAGAAGGTAGTCTATATTTTCTTCCTTGAAAATGGAAAGATATTCATCTGGACCTCATTTCTTTACGTTTGCCATCTTAGCCGTCTGTTGGAGAATAACAAATATGGGGCATTAAAGTATAAATCAAGCTAAATATATATTAAGCAGAGACAAAGAAATGTAAGTGCGAAGACATATTAGCACATTCACTAGGCTGTGTTTTCTTGTTGTTAAAAGAATATTCATTTTGTTTGCTAGTAACACCCCATATCTTCATTAGTGTTAAGGGATTCGTTAAAAATGGGTCACTGCAATGAAAACTAATGATGTATGTGAAATTCACATAAATCACATGCTGTCAGTTGCTAAAGATGCTGAAGACACTAGAAGAGATTAGTTTGAAGTAAGTGTAGGGTTCACAGAGAAAGTGTCAGTAGAAATGAAAATAAGATGCTTATTATGTAAAGTAGAAAGATCTCAGGAGTTAGAGTTCGAAGTCCTCGCTGGGTTGCTATATGGCCTCAGTGTCCTCAACTCTGAATTCTTGATGACAGCAGCACCTGTTCTAACCTGGGTTTCCTTTTAATTCAGTTCAGCTCAATTCATCAAACACATACTATGCGGTTAATCGTAAGCTCTCATAGTCTAGGAACCCTGACTGACTTGTTCAGGATCATGTCGGGGGCTCCATAGATGTCTGCTGTTGCTGCCTGCAATGTGCTGCAGAAACAGAGATGTGGAAAAACACAGTCCCTGGACTGATGGAGTGAACTGTCTGAGGAGACGGCGGGCAACAAATCCTATAACCAGAATAAGCAAGGGTTAAATTAGAATGTCAGTAGAAGTTCTGCATACATTCTTGGTTTTCACTGATAATGAATGATACCATTTTTTGATATCATGTTTTTTGTTTTTCTCCCACTGAACTGATTTCTTTATCTCCTCTCCTTGTAAAGGTATATGTCAGTCCTTTTAATAGCTCTTAATGTCTGTGTAATTTTCAATGTTATGGATCATCTACAGTAAACTTTAAAATTTGGACTGGTTTTTCTACTATCCTAGAAGTGGTGAGGGGACATCTTTTTGCTGGTTTATGTATTCTAGAAATAAACATTCATAGATGTTAGTTTCAGTCAAAAGGGGAAATAATACATTGGCAAATTAAAAAAGGCTGATTTAGGTTTTAAATGACTTTTGTATTACTGAATGCTTTGATTATCCGTATCTCTTTTCTTTTCCATCAACAGGGAGAATTGGAAGTTTTGTACACATGTGCTTACTAACAAAATTGCCAATTATGCATAGGTACATATGCTGCATCCATTATTTCAGGTGACCAGAACAGAAATTTTCTCTTTTTTCCTTCTTTCTTTTTTTGGGGCTTTGGAACTTTGCACGAAACTTGATCAACAATTGAAATTGCACTGTCCCATGTGTGATGGTAATAAAGAGAAATTATATTAGTTTTGTGGCCTGAGTTTTGCCACAGCAGTGGAAAAGGGAGACCTGAAATAATAGCAAGTAAATATTATGGTATTCAGAATAGGGAGGTAGGACTTTCCTGGTGGTCCAGTGGTTAAAACTCTGTGCTCCCAATGCAGGGGGCCTGGGTTCGATTCCTAGTTGGGGAACTAAGGTCCCGCATGCCTCCCAGCGCTGCCAGAAAAAGAAAACCAGTAAATGTCTTTTTAAAAAAAGAAGAAAAAAGGAATAGGGAGGTTGTGAGACTGACATGGTTTTTAGTCTTTTAAATTTTATTTATAAATCAGAGATGTGGTCAAATAAATGTGACTCCTCTCCCACTTAATAGTGTAGTCACTGAGTCGTATCTGACTCTTTGCACCTCCATGGACTGTAGCCTGCCAGGCTCCTCTGTCCGTGGGATTCTCTAGGCAAGAATACTGGCGTTGGTTGCCATTCCCTTCTCCAGAGGATCTTCCTGACCCAGGAACTGAACCCAGGTCTCCTGCATTGCAGGCAGATTCTGTACCATCTGAGCCATCAGGGAAGCGCCCATCTCCCACTGACATGTATAGTATTTTTTTTTTTTTAATAAACAGGGCCTTGATATAATGCTAATATAAACCCTATTGTAAGCTGAGATCTGAGTGTGGTAACAAAGAAGAGAGAGAGATGTCATGAGAAAAATGTGCTGGATTTTCTTTTGTCATTTATTTTAAAAGATAATAACAATCCTCTCCACCTGCTAAATGTACCTTGGAGTAACAAAATTTTGTGGAACACCTGTGTTTAAAACTTTTGGACTAGAAGTGCTAATGTAACTGAAATCTTTGACTCATTCTTTATTCTTTGCATAACTGCCTTGTAGAGATGGGGACAGCAGGACTCCCCTGTGATGTCTTTAGGATGTGAGGGACATCTTGTCTTTCAGGGTAGAGGACAAAGCCTCCTCTGTCTTTTCAGGTGGATCAAAGCCTAAGTTATCCTCCCAAGGTAGATGGTTTGAGGTTTCAAGACTTTCAGAGTTTCTCCAGAGGGTGTCAGGACCTACATTCCATGCTGCTTTTCCAATCAGAAGGACTTTATAATTTATTATTTATTGTAATGCACAAACTATTCTTGGAGAGAAGAGAATAGGAGAAAATATTTGCAAGCAATGTTACGGACAAGGGATTAGTCTCCAAAATTTATAAACAGCAGCTCAATATCAATAAAACCACAAATGACCCCATCAAAAAATGGGCAGAAGACCTAAAGAGACATTTCTTTGAAGAAGACATACAGATGGCCAAGAGGCATTTGAAATGATGCTCAATATTTCTAATTATTAGAGAAATACAAATCAAAACTACAATGAGTTATCACCTCACACCAGTTAGAGTGGCCATTGTCAAAATATCTACAAACTGTAGGTGCTGGAGAGGGTGTGGAGAAAAGGGAACCCTCTTACTCTGTTGGTGGGAATGCAAATTGGTATAGCCACTATGGAGAGAGGTATAGAGGTTCCTTAAGGAACTAAAATAGAGCTACCATTTGATCCAGCAATCCCACTTTTAGGGGTGTATCTGGAGAAAAACATGGTTCAAAAGGATGCATGCATCCCAGTGTTCGTGGCACCACTGGGTTTACAATGGCCGAGACATGGAAGCAACCTAAACGTCCATTGACAGGTGAATGGATAAAGAAGATGTGGTGCACAGATACTGGGCTGGCCGAAAAGCTCATTCGGATTTTTCCACAAGATCTTACAGAAAAACCCAAACTTTTTGACCCAGTGCAATAGAATAGACTATTACTCAACCATTAAAAAGAATGAAATAATGTTATTTGCAGCATCATAGATGAACATAGGGATTATCATACTAAGTGAAATAAGTCAGTTCAGTTCAGTTCAGTCACTCAGTCATGTCCGACTCTTTTCGACCCCATGGACTGCGCCACGCCAGGCCTCCCTGTCCATCACCAACTCCTGCAGTTTACTCAGACTCATGTCCATTGAGTTGGTGATGTCATCCAACCATCTCATTCTCTGTTGTCCCCTTCTCCTCCTGCCTTCAATCTTTCCCAGCATCAGGATCTTTTCAAATGAGTCAGCTCTTTGCATCAGGTGGCCAAAGTATTGGAGTTTCAGCTTCAACATCAGTCCTTCCTATGAATATTCACGACTGATCTCCTTTAGGATGAACTGGTTGGAGCCCCTTGCAGTCCAAGAGACTCTCAAGAGTCTTCTCCAACACCACAGTTCAAAAGCATCAAGTCTGACAAAGACAAATATCATATGATTGATAGCTTATATGCAGAATCTTAAAAAATAGTGCAAATGAACATATTTACAAAACAGAGAAAGAGTCACAGATTTAGAGAACAAACTTATGGTTACCAGGATGGGAGGGGGACGGGGGAGGGATAGATCAGGAGTTTGGGCTTGACATGTACACACTGCTATATTTAAAATAAAATGCCTTTTCATTATTATTAAAATTTTCTTTTTAAAAAACCTGAACTGTTCATGGAGTAATTAAAGATGGTGGCCTGTGAGTGAGTCCCTTTACTTGAGAAGGAAAGGGGCAGTATATGAGGAAGTGAACATCTTGTTCCCTTACTAGGTGGAGTGTTTGAGTTTGAACCACAGGGGTTCTCTGAAGATTTTGGTTTTGGATTAATTCAGTTCACTTCTGGGACCTCCTGATTCCAAAGCTTTCCCTGAAGCAGTCAGATTGGAAGTAGAATGAACTTGGCCTTATTTAATTGCCTTTGATATGAAGCCCTTTCTTCTGTCCATTGTGTTGCAGCCCAAATAGTTGAGATACCATGCTAAGTGTGTGCTAAGTTGCTTTAGTCATGTCCGACTCTTTGTGACTGTATGGACTGTAGCCCGCCAGGCTCCTCTGTCCATGGGATTCTCCAGGCAAGAATACTGGAGTGGGTTGCCATGCCCTCCTCCAGGCAGTCTTCCCTACCCGGGGATTGAACCCATATCTCTTATGTCTTCTGCACTGGCAGGCGGGTTCTTTACCACTAGCGCCACCTGGGAAGCCCAGTTTAGATACCAGAATGACCCAAATGCCATTGTTCTTGAATGGGTTGCCCTCATCCAAGCAGTCCAGAGAGAGAAGGAAATGAAGTATGAAAAAGATGGGACAAAGAGGGGACAGACTTTGATTTTCTTACTAACAGTGATTTACAAGCGAGACACAAAGGAATCATAAACTATTGGTTTTTTTTTTTTTTTAAGATCTTAGGTCTTAATACAAGGTCTGGGCCAAATATAGATTTTACTTCTTTGTGTGTTTTACTTAAAAGAATTACACCGTCATTTGTCTTGGTTCTCCAGTGAAGGTATTTGGTTCTCCGGTGAAGATATTTTTTTGCAGAGGTGGAAGGGGGTGGTGGCAGGGGGTGGGAGAGGTGGGGAGTAGGGGTCTGGGTTTGCGGGGGCCTGGAGATAAGCCCACAGAGGGGAGGGTTCCTTACAGAGGGGAGGGTCATTGTACCATCGATAGTCTTGAACTGCTGCTTTTTGAGAAAAAAAACCTCACTGAACCTTGAACATTCTTCTTTATCTACATCATGGGCTTTGACCTCCTGCAGGGTGCAATTTTGATGTGGAGGTGAGGTTCTTTTGACCTAGTTCTACCCTAAGGGATTGCAAATATTTTCCCAATTAAGTGAGGTTCACTGGTTAACAACAAACCATTGTTTCTTATTGTTCTGAGCTAGTAGGCCTGGTATGTGAAACAAGATCCTCCCTCCACCACTTTTTGCCAACAAGGGACAAAACTCAAGACTGATCTCACAGATAACTGTGCTTGCTTCTCTGTTTTAGTGGTGCAAGAAATTATTAATTTAGTGTCAAATTTAGGGTGACTTTTGTTGTTGTTGTTCTTTCGAAATTGTGTCTCTTGGTTTAATAAAGTAATAGAGGGTCAAGTTTCTTTGAAAAAGAAACCAAAAACCAGATGTAAGCATATGACACAAATGCTTAAGTTTACTCTAGTTACAAGTGACAACCGTTGCTGGTTACCTCAGGAAGTATTTTCGTACATTACATTTTAAGTGCAGAGTTGGGCACAGTTACTGAGAGAAAACAGGGCGAAGGAGGCGAAACTGGGCAAGGGAGGACTCCTGTGTATCAGATCTTTAGTTGTTGTTCAATCACTGAGGCGTGTCCGCCTCTTTTGCAACCCCATGGACTGTAGCCCGCCAGGCTCCTCTGTCCATGGGATTTCCCAGGCAAGAACACTGGAGTGGGTAGTTATGGTAAGGGATATTTACGATTATACTTGTTTAGTTTTTTATTTTGAAATCATTTCAGATAAAGGTTGCCGAAGAGTACAGAGAATTTCTTATATGCTTTACTTTGCCCAGCTTCCTCAGTTAACGTCTTCCATAGCCATAGAATCACTACTGAAAGCAGGAAATAAAAATTGATACAATGACCTAATTTACAAATCTTATTCAAATTTAGGAGAGTTTAGCCTCAAAGTCTTTTTTTCAGGTCCAGGATCCCATCCAGGGTTCCTCACTGCTTTTAATTTATCATATTGCCTAAGTTTTTACTAATGGATTTACTAATGGCTCCTCAGTTTTTCATGACCTTCACAACTAAGGAAATGGCAACCCACTCCCGTATTCTGCCTGGAGAATCCTGTGGACAGAGGAGCCTAGTGGGCTACATACAGTTCACGGGGTTGCAAAGAGTCAGACACGAAAATGACTAACCCTTTCACAACTGTGACGGACAGCTCTTTTGTAGGATGTCCCTTTAGTTTGGGGTTTCTTGTGATTGGATTGAGGTTATTTATTTTTTGACAAGAATTTCAAGAAATGATCTTGTGTCCTGCTCAGTGCATCCCATCAGAAGGTACTGTTGGAGAAATGTAACATACATGTTTTCAAGATAATAACTGGTCCAAAGTGTGAGGACTTGAAAGCACCATTGGTCACACACTGTTCATTGTCAATTCATCTGGTATTTGGGGTGACTATCTGGGTTAATTTGACTATCTGGGTTAGCTTTATCCAGAAGAAAAGCTATAATACTCATATCGTTATGAAAGGAACTAGCTTGCAGCTTGAAGTAACGTATCCACTGAAATTAGGCTTCTGTCCCCGAACAGAAAGTGAAAGAAGGGTGTTATCTCTCTTGATATTTATGTACTAGGTCTTTAAGAGAGACATTATCAGGTCATAAAGTTGGCAAAGGCCTATCTTAATCTTCAGAAGGATTGTACATACCTTTCAAAGAGAGGAGAAAGTGCTTATAATTGCAAGTTTTCTAAAGTACATGCTCTAGGAAGAAGTTGGGAAGGGAAATTTCTTGATTGCATCATGGAGAATTAATCCTTTTTTAATTTATATTTTTTCTTAGAGTATATAATGCTGATATGTCTTCTTATTAATGATATCCATTTTGATCTCTTGGTTAAGGTGGAATTTAATAGCTTTCTCCACTGTAGAGTTAGTGTTTTTCCTTTGTGATTATCAAATATTTTGAGGGGAGATGCTGTGGAACTATGCAAATATACTTTTTCTCATCATTCAGGATTTTACCCACAAATTTTATCATCCACAGATAGTTCCTGCCTGCAACAATTATTACAGTGCTGTTTACCTAATGGTAATTTCCTATGTCCATTGTGCCTTCTACATGTATTTGTTGGAATTCTAGTGTATGGGAGAGTTGTCCTTTTTCTCACATTTATTTGTTCATTCATTCATTCAGTTATTTCTTTATAACAATATGGACTTGTGGATATTTATTTTATTCTCTGGGATAAAATCCAGCACCAACATGTTTCATTTTGTTACTTAAATTATTCCTGCTTTGCCCATGGGGACTCTTTCCAGATGGCTTCTCTGTGGCATGGTTCAGACAATAAAGAATCTGCCTGTAGTGAGGGCACCTGGGTTCATCCCTGGATCAGGAAGATCCCCTGGAGAAGGGAGTGGCTACCCACTCCATGTACAGAGAGAATCCCATATGCAGAGGAGCCTGGTGGGCTACAGTTCACAGGGTGGCAGAGTTGGACACGACGGAGCAACTAACACTAGGTTAACACTTTTTTGAGCACTTCATTACTTTCTTGGCTTCCCTGGTGGCTCAGATGGCAAAGAATCTACCTACAATGCAGGAGACCTGGGTTCGATCCCCGGGTTGAGAAGATCCCCTAGAGAAGGGCATGGCAACCACTCCAGTATTCTTGCCTGGAGAATCCCCATGGACAGAGGAGCCCGGCAGTCTACAGTCCATGGGGTCTCAAAGAGTTGGACACGACTGAGCGACTAAGCACAACACAATTACTTTCTAGCATCATAAGATGTAGGTTAACAGCTCTCTCAGTGCTTATGAAGGACTGCAGGTAGATCCTGTACAGTTGGCACATTCTTCAGTGGGAATCCTGGGGACTAAATGACTTATTTAAATGCAGGTGGAGGTTGTACTCTGCCCACCTGGCTGCTCCTGCATGCTCCACATTGCTAGCTTTCATCTTGCGTTGTTATGTATACACTTGCAGCTGCTTTGCATTCTTAGTGGAAATTTTACAGTCCACTGCCTGGATTGGTTTGGTAACCAGAATCCCATTTGGGAAAACAAACCAAACAAAAATGACAATGGTGAAATAGTAAGCAAGGGATAGTAAGTTAAGAAGAAATATTAAAGAAAAGTCTGACGATAAAAACATTTTTTTTTTCAATGCTTTGTTAGTGGTGGTTCCCGTAATTTCTCCTAAGGGTGCTCTTGAGTTAATTGGTTATTTTTTAACTTTATGAGGGTCATATTATTCTCTTCAGCATGGCATTAGGGAAACCCATGCTGACTTACTTATGAATGCCTTAAAAATGACTCAAGTCCTATTTGGTTTTGCTATAAGATAGAGTTCCCATTGCAAATAATTATTTTAGAATAAAGTTAGTAAATGAGAGGTTTAACAGTATATATTCAGAATGCTTAGGATTATCTGGCCTTTTAAAATATTCCACAAAGCACAGAAGAGAGAAAATTACACCAGAATGCCAATAGTTTAAAAATTTGTGATATGCTGGGAAGTTAATTTGGTGGTTCAAAATTTGATGAAAACTGGTGGTCATTTGTTTTTGCAGACAAAAAGATTTAGCAGTATATACGTATTTAAATATATGGTTACACTTGAGTTTTTCAAGAAAGGTATTACTAATGATGGATATATTATCTTTTGGGTCACTTTTAAAAGTTAAAAAAAATTTTAGACATTATGTTTTAAAGCAATTTTAGGTTCACAGCAAAACTGGGCGGGGGGTGGGGCGGGCAGTACAGACATCTCCCATATACCTTCTGTGTGCATGGGCATAGCCTCCCTCTTATCAATGCCATCCACGAGAGTGGTAAATTTGTTACCATTGATGAACCTACACTGACACATCATAATTATCCACGGTTCATAGTTTACATGAGGGCTCACTCTTTGTGTTACATATTCTCTAGATTTAGACAAATATATAATGACTTGTAACTTTGTGGTCACTTTTATGCTAAAGAGAAATTTTTTACCTTGCTGTTTTGAATAGTCATATTCTTTGTGAATTTGAGTTGTTTTCCTGCTTCAGTGAAGAGAGACATTCATTTAGAGAACAGTTCAAAAGACAAATATGCAAACTGATGCTAAGATATCTGTTATTGGCAGAAAAATGACCCTCTGAATAAGATGATAATTCACACCCGACAGATGAATCCTAACCTTTCTTCTGGGAATCAGCCCCTGGACTGGGTACAACAACATGGGGACCTGTAGAGGACCGAGGTAGAGATGAGTGGTTTCATCAGCTCAGAGAAACTAATTGGACCCTTCTGGGAATGTTCTAAACAGCTGGTTCATTATAATTAGAGACATCTCCTATAACTAGATTGTTGCTGAAGTTAGAGTGGTTGGAATTTTTCATTATTATACAACAATGCTGATGAAAATATTTCATTGGCTGTGCTGATTTTGTCACTGCCTTGTCTTTCTGGAATTTCTAAAATTTCAAGGGTTAACAGATTTCAATTTTTATTCCATTGAAGTCCCATAAATTGTACTGATATAATCATGTAAGGAATATTTTACAGGTAGCAGCAAAGGGGAGAGAAACTTGAATGATCTTGAGAAGATACTGGAACCACTGAATAAGGGTGGTCTAGATATGCCAATATATAAAAATGTTTATGGATATTTAGTTGTATATAATTCAAGAAAAATCTTATTTAAATGGGTGCAAATATGTGTCTACTATTTCTGCCTTGAGCAGCATTAGTAGGAATGAACCCTAGGCTGGAAATCAGAAGTGGACCCATGAGACTGTTGCTTTGCTTTCTGTGTGACCTTGAGGGGTGGATAGGGTCATCTTTTCCTTTCTATATAATTGGAATAATACTAACCTCTTCATATTATTTTGAGGAACAAACATCACTGTAAATAAAAGCACTTAATAAATTCTGATGTATTTTACAATTATAAATTTATCTGAAAATAACTAACAAAGATATTGTGAAAAATCAAGGTAAATACGGACAGTGTTTGATGCAGTTCTGGGCATGGTATGTGCTCAAAATAATTGGTCCTAATTTTGTTTAATTTTTTTCTGAAGATATCCCCCTCCCACACCTACACATACACACACACGTGTACACACATACACAGTGGACTATTACTCAGCCACAAAAATGAATGAAATAATGCCATTTGCCACAATATGGATGGACCTGGAGATTATCATTACAAGTGATGATCATTAAGTCTGACAGAGAAAGACAGATATCATATGATATCACTTAAATGTGATATCTAAAACAATTGCACAAATGAACGTATCCACAAAACAAAAGTAGGCTCACATCCGTAGAAAATAAACTTATGGTTACCAAAGAGGAAAGGAGGGTAAACAAATTAGGAGTTTGACATTAACATACAAGCACTACTATATATAAAATGGATAAACAGCAAAGACCTACTGTATAGCACAGTAAACTATACTCAGTATCTTATGATAATCTATCAAGGAAAGGAATGTGAAAAAGAATATATACATGTGTGTGAATCACCTTGCTGTACACTTGAAACTAATACAACACTGTAAATTAACTATACTTCAATTTAAAAAAGTATTTACTGAGTGAATTCTATGTCCACAGCACCATGAATGGATATTTGAGTTACAGTTGAAGTTCTATACTAAAACTAAATAAATAAAAGAGAGATGCAGTACATGAAAATATTGATAATATAAGGGAAATATGTTATACCTGTGGAAAATGCCTGAGAGATTCAGACAAGATGATATGGAATTTCTGAGGAGAGAATTATATCCAGATGAGTGAAGGGTAGGTGGTAAGATAGTGAGAAATGAGGTTAGATTATGAAGAAGTGGGGCCAGAGTATGAAGTGTGTGAAGAAATGAGGTTAAGAGTATGAAGAAACGAAAGTGAAAGGGGCGAGCTCAGATACGGTCTCAAATACCCAAGTCCAGGATGCATGGACTTGGTCTAAAGGCAGTGGTGGCCTCTGGAGGAAGATGGAGTTGAAGGCTCTTTGTGTGGGTTGAGCTGTATGTTGCCAATGAGTAACTTCAGTATGTTTTTGTCCCTAAAAGCCTAAGTCTTCTGGATTTAGTTATAAAAGGACAGTTTTTATATGGACGGTTATAAAAACATGGTAAATGTTTTAAAAAGCAGTTTAAAATTCAATCTTTTAATTGTATTGAGTTTTTTTTTTACCGGAGACCAGTGGTCTTTAGATTTTCATGAGGGTGTCCTTTAACAGCATCATTTCATCAGGTCCTTAGCCTCACATTGGTTTACTTGGCCTGGGGTTTCAAGAGGTGGTGAGTGCTGAGTTTTGAGGCTGGTGGAGTCTCTGAAGCATTCAGCCTAACAGCCCCAGGGAGTGGTATTGCCACTTCATTAATTAGCTCATGGAGCATCCCTTTGGGCAAGTTTAGCAGGATTATTCTTATTTTTACAGAGTAAGAAAATGAGGTGTGAGGCATTGAATTGGCAATCAGTCCTGGAGTTCAGAATTTCAGGCCTTTACTCAGTTCCTCAGTTTGTTGATCTTGATTTTATCAATCCAGGTATGTATTTTCACAACCACAATTTTAGTTTCATTGAGTTTATTTTTAATAAAAATTAATATTTCTAAGGTCATGCAGGTTTTAACTTGAATTTGACCCAGCTGCAGTAAGGTCCAAGTGTCACATGGAATTTGACTAAATTAAATGATAGACATCAAATTCACATAACTTTTTTTTCCTGCTTATTATTATTTTGCTTTGGTATGGCCACTTATGATATAAACACAATCTAAATAAGATACCAGAGGGAAAGTGATATATTGGAAGGTACATGTGCTTTACGTCCAAAGACCTGGCTTGTTTCATTTTAGCAGAGTGAACACAAGTTAAGTCGCTTTGCCACCTTGGACTCTGAAATATTTCCAAATTTATGTTTGGACTATTTCCAAAAAAATGTTAGCCAAGTATTTAGTCTGTCTGTCTTTCTATTTCTTTATCTATCTACCTACCTAGTTTCCACTCAGGGAATGACTCCTGTCTCTGATTCACCAGGCTAAGCTCCTTCTCAAACTGGGTTTTTCTAAGACAGTGTTGAACCCTGTGCAGAATCAAGATGAGAGGAGCGCTATAAGCATGTCCTTCGTTTGCTTGGTAGTGGTTCCCTCACTCACTGGTAAAGCCAACCAGGAGTATGCATTCTGCTGGGTCCAAAATGAAAGTCTGGGTTTTGCATGGATGCTGTTTCATTTGACTTGCTTCCATAGTCACAGACTGCACACCTAACACTGGCCAGGATGCTCATCAACAAGACATTCCTGGTCCATTGGGGGTCCAAGTGGGAGCACCGGTACTCTGTCCTTTGGGGCAGGTGTGTTGATCCTTAATGTTATTTTCATCTTTCAAACATTATTTTCAAAGGGCATGGGAAAGTGTACAGGCTAATAAGAAAATGTACATTAAAAAATATATTCTAATTCATTATTACGCTTCTTCTATCTAAGCCGCAGTATCTCTTCTGCTGCTGCTGCTGCTAAGTCACTTCAGTCGTGTCCAACTCTGTGCGACCAGAGAGATGGCAGCCTACCAGGCTCTTCTGTCCCTGGGATTCTCCAGGCAAGAACACCGGAGTGGGTTGCCATTTCCTTCTCCAATGCATGAGAGTGAAAAGCGAGTGAAGTTGCTCAGTCGTGTCCGACAGATTAGCACCAAGTGACCAACACTTGATTCCTGATATGAGCTCTCGGAAAGTTCCTTTTATATGTAGTTGATTTGCTTAATTCTTTTGTGATTTAATTTATTATTTAAAATGACAATTAGAAAAATTGCATTTTTAGTGAAAAATGGTACTTTTTTCCCCTCAAAAATCCTATTTGTTTTATACAATGGTCTTACATATTTTTTTTCAATTCAAATATATTGCTTGGATTGTGTTTTCAAATTCTTTTATTACCATATCTGGAAACAGACATGAGTTAATTACATATAATGATTCAAAGAAATGTATATTTAAGGTTCATCTTCAATTCGCACTGGTTAATCATGAACATTTGGGGAATATTTTTGTCATACTGAATGAGGAAAGCAGCTTATTCAAGACAGATGGTTTGATTTAATTCAAGAAACAATATATACACTTAGAATAAAGTTATATAATTATTCAAAAAATCATCTATTTTTGAATTTCTGTGTATAGTAACTATAGAGAAGCATGCAGTCAATAAAAACAGCAGGTATCAGGCAACTAACCATGCATTTTCAAAGTTATTTGTTTTTGTAATGCATTCACCTTCATCTTTAATTCGACAGTCCAACAGGGTATTAAGCAATCAAGGTCAAGCAACCATTTGAGAAAATGACAATTGGTATGAAGTATGTGCTTAGTACCTTACTAGTTAATGTTGAGAGTTACTGGGAAGTAACAGTAGGGACAATACATTAAAAACTAGATCAAGTAAAGTGTATGATATGTTAGATGATGGTAAATGCTATTTAAAAAACAAAAAAGGCAGGGAAGGGCAATAGAGAACCAGGGATGTGGCAGAAGTTTTAAGCCCAGTGGCCAGGGCGGCAGTATTCAGAGATGGGCAGGGTATCATGAGGAAGATACTGCATAGATGTGGAATCAGAAAGCCCTGTCCTTCACACATGCAAAGATTCATTTGCAGTTAAATAATTCTGGAAAATTTTCTGGAAAATAGCATATCTATCAGTTCAGCTAAGTTGCTCAGTATGTTCGACTCTTTGCCTCCCCATGAACTGAAGCATGCCAGGCTTCGCTGTCCATCACCAACTCCTGGAGCTTTCTCCAATTCATGTCCATCGAGTCTGTGATGCCATCCAACCATCTCATCCTCTGTCGTCCCCTTCCCCTCCTGCCTTCAATCTTTCCCAGCATCAGGGTCTTTTCCAATGAGTCAGTTCTTCGCATCAGGTGGCCAAAGTATTGGAGTTTCAGCTTCAGCATCAGTCCTTCCAATGTCAGGATTGATTTCCTTTAGGATGGACTGATTTGATCTCCTTGCAGTCCAAGGGACTCTCAAGAGTCTTCTCCAGCACCACAGTTTAGAAGCATCAGTTGTTCACCGTTCATCTTTCTTTATGGTCCAACCCTCACATCCGTACATGACTACTGGAAAAACCATAGCTTTGACTAGACGGGCCTTTGTTGGCAAAGTAATGTCTCTGCTTTTTAATATGCTGTTAATGTTGGTCATAGCTTTTCTTCCAAGGCTATACTATAGTATGAGCTAAATAAATCAAGTGACTTGGGATCAATCAAGAATAAAGCTTGCAGTACATTCCATTAAACTGAAAAAAACTGCCTCTTCTTTATTTCAGCAGTTTCTCAACTCTAATAATGTATTCTGTAGATACACTGTAGAATAATGTATTCTACAGATACAAGAGTATATTCTACAGATAAACTCATTGCAAGATTCAGACTTAAGTAGAAGAAAGTAAGGAAAACCACTAGACCATTTGGGTATGACCTAAATCAAATTCCTTATGATTATACAGTGGAAGTGACAAATAGATTCAAGGGATTAGATCTGATAGACAGAGTACCTGAAGAATTATGGATGGAAGTTTGTAACATTGTACAGGAGGCAGTGATCAAAACCATCCCCAAGAAAAAGAAATGCAAAAAGGCAAAATAGTTGTCTCAGGAGGCCTTAGAAATAACTGAGAAAAGAAGAGAAGCAAAAGACAAAGGAGAAAAGGAAAGCTATGTCCATGTGAGTGCAGAGTTCCAAAGAATAGCAAGGAGAGATAAGAAAGCCTTCTTCAGCGATCAATGCAAAGAAATAGAGGCAAACAATAGGAAGGGCAAGACTAGAGATCTCTTCAAGAAAATTAGAGATACCAAGGGAACATTTCATGCAAAGATAAGCACAATAAAGGACAGAAATGGTATGGACCTAACAGAAGCAGAAGATATTAAGAAGAGGTGGCAAGAATACACAGAAGAACTATACAAAAAAGATTTTAATGACCCAGATAACCACAGTGGTGTGCTCATTTACCTAGAGCCAGACATCCTGGAATGTGAAGTCAAGTGGGCCTTAGGAAGTATCACTACTAACAAAGCTAGTGGAGGTGATGGAGTTCCAGTTGAGCTATTTCAAATCATAAAGGATGATGCTGTGAAAGTATTGCACTCAATATGCCAGCAAATTTTGAAAACTCAGCAGTGGCCACAGGACTGGAAAAGGTCTGTTTTCATTCCAATCCCAAAGAAAGGCAATGCCAAGGAACTTTCAAACATCCGCACAGTTGTACTCACCTCACACACGAGTAAAGTAATGCTCAAAATTCTCCAATCCAGTCTTCAACAGTACATGAACCAAAAACTTACAGATGTATAAGCTGGATTTAAAAAAGGCAGAGGAACCGGAGATCAAATTGTCAATATCTGTTGGATCATCAAAAAAGTGCAAGAATTCGAGAAAAACATCTGCTTCATTGACTACGCCAAAGCCTTTGTCTGGATCACAACAAACTGGAAAATTCTGAAAGAGATGCCTCCTGAGAAATCTGTATGCAGGTCAAGAAGCAACAGTTAGAACCGGGCATGGAACAACAGACTGGTTCAAATGGGAAAGGAGTCCATTAAGGCTGTATATTGTCACCTTGCTTATTTAACTTATATGCAGAGTACATCATGTGAAATGCCGGGATGGATGAAGCACAAGCTGGAATCAAGATTGCTTGGAAAAATATCAATAACCTCAGATATGCAGATGACACCACCCTTATGGCAGAAAGCAAAGAGGAACTAACCAGCCTCTTGATGAAAATGAAAGAGGAGAGTGAAAAAGCTGACTTTTTAAAACTCAACATTCAAAAAATAAAGATCATGATATCTGGTACCATCACTTCATGGTAAATAGATAGAGAAACAATGGAAACAGTGACAGACTTTATTTTCTTGGGTTCCAAAATCATTGTGGATGGTGATTGCAGCCGTGAAATTAAAAGACACTTGCTCCTTGGAAAAAGAGCTAAGACCAAACCTAGACAGCATATTCAAAAGCAGAGACATTACTTTGCCAACAAATGTCCATCTAGTCAAAGATATGGTTTTTCCAGTAGTCATGTATGGATGTGAGAGTTGGACTGTAAAGAAAGCTGAACAGTGAACAACTGATGCTTTTGAACTGTGGTGTTGGAGAAGACTCTTGAGAGTCCCTTGGACTGCAAGGAGATCCAATCAGTCTATCTTGAAGGAAATCAGTCCTGAATATTCATTGGAAGGTCTGATGCTGAAGCTGAAACTCCGATACTTTGGCCACCTGATGCGAAGAACTGACTCATTGGAAAAGACCTGGATGCTGGGAAGAATTGAAGGCAGGAGGAGAAGGGGCGACAGAGGATGAGACGGTTGGATGGCATCTCTAACTCAATGGACATGTATTTGAGCAGGCTCCGGGAGTTGGTGATAGACAGGGAGGCCTGCTATGCTGCAGTCCATGGGGTCACACAGAGTCAGACACGACTGAGTGACTGACCTGACTGACAGATACACTTACATATTCATGCAAATAAATATTGTGAGGAAATCTATCTTGGCATTATTTGCAACAGCAAAAGTTTATTACCTATTTTGGCTATACCATGTGGCATTTAGGATACCTGCCAGGGGTCCAACCTGTGCCCCCTGCAGTGGAAGCATGGAGACTTAACCACTGGACCACCAGGGAATTCCCTGCGAGAGCAAAAGCTTTGAAGCAACTGGAAGGATTGTCATTGAGGGACAGATTAAATAAATTATGGTACATTCACAGTGTGGATATACATAACTTTTATAAAGAATGAAGCAACTTTTACCAATGTGGAACAGTTTCCCTGGTGAATTGTTAAATGAAAAAAAGCAAGATGCAGAAGAATAGGCATAGCAAGTGATCCCTGTGTTTAAAAATTACATGTATAAAATGTCTATGTAAAACAATATGCATATGTAGATGTAGGCTGTCTTTGAATGAACATCATTAAGTTAGTTGCAGCTTTGTGGTTGGGGAACCGGAGGTGGGGATATTTCTCCTTTTTACTGTATCCTCCATTTTACCACTTGAATTTTGGTCAGGTGCATACATTATCTGTTAAACTTTAAAAAAAAAATAAACATCACTGTAAATGTTAGCTTAGGGCCAAGAATCTCTGGGTTTAAAATGAAAGAAAATTATTATGATTGATTAAAAAATTTTTATTCTAAATTAGTTTTTTTTTTAGTTAAATTTCAATAAACGTTTATTTGCAACTAACAGGAGTTGCTAAGCACTGTTTTAGGCACTGGCAAGTCAAGGATTTTACCCCTTGTTCATCTCGAAATGGCATAATTTGGCAGAAGAGAGTCGCATAAATTATTTAGGGTTAATTTATCTCTAAAATAACTACCAAAGTGCAAAGCAAGTAGAGGTTCATAGGTATGGACAACTCTGACCCTTAGAATGTGTGACTTTAGGCAAAGTGAACGATTAACCTCTAGTTTCTTTGTTTGTAAAATAGGGTTAAATAATAAGTACTTAGTTCAGGGCATGGTTTTGATGTTTTAATGATATAGAACGCATTTCCTTAGTATAGGGCTTGTCATTAAATATAGTGCAGTAAATGTTGGCTATTTTCATTTATCAGTTCCCTTTCAAATCAGGAAGAAAAAAAAAAGCCCTCTAAGCAAGTGTGATCATCAATCCTGTAGTAGCTGTAGCAGTTTGAGACAGGAAGGTAAAGAAAGATGAACATGGAAGGACTGGTGATAACCAAGCTGGGTATTGATGAGCGAGTGCAATTTCAGAAGCTGGAAGAAAGGGGAGGGCATTTTAGGCAGGGGCAAGATGAGCAGAGGTGTGGAAGAGGATTCAGAGTGTGTTTGGACAAGGGATTGGGACTCGGCTGGTTCGACCTAGAGCACACCTAGGCTAGGGGTTGGGGAGGAAGGAGCATTTGGCGGAAGATGAGGGAAGCAAGTAAGCAGTGTTGGTCATGGGGGGACCTTGTAGGCCAAGCTTAAGAGTTGGGATTTAGGGCTTCCCTGGTGGTCCAGTGGTCGAGGATCTGCCTTTCAAGCAGGAGACACAGGTTTAATCATGGTCTGGAAAGATCCCACACGCCACAGAACAACTAAGTCCATGTGCCACAACTGCTGAGCCCGAGCTCGAGAGCCTGTGAGCTGCAACCGCTGAGCCTGTGTGCTGCAAATGCTGAAGTTCACGCACCTTAGAGCCAGTGCATGAAGCAAGGACGCCCAAGCACAGCCAAAAATAAATACAACAACTAATTAAAAAAAAAAGAGTTGGGATTTATCTTTCATTGGAATCCAGATTGTGGAAGACTGAGGAGAGGATGGGGTGGAAGGAAATAGGAAGAGGAATGATGAAGAGAGAAAGGGCCGCAGGGTCAAGGGACGAATTGAAGACAATGGGGATGGAGGGCCTTAGATATTTAATGGAACAGGCAGCAGGGGACAAAATCAAGACATGCCCGCTTAGCTTTGTGAAGCGGTCAGGATCCTTCTGAAACAGACAGCAAAGGAGAAAAGTGGTGAAGATGTAGATGAAGTGAGCATGGAGGGAAGTGAGGTTAAGAGCCCTCATGCCTGTTGAGCTTTATTCTCTTGAAGTTTGGAAGGAGATGATGTGCTGAGAGTAAATGTGCCTGGAGTGGGATTTTAGGATTTAGGGTGAAAGGTGAGGATTTGGACAATCCACTGTGTGAAATGTAAGAAATAGTTGATTCGGGAGGAGGAGAGGCTTGACCAATGCCAAAGCCTTGTCTTAGTCGAAGGTGCCTGAGGGGCCGTGTGGTTCTCGATACAACAGCTTGGACCCTGGACACAAAAGGGCCCCAAAACATGACCAGACCTACCCAGATGCAAGGGGATTGGGAAGGGAACGTGCTGCTTAGAGTGTGGCTGGTGAACAGAGGAGGAAGTGAAGCTGAGAAAAGTTGATGGAGTCAGTCTTAGGAGAACAGGAGGAGGTTAAGTGCCTGGCAGGGACCCAGTCACTCTAGGGAGTGGGTGGATGGGCAGAGATGACCAAACACTCTGTCGTGGCTGGAGGGGGAGGGCACTTCATTCAAGATTTTATACATTTATGTACTTTTATTTGACAGAAAGGAACTGTTTTAAAAATGGCTCACAGTAGCTCAATAGTTTCAATTTTTGGTACAGATCATGAGCAATATGCCCTGGGCTTAAAGGAAATTTTTCTTGAGAGCTCTGTTAAAGCTATATGCCATTGATAGAAGGTAAGCACAGAGGGTTTATACAAGTGGGGGGCGGGGGGGGGGAAAGCAAGGTTTTAACAAAGGCATCGCAGTTCTCAGCCAGCTTCCTGGAAACCTCTAGTTTTTCCTCATAGGAAAAAAACACTAACATAAGTACAATGATTTTTATTTCTTTATTTTTAAAGGTAAAACCAGTAACCCACAGCAGGATCAATGTGTCATCTCGCTTTAGAAAACCACTTCTGGAACCCTGCACCATCTTGTAAGTTGGAATCCTTCATGTTTTGGGTCAAAATTAGTGTGGTGGTTTCCTTTTGGTTTGGGACTTCTTTTGTAGTTTAAAGGCATAACTGTGTCAAATGGTTTACCTCTGGCTTTGCCTTTTTTTCAGCTTGATTGCAAATGGAGACCTCATAAACCCGGCTTCTCGACTCCTCATTCCTAGAAAAGCCTTGAATCAGTGGGATCATGTATTGCAGATGGTCACGGAAAAGATAACTCTGAGGAGTGGGGCTGTCCACAGGTATGTCAGAGTAATCTTCTTGCAAGTGTATGGGATATGGGATTCAGAATTATTGAGGATATTCCCATGAGGCCCTGGAGACACTGGTCCCTAGATCTGAATTTCAGGTCACTAGTTTGTCTCTATGTGCCTCAGTTTCTTTGTCTGTAAAATGAGCATATAATTATTCATCCCTTGTAGGGTTGTTTTCCAGCTTATATTTTTGTTACTTTTTATGTTGCTTTTCTCATGCAGTTATGTTAAATTTTGATGCAGTCAAATTTTCAGGCTTTCATTATGATCATTAAGTTCTATGATTAACTTAGGTTCTCTTCACTCCTAGATTATAAAAAATTATCCCATGTTTTCATCTTTCAAGTTTTAACTTTTGTTTAAACCTTTGATCCTTTTGGATTTTATTTTGGTATCAGGAGTAAAGGCAGATCTCAATAGTTATATGCTGATTAAAAAAAAAAGATATATCGTTTTGTCTTTTGACACATACACAGATGTAAACCCACTCAATAAATGCTCTGAAGCACACAAAGATATCTAAATACAATTGCATGCCCAGATACACCTATTCATACATATATTGATGTGAACAAATTGATAAATAGAAATAAAATACAGGCAAGAACAAACACAGAAATGAGAATATAGTTATATGTCCCCTGAACATGTGAATACTTGGAGAGGCTTAATTCTTTTTTTTTTTTAACTTTTAATTTTGTATTGGGTAGAGCCAACGAGCAATATTGTGGTAGTTTCAGGTGACAGCAAAGGAACTCAGCCATATAGACACATGTATCCGTTCTCCCCAGCCTCGCCTCCCACCCAGGCTGCCACATAACATTGAGCAGAGTTCCATGTTGGAGAAGCTTACTTCTTAGTGTAATGCCAGACATGAGTGAGATTTGCATGTTGCTCACTTGGGACACCCCCACCCTCCCTTAACAGAACATGGTGGGTTAAAAATACCTGCTGGTGGTTTAGTCGCCAAGTCGTGTCCGACTGTTGCAACACTATGGACCAGCCCACCAGGCTCCTCTGTCCATGACATTCTCCAGCCACAAAGACTGGAGTGGGTTCCCATTTCCTTCTCCAGGGGATCTTCCTGTCCTGGGAATTGAACCTTGGGTCTCTTGTATTGCAGGCAGATTCCTTACAACTGAGCTAAACAGAACATGAGTAATTCTTATGGTTGGACCATTCCTGGGCATCAGTATACATATCAAAACCATCCCACACAAATTTGTTCAACTCCCTGTTTATAATTCTCATGTTTTGTATCAAAGGAAGAAAGCAGGTCAGCAACAGTCACATAAAAGAAGGCTAAGTTCACAGCCTAGAATTTATTCAGTGTCCTTTACCGGTCTGTAGAGAAAACCAGTCAAATCTTGGCTGTTGCCAGATCCACAACTTTGCTGTCTTTTCTAGCTGTAAAATTTAATGATGGATTCAGATCTTCCTATTTTGAAGGTAAATGAGAGAAGAAGAACATATGGGTCTAGGCCTCCATCTAGGGGTTGGTTTCCAACAGGTGCTCCACCAGGGGCAGATTTACCAGTAAGGGCTGCTGGCAGTGTCCAGAGTCATAGGGATTAGAGGTGGCTACTACTCCCATCCCATGGGAAGAGGCCAAGGGTGCTGTTGACATCCTACAGTTCCCAGGACAGCCTCCCACCTCTCCTACAATTATCAGATCCAAAACATCAATAACGCCCAGAGGCCTTGGTCTAGGTCAAGGCAGGAAAGCCAGATTATCTGGGTTAAGTGTTGGTATTTAGACTTGTAGGGATAGAAGTGCGTTACTTTAACATCTTCATGCTAACTCGACACTAACACACTTTAGGGGGTTAAGTGGCTGCTTTTATTTTACTTCTTGACTCCATACGATACGGACTTTCACATAATCAGTAAATAAACAGACAGAGCAATGGATTTTTTTTTTTCTTTGCAAATGTCACTACCCTTAATTTTGTGATATAAGAAGTCTGAGAACTTTTAAAACGATCATCTTAAAATCCTTCCAGTTCCTAACTCTTCTTTATCACCTTCAAAAACAAAACATGCATTGTCTTCTTTGTGGCATGGTTTTCTAAGCCGTCTGTTTTTTTCTTACTCTTTAAACAAACTGTGTGGACACTTTAAATCGTCTAGCAAGGTTATCACTGTTCTCTTAATAAGTAACACATTGTAGTTTGCAGCAACAGTTTTACAGTAAAGGGAGGTTCTTGTGAAATCCTTTGATTCTGGGAAGATGACGGAAGGCAAAAAAAGAGAAGCATGCACGCTATGCAGTTCTGCATCATTAATGCTGGCAATGGGTTCTTTTACCTCCTGCCCTCGCACCTCTTGTTTTCTGACCTAGTTCTGTATGTTTCTATGTAAAATTCTGTCTGATGGCTGCTCTTGGATGTTATAACTTAAACAGTGCATTAAGAAAATAAATTTTCTAAGTGCTCACAGAATATAAAGAGAAGAATCAAACTTCAGTGGAAGCCAAGCTTCATTTAAAGTATGGCATTCTCGAAACAGCAACCCACTCCAGTATTCTTGCCTGGAGAATTTCGTGGACAGAGGAGCCTGGCAGGCTACAGTCCATGGGGTTGCAAAAGAGTCGGACATGACCGAGCATGCACACACACACACACACACACACACACACACACACACACACACACACACACACACATTCTCTACAAGTTAATTCTCTCCCTCTAAGCTCTAAATATGGCAGCAATAGGGGATCCTTATGTTAGACTGTCAGGTTTCTGCACAGCTAGACCATAATTGCATCTGCACTGGTACTTAGCTGAGTCTTAAGACTTTGAGACATTTATAATTCAGTGTTTAGCATTGTATCAAATGAGCCAATTTAGGAATAGAGTTTTTAATTGACTGTGATTTTAGCGGTTCTTGAAATGCTTGTTAACATTTGAATTGCTGGCATTCATATTTTGGCAGACTCTACACTTTAGAAGGAAAACTGGTTGAGAGTGGGGCAGAGCTGGAGAACGGGCAGTTTTATGTGGCTGTCGGCAGAGATAAGTTTAAGAAGTTGCCTTACAGTGAATTACTCTTTGACAAGTCGACGATGAGAAAGTCTTACGGGTACGTTTGCATCCTCACTCATGTCTCATAGTTTAGTTATCACTTGAAATAGCATTGAATCTTATGCTGATTTTTAGAATCTTGTTTATCGGTTAGAAAGGAAAGGATGTCCAATACATGTTGATCGCTATTTATTTTGCTGTGATTGGAGGTTGAGAACTATTGCATAAAAATATAATATTGAGGAATCTGTGATAGACTATATAGTATTTTTTAGCCATTCACTTATGAATTTATAATAAATATAAAGATTTTTTTTTTTGTGAAAAAGGTACAGGGCAGTGAGCTTCTCTACAACATATGCTTTTAGAAGTCCTAAAAATGTTAACTTTATTGAATAATTTTTCAGTTGATGCATAGAGAAATATCTACAGGTGGTTAAGAAATAATATTTTCTACTTAAAAATAATAATGGTAAAATACAGAAATGATATTTCTTTTATACAAATAAGTGGAGCGCTGGGTGTATAGTTATTTCAGGCAAAATTTTAAGGGTTACCCTTATAATTGCACACAGTGCACAGAGAACCCTTTTGCTCTATGAGATGTCGTACATTTGTGAAGAATGCCTTCTTTCAGCCCAGCAGGTGGACTGCCCAGGCATGCGTTTGCATGAAGAGCCTCGGCCCCTGCTTGCAGGGACCCTTGGGCTTGCTCATGGTGCCCTGCGGTCCATCGCCGCTGCTTTTCCATGCCTACTTGGCTGGAAAACTGACTTTGTGTAGTTGCTCCTGATCGGATGGGTGACATGTGACAGAGATAGAGCAGCATGTCACCAGTGTGTTCTCCATTGATTTGTCATCCCGTGTAGCTTGATGGAGAGACTAACCAAGGGTTTCTCAGTATGGAATAGGTGGAATGGAATTTCAAGGGTGGTGTTTGAAGTATCGCAAAGAGCACATTGCTTTCTAGCACTTTAGAACTATTTACCAGACTTATTGCCAACCGTCCTTACGCATCCATGCGATCAAGTACTTCACAGCATTGCTCTGAGAAGCAGCGCGGGTTAGACTGCTATGGGTTGCAGTACGCACCGCAGTCAGAGCTTGTGCTTGTCCATGGTGGTGGCGAGAAAACTTGCTCACGGGGGCCTTTCTCAGGCAGGTCAGCGAAGCTTGCCTTTATCTCTGTGGCTTCTTATTTTCAGAGAGGTTCAGCTGGGTTTCGACCTGGATCTTTTCCTATAAAAAGACATCTGGGAAATACTTAGGGCCAAAGAGCAGGTTTTAAATTTTTTGGTGAGAATGACTGGTTTAGAAACTCCCTGAATATAAATGCCAGTGTTTTACCATTCTGTACTTCTACCAGATATGATAGACATGATAAAAAAAAAAAAAACTTTATCATTTTTAGTTTTAAACACAATCTGGCAAAATTGTCACTCAGCTTGGGAGATGCCTTTTTTTAAAAATTTGAAATGCAAATAAAAAATTTAGGGATTTTATTTTAAGTGGTATGAAAAAGTTAAAGGTGGTACTAAATTTATTTGTAAGTATCAACTAAAATGCTATACAAGAAAACATTAAGAATCTTTAGGACAGCGGAAACTAACACAACATTGTAAAGCAATTATATTCCAATTAAAAAAATAATCTTTTGGAATGGAATTTGGAAATGTTTTGGTGGTCTTTGTGAAATTGGGAAAGTCAGTGGTACTTTTTGTGGAATACTGATGTCTATAAATAGTTGAGTTCCAGGTCAGGGTGACAAACAGATGTTAATTATTTTGCTTTGTATATTATTTGTGAATAATATTCAGATTTCTAAGTTGTAATTTGTTTTCACAGTCAGAAAACCTCTTCACTACCTCCAATTGTAGGATCCAGAAAGTCTAAAGGCAGTGTGAGTATCATATACTTTACTCATTAATGTTCTGTATTTCTGTTCCGTAACAGAGAGGCTGTCTGTTGGGTTTCAATTAAATTCGAAGAAATAAAACGTAGCCACCTTGTGGTATATAAGCAATTATGTGAAACAACATTAGAACATTAATGTTACAACTAAGTTTCTAGAGGACAGCTAATATTTTTAAAATATGGATTTCAAAAGAGATTTTTTTTCCTAATATATAGACTTGATAAAATTTATACCAACTTGAAATCTAGGCAATAATACATAAATGAGAAGAAATGCTGTTTTAGGTCACATCACTGGTCTGCCCAGCGTTGTTTTCTATCACTGACAAAGACTAAAAAGAAAGTGTATGTGACAGAATGGCAATCCTCAGTTATATTTTTAAAAAGATTGAGAATCACTCTAAATAGTTAGCTCCTTATCAGAATCTTTTTCATCCACCATTCACTCATTTATTTGTTACTTCAGCATCATCTATTGAATACCCATTACGTGGGAACTGCGACAAGCATTTAGTAGGTAACTTCTTAACCTGTTTGTGTGTTTTGTCTGTACCCCCTCATGGGGATGAGTTTCATGTCCTGCTGGAGTATTGCTTTGACAGGTCTTCTTAGCTGAAACTTCTCTTTCTGCTCTTTTGGTTGAATTTCCTGACCTGTAGAGGTCAGAATTGATCTGATGTTTTCCCTTTCTGAATTAAATAAGCAGAACTCTTAATTGGCGTCTTGTAAAATAAGTGGCTGCTGGACAATGATATTGTCTCCTAATGATGATTTAGATATTCCTTCCCCTCCCCTTTTTTCTGTAACATTGTGTGAAATTCTTGAAAAAAAGTTTTTTGTGTGTGTGTGAAGGAATAGCGCTGACCTTGGCCAAGTTTCTGAGCTTGGATGCCTGAGAAAATGGTGGTACTATAGCTAATTAGAGGGCAGCTGAGGAAAGAATCACCTGCTTAATTTCTAATGCATTGAGTTGTCAATGTCATGATGGAGTCTAGCTGCAGACTGTTCAGCAAGTAGTTGTAAATGGCAGAGACTGAGGACATCAGATGAGAATTTGCAAGTTCATCCACGTGTCGGTCATAGTTGAAGAGCAGAGGCGTGTCATGGTGACGTTCTTTCCTCACACTCATCACAGCCTGGCGAGGAGCTGGCTTCATCACACTGTTGAGTGGGAGGATGGGGAGGTGGCAATAGAGAGGGTTGGGGGCACAGCTCACAGTGAGAGCCACAGAGTACCCATAACTTCATGAATATGGAGAGCAAGGGGAGAGAGAGTGTTCCAGTAACTGAAAAATGTATTGTAACCATCATAAAGCTAAATGTGTGCTTGCATACTAAATCAGTTGTGTCTGACTCTCTGCGACCCTATGGACAGTAGCCCGCCAGGCTCCTGTGTCCATGGATTCTCCAGGCAAGAATACTGGAGTGGGTTGCCGTGCCTTCCTCCAGGAGACCTTCCCGTCACAGGGAGCGAACCCGTGTCTCTTAGTTTTCCGCATTGGCAGGCGAGTTCTTTAGCACTAGCGCCACCTGGGAAGCCGTAAAGCTAAATAAAGTCCAGGAATTTAGATTTGGGAGACTACCCTTCTTTTCTTCAGGACTTTGGAGTGGAATCTCTTCCATGTACCATGCACAGAGGAGCTCATTAACCCTCACAGTATAGCTGGAAAGATGATGGTTAAACAGAGACCAAGTGTAGTTGAATAACTGACTCAGATCACAGGGAAGTTCATGTCAGAACCAAGATTAGGACTCAGGTCTTTACATTCACAGTGACTGAACTTTGAGATTAGGTGCCTATTATTCTTCTGAAATTTAGAATGACTTTTTAAAATTAAAAATGCGTTTCCAATTTTCAAATCCATACACAGGAGGCACGTGTGTGCCTCTTCTTGATCACTTGTTTGGAAGTTCTTTCGAATCTGTGGTGTGAATACTGGGTCATCTAATGATGACTGGCTATGTCTTCCGTGTGCCTGGCCTAGAACTAAGCCCCAGGGAGATAGTATTGAGCAAAAAGACACAACACTCTCTCTTAGCTCTGTCCTACTCAAGGAGACAAAGTTATACAAATGATACCACAAAGCAGTGTATAATTGCAAAGTGTGATTAAAATGAGAGAAAAGGATAGAACAATATGCAGGAAAATAAAAGGAGAATTTATTTTATTTTATTTTAGTTTTTTCTTGTTGTTTTTAAAAAGGAGAATTTAGATATGTGTGTCAGGAAAAGGTCTCTTTAAGGAAGGGACCTTTAAGGACTCAAAGTTACGTTTTGAGATGAGTTTCTATCTCGTACACAAGCAAAGACCCAACGTTATATTGCCATGCTCTGACTTAGAATAACACAGTGATGGCAGAGTCTGTCCCTTTTCTCACAATGCTTTCTCACGAAGCATTCTGTAGATTCATCAAGCATTCTGTCCATTTATCCGGTCATCCAGCCATCCATCCAACACATGTTTAACAAGCACCTACTGAGTGCCAGGAATTCCTTCAAGCAGCTGGCAGAGAGTGGTGACAAGCTTTCAGACCGCACGGAACTTTTGTTCCAGTGCCTGTGTCTGTGTGGGGCGGGGAGGGGTGGAAGAACGGGGGTAGACAGACTGTCAGTGTCTAAACAAATATATAATTTCAGGTGGTGATCAGTGCCATGAGGACAATAAAATGTCGCAGGGCATTTGTTGATATAAAATGCTCTGAGACTGAGACTTTAATGAGGTAATGGCAGCCAGCCATACAAGGTGGGGGCAGGGGAGAAAGAGCCTCCATAGCAGGCCCTCAGGAAAGAGCTTGGCATAAAGAAAGGGGACAGAAAGAAGGCTGGGGTGGTCTGTGATGAGATTGGAGAGGCAGGCAGGGCCCAAGGGTGCAGGCCGTGGGTGGAGTTTGGATTTGATTCCCTACCATTTGAGGGGCAGAGGAAGGGAGAGATGGCATTTGATTTCTATCTTTGAAAGATCATTCTGGCTGTGTGTGGTGTCTGCAGAGAAGTGGGTGGGGCAAGAATAGAAGCAGGAGACAGTGGGACGGCTGGAGTCCTGAGTGATGCGGGCGACTGGGACAGAAGGCAGCGGGGGCTATTGCATGTTGTCACCGATGGCTGCATTCATCCAGTGGCCATTTATTGAGTCCATACTATGTCCCGAGCACTAGGAGAAGGGGGACGACAGAAGATGAGATGGTTGGATGGCATCACCGACTCTGTGGACATGAGTTTGAGTAAAATCTGGGAGTTGCGTGATGGACAGGGAGGCCTGGCGTACTACGGTCCATAGGGTTGCAAAGAGTCGGATATGACTGAGTGACTGAACTGAACTGAACTGTTTTAGTGCTTGTGGGGAAGGGGAGGCAGAGATTCCAGAGAACACCATAAATGTCTGAAGCCTCCATTCTGGAGGAGGAAAAAGACAAACTAATACACAGTTGATATTAACCAGGGATAAACTTGAAGAAACATGTATCAGGATATGAGAGGAGAAAGTTAGAGAGGGTGCAGTACCCCCTGGGTGGCCAGGGTGGGCCTCTTGTAGGAGATTATATTCAGCAGAGGGGCATAATCCCCTGGGCACACAGTGAGGTTCCATGAAACCTATCTAGTGGATTTGTGAGTGACTGGCCGTGAACCACACGGAGAGAACATTCTACATCGGGAATACTCAGGAACTTTTTAAGGGAAGGATCAGTTTGCTCCTTTCCTTTAACTAATTGGTTCCCTGGAGAATGTACATATTTTCAAGATCCTTAACCGCTTGGCACGGAGTTGGGGTGAGTGTGAGTGAAGGGGACGATGGGTGAGCTGGCTTACAACTTAAGGAGCTACTTACTGTTCAGTTCAAGGGAAGGCATCCCTGAACTCGTGATGCAAATCAAAGGGGACCCAGAGTTGGACTTTTAGGAATTCTTTTCTCCACAAGCTTTCTAGGAATGGCTGTATTGCATAAGGAAGGGAAGTGTGGGTGGGGGCCTGATAGAGCTTAAAAAAGAGAGAAAGCTGCTACAGTCTCCATAGAGGACCTGCTGTGCAGAAGTGATGGGTCAGCAAGGCCCCACCCTTGTGGCAGGAAGTGTAGGTAATAGGGTTTGGGGTAAAGGTGAGGAGGTTCGGTGCGGGGGGGGGGGGGGGGTCCAGCAACCCTTTCAAAACAGCCAGGCAATGCCCTGTGCAAAGCAGGAAAAGACCAGAAGTCACCACTCATACAGACACGGGGGGTCACAGAAACAAGTACTTTGAGATTCTAGCCTGGAAAACAAAAGGAAGCAATAAGGGAATCCTCTGAAGTTTTATTAAGTTTGAAAAATTAACCCACCAGAGGGAGGGTGTCTCTAGGTGTGAGGTTTCAGCGCACAGAGTCCAAGCGCCCTCTAGTGGAAGAGACATAAAAATCAGGGACATGCTTGAAAGTTGGAGCCAAAGGCTACCTTACATTGTCCTCTGCTGCCGCCGCCGTTGCTGCTGCTGCTGCGTCGCTTCAGTCGTATCCGACTCTGTGTGACCCCATAGACGGCAGCCCACCAGGCTCCCCCGTCCCTGGGATTCTCCAGGCAAGAACACTGGAGTGGGTTGCCATTTCCTTCTCCAATGCCGGAAAGTGAAAACTGAAAGTGAAGTCGCTCAGACGTGCCTGACCCTCAGCGACCCCATGGACTGCAGCCTTCCAGGCTCCTCCGTCCATGGGATTTTCCAGGCAAGAGTACTGGGGTGGGGTACCATTGCCTTCTCTGTACGTTGTTCTCAGTTGTCCTTAATTCCCAAGTGGCTAATACATCTTGTGATCAACAATTTACAGATTCAAATATGACAGTTGCTCAGGTTTTGGTGAGAAAACATGATTACCCATGTATCACAAAGTCATAGTGAAAGGTCGATTCTGAAGTTTCCAGAACTCCATTTTGCCTTTTGGGAACCTGTGTCCAGTTTGGATAAAAAGATTTCTCACACTTCCCATCAGCAAATACACAGAGAAACACCAGCCTGAGTCTGAGTGTGGTCCCCTGCTCACAAGGTCTCCTGGATGCTCCGCTGAAATACACACACTGTGAGTGCTGCTGTGTGCGGCAAATCCCTCACAAAATCACTTTAGGAGGGATTTTGTGATGCATTATGGCTTTTGTGTCTTTGGCACATGTTCGTGAAGGCTTAAAGTGAGTTTACCATGGTAATGACAGAAACCTGAGTTGACTCGGTCTTGTTGGGAAGAGCCTAGGGAATTATCCAAAACAATCCCAATCTGAGTAGAGCAAGGGGGTGATCGAAGGGCTCTTTTTAGTTTTCTGTTGGTCTGAGCCAGAGGTTTGCTATTTCTATCAGGTATTTTGATATGTGTGTGAGGGAAAAAACAGGACAGTGCTTGAGTGATCACATAGGGTCTAGTGTTTGCATGGGATGCCCTGTAAAATGAGGCTGCTGCTTGATTTCTTCCACTTAGGTATAAAATCGCAATCTATTACTTCCAGGTGACTTTTTAAGGGAATCAAACCATATGATAGCTGTTTCTAGTCCCTTGGGAACTAGCAAGTGTCAGTGTAGCAGAAAAGTCAAAACTGGGTAACTTTGAGAAAGTTAATTCCTTCATCTGAAAAAATGCCTATCTATGCATTTGGTAAATATTTGTGTTTATGAGTATTTAGCACACAAGCTACTCAGTAATGTTATCTTATCAACTAACAGCAGTATGAGATGACAATCTTATTCCCTATGCCCCATAAATAGCAATGACTATCCCATTTATGAGTCAAATGTAGAAGTCTCAAAAAAGAAAGGAAGATCCCTCTGCTATTCCTCTGCCCTTCCCTCTCTATATATAATTTGTCTATGTATTATCTATAATTTATATAATGAACTATGTAAATAGATAAGTATATAATTTATACTATATAATTTATTTATATTTGTATTTATTGCACGTTTTTATTTTTTAGATGCATCTTGTTTTCTTTTTTTATTGTATATCGGAGTATAGTTGATTTACAGTGTTATGTTAGATTCAGGTATAGCAAAGTGATTCAGTTATATACATATATCCATTTTTTTCAGATTCTTTTCCCACTCAGATTATGACAGAATATTGAGTAGAGTTCCCGGTGCTATAAACGTGTTTTCTTTTTAAAATAGAAAACATCTGAATTCTTTCCCGTTTTCTAATTACAAAGCAATTATTTTTTTCTAAGTTTAATTTGTGTTGTGTTAGTCACTCAGTCGTATCTGACTCTTTGCAACCTCACGGGCTGTAAACCCTCCAGGCTCCCGTCCATAGAATTTTCCAGACGAGAATCCTGGAGGGGGTTGCCATTCCCTCCTCCAGGGGATCGTCTCCACCCAGGGATCGAACCTGGGTCTCATGCATTGCAGGCAGATTCTTTACTGCCTGAGCTACCAGGGAAGCTAAGTTCAGTTTAGTTCTTGTCAAGTGCCCGGCAATTAGTCATTAATCAGTATTTGAATGCATGTGTGTGCATTACCAAAGCTATGCCTCATATAGTTATTGGAATCAACTAGTCTTTCTTGATGCTCCAGAATCAGTCTTTTGAGTGTCCCTGGCAACCCAATCCAGTACTCTTGCTTGGAAAATCCCATAGACTGAGAAGCCTGGTAGGCGACAGTCCATGGGGTCACAAAGAGTCGGACACGACTGAGTGACTTCACTTTCACTTTCACTTTCATCAGAAACGCAGTAAATCAGAACTTCTTGTACATTCAGCAAGAGAGTTGATGCTTAAAATCATGTGAATTCTCAGTCTCCCCAAGATGCAGTGTCTGCTTCTCCCTTGTTTTACCCCTTTTGAAAAAAAAAAACAACCACCAAAAAAACCCCTGTCATGATGAGATCCAGAGTTTTGCTTTCTTTGTTTCATTTTAGTCCTGATAAATTGAACAGCATCTCTGAACATTCTAGTAGGCTTGCTAGAAGGGTTACTCCTCTCATTCAAGGCTTTTAAAGTTTTAGAATCTTGAGATGAATAGACTAATTTGAAAATAGACTAGAATGTGAGACCAGGCTGATGGTTCCTTCTCATATGATGGTTTTGGAATCTCTACTGTAATCACATTAGCCATTTCTCCTGCCTGGCAGTTTATGGCTTTGCAAGAAATAATCATTGAAGAAAAGGAAAGAAAAAAGACGTCAACTCTGGTTGCAGTTAATGCAATAATTAAGTGGAAACTGTATGTTTAAATTGCAGTTGGAATAGGAAATTAAATTATGCAAAAAAGTGTTATAGATTTGGACAAGTTTTCATACTGTTAATAAATCTATGCATAATTCATTTTCTTGTAGGCTATGACAAAATAGCATAAATAACTTCATTTGTAAAGCTGTGAAATTTTCTATTCTTAATTGGGTGATAGCTAAAGCTATTTAAACACTTCTGGATGACTGAATATCTAAATGTTTAAAATGAGCAGTTATAATAGGTTTCTAGGCAGATTTGTTTATTTAACATTACTACATTTATTTTCAGATACTAGCATAGTACAGATGTTGCATAAAATTGCACCCAATATGGTGTAAATTTGATATGATTTTTAAGAAAAAGATATTAACTCTCTGCTCTTGGAGGAAACCCTCTGATAGTCCTTGAATAAAACTACATGCTAGACACTGTTTTTTTTTTTTTTTCTTGTTTAGTCGGTAAGTCGTGTTCAACTCCTTTGCAAACCCATGGACTGTAGTCTGCCAGGCTTCTCTGTCCTCGGATTTCCCAAACAAGAATTCTGGAATGGGCTGCCATTTCCTTCTCCAGGGGATCTTCCCTACCCAAGCATCAAACTCACGTCTCCTGCATTGCAGGCAGATTCTTTACCACCAAGCCACAAGGGAGGCCCGCCAGGCACTATACCAGTTACTTTATAAATGTTACCATTTCATTTCATGTAAGAGACCTAACAGCAGGCACATTAACCCCATTCAATTGATAAGGGGTCTGTGGGGTCGCAAAGAGTCAGACACGACTGAGCGACTGAACTGAACTCAACTGAACTGATACGGAAATAGGTTCCAAGAAGGTAGGAACTAGTTACCTCACGGTCCCATTGGTGCTTGGTGGCAGTGCAGTGACTCTGAGTCAGGGTCTCTAAAACTCACATTATTTCTGCTACCTGCAGCCTCACACCTCACATACTCAGGTAGGTGCAGCACCTGAGTGTCCTAAGGCCAAGGCTGTCTTTTAGGAGGGAGTTTCTTGCACTGAGAATCAGCACAGCTGTTTCTTGGGTTACAGGGGCCACCACTGTAGTGGCTCTTATGCGGCTCCCCAGGGACTGTACGTGCGCCCACCACAGCAGCCGCTGAGCTCAACCTCACCTTCACGCTGGGAAGCCCCCTTTTCAGAGGCAAGGTCTTCATTTCGAGATGCACATGGGAATCAGAGGCAACCACCATAGGTGTGGTCAGCGGGGTTGTCTTGCAGGAATGGTGGCGGGGGGTATGTTGTCTTGAGCTGCTTGTGTCTATGTTGCTCTGGATTTGTGATTCATAGAGATGGTGGACGTCACCAACAGATGAGTCGCTATTGCAGGTTTTCTTTAAGCACAGTGCGCACCGGCTTATATGATGATACCTGTGTGCTCACTGTGACAACTCATTAAGAAGGTATTTCTTGATTAGCTGATCAAACTGGGTTTTGTCATCATTCCTCATCCAATAGTTATCTGCTGATTCTTCTGAAAGGTGCAGGAGGAAGAGGATGGGTGAGACAGCGGACTGGCTCTGGTCTTTGCTGGCTGTGACCTTGGCCAGGCTTAACCTCTAAGCCTCATTTGCTTGTCTATATGATGGGGCGATAACAGTACCTATTTCTCAGGGTATAAGGACTGAGTGAGACAGTTTCATAGCAACACCTGGTACATATCAATACTCAGCAGTTGTCAAGTGCTATTACTTGTTTAAAAATATTTTTTGATGTGGACCATTTTTTAAAAGTCTTTAACATTTATTACAATATTGCTTCTGTTTTATGGTTTTTTTTTTTTTTTTTTTTGGACTGCAAAGCATGTGAGAGATTAGCTCCCTGATCAGGGATTGCATCTGTACACCCTGCATTGGAAGGAGAAGTTGTAACCCCTGGACTGCCAGGGAAGTCCCTCAAGTGCTATTATTTTTATTCTCCTTCCCCTGGTAGACCCTTCCTCTGCCACCGGGAAGAATTTAATGTGGGTAATGGACAGAAGCAGAATCAGCACAGAACGCCCACCCCTGGCCCCTGCCCCCTTTTATCACATTAGTGACTTGACTTGTACTTATCACTCAAGGCGTTCATCAGCCAATAGTTAAGAGTTAATCTTTTGCCACGTAGGGAAATGATCGCCAGTCTAAGTCGACAGTTGGATCCAGTGACGACTCATCTCCTCAGCCCCCAAAGAGGAAAGGGAAAAAAGATGCGAATTCAGAAAAACCCACGAAAGGGAAACAAAATGCCAAGTTAAAGAGTTCACCACAAACAATCCCAAACAGTGGTAAGTTTGTTATTATTATTATATTGTTATTACTGATGATCATTATTTTAAGGTTGTGATACAGTTTTAATTTGTAAGTAGACCTGTTTGTTTTCCTGGACTCACATAGTATTTGTCACTTATGAGAGTTTTCAAAGAAGACTTTCTGTGTATGAGAGATTGCTGGTGTTTTTCATGCTTAATTTCTAGTTGTAATTAGCAATTGTGCTATGAGGATATGCTTCAAGAGAAAATATTTCTTGAGTGTTCTTATTGAGAAAGGTAAATTTTACCATCCTGTGTTCCGGCTAAAAGTGCTTGATTACCATTTTTACCACCTACTTGTGATCTCTCTTATGTGTGTGTCTACAACTCTTGTTCACATTTATTACTAACTGCTTTTAGTCACAGATCACTTTTTCAAAAAGATGTTTCACTGATATCCAAGAGAACACCCACACAACTTTACCAATAATGGTATGTACTGAATTATTAATAGTTACATACCTTGCATTACCAGGTGAGAGACAGTATAAAATTATTTAAAGCATTTTGCATTAATACAAGATTAGAGGATAAAAGTGTGATAAACTAGGGCTTCCCTGGTGGCTCAGCTGGTAAAGAATCCACCTGCAATGTGTGAGACCTGGGTTCGATTCCTGGGTTGGGAAGATCCCCTGGAGAAGGGTATGGCTACCCACTCTAGTATTCTGGCCTGGAGTATTCCATGGTCTGTATAATCCATGGGGTTGACTAAAGGGGCATGCTGTCAGAATTGTGACCTTTTCACGTTAGCTTTTTATAAAGATAGGCTCTTTCTGGTTTCACTCCAAGAGTGGTCTCAGTTGGGTGAAGACATGAGTGTGGGGTGATGCTGTGGGCAGCTGGGCTGGCTGGGACACGGCTGGAGGAGTGACTGCTTCTCCCTCCCCCTGGGATCCACTCACCTCCACAGGAAGACATGCTGGGCTGCTCTGAAAAAGGGGTGAATGGGATCAAGGTTCAGATTCATGGCCAGAGCTCTGTCTTCCTCCTGAGAGCTCCAGCTCATTTCAAAGTCCATACAAAGCGTCACATTAGAATCACAGCTCACATGGGGTTCACAGCTAAGGAGACAGCACAAATTTGTGTGAGGGCTTGGACGATGCTGCTCAGATGGTTACAGGGTCAGAAGAAGTGCAAGACGAAGTTAAAAGAGCAGGTGAAATGAAGGAGTCGATTCCACAAGAAGAAAGTGGAAGGGGCTTAAGGTTTCAAAGATTTAAATGATAATTAGCTGGAAGCCCAGAGTCCTAGATTCTTGTCCCAGTTCTGCTCTTGACTTTGGGCAAGTTATTTAACTTTCTTTGGCCCCATTAGCTTTCTGCAACATGTGGGTTCATATTAAGATTTATCTTTATAGTTTTAATTTTATCTTTAAGTTTGTTCAGTCCTTTCCAGTGACCATGAAATGTGGAAGCCAGGATAAAATGTAGTCAATGGATGTTTCATGAATGCTTGTTGTATGGAAAAAGTGAAAGTGTTAGTTGCTCAGTCATGTCTGACTCTTTGAGACCCCGTGGACTGTAGCCTGCCAGGCTCCTCTGTCCATGGAATTCTCCAGGCAAAAATACTGGAGTGGGGTTGCCATTCCCTTCTCCAGGAAATCTTCCTGACCCAGGGATTGAACCCAGGTCTCCTTCATTCCAGGCAGATTCTTTCCCATTGTTGTATGGCAGGCATCAAAGGAAAAAGCTAGCCTGAAAAAACATGCCTTACATGTGAACATTAAAAATAACAGAGGGTTTATTTTAATCAGTATATATGAGACTGCAAAACCATCAAGGCCATGGGATATGTCTTACTAGTTTATTTTTTTCGATCCCCAATAACTAGGTCTGAGAGATGAGACACTTAATAGATACTGGTGAATGAATGATGGAAGTTACAAAATGGATGTCTCTGTAATATTTTAAAACCCACTAAGAAACAAGACTCATGTTAAACTTTTCATGAATCATTTTCGATTAAAGGCTTTCATGAAATGTTACTTGCTTATTTTCTGTGTGGCTCTTAGTAGCTTATGAAAATCCTAGGTCCTACTCTCATTCTATTTTTTGAAAATCTTTAGATTTAGCAGTTTTCCCTCAAGAGAGAGGGGGCCATCATCTCTTCAGGTTATTTCACTCATGGAAATATGGAAACACAAGAAGCTGAATCAGCATTTCCATGTGTTACAGGACAGTAACCATTATTAAAAAGTCAAATTATCAGTGTTTTTGCCTTTGTAGAAATTCATAGTTTTCTCTTTTTTTAAAGATTTTTTTCCCTGATATTTTCAAGGATCTCTTTAAAAGATTTGTTGTTGATGTGGGCCATTTTTAAAGTGTTTATTGAATTTGTTATAATATTGCTTCTGTTTTGAGTTTTTTTTTAGTGTTTTGGCTGCGAGGCTTGTAGGCTCTTAGCTCTCCGACCAGGGATCAAACCCGTACCTGCTGCTTTGGAAAGCAAAGTCTTAACCACTAGACCGCCAGGGAAGGCCCCACAAATAGTTTTCAACAATAGTTTTATCTGTGGGAGTGAAACTAACCAAAACATGTTGAACATGAAAACAAGTCACATTTTTAAAGTGCTAAGAAAATGTAGAAGACCTCAGCTATTCTTCCCCAGTCTTCAGAGAATCTGCACTGGTTTTAATTGCCCACGTTAAGTGTACATTTTGCAATGTGGTTTTATAATGTGTAGATAGTAGGTTTTCACTGCTGTATCTCGGTGTTACATAGGACAATGGCTGGTGTCTTTTAAATGAAGGTTTGGGGAATTTTTGTTCCCAGTAAGAGGCTTTTGGGCTTCCCAGGTAGTGCTAGTGGTGGAGAACCTGCCTGCCAGTGCAGGAGACGTAAGAGACGCAGGTTTGATCCCTGGGTCAGGGAGATCCCCTGGAGAAGGAAATGGCAATCCACTCCAGCATTCTTGCCTGGAGAATCCCATGGACAGAGGAACCTGGCGGGCTACAGTCCATGGGGTCGCAGAGTCGAACCCGACTGAAGCAACTTAGCACGTACATGTGCACAAGAAGCCTATACCGTGGATTTAGAAGCATATACAAGAGTTTAGATGACACATCTTGTATCTTTTCATCTTGATAGAAAGAACATATGACCTGGAAAATGAATCTTGGCTTCCAAAACAATTTTCCCAGGGAAAATTAAAAAAAGCTTTTGTACCGTTTATGAGATTAAATCATCATTTGGTAAGTTTAAGGATATTAGCTTAAATCCCTACTTTTGAAAATTGAGCTATTTCTCCTTATCAGATCTCCCTCCAGATGCCTTTGGCTTTAGGAGATTTTCTAGGTTATATTAGCAAAAGTAATGGTCTTTATTTCTCTCTCTCTCTCTCTCTTTTTCCTCTTTCAATCTCCAAATTCAGTTATTATTGCAGTTGCTTTTTGCTTTAATAGCATCTGTTTTAGTAATTAGAACCAAGTGTGTGATTTTGGACATTTGTGCCTCCAGAGGGCTCTTATTCTTTAGAAAGGGAAAAGCAATAAAAACTTGAAACAAAATGAAAGGGAAGGTATATAGAGAGTCAAGATAATGAGCCAAAAATGCAGGAAATTAATACTGCATTGCATATTTGAAAGTTGCTAAGAGGGTAGATCTTAAAAGTTATTACAAGAATAAAAATTTTGTAACCATGAATGGGGACAGATTTTGACTAGACTTATTGTGATGATCAATTCTCAATATATACAAATATCACATCAAAGAATGCAAGAATTCTATTTTAGAGATAAAACAGTTTTTGATGCTTAAAATATTTTAAATTTGGAATGATGTAATCTATCCAATTTTATTCCTAAGTGTTAAAATTTTAGAGTTAAGATGCATAACTATGCTTCCTTCAGAGCATATGTTAAACTGTGAAGATTTTTTATCAGTGTTCTTTAGTGTTCTCATATTAATTAGAAAAAAAGAGAGACTTCATAGGCTATCTTGATTTTTGCAATCATTGCGATTATAGTTATACATTTTGGCCTTTTATGTTTCTGCTGATATTTATTGATATTCTGATATCTAATGCTTCAGGAATGAGCAGTGCTGATAACAGTCTGTAGATGGCAACCTGGGTCTAATTTTATTTCTTTTTCTATTTTCTTCATTTTTTTCCCCGACTCAGTTTCTCTCTATAACAGTAAAGCTTAATAATTCAGGCAGAGCTTTGACATATTTCTTCAGGGAAACAAATCTCATTTTCTTTTGGTAGCCAAGATGCAAAGTAAGATTGGTTGGTGATTGATGAAGTTGGGCGTGAAATGCATTTTTAGTGCTGCATTTAAATACCGGCTTAACTGACCAGCGTATGTTTTCCTTACACTTTCCACCTGAGTGGTGCCTGAAGATAGGTTACAGAGGCTGTTAACTAGTTATGGTCCCCTCTCTGAGAAAAATTTTAATAATGATTTCTTTAAAGTGTTTTGGGATTGATTGCATTCATTGATATTTTAAATAATTTTTACATTAAAAAATTTAGTGTTTTTAGAACTCTTGGAACACAGGAAGTATAGTGGGTTTAAGGCTCCTTCGAAATACTGGGAAAGCTATAGAGAAAATAGCTTAGTCTGTACTGCTGTGGTTTATGTGGTATTGATAGCTATATATTTTTTAAAGCAGAGTATTAAAATGTAAGCTTCCCCGGTGACTCAGTGGTAGAGAATCTGCCTGCCAGTGTAGGAGATGTAGGTTTGGGAAGATCCCTGGAGAAGGAAATGGCAGCCTACTCCAGTATTCTTGCCTGGGAAATCCCATGCACAGAGGAGCCTGGTGGTCTATAGTCCGTGGGGTCTCAAAAGAGTGGGAGATGACTAAAGTAACAACAATTAGAATGTAAGCAAAACCAAGACCTGTTCCTTCTTTTTCTTTTGCCACACAGTGCAGCAGGCGAGGTCTTCATTTCCCTGCTGCTGCTGCTAAGTCGCTTCAGTCGTGTCCGACCCTGTGCGACCTCATAGATGACAGCCCACCAGGCTCCCCCGTCCCTGGGATTCTCTAGGCAAGAACACTGGAGTGGGTTGCCATTTCCGTCTCCAATGCATGAAAGTGAAAAGTGAAGTTGCTCAGTCGTGTCCGACTCTTAGCGACCCTATGGACTGCAGCCCACCAGGCTCCTGGATTTTTCCAGGCAAGAGTGCTGGAGTGGGGTGCCATTGCCTTCTACCAGAGAGCAAACCTGTGCCCCCTGTAGCGGAAGGACAAAGTTCTAACCACTGGACTGTCAGGGAATCCCCACGATTAGTTTTCTTTTGAAGGATGCGATTCCCTTTCTGTTTCCACGTGTGGGCATGCTTGTAGAAACACACGGGCTAGTACCCTTGATGTAGTTCCTGGCTTGTTCCCAGAATAGTTCAATGAATTTCCAAGGATCGTGTGATGTTTAGACTCATGAATGATGGGGGGCAGGCGCACGGCCGGGGAAGGATGTCTGAATATTGTGACTTTACTGGGTGACCGCCCTTGGGTAGTCATGCTCTTGAATTTTTCTAATACTTACAACCTGCATGGGGTTTGCTGCGTCGCTCTGAGCCTGAAGTGTTACAGCAGTCCGTCCTCAGAATCGGATCAGGGAACATGGAAACTTGAACTGCTTTTGTTCAGCTGATGAACCAGCTCAGGCACTTGCCTGGTTCCTCATCACAGGCGACTCAGGATACAAATGGAAAGCAAGGGACTTCCTGGTGGCTTCTGATATCAGGAATGTCTGTGATGCCGATAGTGGGAGGTGACGGTGGAGGGAGGGGGAAGAAGTAGTCATGGGATTTATTACATTTCCTCCTCCCCAACTTCCTCTTTCTGTTGCCAGCCCTGCAGTGAAATAAAACCAGGAGGGGGGCTTGGTCTATTGGAGGATCAGCAGCTGCGAGGGCATCATTTACACTCGAGACACAGATAAGCTCTGGGTGGAGAAGATGCCCTGGAGGAGGAAATGGCAACCCACTCCAGTATTCTTGCCTGGAAAATGCCATGGACAGAGGAACCTGGTGGGCTACAGTCCACAGGGTTGCAAAGAGTCGGACACAACTGAGCTCACACACGTGTACACGTACACACACAGATAACCAGCCAGCAGAGTATTGTGCTCAGAGTAGCACACAGTGTTGAGAGTGTGTGTGTGTGTGTGTGTGTGTGTGTGTATGTGTAGGCTGGTCCATTATGCCTACACTTGTGGTGACGATTGTAATTATGGGTGACAAATTCCAAATGCAGAGTAACAGTGCAATTCTGAAGTTTATGTCCCATCAGTGTAGTGGTCTTCCTTCAGTCACTGTCCCTAGTTCAGTGTCAGAAACCTTGTGTGCACAGCACCAGGAAAAATAAAAATGCATTAACATCTCAGATCAAAAACAGAAGCAGAGTCATTCTGTAGAGTCATTGAACACCAACAAATAATAGCAAGAAAATGGATTTAAACAGTACTTAGAGATTCGAAGAAAATGATAGTTCAGAATTCTAAAAAAATTTTGTTTTTGTATGAGATGAAATTTCACAGTCTGAAAATGAATGATTATTCCTCCATATCTGTAAAGCTACCAAAAATATCCAATGGAACGAATAGACAGTTCCCGTGTGAGATGAGCCCAACTTGTATTAAGAGCGAAAGGGAACAATGACTTTTACTTAATTAAAGAAGACCATCTTTTGCTCCTCACTGGCATCAGAGTTTTCAGTGGCTTCATCTAATTTCGGAATGAGTGGTGTGGGCTGTCATTGTTCTGAAAGATGAGAGGGTTAGCCATCTAGGACAGAAACTTAAAAGGAACCAGTAAGCGCTATTACTAACAAACAGTCTCCATATTTTCTCTGGTGCTTTTCACCCTCGCATGTTTTGGATCCATTACACTTTCAGCTTGGTAAGGTTTGCTAACTGAAACAAGAGTTCCAGATCTAATTACCACGACACTTGATAGCATTTGGATGGATGAGTTCACCCCTTAGGAATTTTTATTTTCTGAGCAAACATCAGATGGAAGGGACAAAAGGAATAAAATTTTCTGTAGTAGATAGATAGATATAAGGCAATTTTTCATTCGTGAGGCAGGCAGGTTTGCTGTCTAATTTTTAGAAATTAGTTGAGAGAATCATCAAATTCTCTTTAGACTTTATTCCCAGGTTCACCCTGAGGTTCTAATTTAGAAGAACGATTATGGTTATTTAGCATTTTCATCATAATGAAACGTTAATGAAAATGAATGTGAAAACACTTCGATAAAGTACGAAGTGCCTGAAGAGGCTAGTGGTTAATAGCAGTATCTATGTAAGGAGATATGAATTAGTTTGAAATGGTCTCCACGTCAGAAATGAAGAACTTTAGTATCTAGAATTAGGGAGCCTGGAGATGGGGAAGTGAGGAGGGTCCTTGTTGTTTTTTAAATTCTTTAATTTTTAAATTTTATTGAAGTATAGTTAATTTACAATTTTTGTTGCACAGCAAAGTGATTTAGTTATATATATATGCATATATATCTTCTTTTTCATATTCTTTTCCAGTTTGGTTTGTCACAGAATGTTGAATACAGCTCCCTGTGCTAAACAGTGGGACCTTGTTGTTTATCCATCCTATATATAATAATTTGCATCTGCTAATCCTAAACTGCCAGTCCTTCCCTCCCCAGCACTTCTCCTCCTTGGCAGCCCCAAGTCTGACCCATCTTCTAGGAGTCTGTTCCTCTTTTGTAGATACATTTCTTTGTATCCTATTTTAGATTGTACATATAAGTGATATCATATGTTATCTGTCTTTCTCTTTCTGACTTACTTTGCTTAGTTTGGTAATCTCTAGGTCCATCCATGCTGCTGCAGATGGGACTATTTTGTTCTCTTTTATGGCTGAGTAGTGTTCCTTTATATATATAAATCTACACCACGTCGTCTTTATCCATTCATCTATCGATGGACACGTAGGTTGTTCCCATGTCTTGGCTTTTGTCAATAGTGGCGCTATGAACATAGAGTTGTGTGTATCTTTTTGAGTTATAATTTGGTCTGGATATATGCCCAGGAGTGGGATTACTGGATCATATGGTAGCTCTATTTTTGTTTCTTAAGGAACCTCTCTATTGTTTCCCATGATGGTTACCCCAGTTTACATTCGAGAGGGGATCCAGTATTAATTCATGTTGCCCCAGGTAACTGCCTTCTTACTGCTTCCCTTCCTCTCCCTTTAAAGACTCACTTGCCACCCTGGTCTAAAGCTCAAAGCTAAGGAAATCTCTGCAGAATGATGAAAAGCTCAAAGGTTGGTAGGCTTAGAAAGAAGTAGGAGGAAAGAGAAGAAGAGAAAGGTCAGCAGGGGACGGGGCGGGGGGGTGGGGGCAAATCATTCCTTCTAAAAACATTTTTAAAAGCCAAAAATATCCCTACTCATTCATTTTCTTCACTCCAGTCAGTTTCTAGGTTTGTAGGTTCCAGTCAGTAGGTTTTTCTACTCTATTTGCTCCATTGCATTTTACTGTCAGCATGATGAGTCTGCTCCTTGGAGGAGAGGCATAAAGATGGGGAAAAACATGGCTTTCTTCCCATGAAGATTAAAATTGAGTTGGAGACTCAAAAACTTCTGTAGGTCAAGGTCATATATTATGGATAGCAGAAGAGGGTTCATGGAAAAGGCTTTGAGAGCAGAGGAGGGAGGCTTACATATGACTGCTGCGATTGGGAATTGATATTTGAGAGATATTCTGGGCATAGAATTGGGGGTGGGAGGAAGGAAAACCAAGACTGAGTTCAGCATTTTTAAATCATGAATGCATTTTAAACCCAGAGTAGTTAAATGTCAATTGATCTTCCAAATTAGAATAGTAATTTAATTTAACATGGGCAGGGAAGGACAGGGATTTCACAGATTTGTTTATTGGACAGTGGAGAATTGCTGTGATTTTTTGTTTGTTTGCTGGTCTTTTTTTCCCCTCCAGGCTTTTCCTGGATGGCTTAATCTTATAATGTGATTTTTTATATCCTTTCTCAGATTAACTCAGAGGTGCTTATGTACTCTTCTTAAGAATCATAATGGTGACAGAGAACATCACAGTTTACATTGAAGGCCGTTGCACATAAAAACAACAAAAATGGTGACTTCTCCTTAAAGTGACTGAAGGAGTTCCATTATTATGTATCCCTCACCACGAAATACCCTTAACGCATCCTTATGGATAGGACATGGGAATTTGTCTCCAGGTTCAACCACTTTTCTTAGACTAAGGGTTCTATTTCTGACTACTTGCAATGTCTACCTTGATTTCTCCCAGGCACCCTACATGTGCATGTCTAAAAAAAATTCTCCAAGCCTTGAATTGCCTCTGTATATTTAGTTTCCCTCACATATTCCTTGTCTCACCATACTGTGAAGCCAGAACGAAACCTGGGAGTGATTGTTCGTGGGCAGGGTCAGAGGAGGAATCTATAGTTCCTGCCAGCTGGCAGTGGAAATTCAGGACAAGACCAGTCCCTGCTCCATTCCTTTCTAATCCCCTTCCCCTCATGCCTCCCATCATTTTAACCCTGTTAACGTTAGAGTCAGCCTAGGCTTTTCCTTGTCCCTCAGTCTCCCTTGTCCCTCCTTGTCCCTTCAGTTCAGTTCAGTTCAGTTCAGTCGCTCAGTCGTGTCCGACTCTTTTCGACCCCGTGAATCGCAGCACTCCAGGCCTCCCTGTCCATCACCAACTCCCGGAGTTCACTCAGACTCGCGTCCATCGAGTCAGTGATGCCATCCAGCCATCTCATCCTCTGTCGTCCCCTTCTCCTCCTGCCCCCAATCCCTCCCAGCATCCCTTAGTCAGGGCTAATTTGCACAGAGTCTCTTGAATCTGGTTCTGCTCCCCTGGTCCCTCCTGATTTAAGCTCCCTGTTTATCCTGTAGACTTCTGCAGCCTTCTAGGTCAGATCTCCTGAGTGCCCTCCCAGTCTGTCCTTCATAACTGCCAGCCATGTCCTAAAACTGCAAACCCGTTTCTAATGGAATTCCTTTAGGAGCGTCTCTTGTTCATGGCCTTCCTTTCCCACTTCATCTTCCACCAGCCTCCGGCATGCACGTCACAGAACTCATCTAGAGCTGATGGCGTGAGCTGCTGCATGTCCTCTGTATGGGCCTAGAATACCCTCCCAGTTCCCATCAACTTTATCGTCTGTAAGACTCACTGTGGCCTCGTGGCTTCTGCCACGTTGGTCCCGACACTCTCAGCATTGAGTCTTCCTCTCTCTGGCTCCCACAGCAGTACGTGACTGTGCCACAGTGGATGTTACATGGCCTTTTCCCACTGGTCTCTGAACAGTTCACGAGCCAGGACTCTTTATCAGTGCGTTGTTCATCTTCTCCAGGGTCCAGCATCTGGCTCAGTTGCTAACATATATTAATAGTTAGCTCTCCATAAAGTGTGATGAGAGCATGATGGAATTTTTCCAAACATACTTTCCAAAGTATGACTTTTTTTTTTTTGCTATGCTTTTATTTGAATTTAGGCATTGCAATCATTTATGATGACATTTCTTGATGAGAGTTAGCTTGATTAAATCAAATTGGCTGATCAGATATCTCCCAGTAACATAGAGATTCACAAGGTCTCTGCCAGAGTGTCCAGGCAAAAGAGATATGCATCCACGTAAGTGGAGATATTTTGTTTAAATTCAAGGGGAGGTAATTGGCTAGGAAAAAAAGACTGCTTACTTAAGGAATCAATATTAAAGCTGAGGTGCAATATATGGCTCTACGTGGGGAAAACTGAAACATTAATCTCGTTATAATTTGATTTAGAAAATCCACCTGGTTCGATGGCCCCTGAATTGGTGTACTGTGCTGCCAAGATAACAGTTTTAAGAAGATACCACTAAAATACTGAGGCTATTAAAACCAAGCTGAACTGATAAATTTTCCTCAATTTATAATGTGAAATTATTCTTTGTGTAGTACTGTCTACATATCGAATTTTCCATTAATAGAGGATTTAAAAGCCACTTTGGATTGGAGATTATTTACATTTCTATTTTCTCACTTTAAATGGTGGAGCATAACTTTCTATTGAGCACCCCCACCCCCGCCATGAAATTTTACAGGAGGCTCGGTCAGCTTCCTGATGAGTCTCTTGTTCCCACACAGACCCAGGCTACTCACTCTTCTCTGTTATTTTTCTCTTGTACTCTATTCTCTTAAGCTCCAAGGAGAAGAAATGTCTGAAGTTTTGGAGATCTTTCTCTTTCCTTGAGCAGCCCAGGATCTGTCAGAAGAGCGAGTGGCTACATAGACACATACACTGTTATACCCTGGGCACATTTTTAAAAAATAAACTTCACAGGAACATATAACATATAACATATTTGGGCTTCCCTGTTAACTCAGTTGGTAAAGAATCCACCTGCAATGCAGGAGACCCCGGGTCAATCCGGGTCAGGAAGATCTCCTGGAAAAGGGATAGACTACCCACTCCAGTATTCTTGGGCTTCCCTGGTGGCTTAGCTGGTCAAGAATCTGCCTGCAATACAGGAGAACTGGCTCCGATCCCTGGGTTGGGAAGATCCCCTGGAGAAGGGAAAGGCTACCCACTCTGGTGTTTTGGTCTGAAGAATTCCATGGACTATATAGTCCATGGGGGTCGCAAAGAGTTGGACAGGACTGAGCAACTTTCACTAACATATATACAGAAGAGTGCTCAAATAAGTCAACAGTTTGATGAATCTTGAAATTGAGTGAAGTCGCTCAGTCATTTCCGACTCTTTAGAACCCCATGGACAGTAGCCCATCAGGCTCCTCCGTCCATGGGATTCTCCAGGCAAGAATCCTGGAGTGGGTTGCTATTTCCTTCTCCAGGGGATCTTCCCAACCCAGGGATTGAACCCAGGTCTCCAGCATTAGAGGCAGACTCTTTAACCTCTGAGCCACCAGGGAAGCAATTGAGTAGATCCATGTAATTTGCAGCCAGATTAAAAAAACAGAACATTATCAGTGCGAGGTCTTTTTTTTTTTTTTCCTTTTTTTTTCCCTTCTGACACTAAATACATGGTCTTTTGCACACCATTTCTCCAACTCACCAACACCAACTGGGTGTCCTACAATTCAATTCAGTCCTGACTCTGACTGCCTGAGTTAGCATCAGACTCCATAGGTTTAAGGGATCAGCCCTGCAAAGCAGCTCTCATTTCAGGTGACCGTTGCAAGTATCAGGACCCTGAGTTATCTTCACATTCTGTCTGACTTGGCTATAAAGTTGGGGGTTTCTATACCATACCCTTGCACCCCCGCCCAAACTCAGGAAAGTGCTTTGCTTACTATTACTGGTTTATTTTAAAGCATGCAACTCAAGAAGAGTCAGGTGGGAGAGATGCAAGGTGAGAGGAGGTGGAGCACAGAGCCTCCATGCCTTCTCCAAGGGCACCACCCCTCCTCCCACCCCAGCAACCTGATGGGTTCATCTTCCCAGAGGCTCTCTGTACCCGCTCATTTGGGGTTGCATTGTGATTGATGAAATCACTGGCCGTTCATGATTAACTCAATTTCCAGTCCCCCAGTAATAAGGACGTAAGGATATGGGGGCAGAATTTAGACATGAGGTGTCAGAATGGTGCCAAGACCAGAAAGTTAGAAGCACTGCTGTATATAGCTATGGATGAGATTAGACAGGCTCTAATAATGTATAAATGGTGTGGGTGTTGACACAGGTTTTGGGAGGCAATGAAGTTGGTGTAGCTTGCCTAGAGTTGTCTTGAAAATAGCGGAGTTTCATGAAATTTCTGATGACTTCTGTCTGCCGCTTCAGCTGTGGAAGCTCATATAACCTGACATTGCAACCCAAATTCCATAATCTCTAAAGTAACAGATGAAAATCCATGAAGAGTTAGAGTAGCCCTAGTTGTAACAAGTGAAAAGCATGGCCCTGCTAAACCATAAGTGAGACTCATTTGTGACCATGTAGGGTTCAGTTTTAAAGGAGCAATCTGTTCTACACATACGTGCCTGTCCGTTCTGAAAGTTCTGCAACTATCCAGTTTTGCCTTAACAAAGACAATTTGCTAAGGAAACAGGGCAGAATCCTAAACTCCAATTAGTCCCCTGCTCTATCAGAGATTAATAACACTTTAGACCTGCTGGAAGCGACTTCACATTTGAGCCCCTTCCTACTGTGTCACGGCAACGACTTGCAAATTTTAATAATAGATGTCCTCTTTGAGAAATTGCCTTTCCTTATGCTGTGGGAGTTTTTATGATTAGAACTATGCCTCTTCTCTTGCGGTTGTTTTTGAGGCATTTATGTTACCGTTTTTGCTTATCAGGAATGGTTCAAACATTTTCTAACACAGAGCAATTAATATCTGTCAGTAGAAATAAATTACATTTTTCATCGCTTGTGACACATTCTCAAATGCTGTTTGAAAGTGCCATAATTATGCATCATCATGCTATGTAATTTTGGTGCCTGGCATAGTAGTGCTTTAGGGGTATGATTTATATTTTCTGTTTTTTATTTTTTTAAGTACTGAATTCATAGGGTAGGTGTCAGGACTGGAATGTAAGTTGGGAAATGACATTTTGCAAAATAATTTGGAGTATTTCCATTCCAGTCTTTTTAAAGAATTGTTCACATATCTTATATATATATCTGTGTATGTAAATTATGTGTATTATGATTGTACCACCAATAACTTTTGCCTTAGAGCACCAAAATGCATAAATTTCCATTTGTAAAGTTGTCTTCCCCTCCCATACTGGGAAGAGAACGACTCTTAATCACTGGGGAAGGCTCATACCTCTGGAGAGGGCACTGACTTAAGGCTGTATAAACAAACCTTGCTAAAATAACCCTTATCCTCCATTAGTTTTGCCCACATAGTTACCATCTACCCCTAGAAGCCCCAGCTCCTGATTCTTTGTCTACTCACTTTGCTGCCTTTTGTTAAAATGGTATACAAGCCCCCATCCTAAGCACTTTTTTTCCATTTTCACTTCTTTTTTGTGAAGCCTCCCCATGCACATGAACAAACCTTTTCCTTTGTTCATTTTTTTTTGGTCAGTTTAATTCGCACACCCCAGTCACAAAACATTAGAAGTGTCAACTGAAAAAAAAAAAACAACAAGAACACAAGGTAGGAGTTGTGAGTTAAGTTTTATTTGGAGCAAAATGAGGACGGTGGTCTCTCAGGTAGCTCTGAAGAACTGTTCCCAAGAGGTCAAGGGCTGGTCAGTGATTTTAATGAAGGGGCTTTACGTGTAGTCAAGTACACATTTTGGGCAGAGGCTGGCTCTCGTAACAAGTCCCTGTTGGTGATTTAGTGCTTTTCTAGATATGAGAAGATGCAAGAAACTGGGCTCATGAAATCTCCTGAAAATATCTTATCTATCTGAAGGCCTATTCTGCCAGTTTTTCCCAGAGCACAGCCTGGGAACTCATTCCTGTTTCCCACCCTGAACTCCTTTCAAGGTATGTTGAAGGTCAGCTAGTGATTTCATTCTTACGGAACCTGGTAGCAAAGGACAATTTTTTAGTTGGCAGAGGGCAGAGTGAAAGTTCTTTTTCCTCCCCTACATAACGTATTTCATCCTGTTAGACTGTAGTCAGTGATCCTATTGAAATCACTATTTCCTATTGAAAATAGTGCTGTTTTCTATTATCACTATTAGAAAATAGTCTTATTTCCTATTGAAATAGGAAAAAAGGAGCTTTAACTCTCAAAATTGCAGTTCAAATAATTTTTGCTGCTTAAATGTAGTTAGCATAAAGGGAAATGGGGTCAGGAAGGGACCAGAATCACTTACTCAACAAGTCTATCTCCAAGCACTGGGCTAAGTCTACAATATTTATGAGAAATGTGGTTCTCCACGTAAGAAATGGTCAGTCCTTTCAGTGAAGTCTCTCCTCACTCTCCATCACTTAACTTTTTTCTTTTTCAATTGAATAATTTGGTTGGGTTTATTTAGTTTTGGATAAAATATGCACAGGGGTCTAATTAAGCTAGATACTTAAAATATATCCATCCCTTATGTTGAAACTGCTGAAATTATTCGTTCAGGAAAGGCTATGTTACTGTATGACATAGCAGCATGGCTGTGAACAAAGTTGGGGCTTTACTATGTGAAAATTTTAGAAAAGAAGCTGTATTGAACCTCTCAGTTAAGTAAATTAAAAAAACAAAAAACTTAGTGAATAGAAAATTGTCTTCCTACAGGGAACTCAAACCATATGATCCCTATGTAGAATTTTAGTAGTTTATACTAGTTAAATAGGTTTCAGCAAATCTAACCCATCTCCACAGAGTTGTGATTGTAGTATATTTTTAATTATGGAGGCATTGAAAGCAATCAGCTCACATTAACTTTCTTTTAAATGGAATCGTATAGCACAGCCTTTCACGTTACTAATTCCTTTGTTTAGGGAATCACCCAGTATTGTTAAATGAGTCAATTCAGAATGAATGGTTTTTTTTTTTGGTAGGACTGAGTTTTAATATATTGAATGAGCATAACGGAAATCAAAGTAGAGGAACCTTCAAGATTACGGTCACCTCATTTTACACCTTTCTATTTCATTCCTGAAAACAAATACCCAAAATGATTAAACAGAAAAAAAGAAACTAAAGCTTTTCACGGGATGGCACGTTGGTAATTGGCAGTTACAGTTTTAAAGGCGCGAGGGCACTAGGTTAATTGGCATTCTGTGAAGACAGATGCTTTATATTTTCAAACATCTTTCTAGCTATTCCCCCCTGAGCTCCCATTTTAATTTAACATGTATGCAGAAGTTCATATTTTGAAAGTGTTTATAGTCATTTTTATTTGTTGGATTTTTTCTATGAGATGGATTGGCACATCTTTCTGTATGGGCTAGTCATCAATACATGGAGTATCAGGCGTATAATAAACAGATGTTTCTGCCTGCAAGGGAATTACCAATTAAAATTTGCCTCTCAGTGTCTTACTATTCCAGAGGTCCTATGGTGACCCTTGTTTAATCACACATCCCCTGCCGCTTAAATTGGCTTTAGTGAATTGTGCCCACTACCGATTAAGGACTTCTGTGTGCCAGCCACTATGCTGAACTGCCTATGCATGTTGTTGTTGTTCAGTCATTAAGTCATGACCAACTCTTTGTGACCCCATGGACTGCAGCCCGCTCGGCCCCTCTGTCCATGGAATTCTCTAGGCAAGAATGCTAGAGTGGGTTCCCATTTCCTTCTCCCTCTATGCACATGGTATAATTTAATTTTCATAACAGTGCCATCAGGCAGTTACTATCTCAGGTTTATGGATAAGGGACCTGAGACTTGAAGAAGTTCAAGCTGTGTAACTTGTGTGTGAAGTCCTGGATCTGGTAAGTGAAGGGGTCCAGGTTTGCATTCAAAGCCTAGCTCCCCAGAACTCCCTCATGTCACGTCTTGCAGTAACAAAGACGGCTAAATTTTTTGAGCAGCTACTTAGTGCTGGTGTTCCGCAAAGTGCTTTCAATGTATTTTCTTTGAATACCCACAACAACTGAAGGTGTTTCATTTCCAACCTACCAATGAGTTTGAAGAGAAGTTAAAGAGCATACTGAAGACTGCACAGCTATTAAGGGATGTAGCTGCATTTCAAAATAGGTCACTGGCTTCAGAGCCCATTGCACTGCCTGTATTCCAAACTGCTCTCTTTTAAACCACTTTCTTTTTGTGTGTGATGATACATGACCAGTTCTCATTTGAATTCGAGAGAGCCCAGCATATATTCAGTTCAGGTTCAGTTGCTCAGTCGTGTCCGACTCTTTGTGACCCCAGGGACTGCAGCACACCAGGCTTCCCTGTCCATCAGCATATATTGGGTTGGCCAAAAAGTTCGTTTGGGTTTTTGCATAACATCTTACAGAAACACCCAAACGATCTAATTGGCCAACCCAATATTTGTGAGTGACCGAATGGAGCTTTTTGGGGGAAGTTTGGCAGATTCTCTTTTCTCTCTTTCGGTATCTGTTTCCATTCTTTAGGGCATCCATCTTTAGCATACCTCATCTTTAGATGACTAGAGCCCTCCAACTGACTGTTGTTCCTCCCCTTCCCCAATAAAATTACCTGTTGAAGAAGACTACATTTAAGTTCAGTTGCACCAAATTCAAAATAATAATAATATCTTGCTGATTGGCATTTGCTGAGATTATTTTAGTGGAATTCCAGATCTTGGGCACTGGCTGGAAAAGATTGTTCATGTGGTCTTCTTGGGATTCTTCAAAATGTAACTGTAGTTAACTCTTTTTATGTATATTAAGACCAGTCTGAGCCTCAATAAGTTGTTTTACAGAATGTTTTAATCTCTTTGGGGGTTATCTTTTTCTATGGATATGCACTTCTGATTTTATAATGAAAGCTAGTGAGAAAATAGGACTTCACAATAGTTTCTCTTCATTAAATGTGCACTGTGAACCAGAGCAATAGGAAGCATATTTATGCATATAGGAAAGATACATGTTACTTAAAAACAAACAACCCCCCCCACCCCAAACTGGCTCTTTTCCATTTACCAGTCTGAGGCTTTTCATCATTATCTAAGACAGATCTTACACTGAGGTTCATCAAGTAAATATCTATATGCTGTTCAGTTGCTAAGTCATGTCTGACTCTTTACAACTCCATGGACTGCAGCACACCAGGCTTCCCTATCCTCTACTATCTCCCAGAGTTTGTTCAAGTTCATGTCCAAATCATATGGCACATAATTACGTGGGTTCAGTTCAGTGCAGTTCAGTCGCTCAGTCATGTCCGACTCTTTGCAACCCCATGAATCACAGCACGCCTGGCCTCCCTGTCCATCACCATCTCCTGGAGTTCACTCAGACTCACGTCCATTAAGTGGGTTAGGGAATTAATATTCTCTAAAATTTGGCTGCTAAAAATCTAGTCACTTGGAATAATAAATTTTTAAAAGAAATATAAATAATCTTTTGAGAGTAAGCATTACATACTTTCCTGATTTATAACTATTTTATGGGAAAGTATGCAACTTGCTCTTTTAGAATTTGGACAGATGGAATTTGACCTCTTGTGATTTTTATTCTTTTGTCTTGTGAGGCGCAGGTAGGTTAGATAACTTGTCCAGAATCACACAGCTAACAGGTGGAAGAGCCTGGATTAAACATAGACCATCTGACTCTGCAGAGGTAGGCAGCTTCCCACCAGGCCTGACTTTGCTCCTTATTACAGATGGGATAAGAGTTGGTTAACCCTCAGGTATGGTGTTTCTTATACTAATTACATTTTCTAGAAGAGGAACTTGCAAGCCCAGGGTTTTCACCCTACTTACCACTTTGACTTGCCTGTTCTGTTTTTGATTACTGAGAGCTTTAGTTTAATTCTGAGTCTGGCTCTCTTAAAATTTTTTTCTCCCTCATTTTTGTGTGTATATTTATTAAAAAAATTTTTTTTTCGCCACACAATGCAGCATGTGGGATCTTAGTTCCCCGACTGGGGATTGAACCTGCACTCTGCAATGGAAGTGGGGAATCTTAACCACTGGACTACCAGCAAAGACCTCCTTGCTATATGCTTAGACTGAGGAGATTCCTCAGAGGATAGACTCCAAGGCTGTTTTGACTGGAAATCTCCATGCCCGTCTCAACAGGACATTTTATTCATTCATTCATTCATCTCTTGATTGTCTGCCTCATCAGGCTTTGTGGTGGGTGAACAAGGGGCAGTGTCTGCCCTCTAGGAGCTGAGGGTCCCATGTGGGAAATCAGCTATGGCTTCTGTACTGTGGTCTGTGATGTAACAGAGGCTTGGTTCTGTCTAGAAGATCGGTGAGGACAGGGAGAAGTCAGGGAAGGCTCTAGAACTGAGACTAAATAAACCTTCTCCAGGTAGACAAATAGAGAAGGAAAGTGTTCCAGGCAGAGAACTGGCATGTTGGGTGAATGCGGTGGGTTGGGGGAGCTGGTCAGGAAACTGAGGGAAGAGAGTGGAGTGACATGAAGCTGGAAAAGGAGACCACACGAGGAGCTCAACAGGCCCTGGGGACCTGACTGACGGGTTGGGATTTTATTTTGCAGATGATACTGGAGCTGTGAAATAATAACAAAATATTAGCTGACAAAATTGGGCCATTCCTTTTTGAGAAAATTGTATTTTCCAGTTGTGAAGCCAGTGAAATACGAAACATACTCATATCCTACAATCTTTTAGGAATAAGGCATTAAAATATAGAAAGACATACCATAAACAATCACAGATTGGAAGAACTTTGAGGAGGGTGGCCCATTTAAATACCTTCTTTTGAGATTACTCTCTGAGTGCTTTGTAACACTGCCAAAAGGTAGTTAGGTATTCTCCCTAGTGAACTTTTCATGAATATGGAAAAATAGTGGGTTTTTTTTTTTTTTTTGCCCTAGAGTTTTTATAGCTAAGGAATATATTTGAAATTATTTTACAGTTCCAAAGGACATATGGTATTTTATGATTTACTGCATACTTATTCTCCAAATCTTTTAATTTTTGCTTCTTCATTGAAGTCTTCCCATCAAAATATGAAGCAAGCTGGGTGCTTGTACCTTTAATTTTGACAGATAAATGAGATGTGATTTGTCAAGCTTTCATGAGCAGTGACATGAAGTGTATTTTAAGTAAAATGTCCTGCCCTCCTGGAAACTCCATGTGGAAAACACTAACATTGTACAAGCTAAAGACTCATAGTTCTTTCTGTCCTTTTTTGGTCATAGCCTTGGGAAGGCCTACAGGAGAATTATTGATACCAAAGTAAAACACAAGCCATTTTTGTTTCCCCTTTACATGTTTAGGTTCCTTATGCATAGCTATCACAGATCATCAAACCGCTTCCTTTCCAACCCCAGCTGGCAGAAGCTCACAGACTTCTAAACTGATGGTGAAACTTCAGCTTGTATACTCTTTTTAAACATTAATTTATTTTTGGTTGCGCTGGCAGAGGCTACTCTCTAGCTGTGCGTGGGCTTCTCATTGTGGCTTCTCTTGCTGCAGAGCATGGTCTCTAGGTACACGGGCTTCAGCAGTTGCAGCACGTGAGCTCGGTAGTTGTGGCACATGGGTTTATTTGCTCTGTGGCATGGGGAATCTTCCCGGACCAGGGATCAAACTTGTGTCCCCTGCACTGGCACGCAGATTTTTATCCACTGTACCACCAGGGAAGTCCTCAGCCTTTATTCTGTGACAGAGATGGACAAGCACTTGCATCCCGTAACTAGGGAAAAGAATGACTTACATTGTCTCTGATTGTCTCAATACCAGTATCAGGCACTTTGTCAGCAGACATTCTGACTTCACACAAAACGTTGTGCACAAGCAGGAGCCCATTTTCTTGTTATAATATTCAATTTCCTTTCCACTCTCTTAATGGAGATGAAGTCGCCCCTGCTGCTTTTGGGCAGTGGAAGCTTTATGAGTATTGTTTATTCTCAGCTGCATAAAGGGTTGGTTCTTTGTCTTCCCAGCTTTTTCAGGTACTTCCCTGTGGGGGCGATGTCTTATTTCTGCCCCCAGCATGATGCTACTAAACATATTCTATCAATCCAGCCCATATGTGATGGCAGAGCACTAATTAGCCCCTTTGGATTATTTCGATTTTGAAATGGACTGTTCCTCTAGTCTGTAAGTCATTTATTCCAATATGCCTTATAATCAAAGTAATAACATTAATGATTTTCCACCACCAAGGCCCACAATGTAAATTATCTCACAGAAAGAGCTTGAAAAGCAATGCAACTGAATAGGCCTGTTCTTACCTTGTTGACCAAAGCAGTTTGTCAAAGTCCACCCATTTCCAAATTTAGCCCAAAAGCCCCCATGGAGAAAACTTTACAGTTCAATTAGCAGGAGAGAAATTGCATGATGCCTGTAATCAGAAAAACTGGCATGAACTCAATGTTCAATTATTACCTCTCACCTCTTCCTACTTTCTGATGTATCCCCTTAAAGTCACTGAGGAGTTAAAGAGGATAATTAATTTTTAGGGTAAATTAAAAAAGTATTCTGACTCTAATCAGGGCTGATTTTCAGCTGGTACTTATCACTACGGGCAATAGATGCACTAGTTGTTCATGGTTTTCTAACCGGTCAGCGCTGCTGTTGATTGGTTCTCAAATATTTTTACTCTTTAACCTACAAATAATGCCATGTATAATCTTTATGCATATTTTAACTACATGACATCTACACCAAAATCTTATATGCACTTACATTGTCCGTACCTGTACTGGCTGGTTTACATATCTGTTTTCCTTATCTCCAGCACCTACATATCACCTGCCGCATTGTTCAGTTCAGTTCAGTTCAGTTCAGTTCAGTCGCTCAGTCATGTCCGACTCTTTGCGACCCCGTGAATCGCAGCACGCCAGGCCTCTCTGTCCATCACCGTCTCCCGGAGTTCACTCAGACTCATGTCCATCGAGTCCGTGATGCCATTCAGCCATCTCATCCTCGGTCGTGCCCTTCTCCTCCTGCCCCCAACCCCTCCCAGCATCAGAGTCTTTTCCAGTGAGTCAACTCTTCACATGAGGTGGCCAAAGTACTGGAGCTTCAGCTTCAGCATCATTCCTTCCAAAGAAATCCCAGGGTTGATCTCCTTCAGAATGGACTGGTTGGATCTCCTTGCAGTCCAAGGGACTCTCAAAAGTCTTCTCCAACACCACAGTTCAAAAGCATCAACTCTTTGGCGCTCAGCCTTCTTCACAGTCCAACTCTCACATCCATACATGACCACAGGAAAAACGATAGCCTTGACTAGACGGACCTTAGTCGGCAAAGTAATGTCTCTGCTTTTGAATATACTATCTAGGTTGGTCATAATTTTTCTTCCAAGGAGTAAGCATCTTTTAATTTCATGGCTGCAGTCACCATCTGCAGTGATTTTGGAACCCCCAAAAATAAAGTCTGACACTGTGCTCAAAAATATTCTTAGTTGAAAAATAGAAATACATAATTTATTTTGTTTCTATTTTTTGTGAACCTTACACCAGCTTGGGTTGGTGTGTTACTTCTTAAGTTTTGTTTTCTAGAATGATCTCTTTAGAGAGAAAGAGAAAGTTGAGAAAGACGGCTGCATCTTCCTATCCTGGTTACATTCTACCTGCAAACTTTTGGGTGTTTCAGTAGCTACCTTAATATGAGATGCCTGAAATGGAACACAAACATCCAAGGTGTGGTTTGATTTGTGCAGAATTTGCTATGGGTTGATTACACCCTAGGATCAGTCAGTGGTTTTGGGAGTGGAACTCTTCGGAAGCGGAACTCTTTCATTAGAGGAAATTTTACCAAAATCCCCCTTTGTGTAAAACATAAAGGGAGATCTATTCTAATCGAAAGGAGTTTTCTGAACAGGTGGGGAGGCGCACCTACTCATGCCTTTCCTCCTCACGTACTGTGATGCCGCTGAAATATTTTTATGGAACTCTGAGGATTTTGTGGCCAACATCAATCTGGAAAATGTATTATTAAAAATATATTACATGTTTCTATGAAGGGAGTCCAAGTTTTCAGACTCAATATAGGTTATATAAAGTTTAAGTGCTACTAAGATTTCCATTTATACTCCAGTACTCTTGCCTGGAAAATCCCACGGATGGAGGAGCCTGGTAGGCTGCAGTCCATGGGATCGCTGAGTCTGACACGACTGAGTGACTTCACTTTCACTTTTCACTTTCATGCATCGGAGAAGGAAATGGCAGCCCACTCCAGTATTCTTGCCTGGAGAATCCCAGGGACGGGGGATCCTGGTGGGCTGCCGTCTCTGGGGTCGCACAGAGTCGGACACGACTGAAGTGACTTAGTAGCAGCAGCAGCAGCAGCAGTAGCAGAGAGCTATCAAGTTACATACTCCCATCCTATAATGCAGGATTTTTCATGTTTTCCTATTAAATTTAATTTTGTTGATGTATATTTCAGCCTGACCACATCGTTTGGGTTCTGATTTTGTAACTTATCTTTTCCATCTGGATATTTGGCAGTATGTTATCTACATAGTACCCAACTATTTTTATATGTTTTTGAAGCAAATAGGAGTCCATGAGAGAGACTTTGCTTCAAAATGACAGTTGGATGTGGTTCAGCATTTTGTGGGGGGCGGTTCAAAGACTTTGTATCCAACATTCCTAACTCTACAACAGCTGTCTCCCACCCCAAGACTTTCTGTCTTGATCAACATCATCACTGTCTACCTGTGCCTGAAATTTAGGCACAATCTTGACTTCTTGCTTCCCACCGCCTCCTATTCCCAACTGTTCACCACATCCTGTTGATTTTACTTCCTAAATATTAGGACAGTTTCCCGATTTTCATCTCTCTGCCACAGCCCTCGTTTAGGCATGTGTTTGCTCTCAGCAGGTAACAGTAACTTCTAACAGATGTCCTTTTCCTTGGTCTTTGCTCCCGAGTTTTATCCTCATTTCCAATGTCACTTGTCTGAACCAAAATTTGACTGTGTGAGGTTCACATGCTTAAGACCCTCCGGTGGCCCCCTGTCACCTACAGGACAAAGCTGAAGGTCTTCAAGTTCATGACCCTTTTGGATCATCATGTTCCTATACCCTCTAGCATGGGCTTGATACCCTCACAACATTAAATGGCTTGGAATTTCCTCCTTGCCCCATACTCCCTCTGTTTTTACTGGCTTCTTTGCCTGAGATTCTCCCCATTCGTGTATGTGCGTGCTTAGTCACTTCAGTCATGTCCAACTTTTCGCAAGCCCATGGCCTGTAGTCCTCCAGGCACCTCTGTCCATGACATTTTCTAGGCAAGAATACTGGAGTGGGTTGCTATTTTCTTCTCCAGGGGATCTTCTCAATCCAGGGATTGAACCTGGGTCTCCTGCATTGCTGGCAGATTCTTTACCACTGAGCTACAGGGGAAGCCTCTCCCTATTCATACTGCAACCCAAACTTCTTTTTCTCAAAACTTACTTATTTTAAAGATTTGGCCTACGTGTGCTCCTTCTTGAGTTCTGCATCTGCATATTCAACCAATTGAGGATCAAAAATATATTTAAAAAATTCCAGAAATTTCCATAAAGCAAAATTTGAATTTGTGCATACTGGCAACTATTTACATAGCATTTACTTGTATTAGGTATTATAAATAATCTATGGTAGGTTATATGCAAATACTATGCCATTTTATATAAGGGACTTGAGTATCCACAGATTTTGGTGTCCACGGAGGTCTTGGAAATATTCCCCTGTGGATACCAAAGGAAGGGTGACCATAATTTGCACTTAATCATACTAGATACTTAGCAAATATTTGTTAAATAAAATAATGGATGAGTGAACCCACTTAAATACACATACTCTTGTTATTTCCCAACCTGAATTTTACCATCATATACACAAAGATATGGGCTTCCCTGGTGGCTCAAGTGGTAAAGAATCTGCCTGTCAATGCAGGAGATGTGGGTTCGATCCCTGGTTCAGGAAGATCCACTGGAGAAGGAAATGGCAACCCACTCCAGTATTCTTGCCTGGGAAATCCCAAGGACAGAGAGAGGAGCCTGGTGGGCTACAATCCATGGGGTTGCAAAAAGTCAGACATGACTTAGGGACTAAGCAACAACACAAAGAAATATAGATTAGTGAATCTGTTAACTGCTGTGTTGAAATGCAAATATTCTGTGTTTGGTGCTTTCTTCATCTATCAAACTAGCAGCCTTGTAAAAAAGAAAGAAATTCCCTCAATAATGAAATGCTAAGTGAACTTACTTTGGATTTCTTTCCATTATTACTTCTTTCCTAAACACACACAAACAATTCTGGAAGGAGTAGATTTCTAATTAAACTGCCTGACTGGAGAGCACTTTTTACATAGTTCTTTCTTTCCAATAGCTTCAAACAATTAACCTGGAGGTAAAATAATATGAATTCATTGACTACTCCCTCTGATATTGTAAATGTGCCTCTTGACAGTAAGCAATTTATAATTTCCTTGGCAGAAGGAGCCGTACATATGAAGCAGGTAACAGTAAATTCAGGAAATGGTCCAATATCAAAGAAGAATGGCACTGATGATAAGTGTTTGGCATTTTTATGAAGCAGTGGAGATTTAAACAAAGAGAAAACAGGTAACCAACCACGTCACGTATGAATGGGCAGCAGCTTAATTTACAAAATACATATATTATCTAGGAAGGGAATCTGGTGGAGGTCCAGGAAGCAGAACCTCTCTTGATTTTATGTTGAGGGAATGGTGAGGCTACCAGGGTTATTCTAGAAATGAGCACATCAGTACACCGAAATTGAAAACTGGTATACTATTTGGAATTGGGCTTTATTTATCAGAACTTTCTCATGAAGACTGATACCACTGTAATCAAGTAAGAACCTCTTGCCAACTGAGTTTGCATCCACTTGAAACCCCTTTAGAAAGAGAAGAAAATAGTGAATTCAACATAGGGAGAGCCATCAAGTGCTACCCAGGAGAGTCATGGTCTACTGTCTTCAGACGGAGGAAAGCTGTTTGCTAGGCTGCTCCTTGGCAAGCACATTAAAGGGAAGTTTGCCAGGTTTTCCCCATGGCCAGAAGGAAGTACACTTTGAAGCAAATAGACTTTTTCCAAGAACTCCATCACTTAGCTATCATTTACCAAGCGCTGACTCTCCAGAAGGCACTATGTTAAGCCATAGTGAGAATTCCATGGTTGCTAAAGCAACACCGTGAATTGATTTTCCATGTTCCGCACCCCTCTTCCCCCCAATAATATTTAGTCTATCAACCAGATACAGCCTCCTGTAAATTAAAGAGCACTGCCTGTGTTAAGTGAGAAATTTAGGTCTAGTCATGCCTTGGGCAAATTATCGCGCAATTCTGCTCTCAATTGGAAAATGAAAGGGTTGAACCATTTGCTTTCTCGAGTCCTTTGAGGCTCTAAAATAGAATGATCTAATTAATTTTGATGGCCTTCTGGCTTCCATTTTAGTATTTGTGAGTGTGTGTAGTGCCTGAACATGCTGACTGAGTTAACTTTGTGAACTTGCGCAGAAGACAAAGTTCTGAAATACAACGGCAACAGTGTGTTCATTTAAATGGGAAAACAGCCTTCTCCTCACAGGGGAGGCATAAACCTCTATTGCTTAGGTGTTTGGAAACTTAATGAGTTAATATTTATTATGCTGTACAAGAATCATTAAAATATTTCCCTGCCTGGTTCGTTGAGATGTGGTGCTTTGATTTTTACGGCATTTTATATGAACAAATTTTTAAATGCACTACTTCACTGTATGGATATTTCTGACGCTTCAGATGCAGCTGAGACATATATCTTTTTGTATCTGTTACAGTGTATGAAATTGCTATAAAAAGTTTAAACTGCTCCATCAACGAAATTGAGCATTTTAGTGAAAGAAACTTAGTATGTGTGTGCATAAAATTACCAAAGTCACATAGCAAATATTATCTTGAAGTCATTTCTGAAAGGGAGTATTTTAATGTTCCCAGTGAATAATTTCTCTCTGCCCGAGAGCTACTCTTGTATCCTGGGAAATAATCAGAGGAGAAGATAAAATTATTTAGATTTGCAGCTTCTTGTCATGGGAGGTGAAGGCCTTTTTATTATTATTATTAATGCAATGGGAATAGTTTCATCACACCGTGTCTCTGCACAGCACAACCTTTTCATCATGTAAATAATTATAGTTCTGAGTTTCTTAATGCCTCCTGCTGATACTGCACCTCCATCTCAACCACTGTCTATCTGAGCGAGGAAGATGGCTCTCTTCTCAGATGAAGGTTTCTCCAGGTCCTGACACTTGGGGGCAGTGGTGGGGTGGGGGAAGGTGCTTTCTCTGCCTCAACACGGACCCAGGTCTGAGCTGACTGGAAAGGTGTGCACCAGGAAACAGGAGCTTGTTCTTTGCAGAGTAAACTTTTCTTCTGTGTAGAAATTGCAGTACTTTTTCCAGAGAAAGGCTGAGCTTGCGGTGTCTTTTCTTTGCACAGAAGCTTGCTTCTGTACCCAGGGCTCCTGGCCTGGTCTCAGAAAGGACAGCCTGTATATCCTGGGACTAAGGACTAGACCGGGCGGGCCAGAGTCCTCTTGGTGATCCAGGGATGTCAGGTACCATTTCTGCTCTTGGGGAGCTAATGTTCTCACATTCTCATGAGGGAGAGGGATGGCGAACCAGGAAACGGAGAAGTAAGGCAGGTAAGAGAGCAGGAATGCTGTCCATGTGACGTGGGAAGAGGTGCCCTGAGCACATGCCTCCTCACGGCTCCATCTCTGCATTTGGAGACCAAGTCATGGGTCAGGCAAGTGTGTCTTTCATACAGCCCTCCCCCCAACCTTTTCTGTATCATTTTTGCCCCTGGGGCAATGACTTCTTCCCAGGTAACTGAAATGGTAAAGAATCTGCCTGCAATGTGGAAGACCTGAGTTAGATCCCTGAGTTGGGAAGATCCCCTGGAGAAGGGCATGGCAATACCCACTCCAGTATTCTTGCTGGAGAATTCCATGGACAGAGGAGCCTGGTGGGATACAGTCCCCGTGGTTGCAAAGAGTCAGATACGACTGAGTGACTAACACACACTCAATGACTTTTTCCAGTTTCCCTTAGGTCCTTGGTTGAGCCCTGCCATTTTGGAATGGAGAATGGCAGGATATTTGGTGGTTAAAAGAATAGACAGTCTTCAGATAAAAAAAAAAAAAAAAGAAAACAATTTTAGGGGAGAATTAAAAAAAATCAGATCAAGTCTTTTTGCATTGAAATGAATTTTAGCCTTTTTGTTGTGAACAATCTATACCCTTCTAAGACTTAGTAACTCCTTGCGTGTTCTGTCCCTCCTTAGGACCTTTGACCCAGCCACTCCCTCTCCCTGAAATGTGCCCCCCGCCCCCATATCCATTCCTCATGCTTTTTAAGTCATGTTATTTTTAAAATGAGGCCTCCCCTTAGTGCTTCAATATTGCACCCTCTCTCTAGCACTCCATGGCACTCATATGACCTAATATCTTGCTTATTGTATCCATTGAATGTTCACTGTTTCTCCTGCTCCCAACCTCCATGAGGCCTTGAGATTTCTGCTTATATTCACTTCTGAATTCCTAGTTCTTGGAAAAAAGCCTGGTGCATAGTAGGTGCTCAGTAAATGTTGTTGAATGGATAAAAGTTTTTTTTTAAAATTTATGATTAGTTTTTAAAAGGTTGATTTAAGCATCTGCAATGTTGACTTCAGCGTCCATTAGGGCTCAGTGCTGGTGGAAGTCGCCTTAACAATCCCAGAAGGACCGTGCAAGTCAGTGAGTCACCGGTGGGTCCACCCCCTCCCTCTGAAAAGCACCCCAAGGCTTAGAAGCTACACCACAAGTTTTTCTTGTAAGTGATTCTCAGAGTTTCAGTAGGCGTCTGAACTGTTCTTTCACTTTGAGATTCTTTTCCTTTGTGCCTCTAATGGAATCAGCGCACACCTCCAAAGATATCACCTTGTCGCTGTTTTGGCGAATCCCTACCTCTGGTTCCACACGTGTCTTTCTGGTATCTTTCAAAGCCATGTGGTGAGGCCTGGCTGCTTCCTGAGGACTCGGTCCTGGGTGAGAGTGCAAAACAGTAAGGCAGGAGGGCAGGCAGCCCTACGCTCTGCCCCGTCTCTTCCTTAAAGAGACAAAAGATTAAAAAAAAGAAATCAACAAAATCCAAAACAACAGCAAAAAACCCAGTGAAGTCCCTTAGGAAAAATATCACAAGATATTTGTTTGTTTGGGGGACTTAGGGGTTAGAAGCAAGTGCTCGTCTATTCCTGACCCAGGTAGGAGGGGGCACAGTATCCACGTGGCGGGGGTGGGTGGGGTGTGTTTGTGTGGGTAGAGGTGGTGGGGCAGGGAATCCAATGGCCCAACCCCGGGGCATCTCAAAGCAAAAGTGGCATGAGTGGGAGCTGGCCATCTGCTGGGCTGGAGACCCTCTGATGTCTCCTACCGTCTTGAGGGTGTCAGGTCTAAGTGTCCATGGGAAACTCCTTCCTCTGTGGTTTGGTTCTAAAGGACATGACTCTAAAATAATGGAACCGAGATGCACTTACGATTTGCCTTCATTTGAAAGTTGTAAGAAGACATGGTCATAAGCTTGGTATTTTTTTAAATCATATTACAAGTGTGTGTGTGTGTGTGTGTTTTAAAGTTTATTTGGCCTTGTTGGGTCTTAGCGCTGCACACTGAATGTTCAGTGCATCATGGGATCTTTCGCTGCGGCTCATGGGCTCTCTAGCTGTGGTGCATGGGCTTAGATGCTCCGAGGCCTGTGGGGTCCTGTTTTCCTGCCCAGCTATGGATCCTGCGTCCCCTGCATTGCAAGGCGGACTCTTAACCACCAGTGAAGTTCCTAGTGTATGTTCTGAGGAGACTGCTCCTATAGATGAAACCAACCTTGTCTATTTGACCAGCTGATTTACTTTAGCTTTGACAAACTTTGGTGCTCCTTTCCTGAAAAATTTAATGAGAGTGTGGCAGGCAGAATAATGCCCCCCATCCCAAATCCATGTCCTGATCCCCATGATCTGTGAATATGTTGTGTTAAAGGGCAAGATGAGAGTTAAGGCTGCTAATCTACTGACCTTAAAACAGGGAGATGATCCTCAGTTACCTTGGTGGGTCCTAGTGGACTCATAAGGGCCCTTGAAATGTGGAGTGAGGCAAAAGAGTTAAAGTCAGAGAGATGGCATTGTAAGGAAGACTTGATGATGGGCCGCTGCTGGCTTTGAAGATTGAAGAGGACCACAAGCCACGGAATGCAGATGGTTCCTGGAAGCTGCAAAAGGCAAAAAGATGGATTGTTCCCTGGAACCTGCATAAAGGATCACAGCCCTGCTAACACCTTGCTTTTTAATGCAATGACATACATTTCAGCCTCTGACCTCAGAACTGTAAGATAATAAAACTATGTTGTTTTAAGTCATCAAGTTTGGGGTCATTTGTTACAGCAGCGATTGGAAACCAATACAGAGAGAATAAAGGGAAACTTGTCTTTGTGTGCGGGCCACACGCACCCTTCCCAGTGCTATGGTTTTCAGTATTCTTCCAGGGAAAATGAAAAGACAAAGACAGAACCACAGAGCACGTTAGAAGTCTGTGATGGCTGAACCTGGCGTTGACCACTATGACTTCCCTCCGGGGACTGGAGTCAGACCCTCACTTCAGGCCAGTGACCAGAGCTCGGGAAAACAGATTCCCGCTGGCAAGGCCTCAAGCCAAGATTCCTCCACCATGGCCGGGATTAGGGAAAGAGATGTATACGGGAATATTAAAAGTTAGTGCACAGTGCTGCTCTTGGAATTCTTCATTAGCAGATGTTTAAAAGTCAGCGCTCTAAAATTACTTGCAGAAGCTTATAAATATGAATTTCTTCTAATTCACATTTTATAAGAACTCCTATCAGCTGTATCACAGCTTGAAAAATACCAAGAATGCATTAGAAAAATCTTTCTGTTTAAAACTAGATTGATCCCACATTTACATGGCAAAAGAAGGCCATTACACGGCAGGCAGTAAAAGCTTCATTTCAGAGAGCTCGAGGAAAAAAACTCAAAATAATTCACTTCTACCCAGGCCATTTGACAACTGTTAGACTTTTCCTTACAAAATAAAATGAAATACCACCACCTGCTGCTTAAAATCTCCAATTAATGCTATGAAAAGTACCTTCATTTAAAAAGCCAATGTGTAAATTTCTCCAAGCTGGGTGCAGGCGTTTCTTCAAATTTACTGTAACCTTTTGCTCTTGTCTGCTTTCAGATTCCAAAGAGAAGCCAGAACTGATTTTCACCTAATTACTTAAGAGTGAAACCCCTTCCTGTTCATTGGGTTCAGTTATTTAAGATACTGATAACTCACATATAATCTGCCGCTATGTGTGTTTAGTAGAAATTGCAAAAGATTATTGAAGCGTGCCAACATTCCACCTACAAATTAAAACAAGGATGTTTTTGCAGAACCACGGAAGAGAAAGAAGAGGCTAGGAGAAAAAGTGAACAGTGGTCTTTCTGACCTTGCAAGACTCTTTGTTTTTAAATTTTGATTCTTTTTTAAATTGAAGTATAGTTGCTTTACAATGTCATGTTAGTTTCTGCTGTACAGCAAAGTGAACCAGCTAAGACTTCGGGCTTCCATTACAAGGCTCTTTTAAGATCAAATCAGCAGGTGTGAGATTCACCACCTTCCAGCAGTTTTTAAGGGATGAGGAAGCGCAGGTCTTTTATCTCTCTTTCCCACCCCGATAGTCAGGTTAATGAGAACTTCCGAGGGGTGAACCCCTGGACACCTTTGAAATGCACCCTTCTGTTTACCAGATGAATCGAGGGACAGTCAGCTTTAAACACTGGCTAGGCAGGGTCAGCTGAAAAATCGGCATAAGGGGTCATTTGCAGCCTGTGTCGAGAGCAAAGCCAGCAGGCCGATTCTGACATTCTGTTTCCTTGTGTGGCCAGTGTGCAAGACAGGAGCTAGTATGGAAACAGTTGTCAAGAATCATTTGGGGCTGTTGCAGGAGCAAGGAGAAACTGGTAGACAAGACTGTGGATGGATGTACAGCTTGAACTAGGACAGTCCTGATGCCGGAAGCTCAGCTACTTTATACCCTGGTGCCAAATCAAATCTCAGAGACAGAGTTTTGTGTGGAGTAAAAAAGAGTAGCTTTATTGCTTTGCCCGGTAAAGGAGACAGAGTGAGCTAATACCCTGAAAGCCAAGTGTCCCAACTTGGGGAAGATAGTGAGAAGTTTTATGGTAATTGTCCAAAGAGGGCATGATCAGCTCGTGGACATTCTTCTGATGGGTTGGTGGTGAGGTAAGTAGGAGTCAGCAACATCAACCTTCAGGCCCACCTGGCCCAGGCTCTGCATGTTTGTGGGTAGCATACCATTGTTAACACATCTGCCACATGGAGGGGGTTTCAGTACCTGCCGAACAGTTCAAAGATACCATCCTTTGATGGGGAAACTAGGATCTTGCCCCAAGGCTGCTCTTGACTGTTTCTCCCTGATCTTCCATCCTCTCCCTTCCATAATCAGCAACTGCTTAAATCTGCTCTTTATATCTCAGGGAAGGTCCTGGAGGCTGAATGAAGGCAGTTTTCTATTAGCAAAGCAATGGGGTGCTCAGGAGCCCCACGGGGCCTTGCACGGTGGCAGTCCCAGCATCTCTGCTTGACCCTCAGAGCTCTTCATGATAGCCTTGGATATGACTAGTACTCATCTCCCCCTCCCCCTCACCATTAATCCAAGAGGAGTGATCTCTTTAATTAGGTGCCTTGATGATCCCTGCCCCTCCTGTGCTCTGTTCTTATTTTTAATTCTTGCCTGGCATGTCCTGCCCTACCGTATCTCTTTTCCATGGCTTCCATGCTCCAAGCGTCCAGAGGAAGTGGTACAGCTTCCTCCAGGGAAGACTTTATAATCTTCACTTGAACTGACCTTAACCTTTCATGGTTACTTCCTGAGTCACAAAACTGGCATCTAAGCTAGAGGTTTGTTCTCAAAGAGGTATCCATGTTATTTTTTGCTTAATTAGATCAGTAGATCAAGCTGATATGTGGTGGGCACCCTGCCATCTTCTCCACTGTCTTCCGTGGGTTTTGGTGAGATTTCTGTCTGTTGCCTTTTCCTTTACCCTTATGTTCCTTCTCAGTCTGGGAGGAAAGGTCAACCCCTTTGTGTAACAGTCTATCCTTAAGTGTAGTGACCCTCAGAGTTAGGTCAAAGGATCTCTCTTTGTATCTGCATCTCTCTGGAACACGAGTCCTGCATCCCAGCTACCTCCTGCATGCTTTCTCTGATGTCACAGAATTTTCAAGCTTAAATTAGGTTCTAAATTGAACCCTTTGTGGATCCCCTCCAGTTATGTCTTCCTCCTGTATTCTCCCCACACGCCTAAGTGAGAAACTTCAGAGTCATCTGTTGGCTGGGTTCCTTCCTTGCTTCAGCCCACAGGTGCTGTCTGGTCTGTTTCTAACATCTCTGGAATCAGTTTTGCCTTTGGCCCTCGACAGTCATTGCTCTGGGTTGTATCCTGTCTATCTGTGAGCAGTCCCATCTCAAGGTTCTCAGTTTCCAGACCTGTTCTCCCTTCTTCTCTTCTTGACAGTCACAAGTTATCATCTGAAATGCAGAGAGGATCAGGACTCTATCTTAGAAACTTTCGTGGCTTCTTGCTCACCAGAGCCCACCCTGTTTCTTTCACAAGCTTTTAAGTCCTGTTGAGTCTTCTTGGCTTGTACTCAAATAAGGATGGTCCAGCCGCTGGGATCCTGAGTGCCTTGCGAGAGTCTGCTTAGATTTTGGTGTCTCTGTCAAACCTTCATTGAGCCCTCAGTCAGAAATAAACATTCCTTAAAAAAAATTATTTATTTTTTACTTATTTGGCTGTTTCAGGTCTTAGTCATGCCCTGCATTGCGAGGGCTTAGTTGCCTTGTGGCGTGTGGGATCCTAGTTCCTGGATCAGGGATTGAATCCATGTCTCCTGCATTGCAAGGTGGATTCTTAACCGCTGGACCACCAGGGAAGTCCCAGATATAAGCACCCTTCTTTTAGAGTACCGTTTGCCCTTTACTCAGACCTTCATTATGGTACCTGTTATATAAAATGTTATTTATCTTGAACATGATCTGTTCTAGGGCAGGGACGTGCCTTTGTTCATCTTTGTGTCCTGAATGCTGGCCTTATACCAGGATCAAATTGGGTGAGAGGCAGGTATCAACCGAAGTTTGTCAGTTAGCGGTTGTCCACTTCTAATTAGAATACATATCCATTATTGGGAAAGTGTTACATGTTAAATGTCTTTTTATCCTTATACAATGCTAAGCACACAGATCACAAAGAATAAATACTTGTTGGCTAATTTGTGATTAGAACTATAAGCAGGAGAAAGTGGAACTGTGGGACCTAGATATGTGGCAGAAATATTGGATGTCAGTGTCGCACAGCGTTATGTGGGAGTGTATGGAGATTTGCTCATTATGCTTTAGTGTGATATACTGGTTTTTACTGCTTTGGTATGAATGGGAGCACATGATTTTAAAGCAAGAAATTGCCATGATTTGGGGAGGAATATATATTTAGGTGAAATTAGTCAAATTAAAAAGGAAAAGGGAGGCTTCCCTGGTGGCTCAGTGGTAAAGCATCCACCTACCAATGCAGAAGGTACAGGTTCGATCCCTGATCTGGGAAGATCCCACATGCCACAGAGCAACTAAGCCCAGGCACCACAACTACCGAGCTTGTGCTCTAGAGCCCTGGAGCTGCAACTGCTGAGTCCATGCGCCATAACTGCAAGGCCATACACCCTAGAGCCCATGCTCTGCAACAAGAGAAGCCGCAACAATGAGAAGCCCACGTACCACAGCTGGAGAGTAGCCCCCTCTTGCTGCAACTAGAGAGCCAGCACAACCATAAATAAACAAAAAGAAAATCTAGAAATATCTGAGAATTCAAAGTTTCCTTAAAAATAAAAAGAGAGCTTCGGGTCCACCAAAGAGCTACAGTCTCAGAACATGCATAATAGTGTGTGTGTATGTGTGCGCATGCACACACAAGTGTGTATGTGTGTGGGTAGTCATATAGGTAAACCCTCCTATTTATAAGTTCTTTTTATGCAGTATATAAAATGTAAGTAACTCATGGCATCATTAATTTGCCAGTGTTCACCCTCTCTGACAATTTGAAGGCCTTTCTAAATTTAAGGTAAAGTTGTTGCAAGCCACATGAATTTTGTAAAATATTGGGAAAGTGAGAGGGGATGCTGAATACACAATAGGTAGTTTTGGAGTTGCTAAATTAACAGAACAGTGAATAGCTGTCTTTGTTGGAGTGGAGTTCCCCAGCTCACAGGCATACAGAAATATCATCCTGGTCTCTGCTTCCTTTGTGGCCCCTTAAGACCATTGCATATGGTTTTATCATCTCACTTAAAAATGTGCAGCCTAAAATATACTTAAGAACAACATGTAACACATTTAAATGTCAAATTGGACGGTATGAATATTCTTAGAATAGCATTCATAAAGAAGTCAATTCACTTCGACACAATCGCAATGATATCATGAGCTCTCTCTTTGCTTAAAAGCCCTTTCCAAATGTTTTCTGATAGGGGGTTGCTGGATTCCATTTATACCCAGGTGTGGATTTCATTAATGTGTACTCAGTCCATTTGGCCATGGACTTTTTGTGGAAGAACCTCATGATCTTTTTTAATGCACACATACTCGTATGAAAATACACATTTTAATCAGTCCTTTTTTTTCCATGAAAGTTTAGCTTTTGCTCCCTCCAAAAGAAAATATATCCAATAAGCAAATATTATTGGAAATAAAAATAACTTTGATTATAGTGAAACTTTGTGACTTCACTGTTTAAACGGTGATTTGATTTTTTGATTATTTTTATTTGTATTCTAGTTGATTCCACTGCCTTATGGATGTACTGTTCTTTTATAGGGATCTCAGCTCTCCTTTCAATGAGAAAGGATATACAAAAGCTTCAGGAACATCTAAGGAAAACAGTTGGTTTTTCAGAATTTCTTTAACACTGAAATTAAATCTGTTGCTTTTCACTTTTGAGCTAAGAATAAAATCGTTATGGATGTTCTCGTACTGTGTATTAATGCCTGTTACACTCGAATCCCACATTAACATTTTTATTTCCACTGAGATTTCTGATATAATCAGGTATTAAACCTTGTGGTTATTTTGACAATTATGCTTTTTATGGAAGGAGTCTAACAGTTAAACCCTCAGTTAGGAAAAAATGTTGTTTTACTTCATCTGGAAGAAAAATTATTCTAAGAGATGGTTAGAAGATTCAATAGTAGGTTAAAGATTTTAAAGAAAAGCTCACAGAGTCCTTTATTTTCCATTCATGAAACAAAACAGATGAAACATTTTTCTTTCTCCAGCTCCCTCCACGGCATATGCCAGGCTTAAGCTCATGCCTTGTGCTCTATGCCTGAGCCATCAATTTAAAAAAATTGACAGTTCTCTGTTATTCTTCCAGAGTTTAAATTCCCACACTATCCTATAATTTTTATTTATTTAAAAGAGTATTCTCTCCCTTTGTCTTGTTTGTCAAAACTACTCACCCTCCTTCACATGCCGTCCACCTTCTCACCCAGACCTCCTATTTGCATTTTCAAATTTGAATTTGCCTTTTTTTCATCCATAACTTAGAAGGCAGCCTTAAAGTTCAACAAACAAACAAACAAACAAAAACAGCTCTTCCCTGTGACTTATAAAGAATTTGCTCAGGTTTGGTCTAATTAGCATGATTTGTTGTTCATTACCTTAATATTTTCCAAGGTACCATTTAAAAGGCAGAAGCTTGGGAGAAGCTTAGGCCTTGGTCCTAGTTCTATGAAAGTTGGGCAAGTTACTTAAACCTCAGGTTCTTTATCTGTAAAGTCATCCACAGACACCTACTTTGCAGGGCAGTCACGGGGAGTGTGGTTAGCATATTTAGCAGATGTTCAAAAAAACTGCGTTGTTTCTTGGTCTCCTGGCTCCGTACTGAGTGCTGTATGTAGCCCAACCACTTTGAATGTCATGGGATGTGGGAGAAATGAGTATGAGATAATCTCACATCTTTTCTAGGGCAACAACTGAATTGTCCATAATGTGGTACCGTTATGGTACAGGAAGTAAGTATAAAAATTTCAAACACGCGAAAGACAAAGACACTGGGGGGAAGGGGCCCCTGAGTTGCGTCTGGAAGGAAGGAAGGATGGGCCGGTGCTGTGGCTGGGAGGAGATTGCTTGAATAGAGGCCGGGAAGTGAAGAGTATAGGGAAGTGAGTGCCATCATGTTCCCTTGGGGTTGAGGGGTCAAGCAGAGCTATGGAAAGTCAGTAGGAAAGTCAGTCCTAGTTATGAGGGTCTTTAGGAATTGAACTGGAGAAGGCAATGGCATCCCACTCCAGTACTCTTGCCTGGAAAATCCCATGGATGGAGGAGCCTGGTAGGCTGTAGTCCGTGGGCTCGCTGAGAGTTGGACATGACTGAGTGACTTCACTTTCATGCATTGCAGAAGGAAATGGGAACCCACTCCAGTGTTCTTGCCTGGAGAATCCCAGGGACGGGGGAGCCTGATAGGCTGCCGTCTATGGGGTCGCACAGAGTCTAACAGGACTGAAGCGGCTTAGCAGCAGCAGCAGCAGGAATTGAACGGAGGAGTTTAGATTTGAAACAGAACGTAACAGGGAGCAGGAATTCAGGTAACTACATTGTCCTCGTTAAGTGGACTGTCTTCCAGGGTGGCAAGAAGTGAGCGTTTTTATGCCTTTTATTTTCTCTAGTGTAGTGAAGTGATTTTTTAAACTCTCTTTGACTCATCATATGAAAAAAACCTTTTTTTTACATCATGAAACAGTACACCTGCATATACTGTTTTGTCACTAAATTGTGTCTGATTGTTTTGCAACCCCATGGACTGTAGCCCACCAGGCTTCTCTGTTCATGAGATTTTCCAGGCAATAATACTGGAGTGGGTTGCCGTTTCCTACCCCAGGGAATCTTCCCGACCCAGGGATCAAACCCGCATCTCCTGCATTGGCAGGCAGATTCTCTACCACTGAGCCACCAGGGAAGCCCTGCATATTGCTTGTGTATATTTGTTTCACGAAATAAAAGTTTTGTGAAACAGTGGTTACCCCGGTATGTGTACTGCACAGGGCTGACGCTATAATTTGCAGGGTCTTATGCAGAATAAAGATGTGGGACCTTTTGTTTAAAATGCAGGAAAAAGGTGCTGTTAAAGGTACTTAAATATATACTTTTTCCTTTCTTCCATGGTCTCTTTCTTTCTCAGTTTGTCACGATGTTTTGTTTATTCTGCTTTTGTTGTTATTCTAAGTAAAGAAAAATTAAATTAGATGTTTAAATTATTCAGATGAATTGTACCATTTGTCTTTATAACCTGCAAGGCCAGAATGTTATAGTATAAGATCACTTAGCTCATATATGAAATCACCAAAATTGTACAATTTGTATTTCTTAGCTCGTACTTGCCTGTGCATTTTGTTCTTATCAGAACAGTGGAAGTACCATATAAAACTAACACAACTATTTGTTTCATTTTTAATATGCACATTCTATAACGCTCTCTACCTTAGGGGTACTGATGAGTAAGGAAGGACCGAAAAGAACAGGACTCTGGGTTGCCTTATGTTTCTCTTTCCTTCTATGTCATTTTCAGCAGAAGTGATTGACTGCTACAGGAAAGTAACATGAGTAAGAAAGAGTAGGATAGGATTATCCTCGGTCATTCTTATTTCTTAGAAGGCCATTGCCTTCTTTCTTCTTTGGAAGCAAGTTCTGGTTTTCTTGGAAAGTGTGGCCCCACCACACCTTTCTTGGATACAGATGTAATGTGCTTATCCTGTATTCACTTTGGGTCTTGACAGTCGCCCATGCATCCTGGGTCCACCTGAGTTCTGTACTCACCGGGCATCACCTAAGACAGGGAACCATGGGCACACGTATCGTGCACGCATCCTCTCCTCATGAACGTGCTGCATTGTCTCATTGGACTTCCCTTCAAAACTAAAATTATTCAGTTTCAAGATGCTGGCCGCAGATCATTAAGCCAAGTTGGAGGCTTTTCATAGAATGGGGTCTTATGAGACAGTATAGATCACAAGCCCATGAAGCTGACAATATATTTTCTGTTTTCTTCTATCTTATTAAAAAAAAATAGTTGCAGCGCATTACATTGATGCCACAATTTACTAATGAGCCATGATCGGTAGATTGGGAAACCTGCCATTAAAAACACAGACTCTAGTGTCAGATTGCCAGGTCTGAATCCTGCTTCACTGCCTGCTGCCTACGACCTTTAGAGGACCTCTGTTTTTCATATATAAAATGCAGGAAATATTGGTAATTACTTCATAAAGCTGCTTTGGTATTAAATGAGTTAATACATGTAATATGCTTAGCATGATGAATGTCATATAATAAGCATCCAATAATTATTAGCTGATCATCACCATTAATATTGTTACCATTATTATTAATTTACATCTTGCTCTAGGTAAATGCTGAAGAAGAAAGTTTCTTTATTGAACAGTAAGCATCTCCGCTTATCCTAAAATAGATACTATCTTAGGTTTACCGATCTTTGTGTTTTATCTTGACTGCACATATGTGAAATATTATAATAATCAAATGAAAGTTAATTCTTACCAGCCTTAATGCAATGAAAATACTTAAAAATTAAATGTAATGAAAAACTCAATGAAAGATTATTTTATTTCTGTTCCTTCTCTCCAAGATTAAAACAAGTAGATGATTGGTATTTGACAATTACCAGTTTAATTAAAAAAAAAGCAAGGATGTCTGAAAGATACCATTCCTTAGCTTAAGGGACCAGAATTATTCCTTTTGGAGTGAAATTCTTAGATGATAAACTTCAATCATAGGTTAAAATGCTAGAGGAGAATGTTTTCTATCTTTGCAAACATACAGCATACATTGATTTTTGCTATAGACCCAAACTAAATCCCTAAGTCACAACATTAAATGAAAAGAGTGCAGAATCTGGTGGGTATTTAGTCAATACCTGTTGTCAGAACAACATCAAATCAAAGTGAGCAAAATACTGGCTGATTCGTTTTGATCTGTTTTGAATTTTGTTCCTTGATAGTTTCATAATAAATAGTACTATTTTGTAGCTAATTTTCATACTTCTCATTATTAATTGAGGCTGTTTAGCTCTCTTCCCATTGATGGTTGAGCATTTTATGTTTACTTGAGTCTCTCAAATTTGGTACTAAGTTGATATATGGTCACTTTATATCTGATGGTCTATCAATTGCTGATACAAATCTGTACATGATATATGGACATATTTGTGGTTAGATAATCATCTTAACATGGAGTTCAACAGACTCATTTAAATGAATTTATCTCAGACTATTTTAAATAAAATTCGGGACACAGTAGATATTGCAGAGAAAAATGTATGCAAAAAATTGTTTTTATCTACCATTTATTAACAGCAGTTCCTTGAGTTGTAGACTGCATGTGTCTTCAAAGATATGCTAAATTGGGTATATTTTAACTTCCCATTTTATGTTAAGATGGAAGATTAGCTACCAATCAAAGCTAAGTTATATCTTTAGCAAAGCATTAGCTCTGATAACAATTTATCTTTCTCTTCAAAAATTGCTGAGGAACAGATAAAAACACCTGAATTGCCAAGCATTTAAAGAGATCTCACTTTGATTCTCTAAAGCAAATGGAAGCATACAAACCTGTAAAATGCTGGGTTAAATTGAGAACAGCCTCACTCAGTTTTAAAGAATAATGCAGATCTATTACCTGTGTCAATTAGATTTGATCCACGTTCTTTTTTTCCGGAAGACTTATTTGCACATTCACAGTACATGTCACGACCCTGAGTGAGGACCACAGTTCACAGCATCACTAGCACCCATCTCAGGATTAGGTTAGCTTTGAAAGTGGTGATATTATACTTACTTTACACTTCTAGCAGGATTGGTGTTTTTAAGCATAGTATTTTAAAGCATACTATTGTTAGTAAGTGGAAAGTGAGTGTTAGGGCCTTAGATGATTAAAACTGTAATTTAGAAATAATTGGGATTAATAACCAACGTTTTAAAAAAGGAAATTCAGTTCAGTTCATTTTTATTTGCATATCTGAGCTAGGTTTTAATCCATTAATTATATGGTGTATATATAATTTGGGAACAATTTTTAGAAGCAGGATCTCAGTCTTCCACCTTAAGTCGATCAACTGCAGATGAGAATTTGAAAATTTACAATTCTGGTTTCTCTTGGTTTTTAGATTCCTTGCATGAATTCTTAGTGGTTTCCTGAAGCTAAGGAGTTTTAATTTCTTTGTCTGAAATGATTCTGAATGACCACGCTAGTGTTAAATAGAATGCGTTCACTCAGGCATGCCTGTTGAAGGTGACTTGTTTCCTGGGATCGTTGATGCCTGTGGGCTTCTCTCCCCATATCCCTTACAACCTACAGCCAGCCTGTCATGTTGTAATCCTTTTAGGATTTTTGGCTAAGGTTCAAACTCCAATAAATGTCTGTATAGTAAGAATGGTATTTTCATGAAATAGAATTCCAGCTGCATGTATATTATCAACATGAAGACGATCCATTTGGGTTTAACTTGGCCATGCGTGAATGGGGATTGTTTGGGTTCCTGCAAGAAGGCTTGGATTTCATTAGACATGCTTGTGCATTAGGGACATAGGTTTAGCAACAACTTTATGGTGCTGACATCTGTGACAAATTCTTTGGAAGGCAGGAGTCAGAAGAAGTGGGATTTAACCCTATTCAGTTCAGTTCAGTTCAGTTCAGTTCAGTCATTCAGTCGTGTCCGACTCTTTTCGACCCCGTGAATCACAGCACGCCAGGCCTCCCTGTCCATCACCAACTCCCGGAGTTCACTCAGACTCGCGTCCATCGAGTCAGTGATGCCATCCAGCCATCTCATCCTCTGTCATCCACTTCTCCTCCTGCCCCCAATCCCTCCCAGCATCAAAGTCTTCTCCAATGAGTCAACTCTTTGCATGAGGTGGCCAAAGTACTGGAGTTTCAGCTTTAGCATCATTCCTTCCAAAGAAATCCCCGGGTTGATCTCCTTTAGAATGGGCTGGTTGGATCTCCTTGCAGTCCAAGGGACTCTCAAGAGTCTTCTCCAACACCACAGTTCAAAAGCATCAATTCTTCGGCGCTCAGCCTTCTTCACAGTCCAACTCTGTGGCATCAGGCCTCTGAGTTAGGATTTATGACTATGGTCTCTCTACTCCAGTTCATAGCTCATCATCTTCCAAGAGTGGTTCATATTACCCTTGTTCTCTGATAGGCACACTCTTTTATTCTGCACCCCGATATAATCTGACTTTTATGTTCTGCTAAAAAGCAGAGAGATTATTTTACCAACCAAGTTCCATCTACTCAAGGCTATGGTTCTTCCAGTAGTCATGTATGGATGTGAGAGTTGGACTGTGAAGAAAGCTGAGCGCTGAAGAATTGATGCTTTTGAACTGTGGTATTGGAGAAGACTTTAGAGAGTCCCTTGGACTGCAAGGAGACCAAACCAGTCAATCCTAAAGGAAATCAGACCTGAGTGTTCATTGGAAGGACGGTGTTGTAGCAGAAACTCCAATACTTTGGCTACCTGATGCGAAGAACTGACTCATTTGAAAAGACCCTGACGCTGTGAGAGATTGAAGGCAGGAGGAGAAGGGGATGACAGAGGATGAGATGGTTAGATGGAATCACTGACTGAATGGACAAAAGTTTGGGTAAATTCTGGGAGTTGGTGATGGACAGGGAAGCCTGGTGTGCTGCAGTCCCAGGAGTTGCAAAGAGTCGGACACGACTGAGTGACTGAACTGAAAAGTGCTTTCATCTAGTTGACCAGATCATTGTGATGCCAAAGCTGGAGGACATTCTTTAATACTGAGTACTCCTTTGCAGTTGTCTTTCACTTTGCCCATAGCTTTTCTCTTTTTTGTCTACTCCTCGCAGCTTGTGGGATCTTAATTCCCTGACCAGGGGTCAAACCCATGCCCCTTGCCTTGGAAGCTTGGAGTCTTAACCACTGGACCACTAGGGGAGTCCCCTCTATGCATATTTAGCAGTCTGTGTACCACTAGTTATGTTACCATTCTATTCTACTGGTTTTACCATTTAAGTTTCCTACTAGACAATAAGCCTCTTTTTGTTATATGCAAGTATGCCATTTATTACCATGATAGTAAAACCTAACGTATAGTCAAAGCTATGGATTTTCCAGTTGTCATGTACGGATGTGAGTTGGATGGTAAAGAAGGCTGAATGCCGAAGAATTGATGCTTTTGAATGGTGATGTTGGAGAATACTCTTGACAGTTCCTTGGACTGCAAGGAGGTCTAACCCATCAATCCTAAAGGAAATCAACCCTGAATATTCACTGGAAGGACTGATGCTGAACCTCCTATACTTTGGCCACTTGATGTGAAGAGCTGACTTATTGGAAAAGACCTTGATGCTGGGAAATACTGAAGGCAAGAGGATAAGGGGGCAGCAGAGGATGAGACGGTTAGATAGCATCACTGACTTAATGGACATGAATTTAAGCAAATTCATGCCAGGAGATAGTGAAGGACAGGGGAGCCTGGTGTGCTGCAGTCCATGGGGTCACAAAGAGTCGGACACGACTTAGCAACTGAACCACAACCATGATACATTTTCTATGGTAGAGAAATAACTTGAGTAGGGTAGCTCTTTTACAGACTAAAATACACAAGGTCATTTGGAGGTAGCTGGATTAGCCAGAATTAAGAACAGGAATCGTGAATTTTAAGTCACTTATTAAGTAATTTCAAGTCACTGGGACCCAATGAGGAACAATTCAATTATTCTGATAAACTAAAACTAATTTGCAGTGTAATTTTTATATGATTACAAAATTAGAAATGAAAAAAATGAAAGCTATATATACTGGTTGGCTTAGATAATCCAAACTCAGAAGTATCTTATTTTTCTCAGATCCATGTATCTGTTATGAATTTTATAAAGTATATCAAAATTGATATAGATTATAAAATAATTTTGTCATGAATTATAATATTTTATATATATGTGTGTTTTATTCTTTGTTCTTTGAATATTGCTGATTTTGATGAAAGTCTAAAACATCTAAAAAGAATAAAATAGAAATGAAGGGATAAGAACAAAATTACCTTTGATCTGGGGAAATCAATGGTAATAATGCTTTTATTTTCTGCCTACACTTAGGAAATTTTGTTATCCCCATTTAAAGTCAAGGTAACATAATCAAAATGGTTAAGATTAACTCTATGCAAAGAGTTAATAGTCAAATTTAAACATCAATTGCATATCAGATGATAATATCTAGAGTAGGAGTCAGAATGCAGAAAGAAGCCAGATACCATTCAAGCTGCAGTTAAGAAAACAGCCTATTTAAGTGGATGGATACAGTTATTTTCATATAATATTCTAAATTTCCAAAGAAAAATATCACTCACTTATGATATTCTTGTTCCTGTAAAGAGTTTCCATTTGAGTTTATGGGTCATAATGAAACATATGGGGAAGATTAGTGATTAAAAAACATTCGGGTTATATGGCTGTACTAAATTAGATGTACGCAGAACATTAGCTGTTGCTTGATTAGTTTTTCATTCTGCCTGATGATAATAAACTTTAATTCAGGGGAGCACTATAAAGGAGATATTGTACAAGTTGTTATGAGGATCAGAGAAGGGCTGGCCAGTACCCTCTTCATCAGGAAGTGTTATCACATGGGAATCCCTCTTCCTTCTCAAAATCACTACTTGCTAAACTTCATGCGGGGTCCACTTTCCAAAAGTGCTTTCTCTGAATTTCACTAAGATGTTGTGATGACCACAATCTGGATCTGGGAAGGGTTTTATTGGAAATTAAATATATTTCACATATGAGTATAGTTTACATTAACCATATTAGCTAATGAACATTATTTGAGTGTCACCTTCTTACCAATTTTACTTCGAATTCTGCCTCTAGTGATTGATGACACAGATAAAGACAGTATGATTTTCCTTATAAACAGAGCTGTGTACTTTTCCCTTCTTAGAATATTATCTTATATACTGAAAGCCATAAACTCCTTGCTGCTCACATTTTTTTCTCAGTAATTTACTGGGTTTAATGAGCTGCTTTTTAAAGTCAATACTTTATAGTTAATTTAATATTTTTATGAGAAAGTGTCAGTAGTAAAGCATGGTAAAATGTTTATGGTCACACTAAACTTTCTTATTTACATATAGAGCTTCCACTTAATAGATATCTTGTATTTCCAGAAACTATTTAAAACTGGCCATTATTCTGTTATTTTTCTTTTTTTCTGTCCTGATAAGTTCTGGGTGAGTGAGTGAAGTCGCTCAGTCGTGTCCGACTTTTTGCAACCCCATGGACTGTAGCCTACCAGGCTCCTCTGTCCATGGGATTTTCCAGGCAGTAGTCCTGGAGTGGATTGCCATTTCCTTCTCCAGGGGATCTTCCCGACCCAGGGATCGAACCCAGGTCTCCCGCATTGTAGACAGATGCTTTACCGTCTGAGCCACCAGGGAAGTATCAGTTTCAAATACTGAACACATTCAATTATAGTTTATAATACGATTTTAAAAGAATTTTTAATAAATCTGGTGAGAAAGTATCCTTTAAACAAGATTTTTGTTGCTATTTAGTTGCCAAGTCATGTCTGACTCTCTTGGGACACCATGGACTGTAGCCTGCCAGGCTCCTCTGTCCATGAGACTTCCCAGGCAAGAATACTGGAGTGGGTTGCCATCTCCTACTCCAGGGGGTCTTCTCAACCCAGGGATTGAACCCACATTGCAGATGGATTCTTTACCACTGAGTCACAAGAGGAGCCTTAAACAAGATTATTGGGCTTACATAGTGATCATCACCAATTACATGAACGTATCATTCATTATTTGGCCACTTTTCTTACTTAACATTTACAGTTTTAACATATTAAAATTCTGCAATGTTACTAAACTAAATACTGATGCACTGAAATAAGGAAATGCTTTCATTTCTGCCATTGTAGTTGTGGAAAGGCTAAAAATGCATAAGCATTTGTATCCCATTTCTGTAGGGGAAACAGGTTCGTATTTATTACAAACTACATGATGATGACATGACTGCCCTACCTCAGCAGCTCTGCTTTCATTTTTTAGGCAATAAAATTCATAAGGGATAAGTGAAAAATAATTGAGGAGCATTTTTATTTTTACTAGAGTGTTTGTTATTGCTTTGCTGTGTAATATACACTAAAATGTCTATTCATGATTCAAAGGAAAAAGATTAGAGCTGAATTTCACTGTAGTGTGCATCCAAGCATTGAATTTGATCCTCAGTGTAGTAATTGAATGAAAGCAGTATTGTGTATCAAATTTATCCTCGCTCTTTAGTTTGTTAGCAAATGGCTTTTATAACGAAGATTTTAGGGTAGGGGGGGACTTAAAAAAAATTGAATCCCTTTTCTCCTTTCTGGCAAATGTGTGGGTATCTTGGGGTGGGTGTTTTTTTGTACATTGTAGGGGAGTGAGAAATGGAGGTGATAACAGAGAAGGAAAACAGAAGGCTGCACACTTGCAGGAGGTTTTTTAACCAGTGCCTTCAGACCAGGAGGAACGGGGTGTCTGCCCTCCCTCAGCAGGTGTCTGCAGGAGTCAGAAAGCTGATTTGTGAAAGCTCTTGCCCCCGCTATTCTTTCCAGATCATTAGTTTTGAGCAGTTGGTGTATTAGTTGCCTGTTACAGCTGTAACACATTACCACAAACGTGGTGGCTTGAAACAACATAGAAGCTATCATCTTACCATTCTGGAGCTCAGAGTTTCCAAAATGGTCCTCACTGGGCTGTAATCACGGCGTTGGCAAGGGCTTAGTCCTTCTAGAGTCTCTAAGAGGAAACTTTCTATTCTTGCCCTTTGCTGGTTTTGATGGTTGGCTGCAATTCCCTGGTTTATGGCCTCCTTCCATCTTCCAGGCCAGCAATGACCCCATGGTCCTTCACCTGACACTGATCTCCCCGCCACTCTCCTTCATTTCCAAGGACGTTTGTGATGACACTGGGTCCACAAGAATAATCTAGGATAATCTCCCCATCTCAAGGTCAGCTAATTAGCAACGGTTATTCTATCTGCAATCTTTATTCACCTTTGCAACACGAAGTGACTAACTGGGTGGAGAGATCTTGGATACCATGTTATTTTGCCCACCACACATAGCCTCATTTGTATTGATCCTGTGTAGCTTTTATGACAGTCTTCTTTCTGTTCACTTCTCTCTATCCCTCTCCTCATTTAAATGCTATAGTGCCAAGTGTGGCCAGACTAGGGCAAAAACCCTGTAACAACACAAAGAATTAATGGACCGGGCTAGTGGCTTTTGGAGAAGGCAATGGCACCCCACTCCAGTACTCTTGCCTAGAAAATCCCATGGATGGAGGAGCCTGGTGCGCTGCAGTCCATGGGGTTGCTAAGAGTCGGACACGACTGAGCGACTTCACTTTCACTTTTCACTTTCATGCATTGGAGAAGGAAATGGAGACCCACTCCAGTGTTCTTGCCTGGAGAATCCCAGGGACGACAGAGCCTGTTGGGCTCCCATCTATGGGGTCGCACAGAGTCGGACATGACTGAAGTGACTTAGCAGCAGCAGCAGTGGCTTTTACATTGTACTGTCTTTATATTCTGTCTCCATGCAGCAAATATTTTTGAGTGCTTGCTCTTCATTCTTTCAACAAACACCTTTTCAACTCCTGTGTGCCAAGCTCTCTTCTATGCTAGGTACAGAACCGTGAACAGTAGGGTGTGGTACCTGCTCTCTTGGAGCCAACACTTTGGTGGAGACTGAGAAACACTAAGACACCAAATAAACAAGAAAAATACCAGCTAGTAATAAATGCAGTGAGAGAGTTAAAACCGAGCATTGTGGTGAATGACTTGAATTGGAACAAGGCAGGTTTCCTGAGATCTGAATGAGAAGGAACAGCTAATCATGGAAAAAGGGAGGAAAGAGCATTCCAGGTAGAAGGTGTAAAAACCACAAAGGCATAAGGTAGCAATGAGTTTGCTGTTGGAGAAAGAAAATGTACCTGGAATTTAATGGGCAAAGAGAAACTGGTATGAAACGTGGTCTAAAAGGGAGTTCAGGACCAGATTACATCTCTGTAAACCATTGTAAGGAACCTGGATTCTGTTTATGCTGGAAAGTGTTAGAGAGTTTCTTAGTAATTCTGATCATTTGTTAATATTACTTGACTATTGTGTGGAGAACAATCTACAGGAAATCAAGAGTAGAAGCAGAGGGACGCTACTTTGCAAGCTGTTGTAGCCCCTCCAACCAATAGTGGTGATTGAACCAAGTTGATAGTGGAGCTGGAAATAATATTCACATATTTGGGGTATATTTAAAAGGATTGAATTGACAGGGCTAGAATGGAATGGATATAGGGAATGAAAGCAAGATGGAAATGAGAATTCCCAGGTTTGGGATTGAGTGGTGGTGCTGTGTTATGGGATGAGGAATATAGAGGATGAATAGTTAAGGCTCGGGACCCAGAGTTCTCTTATGACCATGTTAAGGCTGAGATGCCCATTAGACATCCAAGGTGAGTTGTCAAGTTAGGTAATTGTATATATGAACTTGGGGATCCATGAAGAGGCTGATATAGATTAGAGAGTCTTTGGCACATGAGCAGTTGAAAATTATGTTAAAGCTTGTGATAAGGGTTAGAAGAAATCTTGAATGTGGGTAAGATGATTATTGGTGCACCAAAATTTCACAGGCAGGCGATATATGACAAAAAGGGGCACTTGTTGATATTGGGATGGAATAAGACTAGATTTCTGTTTTTATGTAAATTTGAGGGACGATAAAAGTAATTGTGTGTCCCATTAGAGGCTAAACCCCTTCCTCTCAGTGGATTGTATACTCAGTCTCTCAAGCATGTCTCTGCGACCCCATGGAGTATAGCCCGCCAGGATCCTCTGTCCATGAAATTTTCCAGGCAAGAATACTGGAGTGGCTTGCCATTTCCTTCTCCAGGATACCAGGATATCTTCTCAACTCAGGGATAGAACCTATGTCTTCTGCATTGGGAGGCAGATTCTTTACCACTGAACCACTTGGAAAGCTGACCCTAGGTAGCACCTACCCTTAATGAGTTGTGGTTAGGACATCTGAACTATTGGTAGCAATACCTATACAATCATTGCACATAATGGTTGCCATTATGATCTAACTTTACTGTGCAAGTTTAAATGAGCAGTCATAATAAAGGGAAAGTAGTTAGATTTTGAAGTGCTGCATAATATTATATTGAAACACAATATTTTCACAAAAATTTTAAATTTCTTGGGTTATCTATCCTTGCAAGCAGGTGTTTTAAGTTTTTAATGTTTTAGTTTACCTTCTTCCATGGGGTGTGTGTTTAGTAGCCTTTTTTTGTGATTTTCTTTTTTAAAATTTGTTTTTATTGGAGTATATTTGATTTACAGTGTTATATGTTAGTCTCAGGTAAAGAGCAAAGTAAATCAGTTAAACACATATTCACTTTTTTTTAGGTTCTTTTTGCATATAGATCATTAAGAGTATTAAGTATGGTTCCCTGTGCTATAAGTAGGTTCTTATTAATTATCTATTGTGTATATATATGTATATCTATAGTAGTGTGCATATGTCAGTCCCAATCTCCCAGCTTATCCTCCCCGTCTGCCCCATTTACTGTGGCACTGACAGAAAGGGAACACACTGTATCATTCTAATTCTTTACCATTGTATTTTGGCCTTGTTGGCAATTCTTTGGTGCTGTTTTTAACTTTCTCGTTTTCAGGCCTGCTCTTGAACTTTCACCTTGAACATTCACATGCCTTTGAACACTCATCATGAATGTTTGTCATATTTTTGAACATCCGGTTTGGCCCTGAATGAAGTACAGTAGTTTCCCTTTATCTGTGGTTTTGCCTTCTGCAGTTTCAGTCACCCACAGTCAACTATGACTGGAAAATATTAAATGAAAAACTCCAGAAGCAAACAATTCATAAGTTTTAAATTGCATGCTGTTGTGAGAAGCACGATGAAATCTCATGCCCTCCTGCCTCTTCCTGCCCAGGAGGTGAATCAGCTCTTTGTCCAGCTTATCCCACTCTTTAAACACTTCAGTAACCTTCTTGATTACCAGATGGATTGTAGAGGTATTTCAGTGCTTGTGTTCGAAGGAACCCTTATCTTACTTAATAGTGGCCCCAAAGTGCGACAGTAGTGATGCTGGGGACTTGCCTAGTGGTCCAGTGGCTAAGACAACCGTGTTCCCAATGCAGGGGGCTGGGTTCAATCCCTGGTCCAGGAACTAGATCCCACATGCTGCAACGAAAGATCTTGCATACCACAACTAAGACCTGGTGCAGCGAAATCAATAAATAAAAAGAAAATATTAAAAAAAGAAGAGTGGTGCTGGAAATTCAGATACTCTCTTGTGCCTAATTTATTGATAGAAATTAAACTTTATCATAGATATGTTCATGTAAAAAAAAAAACAACATAGTGGTTTCAATGAAAAAAATTAGTCAGTAGTCAATCTAAGAAAGAAGTGGAGAATTTTATTTGAGCTAGTCTGAGGATTTTAACCTGGGAGGTAGTCTCTGGGAGCTTTGAGAACTGTTCTGAAGTGGTAAAGGGGAAGGCCAGCACATATGTGATTTTGACAAAGGGGTATGTTCAATCCACCACTCATCTTGGTAGAAGGTCAGTGCTATTTTTGAGGAACAGATAGCTTAGTTAATGGTTTTATTTCTTTTCTAAGTATGGGAATATGCATGAATCCAGGTTCATCATCCATTAATTACAGTATGGACCCATCAATTTATTATGTGTTCTAATAACATTTACTGACATGAGAAATACTCACGACATGGTTTTAAAGTAAAAAAAGTCTTTTGAAATTATATATACATTAGGATCTCAGTTTTATGAGTGTGTGTGTGTGTGAGCATGTGAGAGGTAGGGGAGAGAATCTCTGGGTCATGGGATGTTTATTTTCTTCATCTCCCAAGTTTTCTAAAATGCATGCATGCATATTAAATAATCTATAATCAAAAAATGCTATTTAAAAAATTTCCACTAGAAATTCGTATTCCTCTATTTTAAATTTCATACATTTTTAATAAAAATTCAAGTCCTTTTTCTTATCATAAAGTAACTTTCTCGCTGTTCCTTTTTCCATCACTGTTTATTTATTTCCAACCTTCCTTTCTTGCTCCGTGCTACTGAAGGAGGTGGCTTGCACATCTCCTTTCGGTGAGGAACAAATCCTACAACCAAACACTTTTACCTTTGTGTTCTGTGGTTTTGTCACGGTACACAATGCTGAGCTTTGTTGACTTGGCTACTTGCTGTTTCTGTCCTCATGGTTGCCATTTTTCCATTCCAGTGCCCTTTCCATGTTATTTGTTATTATTGATCTCATTCTTCTTTTCTTGTGAAATGTTTATCCTAAAACACATCTGTAAGCCGTCCAGAGCTCTGCTTGGATACAGTTAAACATTTCAATGAATGTGAGCACCAACAATATATTTCTTTAGTATCTGTAGGTTTCTCTTTGTGGTCTCTTTGAAAGCAAGTGCAACACTCGGATGCAAATATGTCAGCCCCAAAAGTCACAGACATAGGTCATAGTCTACCAGGACCAGCATCTGTCTTTAAAGGACATTGTGTGGATTGCTATGATTGTTGTCTTTTAAAGTAATTCAGAAGGCAGAAAGGAATGTCAAACACACTGAATTTTCCTTTTTCAACCATTTTGGAGATAACATTTGATAAAATGTGCAGCCTTATTTGAAATTAGTTTTTTCTGCCTTTACACATTCTCAGAATTATGAACTCCACATGTGAGTACAGGGGAATATATTTTTCTATCATTTAATTAACGTCTTCTACCATCAATGTAATGTTTATTATTTCGTTGAGTTTCATGTTCCAGAATTTGATGGAGAGACAAATACCCACTTACCCTCTTCTTGTTGACTCTGATTTTATAGACTTGGATTACTCCCATTCACTTCTCTTCTTTTTGGACAGAATAATTATAAGCTGTTTTCCTTGCCCCTTGAAGTGTCCTTCCCTGTACTTTTCTTAGCTCAAGAATCATTTTGTTGAGCTTGTGACCAAAACTTTCTGCATTTACTCCAAGCTAAACATCAGTATGTGAAAACATCACCACATACATTTTCTGTTTTTCTGTATTCTTTCTTCTGATATGCTGAGCTGCAATTTCATTTTGGATCCACATTTTCAGTCATAAGAGTCAATGGAGTCAGGACATAACCATTAGACCAATTAAGTCAGACGGGAAAGACAAATATCACATGATATCACTTAAATGTGAATCTAAAATATGATCCTAATGAATTTATTTACAAAACAGAAACAGATTCACAGACATACACACACACACACAAACAGCAAATTTATGCTTGTCAAAGAGGATAGCAACTGGGTAGGGGGAGATAAATTAGGAGTTTGAGATTAGCATATATATGCTACTATATATAAAATAGTATCGATCACTGCAAGGAGATCAAACCAGTCCATCCTAAAGGAAATCGTCCTGAATATTTATTGGAAGGACTGATGCTGAAACTGAAGCTCCTATACTTTGGCCAGCTGATGAAAAGAACTGATTCTTTAGAAAAGACCTTAATGCTGGGAAAGATTGAAGACAGGAGGAGAAGGGGATGACAGAGGATGAGATGGTTGGATGACATCACTGATTTGATAGCCATGAGTTTGAGCAAGCTCTGGGAGTTGGTGATGGACTGGGAAACCTGGCGTGCTGTAGTCCATGGGGTCCCAAAGAGTCAGACACGAATGAGTGACTGAAATGAACTGATACATAAAATAGATAAACAAAAGGGACCTAATGTATAGCACAGGGAACTATATTCAATGTTATAATAACCTACAATGGAAAAATATGGAAAAGAATATGTGTGTGTGTGTAACTGGATACTTTGTTGTATACTTGAAACTAACAAACCATTGTAAATTAACTATACTTCAATAAAAAATGAATTAATCTATGTGAATTAATCTAACATGTCTAATCAGCTTTGAGGGCAGTACTGTTATTCCTGGTTTTTAAAAAGGATAGTAGAGAAGTAATTAAAAAGGAAAGTGGTTTCTCCAGGAGAAATGAAAGGACTTGAGTTTGGTTGTATTTCCTCTCTCCCGTCCTTTCTTCCTTTTTCACTTGGCCGTACCGCCTAAGCTTCCACAGGGCTCTATTATAGACCTTATTCCTTTTGCATCAGGGCACTTTATTGATGATGTGTGTATATTTCTATCTGCTCGTTAGTCTGGAAGCAACTTGAAAGAAATCTGAATCTCATTTATATCTTATATGGCCACATTTGCTCCTATTGTGTCTCACATACAACTGAGCCTCAGCGAATGTAAAGTTGTGTTTTATGCTTTATGAAGAGTGACTTCACGACTTGGACAATATGAAATATTATCATGTGGACTGTGTTAAATATTTGTGCTCTGAGAGAGAAGTTTCCATTTGAGAAATAGAAGGGGTTTTTAAGACAAAAGATGAAAACATTTTCTAGACTGTAAGGGTAATCATATGCTGCGATAGATTATCAGAGAAGGAGGTGGGATCTCCATCCCTGGAGGTTGTAAATGACTGGGCAGAGAAAACAACCGTGAGAATGACTGAAGCATTAGACCTATCCTGAGGCAAACAGATAGACAGAAAAACAAATGGTCCTGTGATTCTTTAATTACTTAGCCTGGAGAAGAGAAGACAGAGGGAAGACGTTGAAATGACTTCAAATATGGAGAACAGTCCTTATTGCTTTCTATAGGAGATCAAATCGAAGGAGCTTATCCTAACATCTTAAAGATTTGGGTTATGTTTTACAGTTAAGGATTTTAAGACATATGTTGTGAAAATCCTGTGGAAACCTGCAAAATAAAAGATTGATTTGTGTGAGATACGGAGTTAGCTCTGATTCTGTTGCAGTAAAAATATTTTTGATGTTACTCAGAATGGAGAGAATTGTTTTAATATATTAAAGGCAAATTGCTAAAAGTAGTATTTTCAAGCACCAAGCATCATCACTGCTTCATGGCTAGGAAGAGAGAAAAGAGATATTAGGTGGGAAATCTTGCCCTTCTAAATAACTGTGCAGGATTGTGCTGTTTTAATCAGTACCAGAAGGTGAGGGGGAGGCTGGGACACAGCCCTGCTCCTCTGGGTCAGCCTTGTTTTGGTCACCGAACCTTTTCCCAGTGAAAATCTAGAAGAATTGGGGGCTACAAAAATCTTGGCAATACAAGGGGAACCAGAATACCTATAAAAAAGAATCATTAGGAATTTGATTGCAATTTCAACATTCAGCCACATGATGTCACAATTGGATTTTGATTTTCACTGTGTGTTTGTCTCAAATTACAGATGAAGGCGTTTTCAAAGCTGGAGAGGAGAGATCAGAAACGCGGGGGGCAGCTGAAGTCCAAGAAGATGAAGACACTCAAGTTGAGATTCCAGTGGACCAGGTAGCCACCATGCCTTTAAAAAGACGTGTGAACCAATGACTACCATTTTCTTTCAAGTTTTGTGGGATGCTGTTCTCAGGCAGATATAAGTTAAACCTTCTCAGGTACTAGCTATGACCTTAAAAATAAAACACCTTCAGTTTTTCCTAGTATTCCTACAAAGAGGAGCCATTAGGGCAGTCTTTATTACAGAAAGTGGTATATCTTCAATAAACAGCACTGAAGAATGAGGTGGGTTGGAGTCAGGTATGAGAAACAGAGGGAGAAGGTTTGATACAAAAGAGTATTGGCTTGGGGGTTTTATCTAGAAGAAAAAGTCCTCCATTTAGAACAGCAGTTTGAAAGTGCTGTTGTCTTCTGTCCTTTAGGGTCCTTGAAATGGATATGGTTGGAATTTGTTTTTCGTGAAGGAATTGCTTACATAAATGCAGCTCAAATATTTGCTAAATGTGTATTGATTTTCTTTTTCGGCCAGTGGAACACTGCTGTAGAAGTGTGTGTGTGTGTGTGTGTGTGTGTACACACATGTTCTCAGAGAAGAGACTAAGTAGTATTCATTCTGGCTTAAATGACACAAGAAATAAAAGTCATTTAGGCTTTTTAATACAATTCAGTAAGGTTCCTTACAATTCTAAGTGGAGGATTGGAATTTAAGTGAGGAGGGGGAATTCATAATCCCAGGCTCGAGGGAATACAAAATCACCAGAAATTGCCACTTGTTCTCTGACTGTTACGTGATGTTTCCTTTTCAAAGAGCAAATTTCACAATCCAACAAATTCCAAAAATGATGTTCTCAGTTGTGTTTGTCTTAACAGTGCAGCAGTGAAGTTACTGCCTGATTATCCCACAGGCATTTTCTGTAAGCGTCGCCTCCTTGATGAAAAGCTTAGTGTGTTAAAAATCACACAGATTTCCAAAATCCAATTTATTACCCAGGATTAGCTACAACTAACAATTTTTCATAAACTCCAGTTGTAGGTATTTTTTCCCTGAGGGAAACTGGGATTTTAAGTCTTCGGTGAAGCTATAATTAAATATTATATTTTAAGACAAAGAAGAGAAATCATCACGTATGTACAACACCTAATAGCAGTGGGAACCAAGACTAATTTATATCCGAGTCAAAAATGCCAAATATCAAGGGAAAGTCATAGCATTATTATGGAAGGGAGATCTCTCTGTTAATCACTTAAGTTTTGTAATCTGTGATAGGTATTTCTTTACTTGTGAGTTGGATGATCACCGGAAAGAGAAGGGGATGTAGGGCAAATTGATCTCAATAATACTTGAACAGCCTTGGAAAGAGTCCACAGAGCTTGATTTCTTATTTGACACAAGAATGCTAGCCTATTAAAATACAAGTATGCAAGAGAGACTGATTAAACAGATTGCTAAAGGCTGGGCCATTTCAACAAATTCAGTTTGAAGAAAAGAAAACCAGGTAACAAAAGGTCAGAGTAGGTTTTGACCTATTTAGGTATTTCTTCGAACCTATTGGTAATGGAGCTAGGATTGTCTAGCTCAGGGGGTTGGCACGAAATGCTTATGAAGTCAGGTCTTAGAGTCATTCTCTCTGTGGCCTGGTAATCTTTGCTCCATAGATCTTTGCTCTAAGCAGCTATGTCATAAATACTGTGAAAAACCAAGTGAGAGTGTGGAGACATTAGTGTAAAGCTGATCATAGTAAGAACAGAAAAGAAAAAAGTGGAAGTGTTAATCATTCCATTGTGTCTGACTCTTTGCAACCCCATGTACTGTAGCCTGCCAGGCTCCTCTGTCCATGGGATTTTTCAGGCAAGAATACTGGAGTGGGTTGCTATTTTCTTCTCCAGAGGATCTTCCCTACATAGGGATCAAACTCTGGTCTCCTGCATTGCAGGCAGATTCTTTACCGTCTGAGCCACCAGGGATGCCGAGGACCTGCCCTAATGGTGATGTTCGTGAAGCAATAACTACAATTTATTCAGTACTTACTGAGTGCCAGGCACTGTACTGGGCACTTTTAGCTCATAGAATTGTGATGACAACCCTGTAAGGTAGGTCTTATCACCCCTACCTTAGATATGAAAAGTAAGCTCCTACAGGTAGAATTACTTGCTCATCAGTTATACTGTTGAGTAGAAGAACTGGGATTTGTATCTAGGTCTAACTTCAAAGCACTGAAGTGATCTGGGAAAAGAGTATTAAATGCCCTAAAGCATCTGTCTACAATGCGGGAGACCCGGGTTCCATCCCGGGGTTGGGAAGATCCCCTGGAGAAGGAAATGGCAATCCACTCCAGGACTATTGCCTGGAAAATCCCATGGACAGAGGAGCCTGGTAGGCTACAGCCCATGGGGTCGCAAAGAGTCGGACACGACTGAGCGACTTCACTTTCCTTTCTGCAAAAAGTTAGTTAGTTACCCAAGGAAGGGAAAAAATCCTTGCATAAGAAAGGAAATGTCCATCATATACTCCTGGGCTCAGCTATTTCCTTTTGGGTCCTCCCTAGTAACTCAGCTGGTAAAGAAACCTGCAACGCAGGAGACCCTGGCTCAATTCCTGGGTTGGGAAGATTCCCTGGAGAAGGGAATCTTCTACCCACTCCAGTATTCTTGGGCTTCCCTGGTGGCTCAGACGGTAAAGAATCTCCCTGCAGTGAGGGAGACCTGGGTTTGATTCCTGGGTTGTGAAGTTCCCTTGGAGAAGGGCATGGCAACCCACTACAATATTCTTCCCTGGAGAATCTCCATGGACAGAGGAGCCTGGCAGGCTACAGTCTACGAGGTCTTAAAGATTTGGACATGACTAAGCACAGCCTGGAGAATCTCAGGGACGGGGGAGCCTGGTGGGCTGCCATTTCTATGGGGTCGCACAGAGTCGGACATGACTGAAGTGACTTAGCAGGAGCAGCAGCAAGCACAGCACAGCAGCATATATCCTTTTGGGCCATATCTGCTTAATTTCTTTGGACTTGTTTCTCATCATCTCAGTGGTTCGTGTTGTAGCTTTAGTCAAAGGACCATGAAGAAGGGTGTGTGTGTGTGTATGTGTATGTAAATATCAAGTCCAAACTGGCCAAGTACTTTATACATGTCTGAAAAACAGATCTAGTTTCAGAAGTAAGGATTAAGGCCTCTGTTGAGAGGCAGTTCACCATGGATCTCTGGTGTTGTTGCATGTTTTGTGAGTTGAGGTACAGACTGCCTTTGTTCAGGACTGCTTTATCAAGGATATTTGCCTAGTGAACAGCCTCCAAACACAGATAGTGACTTCCTCTGGAACAGTCATTCTCAACTGAAGGTGATTTGCTTCCAAGGGGACATTTGACAATTTCTGGGCACATTTTTGCTCATTATAAATGATCAAGTGCTACTGACCTCTAGTGGGTAGTGTGCAAGAAATCTGCTCAGTATCTTGTAATTCCTCACAACTTGACTGTCCTCACAACAAAGAAGGATCCAGTCCAAAATGTCAACAGTGCTGAGATTAAAAAATTCTGGTTTGGAGCAAAGGCTAGGTTTGTTTATGGTTCAGTTTAATAAAGATAATACGTCCCTATAGTGCAAAGGTCAGGCAGGTTTACTATCCATTTTAAAAGATGTGGCGCCATTGAATTGGGAGAAGGCAATGGCAACCCACTCCAGTACTCTTGCCTGGTAAACCCCATGGATGGAGGAGCCTGGTAGGCTGCAGTCCATGGGGTTGCTAAGAGTCGGACACGACTGAGCGGCTTCACTTTCACTTTTCACTTTCATGCATTGGAGAAGGAAATGGCAACCCAATCCAGTGTTCTTGCCTGGAGAGTCCCAGGGGTGGAGGAGCCTGGTGGGCTGCCATCTATGGGGCTGCACAGAGTCGGACACAACTAAAGCGACTTAGCAGCAGCAGCAGCCATTGAATTGTATGCTGAACACTAGCTAAAATGGTAAATTTCAATGTTATGTTTGTTTCATGGCAATACAAATATTTCAAAAAAATGATTTGGATTGCCTAAGCTTGGGGTTCTTCTGCTGTAATGCAAGCCACCATGTGTATCACCCCCTTCACAATGCCCTGTGGGAACGGAGCCTTGGGCAGTAGGTACAAATGCTAGTCCTCTGGCTATTGCCGTTGCTGTGAGCAGTAAAGTCCTTTGTCTCTGAGCCAGTAGTCTCCTGTCTTCTGCCAGCATCCATGGAAAGATGGCAGGCTAATGTGTCAGCTTGTTGAGTATGGTAAAATTTTAGATCTCTATAGCCTCTACATCCCATCTGGCTTTGTGTTTGTGTGTTTAAGTGTGTGTAATGGGGCGTTGTGTACCAATTTCAGCTAAATCTATGTTTGAGCTCTGTCCCAAGGTCTAGATGCCTAATTTTTTTTAGAGACAAGTTAATAATCCTGGATCTAATACTGCCAAATCGGTGGGAAACTGAGGAATATCACATTCTTTCATGGATTTGGGGGGGCCAAAACCAACTTCTTTTCTCAAGGAGGAGTTTAGGTCTCATAGGAATAAAATACTGTTTTAAAAAAAATTTTTTTGCATGCACATTGCAAATCAGTCTGGCTTCCCATAAGCAGTGAAGCAAGTGCCTGATTAACCAGTACCTGTGGTTGTGTGCCCTGGCACTGATGACGTATGTGTCAATATGCTCCATTTACAAACTAATGTTTTTCCATGCTAAGGAGGCAAGAAATGAGACTGTTCCATTATAGATAAGTAAAGTGTCTGTAGTAGGTAAAGATCAGGCCGGAGAAGCCACCATCTCAAAGACACAGGCAAATAAATACCTATAAAATAGGGCGAGAAGCAGTTATATTTTGGATTTTGTGCCGTTTGAGAAAAGAGAGCAGAAAACATAGATAGTAACTTCAGAGTGGTCTTGGATTATTTTATAGCATTTTCCATCCATTTGTAGTAGGTTTTGAGTAAGAAAATAGCAGCCCACTCCAGTTTTTGTGCCTAGAGAATCCCATGGACAGAGGAGCCTGGCAGGCCACAGTCCCTGGGGTTGCAAGAGTCGGACACGACTTAGCAACTAAAACCACTAAAACCAGTAATAAAATGAGAATTGCAAGATTTTTTTTTATGGTAAATAGTTTCTTTAAATGACATTTAAGCCAGCATCATGAATCCAGGAGCAGTGAAAGCTTTCTTTTTTTAATTGGAGTTTTGATATATACTATTTTCTTATTGACTAATTTAAAACTTAATAAATCCTTAATAACAAAGTTACACATATACTTTTCTAAAAAATCAACCAATCTAACAAAAATTATGACAAAAATAGCAACTACTTGCCCCAGCCTTTCCCACCTGGATTCCTGCTCTACAGATCTGATTTGAGCTATCAGCTATTTTTCATGGAATACATGGCTATGTTTCTAAACCACGTGTTCTCTTCACTCCGTTTTAATACCTCCGAGATCTTTGAGCCTTACAAGTGATGACATGTCATAGTTTAATTGGCATTTTAAAAATTATAAGACATATAATAGAGATCCTTCTAATTGGTGACATCTTAAATATCTTATTTTACTTTTCAAATTTAGATATTATTTATTAATTTTACCTGTAACGATGATGGAAGGTGATTATTTAGATCTCTTACCAACCCCTGCCTCTCCCCTCCCCCCGCCAAATCAGGCCATGTTCACACACACCCCTTTCTCGTTCTTTCTTTACATTCTAGTTTTATAATAATTTTTTTTTCCAAATCAGTGCTCTAGCTGCACATTATTTTTACTCTGGAAGTATTATTTCAGCTGAGCCATATAGGATAGTCACTTTTCTTTCTCGTGTAAGATTTTTTCCTCCTCCCTATTTTAGTAATTGCCTATGTTTAAAAAAATTTTTTTTTCTTAGTTTTCTAAGTTTTCGTTTGATTAGTTTTGTCATTTGTGAAGCGATTTCCAAGCCATCTGCAAACTACCAGGACTGGTACATGGTGACAATAATAAATAAATCTCAAGTTCGTCTTTTCCTCAAGCCTTTCAGTCATCTGCCTCAGTCATCAGGCTGGTTAGTTGGTTTTTGGATCTAGTGTTTTGAGTTCTCCTGGTATTTTTCTTCCCCATCATTCTGGGAAGCTCCTTTGCTTCTCCAGTGGGTGGATTCCCTATTTGGTTCTGCTTCTTCCTCTTTCATGGTCATGCCTTTGCTGATTTTGTGGAGCTCACCTCTAGCAGCTGCTTGGGAAAAGCTTCACGGGAGGCACTGTCATTTCTTGAGACTCTGCATGTCTGAAAATGTCTTTTTTTTTTTTTCTTTACTCAAACTTGATTGTAAGTAGGACTAGATATAAACTTGTAGGTTAGATATAGCTTCTCTCAGAATCCTGAGAGTGTTGCTCAACTGTCCTTCCCATCTAGAATGGTTGGGAAGTCTGATGGCATTCTGTTTCCTGGGCCTCTGTAAATAATCCTTTTTCTATCTCTGGAAGCTTTTAAACTCTTTTCTTTGTTCTTAGTGTTCTGAAAATTTTTAGTTACGTGCTTTGGTGCAGGTCTTTTTATTTATTGGACTGGATACTTAATGGGCTGTTTTATTCTGAAAATGTTTATTTTTCAGTTCTGGAAAAAAATATTTCTTAGGTAATGGTCTTCTCTCCATTTCTCTACCTTTCTTCTGGAGCTCCAAGTATTTGGGTATAGGACCTCCTATATCTTTATGGATTTTTTTTTTTGCTATTTTCTCAACTTAAAAAAAATCAACAAGCTTCAGAATTTATTTTCCATCTATGGATTTTTTTTCAAGCCATTGTAGTTTTAATTTTTAAGAACTCTTTCTTATTCTGTGACTGTTCCTTTTTATAGCATCCTATTCTTGTTTTATGTATGTGATATCTTCCCTTCTCTCTCCAAGGATTAATCTATTATTTTAAACTTTCTTTTCCTGAACTATGTTTGTTTCTTTTTTTTTCCCTCTTATTTCTGTCTACCTCCATGATCTCTGTTTTCATGTTAGAGGTTCTCCTTGGCTGTCTGGTTAGACTTTTAAAAAATTGCAATATATTTGACATGTATCATTGTATAAATTTAAGTTGTATGTTTGGTTAGAGTTTAGAGTGAAGCAACTAAACTCTAGTTTAGTTTAGGGAACTCTGTGTGCATTGGTGGAGCTCATCAAGCTAATGAAGTTTCACTCTTGTGGTTGATTTTGCTATATTTCATTGGCATACCTCCAGCTTTCAATATCTATGTTATTCCTTTGGGTTGGTCTGTTTCTGTTAAGCAGAATCTTTCAATCTCTTGTCATGATGGTGTAAGCTTGGCTGTGAGCATTTTGGGATCTGACTGTGGGAAGGAGGCATGCATGGATAGCTTAAGTAAAAGACTGTTTAAGTAGAGAGGTTTATTCTTCTGGGTTTCAGTTTGGTGTCTTTGTTCTCACTATGCTTGAGTCCAGCCTCTCTATGGTTCAACATCTTTAAAGCATTAGCCTCTTTTATTTCTCCAAGGGCAAAAAGGGTATCTTGGAAGACTACCTCCTTCTTTCAAAGACTCTGAGCCAATCCACCTGTTTCTAGTTACAGTTTATGCCCCTTCTTTCAGAGATGGATGGTGCCTCCAATCCCTTCTATAGTTTTTTCCAACATGCAAAGCTTGCTTCTTGGCTCTCCCTCCCTTCCTACAGACTCAAATTTTAGCTTCCTCAGTTCTGCTGTTATTGGCCCCATATCCACTGGCTTAGACAGTTTCCCAGGTTTGGGGGCTGTTATTTCCTTTTCAGGCTCCTGAGTCCCTCGAGGTTCGTCCCTTTAAAAATTTCCCTTACCTAAATTTTAGACGGGAATCAGACCCCACACATTTGTTCAATCTGCTGTGTTTAACCAGAAATCACTTTCACGCTAATTCATCACTGTGAAAATAAACTGTCTTCATAGTCTCTGCACCTTGGATGACAAACTGGCAGCCTGTGACCAAGCTTCTATGAGAATCTTTTTAGCTGGCACAAGGCTTACAATATGGAATCTCCGTAGTGGGCCTTGTACACTCTGTCTCTCTCTCTCTTTTTAAAAAATTCTTTATTCATCCGTTTTTGGCTGTGCTGGATCTTTGTTTCTGCACAGCTTTTTCTCTAGCTGAGGCAAGTCGGGGCCTACTCTCTAGCTGTGATACACAGGCTTCTCATTGTGGTGATTTCTCTTGTGGATCACGGGCTCTAGGGCATGTGGGCTCCAGTAGTTGTGACCTGTGGGCTCAGTTGTGGTGGAGCCCAGGCTCTAGAGCACAGCTCAATGTTTGTGGTGCACGGGCTTAGCTACTCTGTGGCATGTAAGATCTTCCCAGCCCAAGAATTGAACCCATGTCTCCTACACTGGCAGGCAGATTCTTTACCCCTGAGCCACCAGGGAAGCCCTGTACTCTTCTGTTTACTACAGGTCTCAGTACTCCCTATGACCTCACACCGGTCCTGAATTACACATTTATGTTAATTGCTCAACCCCTGGGGGCATTTGAGTTTGTGATGCATGATCTACACACACACAACACAATGGCATTTTAAAGAATCTGCAGCCTAGAAGCTATCACCAGAAATAGGAGGCTTAAAGTGCAGCTATGCTCACTGACATAGTTTTGTCCCTTTTAGAGAATGAGAGGTCACTTACAGCTTCCCTTATGAATGATAAGGTCAGTGGAGAGCTTGCTTCTGTTACTTGTTCACATGCCATAAGACACACAGAAACGTGAAGAAGGCTGTTGCTTCTGACTAGACCCCTAAATCTATTTCAGTGAAATGGATTTATTAAATCAGTGAAATGTGTTTATTCATTCCTTAAGAGGTTACGGAAAATCCTAAATGAACTTTTTGGTCAGTCAGCTCAGTCGCTCAGTTGTGTCTGACTCTTTGCGACCCCATGGACTGCAGCACCCCAGGCCTCCCTGTCCATGAGCTTGCTCCAGCTCACGCCCATTGAGTCAGTGATACCATCTAACAGTCTCATCCTCTGTCGCCCCCGTCTCCTCCTACCTTCAATCTTTCCCAGCATCAGGGTCTTTTTCAAGGAGTCAGTTCTTCACAATGGGTGGCCAAAGTATTGGAGTTTCAGTTTCAGCATCAGTCCTTCTGATAAATATTCAGGACTGATATATTAAAATAAGGGCTTCCCAGGTGGCTCAGTGGCAAAGGATCTGCCTGCCAATGCAGGAGACAGAAGAGATGCAGGTTCAATCCCTGGGTTGGGAAGATCCCCTGGAGGAGGAAATGGCAACCCACTCCAGTATTCTTGGAGAATTCCAAGGACAAAGGAACCTGACAGGTATAGTCCATGCTGTCACAAAGAGTCAGACATGACTGAGCAACTGAGCATGCTCACATGAACTATAATATTAAAATAAGAATTATAAAATGTTGAGAACTAGAAGGGAGGCGGGTCTTGACTTCTTTTTTTTCCATGGAAGAAACAAAGCCCCTTACTGTAGTGGGAAAAGCCACTTCCCCACAGCCTGCGGGGGGTGTAGGTGGGGGCCTACCTACACTGGCATTCTGTCTGGACACCTCAAGGAACAGAAGCTGGGAGATAAGGGGCTTCTATTTCATTCCAATCCCAAAGAAAGGCAATGCCAAAGAAAGCTCAAACTACTGCACGATTGCACTCATCTCACATGCTAGCAAAGGAATGCTCAAAATTCTCCAAGCCAGACTTCAACAGTACGTGAACTATGAACTTTCAGATGTTCAAGCTGGATTTAGAAAAGGCAGAGGAACCAGAGATCAAATTACCAACATCTGCTGGATCATGGAAAAAGCAAGAGAGTTCCAGAAAAACATCTACTTCTGCTTTATTGACTACCCCAAATCCTTTGACTGTGTGGATCACAACAAATTGTGGAAAATTCTTCAAGAGATGGGAATACCAGAACACCTGACCTGCCTCCTGAGAAATCTGTATGCAGGTCAGGAAGCAACAGTTAGGACTGGACATGGAACAACAGACTGGTTCCAAATCGGGAAAGGAGGATGTCAAGGCTATATATTGTCAGCCTGCTTATTTAACTTATATGCAGAGTACATTATGAGAAATGCTGGACTGGTTAAAGCACAAGCTGGAATCAAGATTTCTGGGAGAAATATCAATAACCTCAAAAAGCAGATGATGCCACCCTTATGGCAGAAAGTGAAGAAGAACTTAAGAGCTTCTTGATGAAAGTGAAAGAGGGGAGTGAAAAAGTTGGCTTAAATCTCAACATTTTGAAAACTAAGATCATGGCATCTGGTCCCATCACTTCATGGCAAATAGATGGTGAAACGGTGGAAACAGTGACACACTTTATTTTTGGGGGCTCTAAAATCACTGCAGATGGTGACTGCAGCCATGAAATTAAAAGGCGCTTGCTCCTTGGAAGAAAAGTTATGACCAACCTAGATAGCATATTAAAAAGCAGAGATATTACTTTGCCAACAAAGGTCTGTCTTGTCAAGGCTATGGTTTTTCCAGTAATCATATATGGATGTGAGACTTGGACTAGAAAGCTGATCGCTGAAGAATTGATGCTTTTGAACTGGTGGTGTTGGAGAAGGCTCTTGAGAGTCCCTTGGACTGCAGGGAGATCCAACCAGTCCATCCTAAAGGAAATCAGTTCCAAATATTCATTCGAAGGACTGATGTTGAAGCTGAAACTCCAATACTTTGGCCATCTGATGCGAAGAGCTGACTCATTGGAAAAGACCCTGATGCTGGGAAAGACTGAAGGCAGGAGGAGAAGGGGATGACAGAGGCCCTGTGAGATGGTTCGATGGCATCACTGACTCAACAGACAGGCGTTTGAGTAAACTCCAGGAGTTGGTGTTGGACAGGGAGGCCTGGCGTGCTGCAATCCATGGGGTTGCAAAAAGGTAGACACGACTGAGCAACTGAACTGAACTGAACTGAAGTATCTCACAAACGAAAACATGTTCCACCTGAGTGGAGGGCTGCTCGGCCTCCACTGCCTTCACTGAAACGAAAGGAATTGTATGCAAATGGCCTTTTCAGCTTCAAGTCAACCTCCTCTTAGTGATTTGTATTCCTGTTTGGTGCTGCAGGCATCTCACTCTGCAGGACGAGTTAAGATGAGGATGCTCTGGCTTCTAAACTTCTCTGTGCATCATCACTGAGGCTTTTTGTGACATCCCCTTGGTCAATCTGTTTAATTGATAGGAATGGTGTTAAAATGGTGTTAAAACATTAAAATGTTGCCTTCTGGAATTTCTGATTTAAGTGAAAGAAGATAACATTTACTTGCAAAGTGAGAAAACCTAATGGGATAGGTTTTTTTCAAAAATAGCTATCTAAACATAAATTCTCAAAGTATTATATCTTATTCTACTAGTGTCTGGGCCCTTGTCGAATTCAATGAGTCTAGGCTAGTCAGCTGTCAGCGGGTGGCCAGGCCAAACATTCCCTCTCCATGTCCTTACAGTGTCATATCTATGAATAGAGCCACTTTTTTTTTTTTGTAGGTCATTGTACTTCAAACCACATCCAAACCATTTTCCCCTACCTTGTGAAAGTAAGCCTCTGAAAGCTGAAAACAGGAAGTGGTACTTTGCTGTCATGAAAAATTGAAACTGATTATTTCCAAACACCTCATTCAGCTTGGGTAGGAGATGATTTTAGTCTCCATGGGAACAGAAATAAAACAAGTGCAGTAACTTCTTTACTTTCAACATCTCTGCCTGAATTCTGCCATCAAATCACAGAAACACCTATAACAAATCCTACTCCCAAATTTCAAAGGTAGCAAATGTTACACCAAGAAATGAACATCTAAGTTGGTATTTTTATTGGGGGGGGGGTGGTAGTGTTTTGAGCTCCAGTTTCTAGGTCTTGGATGTTTCAAGGATGGAGCAGGAATGATAGGCAAGAATGGAGAGGATGTTTGGTTGTTTAATAGCAAGGCTTTTAAAGTTTCAAATACATTTCTTGGGGAATTCTGATACAAGTATAAGAAAAATCAACATTTACTTCTAAAGTGGGTGGGACATCAGCTGTAGGCGCTATTTAGATGTTTTCCCATTTCTAATTTTTGGTGCCGTGGTTACGGTCAAAGGTGTGATGTGAGTTTAAAGTGTAAGTTATCTAAGCAGTCCCATCTGTCTATGAAAATGCCTTTCAAGTAATTGATGCTTCCTATATTTTGTGGCTTATTTCCATATGATTTCCATATTCCATCTTCTTTCCTCTTACCACTCAGGAGTCCTAAGTTAACCTTTGTAGCTGAACACATATTATCTTGAAAACCTGAATACTTATGGTTTCCCCTGAGCCATCTGTGCTTGGATGCAACAAGCAATAATAAGTACCAGACCTCTTCTGTCTTGCCATACAAATCAATCATTTTCTCAGGATGGGCTCTTACAAAATAAATAATGAGGTATGCATGTAGGCAAATGCAGGCAAAAAGGCACTTGGAATATCAACACTGGTGTCATGTTAAGGAGAAAATCTAGTATAACTTTTCTAGTAACTATTAAGAGCAATTGTTTGTGATAGATAACGTGATTTTAAGAAGGTAAAAGTCTCAACTTACAAAAACTTCTGTGTATAAGGGTACATGTTTTCTGTAACTGTCCACATATGTGTAATATGTCTGTTAATCTAGCTGCACTCTGGATGTTCCTGATGTCAGTGAGACTGTGAGACTGAAATTTATCTGCATGATTTGTGTGATCATTATGTGTATCAGTTTAGTGAGTAGAGAGGGTGAGGTATAATGAATACTTTTTCTTGACTCCAGTGAAACGTAAGAATTGTGCTTTATACAGAATACAGTATTACACAATTACTCATAGGCATGAGCTAATCTTGAAAGGTCAGGATGGAGCAGTTTTCAGTATCTACCTGAAAACTGTTCTCTTCAAATTTTAGTCACAAATTGGCTAAAGTTTGACATACACATCAAGGGAGAAGATCTTTAAGCATAGGTAAAAATATCTTCCTAGTTTATTGCCTTGGCAATGATGTGTTTCCTTTTTATAAAGTGACTCTTAAGAAAGAGTGGCAGGGTGATGCAATTAGAATAAATCTTGCAGAGCTGTCTTTATGGCTGAACATTATTGTGTCAACAGTGCTGTGCTTAGATGCTCAGTCGTGTCTGTGTCTTTGTGGCTCTGTGGACTGTAGCCCACCAGGCTCCTCTACTCATGGAATTTTCCAGGCGAGAATGCTGGAGTGGGGTGCCCTTTCCTACTCCAGGGGATCTTCCTGACCTAGGGATGGAACCTGTATCTCTTGCATTTTCTGCATTGGCAGACAGATTCTTTACCACTAGCACTACCCAGGAAGCCCAACAGTCAGTCCTATTTTCTCCCAGTGTTCAATTAAATCAATATTTTTAACTTAAAAATATGATTTTCATCTCAGTTCAGTTCAGTTGCTCAGACCCCATGAATCACAGCACGCCAGGCCTCCCTGTCCCTCACCAACTCCCGGAGTTCACTCAGACTCACGTCCATCGAGTCAGTGATGCCATCCCGCCATCTCATCCTCTGTCGTCCCCTTCTCCTCCTGCCCCCAATCCCTCCCAGCATCAGAGTCTTTGCCAATGAGTCAACTCTTCACATGAGGTGGCCAAAGTACTGGAGTTTCAGCTTTAGTATCATTCCTTCCAAAGAAATCCCAGGGCTGATCTCCTTCAGAATGGACTGCTTGGATCTTCTTGCAGTCCAAGGGACTCTCAAGAGTCTTCTCCAACACCACAGTTCTTTTGGGGGGTGGTGGTATATTTATGATCTTGCCTGTGTTATACATGGATTAGAGCCTCAGAAAACTAAGATCATGGCATCCATTCCCATCAGTTCATGGCAAAAGGATGGGGAAACAATGGAAACAGTGAGAGACTTTATTTTTTTGGGCTCCAAAATCACTGCAGATGTGATTGCAGCCGTGAAATTAAATGATGCTTGTTCCTTGGAGGAGAAGCTATGACCAACCTAGACAACATATTGAAAAGCAAAGATATTACTTTACCAACAAAGGTCCATCTAGTCAAAGCTATGGTTTTTCCATTAGTCATGTATGGATGTGAGAGTTGGACTATAAAGAAAGCTGAGCACTGAAGAATTGATGCTTTTGAACTGGGGTGTTGGAGAAGATTCTTGAGAGTCCCTTGGACAGCAGGGAGATCCAACCAGTCCATCCTAAAGGAAATCAGTTCCAAATATTCATTGGAAGGACTGATGCTGAAGCTGAAACTCCAATACTTTGGCCACCTGATGAGCTGACTCATTTGCAAAGACCCTGATGCTGGGAAGGATTGGAGGCAGGAGGAGAAGGGGACAACAGAGGATGAGATGGTTGGATGGCATCACCAACTCAGTGGACATGAGTTTGAGTAAGCTCTGGGAGTTGGTGATGGACAGGGAGGCCTGGTGTGCTGCAGTCCATGGGGACCCAAAAAGTCAGACACGACTGAGCGACTGAACTGAACTGAAGTGCCTTCTAGGGACCAGCAACATCAGCGCACCTGAGCTGTTGGAAATGCCAAGGCTTAGAAGTGCTGACTCAGAATCTGCATTAAACAAGATGCCCGGTGATGGAGAAGCACTGGCTTAGAAGACATGAGACTGGAAGTAACTGTTTAACATGGTGTTGAATTTGGGAGATTGCTCCATACCTTATCTTGGGGAAACAGAACAGTCTCTTGATCATAAAAGTGTTCATATCCCTCTGTCTCTATTGGCGGGATTTTGAACAAGTTTAACTCTTTATGCTTCGGTTTGCTTGTCTGCGAGTTGGGATGAGAATAGCAGGTTCCTCAAATGGTGGTGAGGTTAGTGTAAGGCAAGTGTAGAGAAAAAGAGAGCTAGCAGGGCAGTCAGGCAAGAAAAGGGAAATTTATTAGAGGGAAGCGAGAGGGTGACTGGCCCTTCAGGAGAACCAGTATCATCCCTTTCTGACGGGGTCTCTCTTATACTCTGCCAATGAAAAATTCTCTGACGGGATGGTTAATTTTTAGCCTGTTGTTGAGTCCTGTGGTCACATAGCTGGAGGTCTAGAATTTGGTGGCCTCGTAGCTGTGAGAAGGTAGGCGCCGGTGAGAAAACAGAATGTTGTTTGGGCAGTTTGGTCAGTCTCAAGGATCGCTTGAGATCACTAAAGTGATCACTTGATCATTTTGTTCTTTGTTTGTGAGGTCAACATAATGAGCCATCTCAACAATGAAATGCCATGTGGGCCCTATCAGTGAGTTTAAGTATGACCATGCATATGAAGTGCATGGAACATAAGATCAGGTACTGGATGGAGTGCCCAATAGACGTGAGTCTTGTCACCATCGTCTGTCCCTTCAGGCACACATTATACTGGCTTTTATCTGTGGGAGGCACATTTGGGTTTAGTTTAAGACAATGAATTACAGTCCTGTGGGAAACGGGGTGATGGACACAAAGATGAATAAGAAAGAACCCTTGCTTCTAGAAACTTCCAGAAGGCCTCCCTAAAGCTAAGGTTGATATTTCCCCATTATTCCACAGTCATTCCAAGCATTGTCTGAGGCATCTACTCAATAGAAATTCATGAAACAAGGTCTGATGCTGTAAAGAGCAGTATTGCATAGGAACCTGGAATGTCAGGTCCATGAATCAAGGCAAATTGGAAGCGGTCAAACAAGAGATGGCTAGAGTGAACATCGACATTCTAGGAATCAGCGAACTAAAATGGACTGGAGTGGGTAAATTTAACTCAGATGACCATTATATCTACTACTGCGGGCAGGAATCCCTGAGAAGAAATGGAGTAGCCATTATGGGCAACAAAAGAATCTGAAATGCAGTACTTGGATGCAGTCTCAAAAATGACAGAATGATCTCTCTTTGTTTCCAAGGCAAACTATTCAATATCACAGTAATCCAAGTCTATGCCTCAACCAGTAACGCTGAAGAAGCTGAAGTTGAACGGTTCTGTGAAGACCTACAAGACCTTTTAGAACTAACACCCAAAAAAGATGTCCTTTTCATTATAGGGGACTGGAATGCAAAAGTAGGAAGTCAAGAAACACCCGGAGTAACAGGCAAATTTGACCTTGGAATACGGAATGAAGCAGGGCAAAGACTAATAGAGTTTTGCCAAGAAAATGCACTGGTCATAGCAAACACCCTCTTCCAACAACACAAGAGAAGACTCTACACATGGACATCACCAGATGATCAACACGAATCAGACTAATTATATTTTTTGCAGCCAAAGATGGAGAAGCTCTATACAGTCAACAAAAACAAGACCAGGAGCTGACTTTGGCTCAGATCATGAACTCCTTATTACCAAATTCAGACTTAAATTGAAGAAAGTAGGGAAAACTGCTAGACCATTCAGGTATGACCTAAATCAGATCCCTTATGATTATACAGTGGAAATGAGAAATAGATTTAAGGACTAGATCTGATAGATAGAGTGCCTGATGAACTATGGACTGAGGGTTATGACTTTGTACAGGAGACAGGGATCAAGACCATCCTCATGGAAAAGAGATGCAAAAAAGCAAAATGGCTGTCAGGGGAGGCCTTACAAATAGCTGTGAAAAGAAGAGAGGCAAAAAGCCAAGGAGAAAAGGAAAGATATAACCATCTGAATGCAGAGTTCCAAAGATAGCCAGGAGAGATAAGAAAAGACCTCTTCAGTGATCAATGCAAAGAAATAGAGGAAAAGAACAGAATGGGGAAGACTAGAGATCTCTTCAAGGAAATTAGAGATACCAAGGGAACATTTCATGCAAAGATGGGCTCGATAAAGGACAGAAATGGTAGGGACCTAACAGAAGCAGAAGATATTAAGAAGAGGTGGCAAGAATACACAGAAGAACTGTACAAAAAAGATCTTCACGACTAAGATAATCACGATGGTGTGATCACTCACCTAGAGCCAGACATCCTGGAATGTGAAGTCAAGTGGAATGTGAAGTCAAAGCATCACTATGAACAAAACTAGTGGACGTGATGGAATTCCAGTTGAGCTGTTTCAAATCCTGAAAGATGATGCTGTGAAAGTGCTGCACTCAATATGCCAGCAAATTTGGAAAACTCAGCAGTGGCCACAGGACTGGAAAAGGTCAGTTTTCATTCCAATTCCAAAGAAAGGCAATGCCAAAGAATGCTCAAACTTCCACACAATTGCACTCATCTCACATGCTAGTAAAGTAATGCTCAAAATTCTCCAACCCAGGCTTCAGCAATACATGAACCGTGAACTCCCTGATGTTCAAGCTGGTTTTAGAAAAGGCAGAGGAACCAGAGATCAAATTGCCAACATCCGCTGGATCATGGAAAAAGCAAGAGAGTTCCAGAAAAACATCTACTTCTGCTTTATTGACTACCCCAAATCCTTTGACTGTGTGGATCACAACAAATTGTGGAAAATTCTGAAAGAGATGGGAATACCAGACCACCTGACCTGCCTCCTGAGAAATCTGTATGCAGGTCAGGAGGCAACAGTTAGAACTGGACATGGAACAACAGACTAGTTCCAAATAGGACAAGGAGGACGTCAAGGCTGTATATTGTCACCCTGCTTATTTAACTTATATGCAGAGTACATCATGAGAAATGCTGGGCTGGAAGAAGCACAAGCTGAATCAAGATTTCTGGGAGAAATATCAATAACCTCAGATATGCAGATGACACCACCCTTATGGCAGAAAGTGAAGAGGAACTAAAAAGCCTCTTGATGAAAGTGAAAGAGAGGAGTGAAAAACTTGGCTTAAAGCTCAGTTCAGTTCAGTTCAGTTCAGTCGCTCAGTCGTGTCTGACTCTTTGCGACCCCATGAATCGCAGCACGCCTCCCTGTCTATCACCATCTCCGGGAGTTCACTCAGACTCACGTCCATTGAGTCCGTGATGCCATCCAGCCATCTCATCCTCGGTCGTGGCCTTCTCCTCCTGCCCCCAACCCCTCCCAGCATCAGAGTCTTTTCCAATGAGTCAACTTTTCACATGAGGTGGCCAAAGTACTGGAGCTTCAGCTTTACCATCATTCCTTCCAAAGAAATCCCAGGGCTGATCTCCTTCAGAATGGACTGGTTGGATCTCCTTGCAGTCCAAGGGACTCTCAAGAGTCTTCTCCAACACCACAGTTCAAAAGCATCAATTCTTTGGCGCTCAGCCTTCTTCACAGTCCAACTCTCACATCCATACATGACCACTGGAAAAACCATAGCCTTGACTAGACAGACGTTAGTCGACAAAGTAATGTCTCTGCTTTTGAATATGCTATCTAGGTTGGTCATAACTTTTCTTCCAAGGAGTAAGCGTCTTTTAATTTCATGGCTGCAGTCACCATCTGCAGGGATTTTGGATCCCCAGAAAATAAAGTCTGACACTGTTTCCACTGTTTCCCCATCTATTTCCCATGAAGTGATGGGACCAGATGCCATGATCTTCGTTTTCTGAATGTTGAGCTTTAAGCCAACTTTTTCACTCTCCTCTTTCACTTTCATCAAGAGGCTTTTTAGTTCCTCTTCACTTTCTGCCATGAGGGTGGTGTCATCTGCATATCTGAGGTTATTGATATTTCTCCTGGCAATCTTGATTCAGCTTGTGCTTCTTCCAGTCCAGCGTTTCTCATAATGTACTCTGCATATAAGTTAAATAAGCAGGGTGACAATATACAGCCTTGACGTCCTCCTTGTCCTATTTGGAACCAGTCTGTTGTTCCATGTCCAGTTCTAACTGTTGCCTCCTGACCTGCATATAGGTTTCTCAAGAGGCAGGTCAGGTGGTCTGGTATTCCCATCTCTTTCAGAATTTTCCACAGTGTATTGTGATCCACACAGTCAAAAGCTTTGGCATAGTCAATAAAGCAGAAATAGATATTTTTCTGGAACTCTCTTGCTTTTTCCATGATCCAGCGGATGTTGGCAATTTGATCTCTGGTTCCTCTGCCTTTTCTAAAACCAGCTTGAACATCAGGGAGTTCACGGTTCATGTATTGCTGAAGCCTGGGTTGGAGAATTTTGAGCATTACTTTACTAGCATGTGAGATGAGTGCAATTGTGTGGAAGTTTGAGCATTCTTTGGCATTGCCTTTCTTTGGAATTGGAATGAAAACTGACCTTTTCCAGTCCTGTGGCCACTGCTGAGTTTTCCAAATTTGCTGGCATATTGAGTGCAGCACTTTCACAGCATCATCTTTCAGGATTTGAAACAGCTCAACTGGAATTCCATCACCTCCTCTAGGTTTGTTCGTAGTGATGCTTTCTAAGGCCCACTTGACTTCACATTCCAAGATGTCTGGCTTAAAGCTCAACATAGAAAATGAAGATCATAGCATATGGTCTATCACTTTATGGGAAATAGATGGAAAAACAGTGGAAACAGTGTCAGACTTTATTTTTTTGAGCTCCAAAATCACTGCAGATGGTGACTGCAGCCATGAAATTAGAAGACGGTTACTCCTTGGAAGAAAAGTTATGACCAACCTAGATAGCATATTGAAAAGCAGAGACATTTCTTTGCCAACAAAGGTCTGTCTAGTCAAGGCTATGGTTTTTCCAGTGGTCATGTATGGATGTGAGAGTTGGACTGTGAAGAAAACTGAGTGCTGAAGAATTGATGCTTTTGAACTGTGGTGTTGGAGAAGACTCTTGAGAGTCCCTTGGACTGCAAGGAGATCCAACCAGTCCATTCTGAAAGAGATGAGCCGTGGGCATTTTTTGGAAGGAATGATGGTAAAGCTGAAGCTCCAATACTTTGGCCACTTCATGCGAATAGTTGACTCATTGGGAAAGACTGATGCTAGGAGGGATTGGGGGCAGGAGGAGAAGGAGACGACAGAGGATGGGATGGCTGGATGGGATCACTGACTCAATGGACATGAATCTGAGTGAAGTCTGCGAGTTGGTGATGGACAGGGAGGCCTGGTGTGCTGCGACTCATGGGGTCGCAAAGAGTCGAACACGACTGACTCAACTGAACTGAACTGTTTTCATATCACACAAAGCAGAGGATAACAGTACACTGAGATTAGAGTTTGAATGGTGTTCTGAGGGTGTGGATAAGGAGTGACAACTGGCCTGAGGGGACAAGGATGGCTTTGAGAGAAGGTGGGTCTATCAGAGGGAAGGTAAATCCTTCCAGGCAAAGGCAGAAAGAACCTGATGAATGGCTAGTGCCAATTTTTCATTGCAACTGAAAAGTCATCCATTGCTGAAGTGCACACGCTAATCTATGGAAGTCATCCTTTTTTGATATCTCTTGCTGACACATTTGTATTACTTTTAAGAGTGAATAGAGTTCAGAATCAAAGAAAGCTATTGAATGGTAAAGTTGTCCTGAAAAGTGCCTGACATTGAACTCAGAAGCAAAGATAAAAGTGACTAAACTAAAAGCAAGGGTGATTAGTTTATGAAAATCACACCCAGCTGTCTCAATGGACTGGAAGTTGAACCTAAGCCTGCGTTTTACCTGTATGAACCAAAAAGAGCAAGATGACTGCCGTGTCTTGCTGTATTTTATTTGTTTTCACCGTGAATGAGATTAGAAAGGATACTGCTCTAAGTGGTTCACTAGAATACAATTTCATTACTGCAAATCCTATACTATACTATCTCACAGACAACCTCTCAACTCCTTCCATTCAGTGTGAGAAAAATGGAGTGGTAACAGTAATAAACATACATATATCTATGCATATATATGTAGCTTTTCCAGTTTATAATGGTCTTTCATGTGCATGATCTCACTTGGTCCTTACTCAATTCTGTGAGGTCATTATTTCCACCAGACCATAGCTTTCTCTTCTTGCACAGTATCTATTTTACACTGCCAGTTGACATCACCGTTGTGGAAGGCATCAGTAGGCAGAAATTTTGTCTAGGAACCACTGCCCACCCCCCATCACCACCCCCCGCCTCGTGATATTCTTCAAGCCTGAACACAGTCCTTTGGGATCACAGGGGAATTGGCTCTTGCAGGAAGGAGAGGTGACATCATGTATGAGAGCTCTGCTTCCCTTCACTGTAAAAGGGACAATGTGATCGGACCTGGGAAAAAGGGCTCTTCCCTGCTTGTCTCTCTTCCTCCTTCTTCACTTTCTCAAGTTGAACTTGAGATTCTTACTCTCACCTTTTCCGTTTCTTTCTCCCCAGACCCTCTAACCCCGCCCTTTTGGTGCTGTGTGTACTCTCCTCTGTTGAAACTGTTAACCTCATCTGGATCTTGTAAGGCTCTTTGGGTGAGTGGCGGCGTGGAACGTGGGCTCCATTTACAGGTCACCCCCGCTCAGTGAGCTGACCCTGGCGTCTGGTGGATGTGACTGTCCCTGTTTAGCTGGGCAGTCAGCCAGGTTCAGCTTAACAAGCAGAGGCTCAGAACTTGGGGATTTTGAAGAAATTAAATAGTTGCTAAGTTTTTTTTTTTTTTTTTGATGAGGTAGAATGAGAGCACACTTAAAATATAATGTGGCTGTCTATTAATGGACGCCCACTCTCTTATAGAAGCAGTGTTTTTTTTTAATTTTTTACCTCTTTGCAAGCCCTTACTCACTATGGTATAGATTTTATCCTTGTGTGTGTGTGTATAGGTATAAAACTCAGTGTTCCTTCTGGGGATGATTTGATTGATGTATATACTGGAAACATCTTTAATAATTGAATGCTTGCTTCAAAGGAGATTACACCAAAAAGCACATTGCTTTTCATTTATTCATTACAGATCTGTCATAGAAGCATTTTTTCTTTCTTTTCTTTTTTTTTGCCCTGAATTGTAGTTTTGTAGTAATAGTAAATTTCTTACACTCAGGATATTTTAAAAGATTATAAGCCTTTTAGCTAATGTTATCGTCCTATTTAAATTGATCAAATTGGTATTTCAGCCCCATAATCTTGCATTTCTGAAAGCTGAGCTAACCAGATATGGCTTCTTTTGATGACTACTAAAATAGCTGTGCTGGGGAAAGTCTAATAGAAATAATGGGGTGAAACATAACACTGCTTGTTAGTAGTTGTGACAATAACAGCAAAGAGAACAGAGCCTGAATTTAGGGCTGAGTATCTCTGTCCATAAAAAGTGATTAGTGTATGTCGCAGCCCAGCTCTTTTCATTAAAGGGGAAAAAAATGAATATACATTTGGGAGTAAAGAAAAGAGTAGGATGAGAAACTCAAAACCAGAAACCAACACTCTATCATTTGGCAACTTTTAGATATAAATCCAGATGTCAGTAAAGGAAAACAGACTTTTCCCCATTGAGACAGCAGTAGTCACCTTAGCAGACTTTAGCAAGCTCTTGTAATATATTCTCAGAAGCAAGGGACCTATCTAGATTCCTGAATGATTACACTAAAATTTGAGTTTTCTGTTGTTTTTATTAAAGATTTTGTATTAAAAAGATGCTAACTTTTCTTTAAAACCAAAACCCAAAGTTGTTTTGAATAAGGCGAGTTTTGTTGTTGTTGTTTAGTGGTAAAGTCATGTCCGACTCTTTATGATCCCATGGACTGTAACCTGCCAGACTCCTCTGTTCGTGGGACTTCCCAGGCAAGACTACTGGAATGGGTTGCCATTTCTTTCTCCAGGAGATCTTGCCGACTCAGGGTTCGAATCCCAGCCTCCTGTATTGCAGGCTGATTCTTTACCGTCTGAGCCACCAGGGAAACCCTAAAGCAAGTTTAGGCATAGTGAAGATTACATTTTCCAGGAGACAAATAGACAATTATCCAATTCTCAGAGATAATTTGCAAAGAAATAGTTTTATTCTTACTGGCTATTAATGCTGTAATATTTCTGGATTTTGTCCTGTCCTGCTTCACATACTCTGCCTAATAATCTTCATAATGTTCCTTACCTCGATCGGCTGGTCTGTAATAGAAATCCAGAAATGTTTTGTTCTCAGGTCAGTAATTCTTTAAACAGTAAAAGTATTATTGTCAGCCACCCTTGAGTGTGCTTACAGCAGCAACTAGGTAAATTATCAACTGCTTGTGTTATTACTGTGAGGAAGAATACAGGACTTTGGGACAAGATTGCCTTGGCTTCCACCTTAGCCCTGTGTATTCACCTGCTTTGTGATGCTGGCAGCATTGAGTGATTTCTCATTTTCCTAATTCATATAATGGGCATCAGAAGCCTATTTTGCAGGGTTCCCGGGAGGGTTTTAGGAAATGGTGAATGTATGAGGACTGAGAGTGACGTTTGGCTCTTACAGGTGATGGGCGCTTAGTGTGCTTGCTGCCTGCCTTTTGCTCTCCACCTGTAAATGCAGTTCATGCCATCCTGTACAAATCTCTGCGCACAGATGTGTAAGCTCTGGCCTCAGGCCACCTCACCCTACCTTGAGTTACCGCTCTCTTCCCCTGCCCTGAGATCACGTGATGTGGTAACTGCCCTGCTCTGCATTCTTTGATGTCTTTTCCTGTTCAAAATAATGTGTTGAGTTTTATCCGGAATTTTTAGTCTACTCTGCTCCATTTCCTCCCTTCTTTACTTCCAAAACTGAGTGCATAATGGTAACTTATAAGAAGACTACTTATAGCCCCATAAGAAGAATTTGGGGCTTCCCTGGTGACTCAGATGGTAAAGAATCCACTTGCAATGTGAGAGACCTGGGTTCTATCCCTGGGTTGGGAAGATCCCCTGGAGAAGGGAACGGCTACCCACTCCAGTATTCTGGCCTGGAGAATTTATTCCATGGACAGAGGAGCCTGACGTGCTACAGTCCATGGGGTCGCAATGAGTCGGACACAACTGAGTGGCTTTCACTTCACTTCACAAGAATAATTTGGGCAGTTAGAGGAGAATGGGCTTTCAGAGTTAGAAGGGAGGTCAGAGTTATTGCATCTCAAACCTTCCTTTTCCAGATTCCAGAAGATTAAGGGACCTGTTCAATGTCAGATAGCTGGAAAGAGGCAGGTGTGGGGTCATAACAGAAAATAAATTCTATGTTCTTTCTACCTGATCCTTAAAAAAAAAAAAACTATTATTTTATTTATGGCAATGAAGAAATGTGGTAGGTTCAGCAAAGAATGAGAACAAAAATGAGAAAATATTTTATTATTATTATTATTTTTTAGGATCATGCAGTGCCAAGTGCTTTGCTAGGTACTACATATAACTTATTTACTCCCCATGGAAGTTTTATTACATTCTTTTTTTTTTTTTTTTTTCAAATTCTTGTTTTACAAGTGGGGAATCTGAAATTCAAAGAAATTGGGTAATAGTACCTGGCCAAGACTTGAACCTGGGTCTTTCTCTCTCCAAAATCTTGCCTCTGGAATTTTGCCTCTTGTTCTCTTTTAAAATAGACTTACATGTATCCAAAGAACAGTAAAAACTCCTTTGGAGTTTATAAAGTTCTTAAGCATTTTTATAGAAAGAACTTATTGTTTCTTGGCTTTGGATCTTCACGACAATCAATTTTTGTATTTGCAGATATATAGTCAGCTTTCTTAGGCATTATGTGGAAAGCTGTCCACATTTCTTTTTTTAGAAAACCTGGATTCACATCCTTGGCATCGTCGTCCCCTTTTTTCACACTTAGAAATTTAAATATATACCAAACACTAGTGCTGGGGATGATAACCTCTCCCCAAAGGATTTGTTTTTAATCTCCTCCTCTGGGCCAGACATTCCACTAAACATTGGCCAAGGATCTTATAGTTTAATTCTCTCTTTGCCATGGGGAGTAAGAACATTAATTTTGGACTCACATGCTTTGTTCTCATTCTGGCTCTTCCACTTAAAAGCAGTGGAATCTTGACCTAGATACTTGATCTCCCTGTACCTTAGTTTTCTCACCTGTAAAATGGGAATACTACCAACCTTATAGGATCATTGTGAGAATTCAATGAGAAAATATTTGCGAAGAGTGGTATCTATAGCTGTTCAGTAGAGGTTACACAGGACACACTGCATATGTGCAAACGTACGGAAGTTTTACTTGACAGTCATACTATAATTAGTATATGATTATAATGTGCCATGGAAAAATCTCTAGTCTGCTTCCTGTCTTTATCCATTATTTCTTTTGATCCATCAGAGGCCAGCAGAAATAGTAGATGAGGAAGAAGATAAAGAGAAGGAAAACAAGGAGGTGGAACAGAAGGAAGACTTCTCAGGAATGAATGGTGAAGTGAAAGAGGAAGAAGGAGACCAGGAGGAGCCGGAAGCTCCAGAGCAAGCAGAGGAGATCCCGGATCACAGGGAGGAGCAGGCGGGTTCTGCTGCTCGTGTGAACGGAGGGACCGATGAAGAAAACGGCGAGGAACTGGGGCAGGTTAATAATGAGCCTCAAGAAGCAGTGGAGGAGGAAATAAAGTCTCAAGGAGCTGGCAGTGGACATGAAGAGGTATTTCTATAGGGTTATTTATAAGGATTAACTGTTTATAAGGGTTAAAGACAATACTGAATCATTTTTTTTCCTTGTAAATTTTATTGCCTCTGTAACTAAATATCTTTATTTCCATCTATTTTTTCCTCAGGCTGATTTGGACCCTCAAAGACCCCCAAAACCAGAAGTGAAAATCACTAGTCCACAAGAAAATGATGACAATGAACAAAACAAGGATAATTTGTCATAGCATGGATGATTTTTTAAAAGAAAGCATATTGAGTATAAGAAAAATGAAGGATTAAATACTTGAAGAAGAAGTATATAGCTATTGCTAAACATAATGTGACAATCTGGTTGAATACTACCTACTGAAATTTAAAAGTAGAGGCCTGACTAATGGGAAAGACTAGATAACTTTGAATAGCTACTAAAGGAGAGTGACTTCTTTTTATGAGCTATGTTTTTAAAAGTCATGTAGAAAAATTAAGCGTAATAGAGGGGATTTTGCACTGGAAGACAGCCACTTGTTTTTGTAAAGATGAAAAAACACAGGACCATACCTGTTCTTTTTTTTCTGATTTTATTTTTAATAATACATACCTGTTCTTGAGAAGTAAGATTATTGGATGGCAGCTTATGCTAAAGCACTTATCTAAGAGGGCATAGAATTTTAAAAAAAGATAATAGGAATGCATGTACTATTTTTTTTAAAGCAATAAACCCTTGAATAAACTAATTGCAGCTTAGTTTCAGAGATAATTTGAAGACGGCAATAGACTGAAATGTTTCTGTGTCTCGTTGACATTCCTTTCTTTCTTCCTCCTTAGCCAAAATCCACCTTAACAGAACTAAAAGGAAAATGCAAGATATTCATTTTGGAAGGAGGAAGTATTCACTCAATGTATTCCGCCGCAATATTGTCGTGCCCTTCCCTGAAGTACTGCAGGTTTTAATCGTCAGCTTAAATGACACACACTCAGGAAGGAACTACAGAAAGGAACACCTAATCCTATCACTGAGCCTGTCTGGGTGGTTTACAAACTCTGGTATCCTATGGATTTTAGCTGATCCAGTCTACCATTACCAATAATACTCCTCTCTTCATATTATTATATTAGAAAACTCAATATTGGGTATTCCAAAGATTGAATTTTCTCCAAACAGTTTTTATTTTTATTTTTTTTTAACAAAAAGAGCAAGGCCATGTAGTTGAAAAAAAAACCTAGGCTATAAGATTTTATTATGCCTCAGTTTCTCTTGCTTTTTATGTTATTTTTTATTAGAACTGCCCTGTCATATTTTTTTCTCTTAGGGGTATCAGCAAATACTTCTTTTCATGGTCAGTTATATTTAGACTTTTAAGGAGATTCTTTTCTCTATAATTTGAAGCTATAGGAGAGAAATTGTTGAAAAAAGTATAAAAAGTGTCATAATGAAACCAGTTCCTGATTACAGTTCTAGGGTTAATTAAATTAAACCAGATTGCCTCATCAGGTATATGTAGGGGAAAAAGGTCACGTTAGTTTTCAATTTTTAAGAGATGATGTAGTTCTTCCTTAAATATAAGAATAATATGTTTTCTCATATTAAAGAATATTTTTTGTTAGTTATGTAGAAATTTGCAATTTTAACTTCTTGTGCTTTCATAGAATTCATTGTTAATGATGATTTTGAAAGATTTACCCCCCCTCCAGGTTTTGTAACCAATCATCTTGGAATTAAAGTTATATAAAGAGCTCAATAATACTATAGAAAACTGATATATTTTTCTTAAAAAACTATTTTAATATTTTCCATAAATAGGAAGTATATGCAGTGACTATAACAGTATTGGAAAGAGATACTGATATACAGGTGTATTAATTTAGGAGGATGAATTATAAATGGGGCACTCTATTTTCAATATAAGCTCTAGATTGTTCTTTCTACTAGTAGGTTTATTTTTTCAAGTGAGACAGTATAAAGCTTTGCAGGTGATAGGCAATCATCTTAATAACCTTTGTTGCTAGGGCAATAGACTACTTTGTTTTTTAATGTTAAATTCCTACACTATTACTGGGTCTAGAGTTAATGATTTCAAATAGTTTATAAAAATAAAAGATTGCATATAAGAAATTATAACTAATTATCAAGGTGATTCTTCTTTCTTTAATGAAGATTTTATCTGTCTCTTCCTTCTTCAATAAAGATACTGTCTCTCATTTTTTTCCTGTTCTTTGCTTCATCATACTTAAAATTTTGGAGAAGGGAATGGCAACCCACTCCAGTATTCTTGCCTGGAGAATCCCATGGATAGAGGAGCCTGCTAGGCTATAGTCCATGGGTTGCAAAGTAAGACATGACTGAACGACTAATACACACACACACACAGACACACACACACACACACACACTTAACATTTAGGTTTGGAGGAACTTTTTAAGAGTCATCTTAGTGAAGCACACTCAGGAAGGAACTGAAGGAATGTCACTTTAAATGAAACACAAAGTTTGGTATTTAAATATACTTAAGAAAGTGATAGGCTACAATAACTGTAGCAAAAAGTTTTAACATTGGGATATAATACTCGTATGTGAATATTTCACCACCTGTCTATAAGATCAGAGAAGGCAATGGCACCCCACTCCAGTACTCTTGCCTGGAAAATCCCATGGACGGAGGAGCCTGGTGCGCTGCAGTCCATGGGGTCACTAAGAGTTGGACACGACTGAGTGATTTTACTTTCACTTTTCACTTTCATGCATTGGAGAAGGAAATGGCAGCCCTCTCCAGTTTTCTTGCCTGGAGAATCCCAGGGACAGTGGAGCCTGGTGGGCTGCCGTCTATGGGGTCACATAGAGTCGGACACGACTGAGGCGACTTAGCATCTATAAGATATAATTGTGACCTAACTTGAGGAATGAACAATCACTAATGACTTTAAAACACTTTGCAAGCATATGTTACTAAGAAAGAAAAAGAAAAAAAAGTCTTATCAAAGAAGAAATCATTAACAGATGATTTCTGTAAAGGGTCATTTTGGAGATGATTTTAACACAAATGATGCAAATTAATTCACCTCCCAAACGATATTTTTCTTTTGGGAATGGTGGCCTCCGTGGAAGATTAGCTCCACAAATTGAGACTCACTGACTGATTTGGAGACCATTTATATGAGTGAGCAGAAGGGATCTTGGTTAGGCTTCAGGTATTGTTTTATAAAGGGTTCTATGAAAAACTGATGGAGCTTTTATGTGGTGACCAGTCATGGAATGTTTTGATCTGTTATTTCTTGTGACAGTTTTCCGTTTTAATTTTTTATTTTATTTTTCATAGTTTTAATTTTAATCAAATGCTTTTCTTAGATTTAATTGCATTTAACACACTTGTCAACAATGGGTTTGTTAGTTGACATGGAACACTGGGAGTTATGTTGCCACCCCATGGACGGCAGCACTCCAGGCTTCCCTGTCCATCACCAGCTCCCGGAGCTTACTCGAACTCATGTCCATCGAGTTGAACTAAAGTCATTTTTCACGCAAAGGACAGTTTATCTGGTTTAGCTTCTATTTAAATAGCATTTGAGCATCCATGGATTTCTCCTATAAAACAAGATACCCTGGCCATAAGATAACATTTTACTCCTTATATTTCTCTATGATCATGGGATGACTTTTTATTTAAGACACTTTTGGAGGGGCGGTTTTAGAAAGCCAGACTCATAGGAAGAGATTAATAGCCTCTTGTGCCTTGCATTTTATTCTGTGTTAATTCTTGTTGTCGTCTGTAAGCATAGACCCATATATATATATATATGACTCGGAGTCAGTCAGGTCTCTCTGTAGGCTCACAACTGTGAAGCCATACTAATATGAATTTATGTTAGCTCTTCTAGTTTATAGTTCATAAACCAACATCCCCCCAAATTTCACTGAATACCCTGTCTTCTACCCAAAGGATAAAGCAAATTCACCCAGCTAAAATTGTGGCCACTGAACAACAGGAAGTCTTCTTTATTTTGTTAACTGACTCTCCTAAAGGATCAGCTCTATCCTTTCATTTTTTGCTCAACAAGGAGCCAAGGCAAAAATTTAGAAAGTAGATTAATTGCTAAACAGAAAGCTTCACATCTGAACTGTTGCCAATCTGAACAGAAATAGACCACATAGATACACATAGACACATAACAGACACTCACACAGATGCACTCACACACTTTAAAAGGTTGAAAAAGACTTCCTCAGGCACAGCATTATTAATGCAATAAGGCTCTTGAGAGAAGCAATGGATATAAACTGTTAGGAAATGCTAAGAAATGATGTATATCATGGTGCTTTAAAAGTTAGTTCCCAAAGACTATAGGATATTTTAAATTCTTCTCAAAATAAAAATCTACCAGCATTTTAATGGAAAATTCTAGGGAAGGGTGAGATATGTATCTATCTCTATAAGCTTATTTCCCCAAATTAACTACAGAGTACAGTTCTTCAGTCATCAGCCTTAAAGTACCAAAAACTTTAGGTGCAGAATATGTCCCGCCAACACAGGATCTGTGGAAAGTCATTACTGCTTGTTAATGTGTGTGTGATTTCCACGAACATCTAGAGAGGACTCTGGTATCAAGTAGCCAAGTTCACTACAAATAGAATAAAAGTCTGACTTACTCATCTATTAGTTTATCTAATTTTCAAATTCAGGGCAGAAGATTTTTAGGTTCCTTGTATGAGTGATACATCCTGAAATGGAACAGTTTTTTTTTTAAGGTTAGTCTGCTTTTCTGAGGTGATGAGCATGTACAGTTCTTCATTATTAAATATCATTTTTGTAAAAAGTGTAAGATTCTTGCTTTTCAGAAAATATCCTGGTATTTGGATGGGTCTAGTTTTGTTCTTACTACATGAAATGTGTATATTTCTTACCATGACAGTCTAAGTGACTTGGATGGAGAACAAATATGTGCCCCCACATGTTGATGAGGAAGAAAAATACTGTTTTTGAAGAGGCATAATGTCCTGTAGGATATGGGGAATTAGAAAAGAATTTTAAAAAGTCTTGATAACAATAAAGCATTTATAAAATCAGGAGATGACTAATGCAGGTTCATTGACTTGAGCCAACAACGACTTAGCTTTAATCTATGAATGGGACCAAATGAGTTCTCCGTAGTTTCATCTGCTTAAACCATATATTTTAATTGAAGGTTTGAGTTATTGTTAATGTAATGGCATATGGCAAGAAGAAATGATAGTAGTCAATTTTAGAAGAAGATAGCAGAAAACCTATTTTTTGGCTTCAATGTTTTTCTTTTGTCTTAAATCCTTAATATGTCCAAAGATAATGGGTGATTATTGAAGTTTTATGTAAAAATTAAGGTGAGCTTATCATTTTTGTATGATTTATGTTTAGAACTCTTCTTTATAAGGAAACTTATTTATGTTTTGATCAAATTATGAGCATTTAGGTTTTTACTTCTGTATCAGTGCTCACTCTAAAATATGTTTGCTCTATTTTTTCTCACTCTAAAATATGTTTGCTGTATTATTTTTAGCAAATAGACCTATGTTTTATATAATTAAAATGTGTTTGAATAGTTTGTTTATAATGTTGTGTTGCTAATATTTCATGTATTAATTTGTATATGATATTTTTCATAAGCATAATAGTAACTTTTGATTTGAACCATGTGGAAATTCAGCATATTAAAAGATACTTCTGTTTCTATTTGGCATAGGTATTAAACCTCATTATGTAAAGAAATTTTTTTATAGCTTCATATACATGTTGTTTAGCTGATAAAAATTTGAGGAATTTTAGAAAAAAATTGTTTTTTTCTTTTATGAAATGATATTAGAGAAACACAGGTTCAGAATTTTTGCTATGATAAATATACATATCTTTAAAACAGAGAAAGTTACTCACATTTTTGTAGCTAGAGCTATAGGAATAAATTCACAGTCTTACAAAGAGATTGGTTAAAATTCTGCTTTGGTTTGTGAGAGATTCACTGCGTTCATTCTATTGAGTTAAAATTTTTTTTTTCCTTTTGCGCTTGAAAAACAAAAGCAATTAAGCACACCCATTTTGCCTTCTTGACACATAATAACAACGTGTGTGATTCAGTTACCATAACTAAGAGCACATTTATGTACCTGTCAACTGTCAATGTGCAGTTGAGCTCTGTATCTTTGTTATTCCAAGGGCAAACCTGAGCAATGGAGGAGGCATCTAGATTGCTGGTCAAATCTCTTTAGACCATATGACTAATTGTCACTAGAAACTTCCCACAACCAACAAGGACTGTACTTTCTACAAGGTATTGTAAAATGGTTAGCATGCATTGGCTATAAAATTCTTATTTATGAAAATAAATATACAGCTTTCCTGCAGGTTTCTAAGTATTTTTTTTTCCCCTCGGAATGGAACTGTAATCTATTAGATCATTGTCCAGGTCTCTCAAATACCCTCACAAACTAGATCTTTCATTAACAAGACAAATAATTCGGATATGTCCTACACTTCTGTTTCCATTTATTATGGGTTTAGTAATAACAAAAATGATTTTGAATTGCAAAAAAAAATACACTTCAAGTTTAAAATTCAATGAGACACTCTTGGTTTCATTGTATTTGTTCTTTTTGGATGCATAGAACTCTGATGACTGTCCTGGCCTTCCCCTGACTCTGGTTGCTAATATTCTGACTTCTCTTCCTTCTCCTCAGAGTTTCTCTGAGCAATCTGCGGGACACAGTTCCCACCCTGTCCCCAGGCCACTAGCTCACTCAAGAACCAAGGGCCTGGAGAACCCAGGGGAGAAGGATTTGATCCGACTCACACTGCACTCTCTGCGACGAGGACCACTGTCAGGCTGACCATTGACAAAGTGGCTCTCTAATTGCACTCTGGGTCTCACCCTAACTGTCCCCCGACCCAGGTTCTCACGGTATCTGGTCCAGCACTAACAGTCACTAACGGCTGTGGGCCAGCCCTGCCCCCTATTGCACTAATACCATTGATTGAACATGCTGTTTTCCCCTCATTAATTTGTAGTGGGATCTACCCCAAGTTCTCACTTGTTTTAGGGAAGTTCTTGGCCCAAGATTGGAGGACGGTCCTGTTATAGACTAAGTTACATCCCTCCAGATTTGCAGATTGAAGCCCCCAACCTACAGTGTGACTGTATTTGAAGAGAGGGCCTTTATAAGAGGCTGCTGCTGCTGCTGCTGCTTGCTGCTAAGTCGCTTCAGTCGTGTCTGACTCTGTGCGATCCGATAGACAGCAGCCCACCAGGCTCCCCCGTCCCTGGGATTCTCCAGGCAAGAACACTGGAGTAGGTTGCCATTTCCTTCTCCAATGCATGGAAGTGAAAAGTGAAAAGTGAAAGTGAAGTCGCTCAGTCGTGTCCAACTCTTAGCAACCCCGTGGACTGCAGCGTACCAGGCTCCTCCGTCCATGGGATTTTCCAGGCAAGAGTACTGGAGTGGGGTGCCATTGCCTTCTCCACTTTATAGAGGCAGTTGGGGTTAAATGAGGTGGGATTCTGTTTTATAAGTCTGTCCTTATAAGAAGAGGAAGAGGCTCTGGAGGAGTTTACTCTCTTTCTGTGCAGAAGGAAATGGCAACCCACTCCAGTATTCTTGCCTGGAGAACCCCATGGAGCCTGGCAGGCTACGGGTTGCAAGAAGTCGGATATGACTGAGCAGCTAAGCACATACACACACTCCCTCTTTCTGGACACATGCAGAGGAAAGGCTCTGTGAGAACACAGCCGGAAGGTCACCATCTACAAGCCAAGAAGAGAGGCCTCACTAGAAACGAAATCTGCCAGCACCTAGACTGTGGAATTTGAGCTCCAGAACTATAAAAAATCATCGTTATTTAAGCCACTCAGTCTGTGATATTTTGTTATGGAGGCTGAGCAGCCAAGACACATCCTTTCTCTTTGTTGAGTCCTAAATTACGTAATAGGATTTTTTTTTGGTGGGAGAGTGGGGAGTCAGTGAATATACAAAAGAAGATACTAATTTAGAAGTTTTTTTTTTTTTTTGACAAATTCTGTTTATTTTATACTCAAGAAAACGTGAAGTTTTTAATCTTCCGCTAATGAGTTCTCTTCCTTAGAAGGGTATTAGATTAGAGGCTGTGACTGTGGAGAGGCGGATCCAAAGGGAGCCGTGTGGGGTCAGGCTCCTCAGATTTAATCTGATGCTGCTTCTTCACCAGTGTGGTAATTATTATTTTATTTTATCTCAGGATGGCTGACAGTAATGAGATATAATGGAACGCATGTCTTATCTAAAGTATCGAAAGGCAGGGTTTTTGTCTAATGGAAAATTAGAAAATAACAAGCAAGCCAAAAATATTTATGACAGTATTCAATGTAAAAGGGCATGTGCTGCTCCGTGTTTTATTCCTTCCCTCTTTTAGAACTATTAGCTGTGATCTCTTGGGCTGGGAATGACCAAGCCCGCAGGTATCCAGCTCTCCTTGTGAAGCATATCTATTTCTTATATTCATAGATGCAGGAAACATTGTTCACGACAAATGGCCCATCAGTTCAGTTCAGTTCAGTCGCTCAGTCGTGTCCGACTCTTTGCGACCCCATGAATCGCAGCACGCCAGGCCTCCCTGTCCATCACCAACTCCCGGAGTTCACTCAGATTCACGTCCATCGAGTCCATGAGGCCATCCAGCCATCTCATCCTCGGTTGTGCCCTTCTCCTCCTGCCTCCAATCCCTCCCAGCATCAGAGTCTTTTCCAATGAGTCAACTCTTCGCATGAGGTGGCCAAAGTACTGGAGCTTCAGCTTCAGCATCATTCCTTCCAAAGAACACCCAGAACTGATCTCCTTCAGAATGGACTGGTTGGATCTCCTTGCAGTCCAAGGGACTCTCAAGAGTCTTCTCCAACACCACAGTTCAAAAGCATCAATTCTTCAGTGCTCAGCCTTCTTCACAGTCCAACTCTCACATCCATACATGACCACAGGAAAAACCATAGCCTTGACTAGACAGACCTTAGTCAACAAAGTAATGTCTCTGCTTTTGAATATACTATCTAGGTTGGTCATACCTTTTCTTCCAAGGAGTAAGCGTCTTTTAATTTCATGGCTGCAGTCACCATCTGCAGTGATTTTGGAGCCCCCCAAAATAAAGTCTGACACTGTTTCCACTGTTTCCCCATCTATTTCCCATGAAGTGATGGGACCGGATGCCATGATCTTTGTTTTCTGAATGTTGAGCTTTAAGCCAACTTTTTCACTCTCCTCTTTCACTTTCATCAAGAGGCTTTTTCGCTCCTCTTCACTTTCTGCCATAAGGGTGGTGTCATCTGCATATCTGAGGTTATTGATATTTCTACTGGCAATCTTGATTCCAGCTTGTGCTTCTTCCAGTCCAGCATTTCTCATGATGTACTCTGCATATAAGTTAAATAAGCAGGGTGACAATATACAGCCTTGATGTACTCCTTTTCCTATTTGAAACCAGTCTGTTGTTCCAATGACCCATACATGGTGCTAAGTCACTTCAGTAGTGTCTGACTCTTTGTGATCCCATGGACTGTAGCCCACCAAACTCCTCTGTCCATGGGATTCTCCAGGCAAGAACACTGGAGTGGGGTGCCATTTCCTTCTCCAAGGGATCTTCCCAACCCAGGGATCAAACCTGCGTCTCTTTTGTTTCCTGCATTGGCAGGCAGATTCTTTACCACTAGGGCCACCTGGGAAGTCCATGAGGGCAACCGTACAGCGTGGTTTTCCCCTAGATTTTCTGGTCTGATGGTCTGCTTCCATTCTGTTTTAATTGGGCTCCCCATGCCAAAACTTCACTTTTTAAATTACTGACTGTAGCTTTATAAAAAGAAGTGATGTCTGATTGAGTGATTCTGCCTACTCAATTCAAAAATATCTTGGTCCTTATAGAATCAGCTTGTCAGGTTCTGTGAAAAAACCTGTTAAGATTTTGATTTGAACTACATGGGTCTTTATAACATTGAGGTATCTTATCTATAAATTTTAAACAACCATTTAGCTAAGTGTTTAAAAAGTTCCTTCCAAACATTTGTAAAGGTCTTGAACATCTTATAAATAGTCATCTTATTTATTGTTGTTACTTGGTCACTAAATCGTGTCTGACTCTTTGTGACCCCATGGACTGTAGCCCACCGGGTTCCTCTGTCCATAGAATTTCCCAGGCTAGAATACCGGAGTGGGTTGCTGTTTCCTTTTCCAGGGGATCTTTCTGACCCAAAGATTGGACCTCCCATCTCCTGCGTTGGCAGGCAGATTCTTTACCACTGAGGCACCAGGGAAGCCATCTTACAGTTATCTTACAGTTCTGTGGCTATTGTGAATGGAGTAACTTAAAAGATTGTTTTCCAATTTTTAATTAATGGTATCTAGAGATGTCACTGATTTCTGTGTATTGATTTTGTATTCAGCGCCATGCTAAACTTTCTTATTAGAGGTAGGTTTGTTAGTTTCTGCAGGACTTTTATGAAGATTACAATACTATCTGCAATAGTAACATTTGTTTTCTTCTGTTACAGTCTTAAGCATCATCTTTTTCTTACTTTATCCAACTAGCTAGAACCTCTAGCATTTCTTCAATGGAAGCAGCAATAGTAGTTAATTTTGTCTTCTCCTGATGTTTAGGGAATTCTTCTAGTATTTGCTTAATATTTGCTTATTTTTTAATAGATACCTTATATCCAGGTAAATTTCTCTTTAATGCCTAGTTTTCTAAGAGGTGTTTTATTTGGAAACTGAAAGAATGAACTATGAATGAATTTTATAAGACTCTGCATCCTTTAAGATTTTCATTATTTTTCTTTAGTTTGTTAAATGTTATGAACTTCATTAATTTCCCCCTAATAAACCATTCTTACATTCTTCAGACAAACAGTAATAATTGGTAGTATGTATATTCATTTTTACATGTTGTTGAACTTGCTTTGTTAATATTTAGAGCTTTTATATAGATGTCTGTAAATGGAAGTGATCTATTTTTATTGTTTCTCATTTGACCTCTTCCTGGTTTTAGTATTATTATAGTTGTTCATAAAATGAGGAAGAAAGCTTTTCCTCCATTTCTACTCACTGAAACAATTGTAGGTATGGGTGATATCTTTCTTGATTACCTGTAAAACCTTTCAGCCTGGGGTTGTGTTTGTATGTTTGAAGTAGTTTTAAAAAAAACTCAACTTCTTTTAAGGTTATATATCTATTCCGGTCTTCTGTTTATTGAATCAAATTGGCAATTTATGTTTATCTAGAAAGTTCATTACTTTCATGTTTTCAACTTTATTTGCCAAAACTATTTATAGTATTATTTTAGAACTTTTAAAACTACTTGTGTAAATCTAGTCATATTCTCTCTTTTTTCATTTCTAATATGGTTTATATTGCCTTTCTCTTTTTTGTTCAATAATACTGGTTATTTCTTTTTATTCATGTTTTTAAAATATAGAATTTTTGATCCTCTATGCTATTTTTCTATTTCATTATTGCTCTCTTTTCTTATCACTAATATTTCTTTTCTTCTACTTTCTGTGTGTTTTCTGTAACTCAAGTTGAATGCCTTTCTAATATATTTTGGCTTTATTCATTGCTAACATATGTTTTTGAGGCTGTAAATGAACCAGTATGTATCACATTAGCTATAACTACAAGCTTCGATAGAGAATCCTTTTTTGTTGTTGTTGTTGTTGCTGTTGTTATTTGGCTCTAAATAGTTTTTTTGTAATTTTATCTGTTTCTTCATTGACTCATGGGTAACCGGGTATGTATAGGAGACACTCTTGGTGCCCCATCCAGACCCCATTTTCCTTGGCCAAGGCACCTGTCCCCCAAATGCTATGAGTGCTGACTACACAGAGAATTCCCCTCAGCCAAACAGAAGCTGCCTTTTCCGGGAGGTTATATTCTCCCCCTGGTGACTTACAGTCAATGACTGACTGACATGGGTGGAAAAGATGGCCACCCTCTCTCTCAAGGTGGGACTAACTTTGGTGCAGTCTGTGCTCCAGAACTCCCTGTGGAAGCAGCTTACGTGTTAGCTGAGATATATCTTTGCTCACCTTTCCCCTCTGCCCTCTCCTGTTTTCACTAGTCCTCTTATTCTAAGAACCTTCCCTCAACAAAGCATATGAAAATCTCCATATCGGGTTCTGCACCTAGGGCGGCATAGCCTAAGACAAAGAACTCAAAGCTGAGGCAAGTGCCCTGGGGCACTGTCAGGTCCTCGATGGGGAAGAACTAGGACCCCAGGAGTTGCTACAGAACCATCTTTGGATTCTTTACTTCCCGTGAGACACAGATGCCATGGGTGGACACATGTGGCCTTGGCTCTTGGTGTGCTGCTGAGCCAGAATACCTCATCCACCGAGGGCCCGGATGACCAGGGCTTGTCCTCCGTCTGCTGCCTCTTCTACTCCCTTCTCTGAGTCACTTCAGCTGTGCCTAGAGCTTAAACACAGCTTCAGCACCAAGCAGACCTGGTGTGAATTTTGTCTTTGAACACTTACCATGTGACAACACTTACTATGTGACAACACTTACTAGACAACGTTTTCAACTTCTGTGAGCCTGTTTGCTTATCTACATAAAAGAGAAAAGAATAGCAGCTACCTTGTTGACCTGGGAGGCCATACAGAAAGAGCGCGCGTACAGTAGTCAGCAGAGAATAACCATTCCACAGCTGTTAGATATTAGGATTATTAGCTTTCTAACTTGGATTTTGGCTGCTGCTTTTGAAACTCCTGCCAACTTTCCCTGGCTTCTTACTACATCTTTACTATCTGTCTTTGAGCCAGAATTGATTTCTTTATTGGTACTTTTCCATTATTGACAAAAATACTTTCCAAAGCTCATATTTTCAGTCTTGCTGTACATAGATTAGCTTGGATCAGCTAGGTTCACAACTTTTGACTAATACTAAAGTTGCTGATTAACTTTCAGGATGTTTTATCTTGAAATGGCATGGATGGTGATGCTAGTGTTTATCTCTATGGATGAGAGTGGGGTGGATCAAACCGCTTGACGTTTTATCATCTTGGCATTAATTTTGGGAAGATTTACATTGATCACACTTCCCTGGTGGCTTGGTGGTAAAGAACCCACCTGGAATACAGATGAAGTTTTGATGCCTGGGTGGGGAAGATCCCCTGGAGAAGGAAATGGCAACTGGCTCTAGTATTCTTGCTTGGGAAATCCCACGGACAGAGGAGCCTTGGTGGGCTACAGTCCATGGGGTCGTAAAAGAGTTGTATAAGACTTAGTGACTAAACAACAACAGTGATAACACAAGCTGTTTACAGGTAAAATTCAGAGGTTTCATCTTTGTATTTACCTTAGAGCCTTAGTTGGGGCTTCCCTTGTGGCTCAGCTGGTAAAGAATCTGCCTGCAATGTGGGAGACCTGGGTTTGATCCTTGGGTTGGGAAGATCCCCTGGAGAAGGAAAAGGCTACCCCCTCAAATATTCTGGCCTGGAGAATTCCATGGGCTGTATAGTCCATGGGGTCACTAAGAGTCAGATATAACTGAGCGACTTTCACTCACTCACTCACTAGAGCCTTAGTTACTGTTAATTCCAACTCATGAGCCCAAGTGAAATAACCACAGGATGCATACTGGAAACTTTCTGTTATGTGAATGTGGTTATCTGTGAAATGACCAGAGTGGTAGACTTCCTATGAAATGCTAGTGAGTAACCAGATACTGCTATGGATATCACATTAGTGTGATGCTTTAAAACTTATCATCTTCAAAAAAAAAAAAAACTTATCATCTTCATCATTAATGAAATGTTTATTTATCCTTATACGCTTAATCTTTCAGTCATGTCTGTCTCTTTGTGACGCTATGGACCATAGACCGCCAGACTCCTTTGTCCGTGGGGTTTTCCAAGTGAGAATACTGGAGTAGGTTGCCATTTCCTTCTCCAGGGGATCTTCCCAACCCAGGGATCCAACCCACATCTCCTGTGTTTCCTGCATTGCAGGCGGATTCTTCACCTGCTGAGCCATAGATGTCTAGTATATAAACATACAGATATAGATGTAAATTATGGTGTTGCTTAAGGAGTTTTGTTTTGATTGTGTAAGGGTTAATCACAGGGATAATACTTTAAATGGAGCATTGATCAACAAAATACAAGGAAACTATTAGGGACTAGAAATAACAGCAAGCATGGCAGTTGGGGCAAATTATGAACAGAAAGTATGAGAAGGCCAAAAACCTTGGGTTCTGGGCATGATCCTTGTACATGGCACCACCAAGTGGGTGGGCAGACCATCTAAACCATCCCTCGAGCCCGACTCTCCAATCGGCCCTTATCTGCACTCCAGTGAAGGGACCAGCCCTCCCTCCCTCCTTGTTTTTGCTCTGTTGTGCTGTGGCAGGAGTCCAGATAAAGCCTTGCCTGAATTTGTCTGGCCTGTTACCAATTTCTAGTGATTAAAATGTCCAAAGACCCTAAATAGGTAACACCTGCATTTATAGCACTGTGCCTCCAGGCTCCATCCTAGGCTTTCTGCTCCTGTACATATAAGTGACCCCAACACAATGAGAGCATCACCAGGGGTGCACACACTTTCCAACTGCAGCATCAGATCCTCCTTTGGATTTCTGAAAGGCAACCTCCAGTTAGAAATTACAGCATAATCATGATGATGAGTTGGGCTATTCAGGTGAAGTGGAATTTTGCCCTTCATTTCTAGGAGTGAAACTTTTAAGTCCACTGAGATTATTTCAAGGTCCATGTTCATTATATCCATTTTCTGAAGAAAATGTCTTAGCAAGAGTGTCTGGTTACTTCTGCCACGGAAATTGCTTTCCTATCCTCGGCTGGAGACCATCGTCCTCTAACTAATTTCCTGTTTAGTGTTCAGTATTTGAAAGCAGGAAATTGTCATAATAAATAGGAAGCTAGAGACGATGGTGGAAATGCATTCAGAAATTTGGTTGCTAGGGAAATCATTTTTGCCTACTTTAGTTTATTAAAAACCCAGACCTTTTTTGGCATTTTCTCCCCTCTTTCTTATCCTCATCAATAGCCATTATCCAAAGAAGCTTATTAAATATCTGTCTCTGCTTGGCCCTATGAGTGGGTGATTGGACCCCTGCCCACCAGCAGCTTGTGACAATAACAACTGCAACAACACTGCAACAACAAACCTGATAGTATTAAAATCTGATACTTAACCGCTGATGAACAGTCTTTCTAAGCACCTTTAATTGGTTTTTCAAAAATTTAATACAACAGCCATATGAGGAAGGTACTATTATGACTTCTACACCATTGTCAAAGTGTGAGAGACATGAATTAAATAATTTGCTAAAAGTCACAACTAGTAAAAAAAGTGTCTGGATTCTTCCCTTCTCAGCTCACCTTATTAACCACCATGTTTTACTGCTTCTAAAATCACTGCCAATGGTGACTGCAGCCATGAAATTAAAAGACACTTTTTACTTGGAAGGAACATTATGACCAACTTAGACAGCATATTGAAAAGCAGAGACATTATTTTGTCAACAAAGGTCCGGCTAGTCAAAGCTATGGTTTTTCCAGTAGTCATGTATGGATGTGAGAGTTGGACTATAAAGAAAGCTGAGTGCCAAAGAATTGATGCTTTTCAACTGTGCTGTTGGAGGAGACTCTTGAGAGTCCCTTGAACTGCAAGGAGATCCAACGAGTCCATCCTAAAGGAAATGAGTCCCGAATATTCATTGGAAGGACTGATGCTGAGGCTGAAACTCCAATATTTTGGCCACCTGATGCGAAGAACTGACTCATTGCAAAAGACCCTGATTCTGGGAAAGATTGAAGGCGGGAGAAGGGGACAACAGAGGATGAGATGGTTGGATGGCATCACTGATTCAATGGACATAAGTTTGAGTAAATTCTGGGAATTGGTGATGGACAGGGAAGCCTGGTGTGCTGTAGTCCATGGGGTCACAAAAAGTCGGACACTTCAGTGACTGAACTGAACTGAGTCTAACCAGAGAACAATAGAAAGAACAGAGAGGAAGCGTACCTTGACAAACAATGCAAATGCAGATTTACTATTGCCCACTAGAGTTAAGCACAATTTTCGGGTTGGGAAGTGAAGAAGTGAAGTGAAATCTGTTCAGTCGTATCTGACTCTTTGCAACCCCATGGACTATACAGTCCATGGAATTCTCCAGAATAACTGGAGTGGGTAGCCATTCCCTTCTCCAGGGGATCTTCCCAACCCAGGGATCAAACCGAGGTCTCCTGCATTGCAGGCGGATTCTTTACCAGCTGAGCCACAAGGGAAGCCCTGGTGGGTATGGGGATAAGAAAGAAATTTGGGGAATTGTATATTGAAGAGAATTTCTGCTGCTTTCAAAAACAAACTAACAGGAGACATCTGCAACTTGATAGAAGAGATAAGGTGAGGCAGATGGGGAAGCAGCTGAGGTCGTTTTAGAACTGGACACAGTCCGATGGGCTAAATGCAGAGGGGGGTGAATTAGCTTGAGTTTAATGGGCTCAGACAGTTGGTCTTCAGGAAGCAAGGTCAGCACATCCCAGGAACCCAATCTCCCTGGCAGCGGATTCCTCAAACACCAGCAACACTCCATAGCAAGGAGAAGCAGGAGAAGGTTCTAGCCTGACGGCCTCACCTTGACACATCCACAGCCTTCTGCAGTCACTAGAGGCAGGTGAGTTTTAATCAAGCTCCACAGTTGCTTAAACTTTTGATCCTCCTGTTGGAGTAACATGGTCTAGAGACTCAAATGCCAGCCTAGGAAGTCAACCCGGTCAGATTCTGTTCTTGGCCTTCACTGGGAGAAGTGGCTGGTTGGAAAGAGCAGTCATTCTGAGCAGCTGAAAATAACTAACAAGACATTTTAATGAGTTAATAAATCTTTCTCACTGAACTACATGGAAAGACATGAAACATTTCATGTTAGCTCCTCACCAGCCTTAATTAAACTTGATGTTGAAAAGGTCAGTGCCCTGTCTGGCACATTCCAAATCACTTCAGTGGGACAGAAGGGGTGACTGGAGAGGTGTCTGCAAATGTGTGGAGAGGAGCCTCCTGCCTTCCCTTGGAGCCTTCAACAGGGCATTTTAAATGAGCCACACCTCATGAATAACAGCTAGCTTTTAAGAAGTGCTAGCTCTGCGGAGAAGGCAATGGCACCCCAGTCCAGTACTCTTGCCTGGAAAATCCCATGGATGGAGGAGCCTGGAGGACCGCAGTCCATGGGGTCACTAAGAGTCAGACACGACTGAGTGATTTCACTTTCACTTTTCACTTTCATGCATTGGAGAAGGAAATGGCAACCCACTCCAGTGTTGTTGCCTGGAGAATCCCAGGGGTGGCAGAGCCTGGCGGGCTTCCGTCTATGGGGTCGCACAGAGTTGGATACGACTGAATCAACTTAGCAGCAGCAGTGGCTCTGTGTAAGTCACTGTTCTGAGTTACTTTAGCTGCATTAACTCATTTAATCCTCCACAACAACCTTTGTAGATGCCTGCTCTTGTCATTCTTGATAGTGGAAGGAACTGAGGCATGGGGATTTGTAGTGATTTGGCTAGAGTTCTGTAGTCTACAGAGTGATGAGGTCTGACTCCAGAGCCTGTGTCCAGAACCTGTAGGCTCCCATGCGCCCTCGGTTAGCGCTGGGCTTTACTCACATAGTTAAAGAGGCACAAGTCTCCCATGGGTTTCAAGGCTCTGATACCTTTGGAAGTTCCAGCAAATGCACTTTAGGACAGAGCAAAGCATGCACGGCGCTCAGGTGCTGCTGGGGATTCATGATTCTTACCAGTGCCATCTGGAGTGGTGGAGGTCACCAGGAGGTTAGATTGGAGATAACAATTGTTTTTGGAGCTAAAACACCTAGCCTCAGCAAACTTTTATTGAGTTTCTAAAGGGAACTAGATACTGTGTTAGATATTGGAGAGAAATACAAGTTAAGACAAAGTGTTGACCTCAAGGAGCTCACAGATTCACAGATTTGCCCTTTACCAAATTTCTGGGAAAACTGAAATAGCAATCTGGATGGATTTTTAAAATAAATTTAGTGCTTGAGTTCAGAGGGAGTCTTGCCTTGCGCAGGTTTAGATTGAATTCCATGTAGTGGTAATGTACGTATATAATGTTTCCTGCCCATTTTTTTTTAATGCTCTATAGAAGTGTAGAGCTCTGTGATGAAGGGCGTGTTTAATCTGGGACATTTTGAACAGAGATAAGATGCACCTACTTTCTCATCCTTTTCAGAAGAATCTGTCCACAGGGAGGGAGATCTTTGAGTCACTGTGTGTTCTTGTGTGCTAAGTTGCTTCAGTCGTGTCCAACTCTCTGCAACCCCTGCTGCTGCTGCTGCTGCTGCTAAGTCACTTCAGTCGTGTCCGACTCTGTGTGACCCCATAGATGGCAGCCCACCAGGCTCCCCTGTCCCTGGGATTCCCCAGGCAACAACACTGGAGTGGGTTGCCATTTCCTTCTCCAATGCATGAAAGTGAAAAGTAAAAGTGAAGTCGCTCAGTCGTGTCTGACTCTTAGCGACCCCATGGACTGCAGCCCTCCAGGGTTCTCCATCCGTGGGATTTTCCAGGAAAGAGTACTGCAGCCCCTACCTGGGAGTAAATGCTAGTTTGATCACTTTCTGTCTGTCTGTTCTTGGGTGAATTACTTTATCTCTCTGAGCCTAGATTTTCTTATCTGCAAAATAGAGGAAGTAATAGTAGACAGCCTTAAAATTCTTTCAAGAATAGATTAAATAAAATGCAAAAATGTGTAAGAATGTTGTCACATTGCAACATTCTTGCAATGTGCAAGAACTGCACAGAGAAGGCTCTGCTTTCTGTTTCTCTGCAACAGAGAAAGCTCTTACTATAAGCTTTGTTTATTTTCTGGGCATTGTTTCATTTCTTAGTCCCATGGCATCATGCAGGACTCTGAAAATGTTGCTGTTTAGTAGCTAAGTCATGTCCATTTCTTTGTGACGAGGACTGGGGCCTGCCAGGCTCCTCTGTCCGTGGAATTATCCAGGCAAGAATACTGGAGTGGGTTGCCATTTCCTTCTTCAGGGGATCTTCCTGACACAGGGGTCAAACCCGTGTCTCCAGCATTGGCAGGCAGATTCTTTACCACTGAGCCACCCGGGAAGCTTCACTCTGGAAGAGACTGTTCAACAAAACAAACATGATCGATTCTTTGTTCTTTTACCCCGCCCCTGGAGCAGATAGTAGATTTATCCAGGGGCAAGATATGGGCATGACAAGCTCAGAGCTTCTTACTGGCATTTTCCCTATGGACTAGACTCTGAGGTTGGCGATGTGCTGGAGACGGAAGACTGAGAGGAAGCCAGAGTCCTCCAGCACTGGGGCACCGGTCATCTCCTCCATCAGGTCCCTACTCACTTCTGATTGACCCTCGGCTGCTTTCCCCACAGTGGCTGATCTAAATTGCCCTCTGCGACCCTCCAGCTGCTCTTGCCTCTTCTGGCCTGATCTGCTTTCTGCAGGAAACCTTACCCGGCACTGCTGCTTGCTCTCATCACCCAGTGCAGCCTGCTGCACGACTCTAGGGGGCGTTGTTCATGTTGGAGGTTGGGGGCATGCAGCTGGGCGGCCTTGGCATCCCAGACGCTCTGTGCAGAGCATGTGGGCTGTTTCATCTAGAACACAGTTCTTTTCTTTTTCCTTAGTTCATGGCCCCCTTCCCCCAACACAAAAAGAACAAATTCCTCCTTAGGCCAGGATCACTCTAGTTCACGTCTCATATTTCAAGATACAGATTAAATATCATTACATCAGTGAGGCATTCCCACAACCTTAGTTTAGGAAAAATCCTTTTGTTTATACAATATATATGTCTTGATACTCCTTTTTTGTAACATCTAACACAACAGTGATTTGCTTACAGTCTATACAAAGGCCGCAGCGGCAGGAATAGAGGCTATCTTGTCTTCATTATGTGAGTCAATAGAGTCTGACCTTACCCCTGGCCTCCCCCAGTCTTTCTCAGAGGCAACCGCTGTTAATGTATCCTGTTTGAAATTATTCTAGTGGCTTCTTCCATGACCCTAAATAGTGTACTTATTTATAGCATCTTGATTGAGGGCAGGAGGAGAAGGGGGCGACAGAGGATGAGATGGTTGGATGGCATCATCGACTCGATGGACATGGGTTTGGGTGGACTCCAGGAGTTGGTGATGGACAGGGAGGCCTGGCGTGGTGTAGTTCATGGGGTCGCAAAGAGTCGGACACAACTGAGTGACTGAACTGACTGACTGACTGAGTTATTAACTGATACATTAATGAGTGATTTCCTATAATGAAAGATGAGAGGTTAAGTTACTTTTTCTACATCTCATTCTATTTCATCTCTTCTTTCCAGTGTTATGTTTCATTTTTAGTGGCTTTATAATCTCTAATTTGCAGAAGGAAATAGTAACCCACTCCAGTATTCTTGCCTGGAGAATCCTGTGGACAGAGAAGCCTGGCGGGCTACAGTTCATCAGGTCGCAAGAGTTGGACACGACTGAGCGACTAAACCACCACCATCATATACTCTTTCAGGGTGCTGGTTTTTCCTCAGGTGTCTGATGATTCGGACTTTACTTTCATGTTTAAGGATGAAGATCTGATTGTTTATTCAGGACTGCAGGAGACAACTTAACTTGCTCATGATTAGGCAGGTCTATCTTTTCCATCTGTCTCTCCCAGGATTGGAAAGTATAACCTGAAGCTCTGTGTCCAAGAGCAGGGTTGGTTGGCTGGAGAATTTTGCTTTTACAAGCAAAAGTAATGTAATACTTTTGTACTAAAGTAATGTAGTAATAACCAGCTTTGATCCCTGGGTTGGGAAGATCCCCTGGAGAAGGAAATGGCAACCCACTCCAGTATTCCTGCCTAGGAAATCCCATGGACAGAAGAGCCTCATGGGCTAAAGTCCATGGGGTCACAAAGAGTTGGACATGACTGAGCAACTAAGCAACAACAACATCAAATGACCAGCTAAACATTAGACCAAGCTCCCAGCAACCCGAACGTTAGATCAAGGAGAGTTCTACACATATGCACCCAAGCCTATGCAGTCAGATTTTAGTCCTCTCCAAAAATCCACTTTCACCTCTGTACACACACACACACAGACACAGACACAGACACATTAGATATGCAGAGACTTTAGTGCCCTTATTAATCATCTTTTTCTGTAGTGCCAGCACAATGCCTGGCTCTAAGTAAAAATGCAGTAATTGTTTTAAATGACCATATAATAGCACACAGCTTTTTATATATTCACTTCTGAGGGTTCACCACTCATTAAGACACACTCCCTGTACCCAAGCAGCTAATAGGCTAGCTTCTAATGGAAGAAGCAGATATGTAAACAAATCACTATAATAGAGATAAGTGCGATAGAATGTGTTTGCACAAAATGCTGGCACTTGAGGAAGAGACATTAAGTCTGAACCGTGGGGAGAGTAAAAGAGAAAGAGAGAATGAAAGCCAGAGAAAGAGAGAGAGTGAGAGAGGGAGCGCATGCATGCAAGAGAGAATGAGAGCCAAAGACAGAGAGAGATGAAGGAACAGCTGCATAGAGAAGGTGACATTTCTAGAAGCAGAAGAGAATAAAACTGGATGAAAATGCAGCCTGTAGCCTCTGGAGCCAGGCTGCCTCTGTCACTTACTAGTTCTCCTTGGACAAGTTATCCTCTCTTTGCCTATCTTCTCCCCTGCATCATGGGCATACGATAATAGCCCTAATCTCATATTGTTTTTGTGAGGATAAAATGAATTCTATACACAAAATGCTTCAATAGTGCCTCCCACTCAGTATGTATTAGTTCTTCCCAGTGTTGCTGTTGTATCTTGATGTGGTCTTGAAGGAAGTGTTCAACAGTCAGAGACTGGGCAGATGGTTATTTCCGGTAAAATAAGCTTGGTGAGTGAAGGCACACTTAGAGCAGAGAGTGGTTGAGTATAGCTATTGATAGAACGTAGGGTCCCAGGGTGGAGAAGGCAATGGCAACCCACTCCAGCACTCTTGCCTGGAAAATCCCATGGATGGAGAAGCCTGGTAGGCTGCAGTCCATGGGTCACTAAGAGTCGGACATGACTGAGCGACTTCACTTTCACTTTTCACTTTCATGCATTGGAGAGGAAATGGCAACCTACTCCAGTGTTCTTGCCTGGAGAATCCCAGGGACGGGGGAGCCTGGTGGGCTGCTGTCTATGGGGTCGCACAGTCAAACACGACTGAAGCGACTTAGCGGCAGGAGCAGCAGGGTTCCAGGGCAGATGCCAGAATAAAGCTAGAAAGGAGCTGGACCAGATGGCAGGAGGCCGTGGAAGCACATGGAATTGCTGCTTACACAATCTCTCATCATCAGTTTTCCATCTTGAGGTATTGTGCACATAGTAAGACAATTAATGACTTCAGGGAATCTGCAACCTACTGAAGATCACTTGGAGAAGGAAATGGCAACCCACTCCGGTATTCTTGCCTGGGAAACCCCATTGACAGAGGAGCTGGGTGGGCTTACAGTCCACGGGGTTGCAAGAGTCATGACTTTCTGACTAAACAACAACAGTAACAACAGGGATTCCATTTAATAGGTGGCATGTAAAGCCGAATCCAGCCCCTCTACCCTGACACCAAATAAAATCTCGGAGACAGAGTTTTGGGTGAAGTAGAAAAGATACAGGGGCGGGATGAACATGGCGGCGCGTCGAGCCAGGGGTTCCCGGTTGTGCTCTCAGGGCTCACCATTGCAGCTGGGAATGCTCGTTTTGTGGGCTCCTGGGTCCCCGTCGATCGGCATCCAGCGAGCAGAGCGGAGGGCTGTGGACCACAGAACTTGGGCTCTGGAGCATGCAAACTTCAAGAGTTGTTCAAGGGCCTCGTTGCCCCTGGGCGTGTGGAATCTTCTACACAGGAATTGAACCCGTGTTCCCTGCATCAGCATTCTGAATTGGGATCCTTCTTGGGGGCACACGCATCACTCAGCCGAGATGGATTCCAGCGAAGTGGATCCTGGGAGGTTGGTAGGACCTCTGAACTGGAGCCTCCCATCTCCTGACCTCTCCAGAATTCTGTAGGTCATCCAGAGGACCCAAGACATGGTGGTTACTAATAGACTTCCCACAGTACTTCTTCATTCCACGTGGACTCCTTCAAGGGCAGTGAGCATCGCAGCTTCCCTTGAACTTTGTCTGGATTGAATGACAACAGGCTCAACTTTTCATTCACTTGTATGACTACGAGCAGTTTGACCAAGTTGAAGAAGATGACTCGTTTGTAGTCTTCCTCATCAGCTCATTCCATCTACTGGCTTTAAAATCATTTAGTACAGAGCTCACCGTCTAGGTGTTCATACAGTGTTTTGTTTGCTTATCATGCAGGATCATTTTAAAAGGAAAAGTATGTGTGTATGAGTTAGAGCTCTGATCCCAAGAGTCCATGTAGAAGCTTCACCTGAGAAATGTATCGTTTTGCACCAATGCTAATGAAATGTGTGAATGTGGCATACCACGCATCCCAATAAGTGTAAACAGCTTCACATGCTACTTATTTGAAACGACCAGTACTCATGACATTCCATTCATCTGAGGACTAAATATAGCCAACTTAGGCTGTGTTTGCCAAACAGACTTTGAAGCATTCTTCACACAGTCCTTCATCGACGCCAGTTTTCTGATCGAAGAAACCCTTGCTCCGTGAAGTTTGTGAACACATATACTCATGTTTTGTTTGAGATTTTAAAGTCATTCTTCAGTTTTGTTGGAGGAATGGTTCTGTATATGCCCCGTGGATCCCCAGATCCACTGATGTTCATGTGTCTTGGGGCTTCCCAGGTGGTTCTAGTGGTAAAGAGCATGCGGAACATACCCATGCAGGAGACATAGGAGATATGGTTTCGATCCCTGGGGCAGGAAGATCTCCTGAGGGAGAGCATGGCAACCCACTCCAGTATCCTTGCCTAGAGAATCTCATGGAGAGAGGAGCCTGGTGGGGCCTAGTCCATATGATCCCAAAGAGTTGGACACAATGTAAGTGACTTAGCACAGCACATGATTCATTGTCATAGCTAATATAATGGAGATGACATAAAAAGAAGCACCAGCGGTCGAAAGTCAATATCCATCACTTTTCAACTTTGGAATGTATTGTGATATTTTACATCCATATTTGTATGACTTGATAGTTGGCGAATCGATGCATATGAAGGCCTGATTGTGTTATATGTATGTTGAGGGAAGCTACATTTTTATGTGGTTTGACATATGGGTCCCATTTCATTCGTAGACATATGCATACTCATCACTTATCATCATTTTTTTTTGAAAAGACCATTGTTTGGAAAGGTTGTTGTCAAACCATGAAAGACGCTTGAATTCTTGGGCTCCTTAGAGGAAGAATTCAACCCGGGGCCAGTGATGAGGCTTGATCACTCAGAGCTTTTGTGTCGCAACGTTTTATTAAAGTATAAAAGAGAGAAAGCTTCTGACATAGACATCAGAAGGGGGCAGAAAGAGTGCCCCCTACTCATCTTTAGCTGGATGTTATCTAGCTACTAGCAGTCTACTCATTAGAGAAAGGAATGGCAGCAGACCCCTCACCCACAAGACATATGGAGATGACCGTGGCACCAGGTGAGTCATCCTGGGCCATCAAACGATTGATATGAGCAAATAGATAGCTTCATTCACATAGATCAGGAGAACCATGTAAGAGTAAAGCATATTCGTTTGTCAAGTCAGTTCTGAGCCTTTAGGCAGAACCTACTTGAAGATAGAGTCTAGGGTAAATACATAGTACATTCACATAGCTTAAGGCAAACCTTTCCATAAGAAAAACGCCTTGGTCAGCTCAAAGTATGAGAAAAGTGAAGTTCAGGTGGAACCAGGTGTCATTATAGCAACATAGAATTGTAAGAGAAAACCTCTTTTTAAATTTGTATCGAGAAGGGGAAAAAAGAGAACAGCTTGTTTCCTCCTGCCTCAGAAGTGACAGATAACAACTGTCTGACACTTGCACCCCGTCTCCTCCCTTTGGAGACCCCTGGCCTTCCTGGCTGTTACCCTCTCAGTTTCATTCATTGAGTGTTTTCTGCCTTGTGAAACATTGGGCATAGCAGTATGTGTTTATTTAGGGGTATTTCATCCAATTTCATTTAAATGCATGTGTGAATTAGAAAGTTTGACATGCTGTTGCTTTGTATACCGATTGGGAAATGTGAGCCTCCAAGTTTAATTTAGTTTTTCATGTTCATTTTAGGGGTACAAAGAAAAATAATATGACTGCTAAGATCAGATTTCGTATTTTTTGCCTAATATGAATTGAGATCACATCGATCGGAGATGAGTCTGTGCATGAAAGCCCTAATAACTAATGTTAATTGACTTCACTACCATGGGATGTTTTCCTATTTATTGAGGATTTACTTCATGTATTTCGATTTTAACTTTCTGTCTTACAGCCTTGTTTGTAGATCAAAGCTATTTGAAATTGTCATCTGGTTTTCAATGGCTTGTGAGGTTATTCATGAGTGGTTTATGAAACCGAATGGATTGTATGTAGCCATACTTTGTTGTCATTCTATGAATTTGAAGAATGTCTGAAGAATGTCTGCAGTTATGCCTTAAAGATTCATACATTTGATGTCCAATATTTGTCTCAATAGACTTGCTTTCAATGTGCAGTTTCCTATGCGTATGTCTTTCTTTATGGATTTGGGTAGAACTTGTATTGGAACACTGAAAAATCTGTGATATCAACCGTGCTGACCTTCTTTCTGGTGGTTATCATTAAGATTTTCATGCTCACTGTCACTTTGTGCAATGCTATGGATCCTAGTGGAAACAGGTGCTGTTCATCCTACTTTTGTCAAGATAGAACTCATCGTAGAAAGTGGAATGTGTTGAAATATTTATGGTATAAATATATCTTGTGTATATAATTTAAAAAAAAAAAAAGAAAAGATACAGCTTTATTGCTTTGCCAAGCAAAAGAGACCACAGCAGGTTAAAGCCCTTAAAACTGTGTATCCCGCCTTGGCGTGGTGGGGTGGGGGTGTAGTGAGAAGTTTTATGGTAAGGGTTCAAAGAGAGTGTGATCAACTTGTGGACATTCTTCTAATGGGTCAGAGATAAGGGAGGAACCGTCAAAAAAAAAAACACAATAGTGCAGCTTTGGGGGCAGGATCCTGGTTTCTCCTCAGTGAATGAAAGTTGCTCAGGTCGCGTCTGACTCGGATACACATAACAACACCTATGAGCTGTCCTGCAGATACTGAAACCTCCACCAGTTGGGAGAATTTAGTGGTGTATTGCCCACAAGCACTAGAGACCAGACTGACTGGAACCAGAAGAATGTATTTTTCATCCTGGAGGCTCTTAAAAGTCAAGTCTCATCCTTGAAGATTCCTTGCTACACATCACAGAAGTCAACATGGAAAGCCTCACAGTGTTACCTTGCACAGGTGCCTGGGAGCTTGAATGAAGCTTGAATGAGGCTTCTGAGAACACAAGTAAAATGGCATTGCCAAGGGAAGGTAAGAACCCCAGGAAACTAGAACAGTTTCTCCCAAATGTGGCCAGAGATCCTTGTGAAGGATGCTGATCTGCTGCCTGTTTGATGCTGGACGATGCAAAAGAAACATGTGCACAAGAGCACTAATTGCTTCATTTATTCTTCCACTTCGCCAGGGGACCTGCAGAGCTCACTCAGCCTCAGAATGGAAAATTACATGTTGGAGAGAAACAGCCACACCGAAGGAATGACAAGGCAATTCAGGTTCTGCTCGTTCACATGTTTTATTTATCCAGTGAAGGAAGGAAAAAACAAAAAGATAGAATTTGAAGGTGGCACAGGTTCTGAGAGGGTATCAAGCTCACGTGTTCTGTTTTCCTCAGTCTAATTTAAATCCACAGATTAAATAGAAGTGCAAAGGGATGAGACGAACACTTTACAGGAGAAGAAAGTGTCTTTTTCGAGAAAGAAAACCCTCTTAAGGTTTATATCTACTCAGGGGTTTCTTAGTGGAGGATGGCTTTCTTTTGTCTCTATAAAAATATGACAGTATTGTATAAACTGCTGGGGTTGGATATTTAGGAGTAGGTGGCATGGAGGATCCTGACTTGGCAAGTTTCTGGGAGTCCAGATCTGAAAGAATCCCACTGTGGCAAGAGCCACAGGAACACTGTAAACATCCTTGGTCATGGACACACAGTGACACATGGCAAAACAAGACATCATAGACCAGGACCCCCATTCTACAGATGGGGAAACTGAGGCCTGGGAGCTTAGGTGCTTTCCCCAAGATCACGCAGCTAGTTAGTAATAGGAACTCAAATTTCTTGACTTTTACTTCAGTGCTTTTGGTCACTGCATAAATAGATTCTCCTAATAGTAATTTCTTTCCCAAGATTCAAAAGTTGGCAATTTGAGCTCTTTAAGTGGAAAAAACTGGAGAAAACAAAATAAACAAAGAAAGGTTTGTGGAGAATCCTGAAAAGTTTGTTTCTGATCTTCAGTTCAGTTCAGTTCAGTCGCTCAGTCGTGTCCGACTCTTTGCGACCCCATGAATTGCAGCACGCCAGGCCTCCCTGTCCATTTCTGATCTTAAGGTCTCATATTATGTTAGAGCTAAAAGACCAATGTTTGGGTCAAAATCAGGGAATTTGATTTTTCTATGAACACACACGACAGTATCTTACATGTAGTGAGACCAGGAATAGAAGGCAGCACCACACAGGAAAGGTTAGAAAATTAGAAAAAACAACACAGGAAAGTAAAATGGACCACGTTAGCCATTGGTAGGCTGGTCTGAACTGTTGAGTGCTTTCCAAGAACACGGGAAATGTCACAAAGTCACACTGTGTGAGAGAGGAGATCCAGAGAGCTCCTGGTGGGCACCCAGCCGCACCTCTTTAGGCAGCTGGGTGCATGTGCCCACGCTGGCCCACTGCATCAAGGGTCCCCAGGGCCACTGAATGGAATGAGCCTGAGCTCAGTCACCACTCTGCCCACTGTCCAGCACAGCTCTGGGGCAGATCAACGCCAAAGCCTTGTCATCTCCCAAACTGGCCTGCTCCCTTGCAACACTGGGTGTAAATTAGAGAGGGGAGGGTTGGGTGGAAAAAATTTCAGGTAGCCGCTAAGGGCTGGACATTGTGAACCCTGGACAAAGTGACTGGTATCTTTGTTTCTCCCGGGCCTGGAGCTCTTGTGATAGGCTGAGTGTGGGCCTTGATGTCTGCGATTCGCTCTTTAAACCTTTGCTGAAGGAATTTCTCTTCTTTGGAGTAGCTTTTTGCTAACACTGACATCAGCAGGCACCCTGCCATGGATGTGCCCCCTATGCAGAAGAGCACGGCGCCCGCCAGCTGGCACATGTCAAGGGCTCCGTTAAACTGGACAGCATGCGTGTCCACCACCACGAAGTTGGCCTCGCCAAAGGCTTCGATTTTGGGGGGCACAAGAAAGCCCACTGCCAGGACAGTCAATCCGAGAATCACGAAGACTGTGCCTGAGATGAGTCCGACCTAGAGAAAGACACAAATAAGATAGAGTGAATGTGGTACTTCAGCTCCCTAGGGCAGGGCGGGTCTTGTTTGAAAGGAGAGATTTTTCCCAGTTGGAAGCCGACGTGATTTTCTTTTTAAAAAAGAAGATGAAAGGAGGACTTTTCTGATTTTGATACCAGCCAGGTGCTGCCTCACTGACTTGATTTTTCCTTCGAGTTTTCTGTTTGTCTGATGCTCTGCAGTTGACAAAACCCCTTTGGCTTATGTTGTCTCATTTGGTCTTGAGCAAGAGAAGAGCAGCCCCATACCTAAGAGCTGGCATCACTCTACCTACCAGAAGCTGGCCTGGGACCCCCATGGGTGCCATGTTGTTCTGTTGGCACCATCAACCTCGCAGAACCTCAACATCAGACAAGCTCATTCTGTACTCATGACGAAGTGGGACAAACCAAAACCACTTCACAATTTTGTCTAAGCACAGACAAAAACAAGGTCATTTACAAATCAGAAAATGCTATGCTCTTCCCACCCTGCATAATATGAATGATTGTTGATTCTTTACCAATTACAGTTTTATTTAGTCTTACTCTAGTCTGCCATGGAGAAGGAAATGGCAACCCACTCCAATATTCTTGCCTGGAGAATCCCAGGGACAGAGGAGCCTGGTGGGCTGCTGCCTATGGGGTTGCACAGTCGGACATGACTAAAACAACTTAGCAGCAGTCTGCTCTTGGGATAGATAAGATTTATTATCTTATACCTAATCATAGAATTGTCCCTGATAATCCAAAGTAAACTCTGGTTTCTGTAGACCCTTCAGTCTCCCATGCCTACCCCACCCCCCTCAAATCACCCAACCAAAGCCCACACCCTACAATCCTTTCTCACATTCTCTTATTGAAATGCCCTTTGGTGTCATTTTCTCTCACTGTGATGAGCAATACACTCAACTTGCTCAACACAGAAGTGTGTTCCTGGTGATTTTGGCTGGAGGCCATTGACAGTGTGGAACAACTCACCCTTTCTCCAAGTTGGTGGAGAAAGAACCATGATTACCAGTTAAAGGCAAGGGAATGTAGCCTCTTGGAGGGTAGATCACTGCCCCAAGGAGGGGCAGGGAGGACAGAGAGTGAGTAGCACAGGATGGGCTAGAAGCCACAGGTCTGACCCCAGGCCAGTGCTCTTTCTCCTCTAATACATAGCTGTTTGGACTTTACTTGTGCAGAGGTTGAGAAACATTAAGAGCAGCAGATGGAGATGAAACTGCATTAGCTCAAGTTCCAATTAAGTGTAACCCACTGAAGATGGAGAGTGATATACCATTTGGCGGTTTAAGCTCAGAGGTTTGGAATGAACAGACTCAGGCTTGGATTCCAGCACTGCCAACTAGTACTTGAATCGTAAAAGGAAAGCTACTTACACACTCTCATTAACTTTCCCATTTATAAAATGATAAATGATAATAGTACCTACCTCATAAAGTTGTGAGGACTGAATGAGAGCATGCATGAAGGCTTTCAGCCCTGGGCCTGGCTAAGTCACGCATTGCAATAAGTAGCTATTACTACTATTATTTGGAAATGTGCCTCTTGTAAAATTATGCTACACTGGCAAGAGCATTGCAACAATCTGTCAGTACTTGGGATAAAGAACAGCTAATATAGCTTATTTTTTAAACACATTTTTCATTTCCTCCTGTTCCTAATTGCTTTTAGTTAGAATGACAAGGTTGGAAAAATAACCAAATGCAGAACACCATTTAATCTTGAACATCTAAAGTATATTTATCTAACTTACTTATTATAATTCAAGGAAATACACCTCATTAGATACTTCTTTAGTAGAAAGTTGGGATAACAGAAGGAAAACATTCGTAAATCCATCACTCTAACAAAGAGGGGAGGAGAGCTAATGTTAGTGAGCACTGATCATGACCCAGCCACTGTGATTGTCTCTTAATCCTCACTAGCGTCTCATGAGATGTAGATATTTTTACCCCTATTTCACCTATAAGAAACTGAGGTTTATAGGGTTGAAGAAACATAGTTCAAAGTCCTTTTATTAAGCAGGTGGTGTGACTGGACTCGATCAGCTCTGTGTGACTTCTAAGCCCCACTTCCCACTTTCATTCTTCCATGAGACTTCGCCAACTGATATTTTGTACATTACCTTTACTATTTAAAAAAAAAATTACAATAGAGTTTGTCACCATATATAAACAAATTTCCATTATGTAATTCTGTAAAGAAACTGAAAAACAAGAGTCAGTCGTCTGAAAAAAAGTATTCTACATAAGATATAAGTATTGCAGGAAAAATTGGGTTGTAAAATATCACATTTTGGATGGCTTTCTACATTTTTCCAAGAATGGTGGCAAATCAATTCACCTTCAAAGACTAACCGTTATTTATAATGTTTAAAAAATGACTCATGTTGGAAAATTCTGAATGCCCAAACTAAATTAACTTAAATATCCATGGTGACATGCTTTGTATGTCACTAAATTACCTCCCTCCTCAAGAACTGGCACTAATTCTCCAAAATTGAGGGCAGCAAAAACGTATCCATCTTCGTTTCTAAGGTTCTTAAGAGCAAGGGAGGCCAGGGCGCTCCGTCTTCTATTTCTGTCCTGTCTCTCTGCAGCAGTCAGTCTAGTCTTGCGCCCAATAAATATTCCTGATGGACTAACTTAAACCACCAGGCCGCTGAACTTGGAGCCAGGTGATTGATTCTCAGAGCAGTTTGCTTCTCAACCGAGCAGTGTTTTATAGATTAAAATCTACTCTTGGAAAATCAGTCAGAAGCTAAAAGGCAAACTATGCCTTGCAGATGGCAGAACTGCTCACTTCAAGAACTGGAAAGTGGCTGGCCTCCCTGAGCCTTGCCCCGGTTCCCGGTTGGAGAGAGAGGCTTGCCATCTGTGGAGGGGAGCATGACGTAATGAATAGTACGTAATCCCCAGGATTCTGAGGGTGCCACCAGTGCAAGTCTAATGAGGATCTCCAAAAGAGGCGCCCAGAGAGTGACTCCAAACCTGTTCAACCACATCAGGAAGAGCTTGGGGTGGTAGACACAAAGGAGAAACACTGAGAACACTGAGAGCGTCATAGTGGTGAGGAGGGATACTGAGATACATCAGTGTAATCCTGGTGCCATCTAAGCGTGCTGAATGGAATAAGAAAGAACTTTGGAGTGATGCCATACAGTATCAAAAAATTTGTCTCTAGACGTGGCTCTGACTTGAAGTAGTTCTAGGTCTAAGAGAAAAGAGGTTCTATTAAATAAAGTTTAAGAAAGGCAACACAGGCTTTTCTTTTAAAGGTTCTAAGAGAGTAAACCAGCTCTGTTTGGGGTCATGCAAAAGTCTTGCAGGGCTGCTGGGAGAGGGGCTGCCCAGAGTAGCTGGGTGCTGTGGGATGGTTAAGTCAACACCCCTAGTGAGAGAGAAGGGCCTCTCCAGGTGATGACACACTGACTATAGAGACAGCAGCAAGGGCAGTTTTCCCTGGAGAAGGAAATGGCAACCCATCCAGTATTCTTGCCTGGGAAATCCCATGGACAGAGGAGCCTGGCGGGCTACAGTCTATGAGGTCACAAAGAGTCGGACATGACTGAGCGACTATACACAAGGGCAGTTTTTGTGCTGTGACTTCTGATGACTCTGTTGACTCTGGGGAGGAGTGGTGAAAACCCAGTCTCTGCTGCTGGAAAGGAGGACTGGACAGGGAAGAGAGCTCGGATTCCAGAAATTCTGCTGCTGGGGGCTGCGAGCCAGAAACTGCTGTTATTTTGACCAACGTCCCCTTCATTGTTCTGTCTGTGAGCTGATGAGATCTGAAAATGCAGTTTACTCCAAGAAGCAGAGCTGGCAGCAGGAGCAAGGCAGCTGTTCTGGCAGAGAGGAGGCAGTCATGACTGTTGGAAGCCAGAACCAGCGTGGCAGGGAAGAGCAGCATGTGGGGGGAAATTGCTGGATGGAGCTAAATGTGAAAGGAGCCATCTGGATTTGAGGTAAAATCCAGAAGAGGTGCAGCAAGAGTGAAGATGGGCTTTCCTTCATCCTCCTCTGCCCCGAGGGCTGCGGCTGACCTCTCCTTAGCAGCACCTGAGCTCAGAGTGGTGTCCCCTGCCAGACTGATGGCAGATTCTAACTCATCTGGCCTGACCCTCTTGTAGGGACACTGAGATTTACAAAGCAATGACCAACGCGAGGCTGGGATCCAGATCCTTCTGTGTAGGCCTCCCCTGGTACAATTTCCACAGCCCTTCTGGGCAGCGGGATCCCTGACTAGATCCTCTAGCTCTGTCCCTCTGGCCAGTCAGCACATTCAATCACTTCCATCTTCAAAAGCTATTCCAGAACCCTGCGTTCCCCCCTAACTACTGCTTGAACTCATTCCTACCCTTGGCAGAAAAGCTTAGTCCTCTACCATTGCACTGAAACCCGTTTCTCTGAGGTCACTGATGACCTCCCAAATGTCAAATCCAATTTTTCTTCTCCATGGGTATATCCTGTAGTCAGTGATTTTCAGTGCTCAGGCTTTCTTAAGACCATCACCAATGGTTTTCCCTGACACATTTCTCTCTTGCATCCACGTCTACATCTTGAACGACTCACTCTTAACCTGCTTTGCCAGAAACTCCTAAATTATTGGTGTTCCCCAGGGTTCCAGCCCTGACTCACATCGCTTACTCAATATGTTCTCTCTACGGTTTAATTTTGTGGCCACAGTTTCAACTCCCACCTATATACCAATGGCTTCCAAATCTCCAGCTCCAGTCTAGCTTTCTCTCCTGGGCTGTAGCCCCATATTTATGATAGTCAATGGGAGGGTCTACACAAAGATGACCCAAAGGCTCTTCAAATTCCAAATATTCAAAATCACATTTTCTTCTTTTCTGCTTAATTTCTCTGCATTCCTGCCATCCACCCATTCACTGAGTCCTTCCTCATGCTGGTAGTCAATGGACAATTAAATCCTGTTAATTCTACCTCATCAGATTCTCTTGAATCTTCTCTCTCCACCACCACAGCTGCGCTAATGGTAACAGAGCGCTATTAACTCTCGCCCATGTCATTGCAACAGCATTCTGATCGTCCCCCTGGCTGGGCTCGTCTTTCCTCATCCATTTTTCACATGCCATCTGAGAAAAATGCTTTTTAGAAAATAATACCACGTGGTTTCCTCTTAAGGGATTTCCTTATTCATTTTTAGCAAGACTTTGCAAAGAAATCCAAGATGTAGGCTTAAATTCTGATTTAGCTTATTCAGAATAAGGGGGGAATCTGGAGAGACTGGAACAGGAAGGAGGGGGGTCTAGGGAAATGGGAGAGGTACCGGGATCATTTTCACTCTTACCAAGTCTGGGGAGGAAACAGTCTTGCCTTGTACCTGCCCACTGCTGTTGAACATCCTTTGAAAGTGAAGGGCTTAGTCGTGTCCGACTCTTTGTGACCTCACGGACTATAGCCTCCGTCCATGGGATTTTCCAGGCAAGAGTACTGGAGTGGGTTGTCATTTCCTTCTCCAGAGGATCTTCCCAACCCAGGGATCGAACCTGGGTCTCCCACATTGTAGGCAGATGCTTTACCGTCTGAGCCACATCCTTTGGGAAATTTCTCATATCGGCTGAGGAGCAGGATAATCCTGGGGTGAGGGAAGAACGATTGGGGTGAGAAGACTGCTTCCATTAGTTCATACCTGCTGTATTTTGGCTGTTTGCTGCACAATGATAGTGGCAGCAGTCTTAGTCAAGGTCAAGTGCAAGGATGAAAAAGAAAAACTCTACGCCAGCCTGTTAGGTTCTCGGCCAGAGGCAGTGGGTGGCAGGGGGTAGGTGGGAGCGTGTCACGCAGGCTTTTGCAGACCCCAGCAGTTGCAGGCACTGGGAAGGCTAGCAGTGCCAGAGGCAGTCATGCAGGCATCTAGAATGTGAGGCCCAGAGCGTGGGTATAACACTGTGTGTGTGTGGTGTGGTGCTGATGGGGTGAGGCCGTTTGTTCCTGGTTGTGAGTCGACCTTCCCAAGAGTCTTGATTTATTCCCGTACCCTCTCACTGTACTCAATCAAGCTGGAAGGTTCTGGAGACACTTCTACTTCACCTTTCAAAGTCTCTGGGATCCAGCTCTTGTATACACTCCCATGTTCTTCTCTTGGTTCATCTCTTGGCCTCTGTGCTCCACCCTTAGCCCAGCCACACTGAACTGCTGGCATCTCCCAAGCCTGCCATCTTCTCTCACGATGCAGCTTCTGCAAGGCGTTTCTTTCTCTTGGGAAGGATGCCCTGTTCCTGTGAACTCCTCTGTGGAGTCACTTCCTCCCCAGGCTACATCAGGTTCTCCCTGCCCCAAACCCTGGGCTCCCAGTAAGCACTGCGATGCTGTCACAGTGGATTGTAACAATCTCTGTACACAACCATCTTCCTTATTTGACTGTGAACTCTGTCAGGTCAAGGCTATACCTTATTCACAAGCAAAGAAATGTCGTGTTCACAACTGAACCCAGAGCCTTGTGCATGGTAGACATATAAATATATATATATATATATATATATATATATATATATTTTTTTAAAAGAACAGCATTGTGGAACAAGGTTATGTCATTCCATGGATAGAGCAAAGCTTCTTTGGGACCCCATGGACTGTATGGACTGTAGCCTTCCAGGCTCCCCTGTCCATGGAATTCTCCAGGCAAGAATACTGGAATGGGTTGCCATTTCCTTCTCCAGGGAATCTTCCCAATCCAGGGACTGAATCCAGGTCTTCCTTCCTTGTAGGCAGATTCTTTACCATCTGAGCCACCAGAGAAGTCCCATAAAGTTTCTAACTCAAGCCCGACTGATTCCAGTCTCCATTCTCATTAAGCCCCCTCCCATTGTTGCCCACACTAAGGAGCTGGCTCAGCAGCAGAGTCCTGCTGAGGCTCTGTGAATGTGGCCCCAGTGAGAGACCCCTGTGGCCTTAGCAACACTATAGTGGAAGAGGGGTCAGGGGCAGCCCACATCTTGAACTACTTATAAGATGCAGTTTGAAATGAAAAAAAAAAACATAAAAAAGAATCATAATGGAAACATGCATAATCAGTGCCTTTCTCTGTGTTGATACCAAGTACTTCACACATTCGCTGGCAAGAGTTCCCTTATATTCTCTAGGAGGCAACCCAGGAGTGGCTGGGGTATTCCCTTGGTAGAGATGAGGTCTCTAAGACAATCCATTCTTGGGTATTTCTGGTTGACTGTAGGCTTCTCAAAGCCCTGCCTGGTATTTTATGATTAGGATGTGAGTTTAGGATTTGGATTTTGCTGGCATATAACCTCTATGAGGCCATGGATGTTTGCTCGGCTTTATTCTCTGAACTAGGTCCAGTACTACAGGGAACAAATATTTTTGGATCTTGTTTGTGTGAAACAGAAGAGAGAAAATACTGAAATCTGAATTCTGGGGTTGGTAATTTACTGAGAGTTCTTTATTGTAAATCCATACCCATATATTATTTGATGGATTTATAGCTTCACAAATCGTATAACCACTAGTGCTTTGGAACCACCAGCACTTGCAATATTCTGTATGTCAGAGGCATTTTAGGCTCTTGGCACAACAGACCTGTCAGGCAAATATTTGTTTTTTTGACACATAGAGAAGCAACCACCCACTTATCTGGGTAAATACAAGATGTGCCAAGCTTGGCTGTGTATTTCACTGGTCCAGGCCAGTACCAATTCCTCAGAGGTAACACTTGTACAGAATAAAAAGTCTGGCTTGACCAATTATAATACAGGGAACCTGCCAGTAGTAAGATTTTGAATCAACAGAGGTCTTGGGTAAACCATAGTAACAACTACATTACCCAATATTTTACTTATTAACTAAATTTCCAGTTTTATTTCTATTTCAGACCTCAGTGTTCCATATGACATCTGATAATAAGAGCGAATACATCAAATGCTTATTGAGTATCTGCCAGACATTGTACTAAGCTCTTTTCATATGTTATCTTACTTAACTCTCACAAGTGTGTGGCAGGTATTATACGTATCACTGTTAGAGGCTCATTAAGGTTAAGTTTCTCATGTTCGTGCTTAGCCATGTCCAACTCTTTGTGACCCTATGGACTGCAGCCCGCCAGGCTCCTCTGTCTGTAGGATTTTCCAGGCAAGAATACTGGAGTGGGTTGCCATTTCCTCCTGTAGGGGACATTCCTGACCCAGGGACCAAACCCACATCTCCTGCATTGGTAGGTGGATTCTTTACCACTGAGTTACCTGGTATAATAGTTATAGCTATTAAATGAAAAAGTTGAGATTTGAATCCATGTCAGCCGAGTAATTGATGTCTTTGAACTGTGGTGCTGGAGAAGATTCCTGAGAGTTCCTTGCACAGCAATAAGCTCAAACCAGTCAATCTTAAGGGAAATCAACCCTGAATACTCATTGGAAGGACTGATGCTAAAGCCGAAACTCCAGTATTTTGGTCATTGATGTGAACAGCCGATTCACTGAAAAGTCCCTGATGCTGGGAAAGATTGAGCACAGAAGGAGAAGAAGGCATCAGAGGAAGAGATGGCTGGATGGCATCACCTATACAATGAACATGAACCTGGGCAAACTTCAGGAGATGGTGAGGGACAGGGAGGCCTGGCGTGCTGCAGTCCATGGGGTCACAAAGAGTCACAAATGACTGGACAACTGAACAACAGCCGAGGACAGAGTCCATGCTTATAATCGTTACTTTGTTAACTGCCTCTTGTTGAATTCTATTGCCAGTACATTGGAGGTTTATGTCAGTATCAGTGTCTAAATTTCTGTGATATTTTGGGAGAAAGTTGGGGATGATTGGCAATCTCTAAAACACAGAATTATAGACTGGAGGGAATCTGAGGCATCATCTAAAGCTGAACCTTCTCAGTAGCCCTTCCTACATCCTTGTCCTTTTCCTGATTTATAAACGTTGTAACATCCAATGCCTTCTTCTCTTTTATGTCTGTACTCTCTTCTTGGATGACCTTTTCTAGTCTGGTACCTTATATACATTCTATAGGTCAGTGACTCCCAATTCGGGAGCTGAAGACTGGTATATTTAAATACTTCTGTAGATCTCCACTTGTGTGACTAATAGGCACCTCCAATGTGGTGCTCTTGTTTAGTCACTAAGTCGTATCTGACTCGCCAATGTAGCAATGCCAAAATCAAACTCTTGGTTCATCACCCAGCCCACTGCTTTCCTGGTGTTCGCCATCCCAGTGAGTTATAACATCATCCACTAAAGATCTCAGGCTACAAGTCTTGGAGTCAGGCTTGACTCTTCTTTCTCTTCTGTCTAATTCACCAGTGTTTCTTAACAGCTGGCCTTCAAACTTCATGTTAAATCTGACTACACTTTGCCATCTCCATTAACACCATCCTAATCTAAGCCACTATTATCTCTTGCCCCTGGGTACTTCAACAGACTCTTAAATAATGTAGCTACTTCTATCTTTGTGTTCTGTAATTTATTTTCTGTGCTATAGCCACAATGATCCTGCTAAAATATTGGTCAGGTTGCATCACTCATCTACTTGAACATTCTGGTGGCTTCTTGTGTCTCTCAAGGGGAAAGCCAAAGTCTTCACAATCACCTCTGAAGCTCCATGCAAATCATCTGTGTCCTGTCATTTTTTCTGAATTTGTCACCTGTTCTTTCCTCCCTCTCATTCCTCTCCACCCAGACTGGATCTCTTGATGTTTTCCAAACACACCAAACTTGTTCCCATTTCAGAGCTTTTGGACTTGCTATTTTCCCAGCTGAGAATGACCTTCAGCCAAATTATTTTATGGTTTCCCCCCTCAGCTTATCGTGGTATTTGTTCAAAGGCCATCTTCTCTGAAAGGTTTTCTGTGATCAGCATAACTAAATATCAGTTCTCTATCCTTCCTTAGCCTCTTATTCTGATTTAGTTCTCTTCATAGCACTTGCCACTATTATTCTTGCTACTTGCAAGACTAAAACTTGCTACTTGCTACTATTATTGTGTGGTTTATTTGTTTATGGTATGTTTTCCATGACAGATTGTAAATTTTGTAAGGGCAGGGACTTTTTCTTCTCCCATTTACCGCTTTAATTTCCAGCTCTTCGCAACTCTTTGAATGGAGTAGGTACTCACTAATTACATACTGAATGATTGAATTTCTTGTCCAGCAAGTCTGCTACCTTTCAAGGAAGCTGAAGCTCATAGAACTTTATGACCATATATCTAGTGGAAGTAGGGCAGGTAGACTGACCACTGTATTATGCCTCAGCATTAACTCTCTCCAGTACTCAACTATTTCTTTTAATAATAATTATTGTAACTTTTAAAATGATACCATCCAAACCTGTAGGGGAGGCTTAAAGCATGTTTTGCCTTTGAATGGCTTTCATAGTTGGTGAATTTATGTGGCACATGAATAACAGTAGCAAAAATAATAATGATGGCGATTATACTTATTTACATTTCACCTGAAAATCAACAACTGTGCTGTGTTTAGAGGCTTTCTTCCCAAGATTTACAGTCTCCTTTCCTAAGAAAGAAAACTGCACTTAGTGTCACCAAGAGGAATGCACATACAGAACCCCAGATCTCTCTGTTCTCTGCAGCTGAATTACTTACCGTATGAAACGACTTCTCCATTTCCTGAGTTAAATCCGTGCTCTTTACTTACCTTCCAGAATACTGAGCTCCACCTGTTGGGTGATCTCTGGATCTGGAAATCATCCTCATACTCCCAGATGGAAGTGGTACAGTCCTCATAGAACTGGTGCAGGTAGGACCGGACTCCGTAGCGCTGGCGCCCGGCCTCTGTAGCAGCCTGTGCCTGCCTGGACCCACAGACGTTGCTGCAAGAACTCATCCTTCTTGGCTGGAATGACAACATCCACAGGCATCAGCCCAATGAGCTCTGGCCTCAGGATCAAAAGGCATATTAAAGGTAAGAACCAGGCTGAATAATGTCAGCCTAATTGAACAATGCTCTTTTTCTGGGCAGAAAAGATACCTTTAAAGACTTGTCTTTCTTACCCAAGCTGGTCTTCTTTACTGAATGCAAAATCCCCCCAAACACTCAGTGACCTGAACTGGTTCTCCATAAGTGAAATGAGACATTAACAGTGCAGCACACTTAGATGATGCAAAAATTTAAGCAGGAAGCGCATGAGAAATGCAGCAAGGAAGCTGAGATTTTCCGTTGTCTTGACAAGAAATCTTCATTCTCAGAATCCAGTAGTGTTTTCACTTTCATGTTAAAGAATTAGGCAGGAATGCTCACTTGCTACAGATGAAATTTGTCTTGGACTGTCCTTTTCAATGCTTAACCGTGTTCCCTTGTGGAAGCTACATGGTGTTACGTAGCAGTTTGAAATTCTGCCTTTGGATCTCATGTATCTTCTCCTAACAATGGAGAAGTTGTACAGAAGCTTCATTAAAAAGTTGCTGAGCAATTTGTGCTTCATACTTCATTAATCACAAATGGCTTGGTCAATAATTAACACCTCACTGACTCTAACTCCAGATATTTCAGGCATTATTTGTTGATACATCTGATTACATGCGATGCTAGTGCATAATGTAGAGAGTAGACCTGCTTTTTACTATTTCCATTTAGTGTCCACTATAAATAAAAATTCATGTAACTGTTTAATGAAACTAAGCTCTAGGTAGGTTGTTCAGGATGCTGCCTTCTTCAGATGGAAATTTCAATTTAATTTGGTCTAATTTGACCTTAAAGAGAGGCATTTGTTATTAATACATGGCAAAAACAGACAAACAAGGCATTACTGAAGGACAGAAATTTTGGTAAGAGAATTCTCATTCTGTTTTTTCTTTAGTTTTCTGATCTCCATATAAGCAGACCAATAGGTAGCTGGAAATGTGAAATACTTTTTTAGATTTTTCAATTATCCTTTAGACGGTTTTCCCTGTATGGGCACAGTTTAAAATCTAGATAATTTTCCCTGTCTCAACGTGACAAAGCAAGGAACAACATTCAAAGGTATCTTCCTACTGGACCAGGGTTTCTCAGGACCTACGTTATATAATACAATAAAAAGACACATTAAGTGTTTTCAATTACTTGTCATGAAACCAAAGCAGTATTGTTTATATACAAGAAAAACTTAATCTAAAATTCTAGGAGGTGTTCCTGTGTGGCCACTTAGTTTGGTTGGATATTATCATGGGGCTAAAAGCAAAGTTGAACCAAGGGATTCACTGACCCATAGCCACAAAGTGAACCCTTGAGAATAGCTTGCAACTGTGTGCTCTCAGCCACAAGTGGGTTTTGGCTAAAAGTTGTAGTCAGATTCAGGAAAATATGGCCCTGATCTTAGAAAAAAGATGCAAACAGGTGTCACTGATGGTGACTGATGACCTCATCTCTTTAAGTGTTGGTCAGTGTTACGTTTAGTGCCTGCCTTCCAGTGGCTTCTTCCTGTCTCAGGTCCAATTACCTTCTAAAGAAATCAACCAGGAGGAGAGAGCAGGGAAAGAAATTTGTGTGTGTGTGTGCGCGCTTGCTTTTTAACATTTCAGAAGGATATTATTTTGTAACAATATCAAGATTTCAGAGTGTATTCTGCCTGATTAGAGCAATAACATCTAATAGACCAAATTCTTTTGTTAACCTAGTTTTCATATTATAAATGCTAGGATGACCTCTTTAGTACCTTTTATTTCATGCTTACACAATGAAGATGATTAATAAGAGCCTATTAGTGATATTGTGATATAGAAGTAGAATAATTTTAAAGGCACTTTCTTCTAAGACATTCTAACAAACTTTCAGTCAAGGGAAGAAGGGATTAGTATTACTAAGTCTGCTTTGTCATTGAGGAAATTGAGGCATAGAAAAGTTATCTACTAAAGGTTATATGAGTCAGGGAGTAGATGAAAGATGACAAAACAATAAATGGGAGTATGGATTGATTAACAGATTTGCATAATCAGAACCAGCTCATGCAAATACATATGCTCAGGTTTTCTATAAAGCAGTAGAGACTTTAACATTAAAAAAGGCCAAAAATAGATATGATAGGTATAAAAAATTCCCTCATAACAGTAGTAAGAGTTATCTTCCTTTGATGCTGAAGTTGTCCTTTCTCAGGATTTAGCTTTGGTGCAGAGCAGGACCTTGTGGCATACTGGAGTCATTCCCTGCACAGCTTGTTTCCAGAGCTCTAGGTTAAATGTTTCTGCTTTAGAGGATGAGACCCAGCAGTCCAACTTGGCTGAACACGATATGGGTAACATCATAAAAGAGAGAGAAGGTGTCATAAAACAAATGCTTTTGAGCTTGAGTGATAGATGGCTCTACTCTAAGTCAGAATGGATTTTCAGTGATGTTAGATACATTTCAGAAGAGAAATGCCAAGGAGTCTTATTCTCTTCTCCGGGCATACAAAGTACAAGGACATGGCTTTGGTTGTGACAGCCACACAGAGCAGAGAAAGGGCTCTAATGCTAGTTCTTGATCTGCAGCTTACTGGTATTGACATCTTAGGCAAGCTTGGTAACCTCTCTGGGCTATGGTTTCATCATCCTGAAAATAAGATGGCTGGACCTGATGACCTCTAATTCCTTCCAGATGTAGTTTTTTCAGGAGACTTTGGCCATGAATTTACAGAATGAGTTGATTTTTGTTGGATAAACAACTAGGTTTGGGAATTTCCCTCCTCCTCCCAAGTTCTGAATGATTGGTTGTTAGAGTGGTTTATTATCATATGCGTGAAGCTTCAGTTTAAAAGAGCATATAAGCTACTAGTTAGATTAGTTACTTGGTATTCAGGAGACTGAACAGTTGTGTGTTTGTTTAATGTTATTTCAGTAGAGGTAGTCCCTGGGTTTCATACATCTTTCCAAACATATCATTTGTTAGGATTCACTCTTATAGGAGATGGATCACTTGGTAGAACATGATTTTTAAAATATGACATGTTATAGTAGAAATTTTGCACCTACAAAATCTCAACAGAGAGTTATATTTCTCATAGGAAAGTCAGTAACTTTTTGTCCTAGTGTAGAAAATGTCACAGTTATACTTGGTTGATTGACACCTCCAATATTATAAAGAGGATACACAAGGTCATTTCACAACATCACTTTAAAAGCTGGGTGATGATTACATGATAAAGTAAAATTGAGAAGAAAGTGATGGTATGTGCAAAGGCACTTTAGCTTGTCTTAGCATTTATTTAATGAGTAAGGTTTCATGAGGATTCTGGTTTGTGTTTTGATAGGTATAGTAGCATCAGCAAAAACAGTAATGTTAAATCTATGACTGTTGCTAAGTGATGGATCCTAAAGGGGCTCCTTTCTTTAGAGAAAGCTTTAACATCCCAAGAAGTGTATGCATAGGGAAGGTGAGTGAAAATAGTCTCTGATAGTGTATTTAAGTGAGTCCTTACGAGTATTCATTTCATACACATTCTAGAGAAGCCTGCTACATCCTCACTGCCAGCATGGCCTTCATGATGGAGAACAAGCAACGTTAGTGTCTGGCTACTTGGTCATCTATGGAGTGGGAACTGCCTTCATTCTTCCAGAAGGACTTTCTGGGTGTGGATAAGTGAGGATACATCCATAGTCTTCTTCTTTTTCTTGTATATGGTATCTATCTTAACTGTTGTACATTAAATGGATATTCAATTCTTAGCAACATATCCTACCTATTATACACCAGGGACTCATAGAGACAGAAAAATCATTCCTTAACTGCCCCCACTCCCCAACTCTTCTGAGAGGCTTTCAACAGTGAGCACGATAAATATCAGCCCACTATCACTCTCTATCCCCTTATCTAGATTTGTTCATAGCACTGTGATGTGGTTTATCTGATGGTCTAATAGACTGTATACATGATAAACTGAAAACTTCTTGAGGCCAGGGACATTTTCTATCCTGTTTACCATTTTGAAATTTCTTGGCACAGAGTTCTAAGTGAGTTGGTGTGGATGACAGTCTGAGTGGTCCTTGATTTTTCATTCCTCCTTTCCTTCAGTGCTTTTAAAGCACTAGTTATATGCTAGATTATGTGAGACACTGGTTACAAAGATGAGTGGGGCACACATTTTGCTCTCAGTTGACCCTTGGGCTAGAAGAAGAAACACTTCTGAAGTAGTATGTGCAACAAAATGGGCGCTGAAACGAGGTATTTACAGCAGGAAGAAGTATAAATACTGAGAATCCCTTGAATGACTATTCAGCTAACAAACCCATGCATGTGTTACCATGATCCTTATGTGTGCCACTACACTAGATATCAGTTTTTGGAGATTTGAATTTCAGTCTAATAGGAACAGTTACTTGTTATTTTACTTGAAAAATGTTCACAGCCATGAAAATGGAAATAAGGTTTTATGCCTCATGAAGCCTTAAGAATACCAGAGACTTTATATTTCTTGTCTTCATGGTCTCCTCGAGAGAAGTGAGGGAGAAAATTGAGGCCCAAAAAGTATGAGTGTTTTCCCATGGCTCTGTGTGTGAGTCAGCTGTGAAGCCAGGCACAGGCCTTGTTCTTTTTATTCTCTTGGAGATTCAATTTTTTCATACTGTTTTTCTCTCCCATAAAATCATTCTGAGATAATGAGAGTGAAGTTCTCATTAGAGCCACTTCTGGGCCACAGATGCAAGGTATATGTACAAAGCTGATTTAGATAATTTATCCAATACCACACCAAAAGGTCAATTCACTTAAAAGAATCAGTTAGACTCAGAATGGATGCAGGATGGCATGAAAGCCTGCTAACAGCTTTTTCACTTTTAAATCAAGCATTCTGGAATTATATAAGCATGAACTTAAAACTTGAAAATGTGTTTCTACTAATGGATGATGGTTCATTCAGAGATACTTCATCGTCTTGGGACAGTGGTAGAGATTGCGGCTCTCCAGTGTTAATTTTTATTCCTTCTAAGTTAGTGGATAAGCAGTCACTCCTATAATTTTTGAAGAGGGAGAGGGGATAATGAAATGCAGTTATCTTATGACTTTCCCTCTTTGAGATGTATTTTTAAATTAGATAAAACAAAGTCCCAAACCAAAATGAGCCGAGCAAAAGAATCCATATTCACGCTAAACTTCTTAATTGGTGTGCAGATCACAAGGTGCTTACCAATTTACATGTGACAAAGTTTGAGTCTTACCTTTGAAATTTTCCTCTTCCTCTTCTTGTTGTTTACTCTTTGACCTTTCCTTTTAATGGCTCATTCTTCAAACCTAGTTAAGAATAAAAATCTCTGCAGAATGTGATCCAGATAAAAGTCTAAATTTCATAAGTCATTCTTATAACTTGTAAGGAATCATTTAACATCGACAAAAACATTGACAAAGGACTTCCTGTTCAAGAGCAGAGATAGTTTTTTTCTTTTTAGAAAAGTACAACATATTTTATAACTTTTTAATGGGCTCTCATGAGAGTTTATAAAGGAGATAATGTAAATGAAAAGGACTTTGTAAACTATAACACATTATACAAATATATTCTTATTTTGATATAATTCTATTCCATGCAGTCAATAATACCAACTAAACTGACCCACTTGTGTTTTACAAATTCTAAAGAAAAAGATTACTAGCTTCTGATAGAGAATCCAGACTTGATCTCTTTGGTGCCTGTTCCATTATAATGTAAAATAATCTTTTGCCATTGTATTTTCTAATCTATTTACATGCATTTTAGACTTATTAAGGCTCTTTGGATGATTTACTCGAGGTCGATTTTTTTACTCCTATATCCATTTTCTTCCTATCATGATCATTTTACTTTTCATCTGCCTAAGAAAAGCAGGTGCCCATGCAAGATTTAATTAAAAAGCCATTGCCAGCTCTAGAGCTATTGGTTTCCTACATTACTCTAGTCATGTGAAAGAAAATAAGAACTGGGGCGATATTTCTCAAGAGGCGTTAAGAATTCTTTCTGATGAACAGTTCCCCATCCATCTTCAGGAGAGTCTCAAAGGCTTGAGGTGGGTAAGCATGGCTGAGGCCTGAAAAACTGTTTTCAATATTTTCCTGGTTCCCTTTGTATGTACCATGGCCAAACCAACCTTCTTCAAGACATTAGTTTGTTCTGAAATTTTATTGTATTTCTGGGTCTGGATAAGTAACAGAAAACAAGTCTGTCTGTCTTTCATCTGTGCCTCTCTCTCTCATTAAGTGATCCCCCTCCCCCCTTTGTTTTAATCTGTCGTCGTCCTCTCTTTCTTTGAAAAAAATTGACTCCACACATGCCCTTCACCAGAGGCTGGCCTGGTCTGGAGTCCAAGGAGCTGTTCAAGGTGCTGAAAATATTTCTGCTACAGAGCCAGGAACCAATTAAGTAAATAAAAGCTGTTCAGCTGTGTTCTTTGAGGTCATCAGCTTTGGTCGGACCCGCACCCAACGCCCCATTCTAACAACACAAAGAAGTAGGTGCTGAGATCATATAAAAAGTCAAAGATCTTTAGATAAGGCGAAGGAGAGGAAAGGGCAAGGAGCGGATATATTCAGCCTGGAAAAGAAATCAATTCAGCTTTGCAAACCCCCAATACATATCTTTTTACTCTCATCTAATATTACAACTTTTTTTGTCTCACGGGAAAGAAACTCCTGAGTTCACCCTGTATACCTCCCAAATTCTTACATAACATAAACCACAAACCGCCAAAGAATGGAGTTGGTTACTCCTAATTTGTACATATTGGTGGATTTTAACATGCATGGATTTCATAGAGATTTGTGCCCATATAATAAACGTAGTCGAATTAGGTGTGTGTGTGCGCGTTTGCCTGTGTGTGTGTGTGCGTGTGTGTGAAAGACAGAGAATATGAATATTTGTGCATGAGGAGAGAGAAAGGAAAGAAAAAGGGAGGAGAGGGAGAAAGACAAATCGAGCCTAGAAAACCTCACCCCTGGGCTCCGCAAGGCTTTACCTGCCCCCTTGCGATCCCCTGACCCGTGGAGCAAATGCAGCCAGTTAGCCGCAGATCTCTCGCTGGGGTCCCATCGCCGCCGCCGCCGCCGCCGCCGCCGCCGCCGCCGCCGCCGCCGCCGCCGCTGCCGCTGCCGCTCCCGCCTAGCTGAACTCAGCGGGCGCGTGATTGACAGCTGGGCGTCCCGCGTGCCCGCGCATCCGAGGCCCGCGCAGCCGCTGCCGCCGCCGAAGGGGCGCGGATGTGCAGCGAGTGGGCGGGGCCTGGACTGGCCAGCCCTGCTTCCTGCCTGCGTCCCAAGTCTGGTGGTCCCTGGGCCTTCTGGAAGCCGGGGTCCTGTGCCTTGTGCAAGCGCGGGGCTGGGCACCCTCTCCATCTTGTCCAGGGCTCTCCTGCCCAGCACCATGAATGGACCTAGCAGGCACCACACGCGTATTTTTTTAGGTGGTCGGAGAGGCAGACTCACACCACCCCCATTGGTAGAGGCTTCTCCGGAGCCTATTTTTTTGTCCTTGATGAGACACGAGGTGAGGAACTGCGCGGCTGGCGAAGCGCTGTCCACCTGAAAGAACCTTTTCACTCCTGTCAGCGGTTGGACACTTTCAGTGTCTCCTCTTGTCCCTGACCCCAGGGACTTACGTGGATGAGATGGAAGAATGATGAAGAAAATGAATTAAATGATGATATTTAAGAAACACACACAAATACACGAAGGCAAACACCCTAGAAAATTACCTGTGAGCACCTCAGAAAAATGTGTGTAGGTATGGGCAGCTTAGCAGATAAATACAACGACCCCTGCTTCATGAGACTTTCTGGAGACCCCTGGTAAGTGGTCTATGATGAAAATGATCACTAAAATAGTTAATATTTGCACAGCCATTCTACACATAAAATAACATCCAATATTTGCACAGTGTTTTCTGTGTCCCTTTGGATTTCTTTCTATCTGAAGTGACTTGAATCAGTGAGATAAAGTAAGATATCAGTTACGTATGCCAAGATGTCTTTAAAATGTGAATTATCAGCATTATTTTGCCTTGTACAATCCATGGTTTTTATTTATCAGCTTAACAAGCATTAGGGAACAGAGAAGATAATTTTGAAGCAGCTAAGTGTTCACTTCAAACACACTGCACAATTTCCCTGAGTTATATTACATAGAAACATTTACCAGTGAATATCTTATTAATTCATTATTCAACACACATTTATTGAGTGTCAGCCATTTAGAGTACAAAAGGAGAGATACAAATAGAAGCATTTTGGAAAGTCACAGAGAAGGGAGGTCAGGCGAGGTTGCAGACTCCTGAGCTGTTTTCCAGAGGGAAGCTGTGATTTGGCCTCAGCCTGCCTCTGTAACTTTATATTTCATGGCTTGCCTTCCAAGTTCATTTCTCATCTCACTGAACATATTCTGTGTTCTTCAAGCACAGCTTGCACCTACTTCCTTCCCTTTATTACTTCAGTGGTTTTCTGTGCTTTCCCCCTCATATCTGTGTCTCCAAGTGCTGCCCACTTGGTCCTAGCATAACCAGCATCTTTTTCATACAGCGTTCTTTGATACACTTGAGTACGATTCATTGTTCTTTATTTTGACTATATATACACACATATATGAAAATCTCTATCCTATCCGTACTGCTACGTTTATTTTTGCCTTGCATTCAGTTCAGTTCAGTTGCTCAGTTGTGTCCGACTCTTTGTGAGACCATGGACTGCAGCATGCCAGGCCTCCCTGTCCGTCACCAACTCCCAGAGCTTACTCAAATTCATGTCCATTGAGTTGGTGATGCCATCTACCATCTCGTTCTCTGTTGTCCCATGCTCCTCCTGCCTTCAATCTTTCCCAGCATCAGGGTTTTTTCCAATGAGTCAGTTCTTTGCATCAGATAACCAAAGTATTGGAGTCTCAGCTTCAGCATCAGTCCTTCCAGTGAATATTGAGAACTGATTTCCTTAGGAATGACTGGTTGGATCTCCTTGCAGTCCAAGTGACTCTCAAGATCTTGTTTTCTCCAACACCACAGTTCAAAAGCATCAGTTCTTTGGTGCTTAGCTTTCTTTATAGTCCAACTCTCACATCCATACCTGACTACTGGAAAAACCCATAGCTTTGACTAGATGGACCTTTGTTGGCAAAGTAATGTCTGCTTTTTAATATGCTGTCTAGGGTGGTCATAGCTTTTTTTCCAAGGAGCAAGCATCTTTTAATTTCATGGCTGCAGTCACCATCCACAGTGATTTTGGAGCCCCCCAAAATAAACTCTCTCACTGTTTCCATTGTTTCCCCATCTATTTGCCATGAAATGATGGGATGGAATGCCATGATCTTAGTTTTTTGAATGCTGAGCTTTAAGCCAACTGTTTCACTCTCCTCTTTCACTTTCATCAAGAGGCTCTTTAATTCTTCTTTGCTTTCTGCCATAAGGGTGGTGTCATCTGCATATCTGAAGTTATTGATATTTCTCCTGGCAATCTTCCAGCTTGTGCTTCATCCAGCACATTTCATATAATGTACTGTGCATATAAGTTAAATAAGCAGGGTAACAATATGCAGCCTTGATGTACTCCTCTCCCGATTTGGAACCAGTCTGTTGTTCCATGTCCAGTTCTAACTGTTGCTTCTTGACCTGCATACAGATTTCTCAGGAGGCAGGACAGGTGGTCCTGTCAGAATTTTCCACAGTTTGTTGTGACCCACACAGTCAAAGGGTTTGGCATAGTCATTAAAGCAGAAATAGATGTTTTTCTGGAATTCTCTTGCTTTTTCAGTGATCCAGTGGATGTCGGCATTTTGACCTCTGGTTCCTCTGCCGTTTCTAAATCCAGCTTGAACATCTGGAAGTTCACAGTTTGTGTACTGCTGGAGCCTGACTTGGAGAATTTTGAGCATTGTCCTGCTAGCATGTGAGATGAGTGCAATTGTGTGGTAGTTTGAACATTCCTTGGTGTTGCCCTTCTTTGGGACTGGAATGAAAACTGACCTTTTCCAGTCTTGTGGCCACTGCTGAGTTTTCCAAGTTTGCTGGCATATTGAATGAGGCACTTTAACAACATCATCTTTTAGGATTTGAAATAGCTCAAGTGGAATTCCATCACCTCCACTAGTTTTGTTCGCAGTGATGCTTCCTAAGCCCTGGACTTCACATTCCAGGATGTCCAACTCTAGGTGGGTGATCATCATCATGGTTATCTGGGTCATGAAGATCTTTTGTGTACAGTTCTTCTGTATATTCTTTCCACCTCTTCTTGATATCTTCTGCTTCTGTTAGGTCCATACCATTTCTGTCCTTTATTGTGCCTATCTTTGCATGAAATGTTCCCTTGGTATCTCTAATTTTCTAAGACATCTCTAGTCTTTCCCATTCTATTGTTTTCCTCTATTTCTTTGCATTGGTCACTGAGGAAGGCTTTCTTATCTCTCCTTTCTATTCTTTGGAACTCTGCATTCAGATGGGTATATCTTTCCTTTTCTCCTTTGCCTTTAGCTTTTTTTCTTTTCTCAACTATTTATAAAGCCTCCTCAGACAACCATTTTGCCTTGCATTGGCATTATTTATATATCTATTTACTCTCCCTTGTTATGCTTGTAAACTCCTGAAGCAAGGATTTACCCGTCATCCACTATGTAATCTACACTATGTCTAGTCCCGTCAATTTGTAAAAATTGAGTACTCACTTATGGTAAATGAATAAATTAGTAAATGAGTGATGGGATCTGGAGATGAGCCTTGACAGGTTGATATGGTTTGGATAAATGGAGGAGAGAAGAGAGTGTTGTGACAGGCTCAGGGAATGAAAAAGCAGAAGATTCAGCTTGCAGGCTCAGTTCTCATTGTTGCTCCTGGGATGTAGGATCCTTAGGAGGATGGAGAAGGGGCTCCATATAATTTGTTTACTCACTGATGAAAGGCAGAGCCTTCAGCCACTGGACACTTTGGTGGTGGCCTCAGTTGCTCCTGGGTTGGCTGCAGCCTGGTCAGTCTCTGCCTGCCTGGCAGTGAGCCTGCCACACCAAGGCCGCAGTGTTCTGTACCAGGCAGTAGCTTGTGATTAGTATGCTCTCTGTGTTCCTGGACAGAACAGATGTCTTGTCTGCTTTTTTCTGTTTCACTGTGATGGCAGGTTCCCAAAGATCAGGATCCAGTTTCACATTTTCTGAAATCCTGGGCTGAAAAATTCTGTTTGGTCAGTTCTGAGACCCAGCCTCCCTCTTTGCAGGAGATCTTTACAGATTTGTGTGGACAGAGGGTGCAACAGTGCTTAGCCTTGAGTGAGTGGGGGCAGGTGACAGGATGGAGCACTTTCTTCTCTTTCAGAGATTTCATTGTTTGTATATAGTCACACCTTGAAGATATTGCAGATTTGCTTCCAACCTATTGCAACAAAGCAATTATAGCAATAAAGGGAATCCTAGCAATTTTTTGGTTTCCCAGTGCATGTAAAAGGTATATTTACATTATACTGTAATGTATTAAGTGTGCAGTAGCATTATATCTGAAAATATAAATAATTTTAAATGCTTTATTGCTGAAAAATTCTAGCCATCATTTGAGCCTTTAGCAAGTTATAAGTTTTTTGTAATAGTAACATAGAAGATCACCGATGATAGATCACCATAACACATGTAATAATAATGAAAAAATTTGAAATATTGCAAGAATTGCCAAAATGTGACACAGAGACACCAAATGAGCAAAGCATGTCGGAAAATGGCGTTGATGCCCTTGCTTGATGAAGGGTGGCCACAAACTTTCAGTTTGTAAAAAATGTAATTCTGTGAAGCACAGTACAGGAAAACGCAGTGAAATGAGAAGTATATCTGTATGTAAACACAACTTACTTTAAAATTTTAATTAATTTATTTATTTGGCTTCCTCTGGTCTTAGTCGTGGCATGCTGGCTCTCCGATCTTCTCTGCCGCATGGGGGAGCTTTGGCTGTGGCATGCAAACTCTTCGTTGTGACCTGTGGGATCTAGTTCTCTGACTAAGGATGGAATCTAGGCTCCCTAGATTAGGAGGGGACATCCCACAAGGGAAGTCCCACAACAAACTTTTGTACATTTATTTTGTCTCCTAAAACTTTACTGAATTTATTGATCAGTTCTAGCATTTTTTTTTTTTTGGTAGAATCTTTAGAAGTTTATACAAGATCATATCACTCTGAAACAAAGACAACTTTACTTCTTCCTTCCCATTTTTTTCTCTATTCCTTCCTTCCTTCTTCTCTTTCTTTCAGTTCTAATAGAAACTGATAGTCTAATTAGTGCTTTGAATTCTTGGAGAAATGAAAGCATGCTTGTATCATGTAAAATGCCTAAGTGTGTGTGATAGCTTCATTCTCCCAGCTTACCTTGGCTCCAGCTTTGCTGGTTGCACACACAAGCCCTAAAAAAATGCCATCTAACTAAATGACAGACCTTGTATAAAGCAGCTTCTCTAAGTTCCAGAGAATCAGTGCCAAAGGCTTCCTCTGTTTCAGATTGCTGTCATGGAGACAGATAAACATAAACTAGGTGCTTTTCAGCAGGTGTCCAAATACCTGGGTGGAATACTTGGTCCTTCAAAGTGTTCAAACCATGAACATATAAAAACTGTTTCACAATAAATAGCAATTCAGTTAGACTTAGGGGGAGTAGTGGAGAGTCAGTGATGTTAAAGTTTCTTGGGAACACATTTTAAAGAGGAGCTCATCAGGGATGACTGGAGGGACTTTTGCAAGAGTTCCTCACTAGCTAGAGACAAACCTTTAACTAAGACCCACGCCTCCTGATTCATAATCTACTTCTATTTCCACTGCTTCCTGGTGTGGTATCTGATTCATTCCACACCCAAGGAGGAGGAGGTGTCATTAGTCATCGTTTGCCCAAGGTCCGCTTGAACCCACTGTAATAACAACAGTACAAGAGAGTTATGTATCACTGTGATGAGGCCCATATGCCCACCGAGACACTAATGGAGAAATGGGACTTTGGAGGGATGTCCCTTCTATCAGGAAGCAGCAAATTTGAAGAGCAGTGTGATTTGCACAAGTTAGAAACAGTGCTGTTAACTGGGCCTGTCAGAAATAATGAATGTGGTGCAGAATGTAATCCAGTCAGGGTCCCCTGGTTTCACAGGCTCAGAACTTGAATAGTGTATTTTTGAAATAACGAAGAAAGAGTTTTGTGACTTTTAAAAAATGTTTTGAGTTTCTATCAGCCTCATTTTCCCAGGACTGAGGACTTATTCCAGCTGCTGTAACTGCCATTCCACCTTTTGCCAGGTGACTCAAAACATTGGCATAAGGACCACATCTTTGGGGATATTTAAATAGTCTTACAGTTGCCTAGTCAAATATGGGTCAAAGTAATATTGCTGTATACTGCCTAGAACCTTGGCATTAGAGAGAATGGTAGAGGGCTATTTATTCTTCTTCATAAGTGTTCATAAATCCATCTAAACCTAAGATTCATTCCTTCTCGACTTCAGATTCTATGCTCTTTAACATATTTTAATGAAATCTCCTTTATTCTTATCTCTAATTATTTCCTTCCTTGCACTAATGCTTTCTTTTCTAGGTCTTCCTTTTGATATTTCTTCTTTCTATCTATTAGCCGTCTCCCTTCTACTATCCTTCCAGTTGAGGTTAGCTTAACTCAGTTTGAAAGCATTTATTAAACAGTGTCTATAAAATACTTATGCAGATTGTTTTGAAGGATATTAAGGAAAGAAAGATGCAGTCTCTAGCTTGTCCTGTGAGATCAGAACTAAGGCAAACTATACTAAGCATCCATACAACATTTCTGAAGCCATGGATGACCTGCTGTAGGGGTGGAATTAAGGCAGATAACGTGGATCTTAACAAAGTGCCCCCAGTTCTGTACATACTCAATGTGTTTGCTGAATGAAAGAAAGAATGATTGGAGTCAAAGTAGAGAACGGACCACAGTCCAATGACTATGCTCATTATTCATCATCATTGTGCTCAGTTACCTGGTTGTGTCTGATTCTTTGTGACCCCATGGACTGTAGCCCACCAGGCTCCTCTGTCCATGGAGTTTTCCTGTAAGAATACTGGAGTGGGTTGCCATTTCCTACCTCAGGGGATCTTCCTGACCCAGGGATTGAACTTGAGTCTCCTGCACTGGCAGGTGGATTCTTTACTACTGTGCCACCTGGGAAGCCCTCTGCTCATTATTGGTGAAGGGCTAATCTGAAAGATGCTTTAATTTTTTGTGTCTTTCCATTGTGTCCTCTGCCTATCTTATACTCCAGCCACACCAAGCGAATTACAGTTTTCCAAAGACTTGCTTGTGCACCATCTTGTGCCGGTTCTTGTATGATTCCCCCTCCCATTTGATGAAATCATAATCATCTTTTAAGGCTTAATTAAAAGGTCAGCTCACGTGAGAGACCTTCTTTAAACTGTTTCAACTACTGCACCATAAGGATATTCTGATTATTCCTGTACCTCTTTCTACATGTCCCAGTTTTGGACTGAAGATGTTCAGATTAAGCTTTTGATAATCTTTTTCAAAAAAACAAAAGAACATTGAGTATATCAAGCACATACCATGCAAAATAAAGCCAGGAAGACACAAAATTAGTAAATCATGATCCTGAACCTAAGAGCTCATAGTCTAGTATGGAAACCTATGCATTACATAAAACCATGTATATACATAAAGCAACACAAAAGGGCTCTAAGGGTTTATACTTGATAGCTACTTTGAGTATTCCCAATTTGAGAATCATTAGTTTGGGATTAAAACTGATAATAGGTTACTTGTGAAAAATTTTAATGATTGCCGATATAATATTCTAAATATAGGAGGGTGTATAGTTTGAAGCTACTTATCAAGCAATTGATACCATAAAGTGTCTCCTGTAAAATGATCATGCCCTGCCCCCTTATCATCAGCCTTGCCCGGTAGCCAACTTCCTCTGGGGAGGGTGAGGGGCTGGGGCTTGCTGAAGATGGGAAGGGGCCTTGAGCAAGGCTGAAGATTCTCATGCCTGTGAGTTCCCACTCCACAGTGCTGGGATTTGAGGGTAGAAAGCTTGTGTGAAGAAGGAAAGGAAGGGAAGGGTATCTGCATCTTGGCCAACTGGACCTATCTTAAATTCCAAGGAAGTTCAGCCAAAAGCTTGACAGCAGTGAGTCCAATCAGGCAATTTATGCAATGTTGAATTCCAAGCTATGGTACTTGTATTGATTCTGTAGTCCTGGAACCGGAAATGTGTTTGAAACACTGGGAGTAATTTAAACTAAATAATTTTGCATTAAATCTGTTCTGTGCCAAAGAGGAAGCTCAGGTCAGTGACCAGACCAGCTCTTGGAAGGGAACTAAGAGGCAATGGAAACAAGATTTTTAACCCTCAGAGTGTTGAGTTCCTGCTCTGAGTAGAGCAAAGGAGACTCGAGGGGCTGGCCAAACGGTCACCCCTGGAGTGCCCAGAGCCCTGGACTGGAGTGCGAACTCTCAACCTCAAGAATTACCTTTCCTGAAAGTGTGTGAACAGATAATTCACATAAGAAACTAAGAGATCCAGTAAATATATGGTGAAAAATACACTAACAGCTCACCAGTTAGCAAATGAAAGTTGTGTTGTTTTCTATTTCTTTTTTTCATTTAATGATATGTGGTTTCCTAGGGCTGCTGTAACAAAGTACCACAAACTGGATAGCATAAAGCAATAGAAGTGTATTCTGTTACAGTTTTGTAGACTGTTTAAGTCCAAAATCAAATTGTCAGCAGGGCCTGTGACTCTGGATGGAATCCTTCCTAGACTCTTCCTAGTTTCTGGTGATGGCTGGCAATCCTTGGCTTGCGGCTCCATCACTCTGACCTCTGCCTCTGTCATCATATAATGTGCTGTCCCTGTGTCTGTGTCTTCACTGGTATTTTTCTCTTTTTATAAAGACACTTATAATCACTGGCACTCACCTGAACTGACCTGATCTCAACATGATTGCATCTGCAGTGATCTTGTTTCCAACCAAGGTCACATTCACAGGTAGTGGAACACAATTCAAGCTGTATCAGTATTGTCTTCTGTCACTGTTTTTTCCAAAATTCGATTTTTAATGGCTGAGTGTTATTCCATTGTATGGCTTGCGCTTAATTAAAATATCTACTTAAGTGAAAAATTAAAATGATTGTCCTCAGTCTTGGTAAAGAGTTGGAGAAATGTGCATATTTTTATTTTTATATTGCCAGCACGTATAATACTTGATACAGTTCTCTTTGGCTGATTTATTTTAATCTTACTTCCTATCAGAGATGTGGCTTGAGGACTGGGCTGGGAGCTGATAGGCACGAGTGAAAGCTCATTTTGCAAACCAATCAGGCCCTGAGACTCTGACATCTGTATAGGAGCTTTACAATCTTTGACACAGAAAATAGAAGTAGTAAGCAAAGTAAACTCTGTTCCCTTGCCCATTCCAGTTCCAGCCTCGGAAGACTTAGGTCTGAAGAAGATGATTCTTGTTGTTGTCACTGCCAGCCCTGGGAAGCTCTTCTGCTCCCTGCCCCTGTCCCCCCACCCTGCCTTCCATATGCCCTGAGAGTCCAGACGAGCCCCTGCTTCGTCTCTGGATCTTGCACACAGCCTGAACTATGTGAGCAACAGGTAAGCGGGTGGACCTTCTTCTTTTTTGACCGCACTCCACGGGGTATCCGGTATCCTGGTTTCCCAACCACTAGCAGTGATTGAGGCCTTACCTCCTGCAGTGGACGGAGAGTCCTGACCACTGGACTGCCAGGGAATTCCAAGAACCTTCTTGGAAGGTGAGTTCCTCAAGGGCCAGGCCTGGCTATGCTCATTTTTATTTTCTAGGGTTAAGACAATGATCTGTGCATTTAGTGTCCTAAAACCAGAACTTCTGTGTTGGTCTTTTCAGGAATATTGCTTGGAGACTACAGCAGACATCCCATGGAGAGACTATTGGAAGCGGCCACCCTGTATGCTTTTACCTTAACAATACTCAGCCAACTCTTCTCTCCCTCCTCACTGGCCTCCTCAACCCTATGGCTTTCTGCATTAATATGTATCAGATTCCCAGGGCTTCTAATGCCCTTAAAACAGACAGATGACCACGTGACCCTACTCCCTGATAAAGGGTAGGCAGCCTCCACTGGTCAGTGCAGTCATTCCCCATGTGTGCTCATCAGAATTCTGGCAGGCTGGTGAGGAGTATACCATAGCTGCCCTTGTTTCTTTTTTGGGAAGAAACAGAAAGCAGCAGAAATTTTGCTGGAGATACGCTCGATTTATGAGCAAGGGTGCTGGGGAGGCTCATGATTGTTCTGGAAAGTCTCCCCTTCCTCTCTGTTGCCTGTGCCACTCCATGACATTTTTTAAGATCTTGTGTTAGAGGATTGTAGTGAGAATGATGGCCCAGCCCAGGCTCTGCCCTCTGGTGCAGCCTGCTCAGAGTATCATGGCAACGTTGCCAGTGGGAAAAATGCAGCTGTGTCCCCGTGATTGGCGCTGCTCTATTAACAACGGGAATGTGAAGGATCTCAGGTGGGAGATGAGAGTGATAACAGAAAAGCTATTTCTTTTCATTTCCCCAGTGTTTATAGACTCTGAGCAAAATTGCTAACAGAGGCATCTCCAATTTGAAGTGCTAACACTGGTACCATGTTGGAATAGAGACTCTTGATTAACAAACGTGATTGAATCACAAAAGCACAGCAAATTGTGGCATCGCTTTCATTCTTTACAATAATCAGGTAACGAAACATCACTACTTGGGGGGCTGAATGATGGAACAGCAAGCTTCCAATTAGAATGCCTTCTTCCTACAGGAGTCCCGATTGTTCCAATGTGTGTGAAAGGATGTTAGAGAGGCCGCTCGGGTAGGGAAGAGCTGCCTGGGGCGACTCCAACCTTTAGTCTGGGCCTGAGAACTGTCTTAATGGTTTTCCAAAAGGGCAGTAACACAGTTTGAGAACCTCTCTCTTCAGAGAGCTTCTTTGGAATAGCCTTTTTTCTGTTACCAAACACACTAGACCACCTCTGCTTAGGACCTTGGCTCTTTACTCTCCTTAAACACACACACACACAAACACACATGAATGTATACACGTGCACACACACATTTGTACACATCCATCTTTGCTTCATGTGTTCTCTGCAGGGTTTCTGTGATATTTTTGATGTTTTCCCTACTGTGTCATAATTAGAAACTAATTGCAAACTACTGAGTGTTTGCCAGGTATCAGATACTGTCCTTTACCTACATGATCCCATTAATGGTTCATATACCTGCTGGGTAGCAACTGCGAGCATCTCTCTTTTGCAGATGAGCAAACAGACTCAGAGAAGTTACAGGATGTGCCTCCGTCCATGAAGGTAGAGGGGAGAGAGCAGAGTTGTGAAGTCAGGTCTCTGCAGCACTCCCCCCCGTTTTGATGCAAGAGGCATCAAGGAGTAGGTGGGAGCTAGGACTCACAGAAATGGCTGAGCCCGAGTCTGTCCTGTTGGCATCTGCTGGCCTACGTAAGCCTGCACCTCTGCTGCAGAGGTGCTCAGAACTAGGTGCCTTTGCTTCTGCCCTACAGAGTTTGGCTCTCACTACTGTAGGGGATGGGGATGAGGCCGCCGGACATTCTGGTTTCTGATCCTGCGATCTTGTCTCATAGTGATCACCTCCTGGCTGCCTGCCTCCTGGCAGTGGTGGCAGCAAGTGGAAATGGGATAGTTTAGGACCTGGGACCCTTTACTGGAGCACTTACACCTAGATCAACATCTCCTCGAGCAGCAGAATACAAAGAGGCTATAGGGAACTAAAAATAATTGTATTTATTATGATAACTAATTATTTACAAATAATTATGAACAGTAAGATACAAAAAGGCCAAAATCCAACAACCGCTTCTGAGGCGCCAGGAGCCAAAGCAGGGTATTGTGCATGAGCCCTGCACATAGCACCTCCAAAGGGGTCTGCAGGCCTCCTAAGTCATCCTATCCCACCTTCCCAGTCTGCTGATCCACTCCCACTTTCCCCTCTCGGGGAGCCAACAGGGTCCCTGTTACTTGTTTTCACTCTCTTGTGCTGCAGAAGGAGTCCCAATAAAGCCTTGCCTGAGTTCCTCATCTGGCCTCTCATCAATTCTTACTGAAATTTCTGTTGGTTAGAGTCCAAGGGCCCAAGCTGGTAAGCACAAAGAGGTTCTGTCGACTGATGGAAGACCTAGGGGTTGACTTGCTCACTTTCACTCACTCACTCATTCACACACTCACCAAATGAATTTTTGAGTGCCTCCTCACCCTTTTGTGATGTACAGTGATAGGAGCCTGAGGTCCTATGGGGGAACTGATCAGGTTTGATGTCTTCGTGGAGTTGACATATGTTATCCATTTCACCTATTGGAAGGTTTCCTTGTCACAGCATGAGGATGACAATGCCAACCTCCAGAAATTGATGAGAGTATTAGATTAAATGAGAGAATACATGTGAAAGTACCCCATAAACTCTGATGTCCTGAAGAAACAAAAAACATTGCTGTCATTTATATGTTAGTGGATTATCAAGATGGGACCTTGCCTCTACTCCTAGGATTCCTGCCAAGAACCAGCGTCTGTCCTCTTAGCATTCCTGAAATTAAATTTCAAAGTGTATTTGAGTTCCTCCTATGCTCAAATACATAATCTTATTCAATACCTGAAAGTGTAGTGAGTGTGCACTCATCGCTCAGGGCATAGTTTAGCTTCTGCCTACTTTGCCCTAAAATAAAAATAGCAACTTTTATGTTTATTTTGTGCACTGTGCTTTTTCCGCTTAGTTATATATCATGGACAACTTTCCAAATATAATCCTTTCTTTTCTGCTCTAAGACCACTTTATTCTTTTTAACAGTTGCATAATACTTCACTATATGGTTTCAGTTCAGTTCAGTTCAGTTGCTCAGTTGTGTCCGACTCTCTGTGACCCCATGAACTGCAGCACGCCAGGCCTCCCTGTCTATCACCAATTCCAGGAGTTCACTCAAACTCACATCCATCGAGTCAGTGATGCCATCCAGACATCTCATCCTCGGTCGTCCCCTTCTTCTCCTGCCCCCAATCTCTCCCAGCATCAGAGTCTTTTCCAATGAGTTAACTCTTCACATGAGGTGGCCAAAGTACTGGAGTTTCAGCTTTAGCATCATTCCTTCCAAAGAAATCCCAGGGCTGATCTCCTTCAGAATGGACTGGTTGGATCTCCTTGCAGTCCAAGGGACTCTCAAGAGTCTTCTCCAACACCACAGCTCAAAAGCATCAATTCTTCGGTGCTCATATGGTTTAGTGTCATCTATTTAATCTGCTCCTTCTTCATAGACATTTATAGTGCTTCTAATTACTCTCATTGCAAACAGCACTTTAATGAAAATCCAAGGATATATGGCTTTGAGGGTTTGTGCTAGTATTTCTGTACAATGAAAGTGGGATTGTGAGTTGGGGGGAATTTATGTTTAATATTTTGATTGATGGTGGTGGTTTAGTTGCTAAGGCGTGTCTGACTCTTGTGACCCCATGGACTGTATTGTCCATGGGATTCTCTAGGCAAGAATACTGGAGTGGGTTGCCATTTCCTTCTCCAGGGGATCTTCCTGACCCAGGAATCAAACCCGGGTCTCCTGTGTTGCAGATTCTTTACTGACTGAGCTATGAGGGAAGCCATTTTGTCTTTCCAAAAGGCTATGCCAGTTTGACCGTCTTACAGCACATATATGAATAGTCCACATTCTTGCCAATATAGGCTGTTATCTGTGTTTAAAAACATTTGACAAACTTATGGACAGAATTCATATTTGATTATTTGCTTTGTGGTTCTTTAACTGTTAACAAGCCTGACCTTGGTTTTTTTTTTTTTTTTTTTTGCCTTTTAAAAGTTTCTTCTATAAATTGACATTTCAGACCTTCTAGCCATTCTTCAGAGGCTTTTCTTCACTGAGTTGTAGGAAGTCTTTATCTCTTTTGGAGGTTAAGATTTGTTAGATCCGTTGTAAGTGTGTACTTTTCCCTATTCCTGTTAATGGGTATCAATCTCTTCCCTGAGAAACTCTGCAGGTCATAAGATTTCCTTCTTCTTTTGGAACACCAGATACAGAATCTTGGTACTGAATTTTGGGGAACAGAATGATGTCATAGAGTTACAGAAAAGAGCATCAACTTTAAAGACAGATAGTCTGACATTGAATAATTGTTCTATCATTTACCAGCTGGGTGACACTGAGAAAGTTGTGTGATCCCTCCAAGCTTTTGCTTCCTTATTGTAAAATGAAATACTAATTATCTGCCTTCTCCAAAGACCATCCTATCCTCAAAACCTGGAGATGTTGAGAAGTTCCTCTTCTGGGAAGTTTGGGGCATATAAAAGGTTTAAGAAAGAAGGACCTCTTGGTGGTAAAGTTATACAGACTAGGATGATCTGGTGACTTGGAATAGAGTTCCTTTTGCCCTATTGGCAAATAAGGCTTTTTTTCTTTTTAATTGAGAAATAAAATAAAACTCGCAGATTTAAGACAAATTTGATGAATTTGAAAAGTATATACACACTTACCTAGTTATCACCTAAAATAAGATGTAAAATTTCCATCCCCTCAGAAAATTCTTTACATCTTTTTGTGTTTTTGGTCATGCCATGCAGCCTATGGGATCTTAGTTCTTGGACCAGGAATTGAACTTGGACCCCCTGCATTGAAAGGGCAGGCAGTGTCTTAACCACCAGACCATCAGGAAATCCCTCTTTGCATCTTTTTTGTAACTTGAACTCGCCACAGCTTTCTGATTTCTTTCATAATGTGTTCATTTTTCCTGTATTTATGTTTCATATAAATGGAATCCTTCAGTGTATACTCATCTGTGTTTGGTTTCTTTCACTCAACATAATATTCTGAGATTCATTTGTATATCAGTAGATACTATTTTTAATCACTGGGTAGCTTTCCATTGTAAAGATTTACTACAGTGTATCCATTCTTCTGTTAGTAGACACTTGAGGTTGTTTCTAGCTTTGACTGCTTATGAGTAAGAAGGCTATAAACCTTCTCATGCAAGCCTTTTGGCAGACATATATTTTCATGTCTTTTGGGTACTACAGTATGCTTTTTGAGTCAAGTATATGTTTAGTGTTATCAGAAACTGCCAAATAGATTTCCAAAGTGGTCGCACCATTTTACAATCCCACCAGCGGTGTAAGGGAGTGCCCCTGGGTGTTCTGAGCCTGTTTGATTTTAGGCCTTCTGGTGCTTGTGAAATGGTATTTTCCTGTGGCCTGGCAAGTTGGACTACCATGCTTTGTTTTCCGCAAATCTCTCTGTGCATATGTGCGTATATATCTTTCTCTTTTTCATGTGTATTTGCTCTCCAGTGAGATCTGAAATTCTGTGAGGGCATAGCCTCTACTTTTATACTTTCCTTAAATACTGGACTACACTAAACACAGGGCCAGGTATGTAGTGGATGCTTAATGTCTTGTTGATGTCTTGCTACTAAGACGTGTTTGTAGACTGTTTTGTAAGGAGAGCAGATGAGGAAGGGCTGCTACCACCAAGGCTCTCAAACCCTTATAATTGCATTGGTTCCTTGGAGGTAGTTAGGAAAGACTGGCTGTGGTTCTCTCTGTCTCTCTCATTCTCTCTGACAATCAGGTAATTAGTCAGGGCTTCTTAGCAGCTGCTGGATGTGGGTGGCACTTTGTTGAGACAAGGTCTGCTAAGCAATAACAAGTTCAAGAGAGCAGAAAAACAGGCGAGTTGGGCTCTCTTACTGGCCAGCTCCCTTCTTCTACCTCAGCTGGCCTCTTCCCTGCATTCGCCCTTTGATTAATGCTATAGAGTGTCAGGAGAAGGCAATGGCAACCCACTCTAGTACTCTTGCCTGGAAAATCCCATGGACAGAGGAGACTGGCAGGCTGCAGTCCATGGGGTCGCTAACAGTCAGACACGACTGAGCAACTTCACTTTCACTTTTCACTTTCATGCATTGGAGCAGGAAATGGCAACCCACTCCAGTGTTCTTGCCTGGAGAATCCCAGGGACGGGGGAGCCTGGTGGGCTGCCGTCTATGGGGTCGCACAGAGTCGGACATGACTGAAGCGACTTAGCAGCAGCAGCAGCATAGAGTGTCAAGAAAATGGTTCTTTCTTTGATTTTTAGATTTTTATCTCCTCTAACCTTAATATATTCCCATTAAAAAATGAAATGGACAAATGAAACTCTGCAATGTGAATTTTTTTTCTTCCAAGAATTTGAAGAAAATGGAAAACAGTTGACAGCCTAAAAATTCTCTGAAGATAATCGTAGATGGCATGGTGACTTCTTTTGCTCCTTAAATGTTATGTGCGTGCAAGAACACTGTGAGGCTCTTCTCTTTGCTAGAAGTCAGATTTTCCCATGTGCAGCAGTGGGGGGGTGGGCATCCCAATCAGGACTGTCTAGCACAAGCTCTAGGAAGACCTTGCAGAGGACTTGAGGCAAGGTACAGCTCTCCTAGCTTTCATGCCTTGCTCTTGGAGGAGTTCATCGGGAGGATGTGCCCTCCAGTTAACCTTTGAGCAGGAGCTGGGTAATCACAGCCTCTGCAGCCCCTATCCTTGGAATATACTTTCTGTCCACTGTTTCCACAGTAGGAGCTGTTTTCAAGGACACAGGCGAGAGAGAGCAATTGATGAGTGAATCAACATCTGGGGTGACTATGTGACTGAACTCAATTAAGGGCTCTATATAAACTTTTAAGATTTTGGTGTGTATGGTGAGGGGGTGGGGTGCATCCATCAGAAGAGCCTTGCTAGTGACTCTCTTTGCTTACTAGACCTGCCACCTACCGATCTGGATGGCTGGCCTCTTCTTTCTGTGTCTCCTTGCCTCTGAGCATAAGGGCCAGTTTCAGACTTCATCTGGGGGTAACTCCTGAGGTTGCAAATGAACACTTGGCCACCAGCCCCCTCAACTTAGCTGTGATTGGATCAGAGATTTATGCACACACACACAATCAGAAAAAAAATGTTGAGATTTCATTCAAGTGTTACTAGCTTTCTTTAATTCCTGGGGATAATGCTTCCTTTTATTATATTTATCAAAGGTTCTTGTTTTCTTTTGTATATTCAGTAGATATTGATCATACATGTAGTATGTGCAGGCTTTACGATGCATGCTGGAGATGCATCTGTGAACCAGACCAGCCCTGTTCCTGACTTTTCAGAGTTCAGACAGTGTGGCCATGACCCCCCACTAAGCAATCAGAGCGCATTAGAAAGGAGTATGTGACAAGGGCGGTGGCAGATGTTGGCCAGTGGTGCCGAGTGCCTCACTCAAGTCTAGGGATCAGGACAAGCTTTCCAGAGTAAACTGCATCCAACTTGGAAGGAGTGAATCAGACTTAATTAGGCAAAGATGCAGGAGTCACTGTTTCATCCGAGGGCACAGCAGATATATAAGGTCCAGAAATGGAAAAGAGGAGGGTGCTCCAGGACCTGACATTTAGTGTTGCTAGAGCTTGGGGACATGTGATGTGGACAATGGTGAGAGATAAAGCTAGGGATGAAAGCAGAGGCTAGATCATGTCAGGTTGAGGAGTCAGTCCTGCATCTTAACAGGAATTGATGCTGTGGTTTTAAACAAAGCAGTCATATAATCAGAGGTTGTTCTTTAGAATGATCACTCTGCGTTGCTGTGTGGAAGTTGGGGAGGGATGAGACTGGATATGGGAAGACTCCTGGAGAGGATGGGGGTCAAAGTTAGGGGGTGCCAGGCGGCTGGGGAGAAGCAAAGGCTTTGAGAAATGGTTACAGCTTAGATTCTTGCCTGATTTCCTCAGCAGTGGTGTATTGACCAGAAGACTCAGGAAGACTGGAAATGCTGGGAATCCAAATGACCTCTTTCAGCCCCCTGTGGTGCCATTTCTGAGCTCAGAATCAGTAATTTAGAGCTGAGTGAGACTTAATAAAATCACCAAGATGAATTCCAGAGTGTATCTGACTGTGTGAGATTTTTCTGAGTGTGCAGGAGGCATGCTAATTGCCAACTTTCTTCTTTTCTGAGCTGCATGGGGCTAAAGACCAACAGAATTTATTCCTATGAAAAAAAAATGCAAGTGTTTCAAAATAAGCAGCCCTCTCATAAGTATATTGCTCTTTAGTTCATTGTTCTCTGTGCAGAGGGGGACAAAAAGGACCCCAGATGGCCAGACGTGATACTCCTGGTCCATGTTATAGTTACTGCGGGGTTTCTTGGGTATTTGGTGTTCAGTAAGTCTTGGTTTTTATTTTGCTGATCATCAAATTTTCCATTAAAATATTCCCCTCTTCTCACCAAAGCTATTATAGTCTGTTCTCCTTTATGGTTTCCAAAGGTGAAAGATAGTCACCTATTTAGAATCAGCAGGTTCATCACATGGGATGAATTAAACTTTTCAACTGACAGGAACTTCTTAAAAATTGGCTTCCCACAGAAAGGAAAAAGATTGATGATGACTGGTTGTCCACTTGTAGTTTAATCAGGGAAGTTATAGCCTACACCGTTGCCACATGCCCTGAAAGCAGAGCTCAGGGACCATTAAAACCACTGGAGAAGACTGTCAGCTCTGGCCACAGGCTGTGATCCCCACCTCTCCCCAGCAGTCCTCCGCCACAAGCTGGCTTTTGCTCACCCATGTGGAGAAGAGGGATGCCCACGCCTGGGCCAGGAGCATCCGCTGCTGTTTTGATGATGAGCATCCAAGTCCTCGGACTTCCCAGGTGGCTCAGTGGTAAAGAATCCGCCTGCCAGTGCAGGAGACATAGGAGACTTGGCTTCGATTCCTGGATTGGGAAGATCCCCTGGAGGAGGAAATGGCAACCCACTCCAGTATTCTTGCCTGGAAAATCCCAGGGACAGAGGAACCTGGTGGGCCACAGTCCATGGGATTGCAAAGAATCAGACACGACTGAGCGACTTAGCACACATGGACGTACATATCTAATTTCCCGTCATCCCACCAGGGGGAAGCTCTCTCTTTAGCTCCTGAGCCATCTATTGGAATACTGACCTCTGCCTTTTGCTTCTGCTGAGTCCCTAGTCCTGGAGATACTGCTAATTTATCTTCAGCTCACTAAATGTTTGTCCTACTCAACTGTATTGATTTTCTGGACACAGAATCTTACTTGCCCATTTGGAAAACCTTGCCCTCCTATTTCTCCCTCACCCATGCTTGCTTCTTGGACTTTGGTTCAGATCTGTTGTTCTACTTATTTCTTGGCCACATACTTTGCATATAACCAACTTTATTTTCTGCTAGGTTCATAGCAACTGACTCTGGGACTGACTCTTCCAGTCTGCCTTGTTTTAATTTCATTTTATTTATTTATTTATTTTTGGCGTCTAACACATGATACATAGAGGCGAAACATGAAAGAAAGCAATTTATTTTGATTCTAATACAGATATTCACTGAGATCACACTGGCTTTTAAAGGTCAAATGGAATTCACCTGAACCTTTATTTTTCTGGCAGTGGGATGCTCCCAGCCTTGAGAGGAGGGATGGGGGGAGCTTCTGAATGCATAGGATGAGATGGGATGTTTTCCTTCATTAATTCTGTTTACTTGATTCTACTGAATTCATCCAGTTTATTGGGTTTGTCTCAGCCTCAGCACCCTGTTGAATTAATGAATATCATTCCATGCTGGAAACCCTCTGGTGTGCTTTTGCTCTCAGAAATACCGTCTCCACTGGATTGAGAGGGAGTCTGCTCTTACCAAGAGCTTCAGAGTTATAGAGGGAATTTGTCTTACCACATTGCAAATCACTTAAATCAAATGAACATATCCTGCCTGATTATAAAGTCCTCAGAGGAGATCATCACAAGCATTTCCCATTGGCTTGCTCTCCTCCCCAAACTCCTCCATTTACTGCTTTAGTTGTGTCATCTGCCAGCTTCAGTGAGCAGCTAGATAATTCTGTTGCTATTTGTTTTTCTGCCTTTGGGGCTTGCCTTCCCTATTTAAAGAATCCAATCAGAGTCTTCTATGTGCTGGAGTTGGCCCATGCTGGCTAGAAGGAGATGATTGTTAGATATTCAGGAATTCAGGGCCCACAGGTATTTTGAGGTTGGCCAAAGCAGGAGTGTTTACATCACAGACCTTGGTTCAATTCAGTTCAGTTCAGTCGCTCAGTTGTGTCTGACTCTTTGTGACCCCATGAATCGCAGCACACCAGGCCTCCCTGTCCATCACCAGCTCCCGGAGTTCACCCAAGCTCATGTCCATCGAGTTGGTGATGCCATCCAGCCATCTCATCCTCTGTTGTCCCCTTCTCCTCCTGCCCCCAATCCCTTCCAGCATCAGAGTCTTTTCCAATGAGTCAACTCTTCGCATGAGGTGGCCAAAATATTGGAGTTTCAGCTTCAACATCAGTCCTTCCAATGAACACCCAGGACTGATCTCCTTTAGAATGGACTGGTTGGATCTCCTTGCAGTCCAAGGGACTCTCAAGAGTCTTCTCCAACATCACAGTTCAAAAGCATCAATTCTTCAGTGCTCAGCTTTCTTCACAGTCCAACTCTCACACCCATACATGACCACTGGAAAAACCATAGCCTTGACTAGACGGACCTTTGTTGGCAAAGTAATGTCTCTGCTTTTGAATATACTGTCTAGGTTGGTCATAACTTTCCTTTCAAGGAGTAAGCGTCTTCAAAAGGTGCTTAAAAGACAGACCTTGGTAATAGCTATGAATTCATTGTTATTTTGGTTTGTTTTTGTGTTCTATTAACACTATGTCTAAGTGTTAATGTCCCTCTTGCCAGCAGAGATGGCTATTGTAAATTGTGATGTTTTTCTCTTCATCACACAGGCAGAAGTAAGAAGGCTTGTAGTTGAATCTGCTGCCAAGTTAGTGAAGATCTTTAGAGAATGTGCTGGGGTTTTCCATCTGGATAGATCTGGGCCTTTGCTGGTGTGAGGACAAACTGGGTCTGTTTCCAGAGTCACATCTCCTCTGTGCAGAGGAATTGGCGTGCTTAGCACCAGTGGGGACAGGCTCCTTACAAAGACACTCGTGTTTGTTTGGCTTATTTTTGTTCATTTGATTTTGTTTTTTATATTCCACAAAGAACACAGTAGAGATTACCAGAGTGGAGGGAGTGAGGGGGAGTCAGGATGGATAAAGTGGGTCAGCAGATGAAATGAAACTCTTCCTGGTGAGCAGGCTGTAGTGTATACCGAAGTTGGATATAATGTGCACGTGAGACATTGTTATCAACCAATGTGACGTTAGTTAGGAAAAGAAGAATAGATCTGTGAAGCTCAGAGATGTAGCCACATCCTGCATCTATGGAAGAATAAAGGCAAAGACCACAAGGAGGGGAACCAGCAGAATGAGAGTTGAAAGTCAGATGAAGGGACTGTATCCTTATTTCCTGGGATAGTGAAAAACAGGGACAAGATAGATCAAATGGAATTTTACCAAGATTTATCTTGCGAATTGATTGTGATGAGAAGCCCACTAGAGGGAGGAACACTGGATAGTGAGCTGTTTTGATACATAACTCTCCACTCCCCCACATCCTATACTCTTCTTAACCTGTTTCTTCAAAACTGTCTTCCTTTACTCCAGATGAGTCCAACAGAGGTTCTGTTTTCTTTTTGCTTCAGTTCAGTCGCTCAGTCGTGTACAACTCTTTGCAACCCCACGGACTACAGCATGCCAGGTTTTCCTGTCCTTCACTGTCTCCCAGAGTTTGCTCAAACTCATGTTCATTGAGTTGGTGATGCCATCCAGTCATCTGATCTTCTGTCGTCCCCTTCTCTTACCACCTTCAATCATTCCCAGCATCAGGGTCTTTTCAAATGAGTCAATTCTTCGCATCAGGTGTCCAAAGTATTGGAGTTTCAGCTTCAACATAAGTCCTTCCAATGAACACCCAGGACTGATCTCCTTTAAGATGGACTGGGATGGATCTCTTTGCAGTCCAAGGGACTCTCAAGAGTCTTCTCCAACACCACAGTTCAAAAGCATCAGTTCTTTGGTGCTCAGCCTCCTTTATAGTCCAAGTCTCACATCCATACAAGATTACTGGAAAAACCAAAGCTTGGACTAGATGGATCTTTGTGGGCAGAGTAATGTCTCTGCTTTTCAATATGCTGTCTAGGTTGGTCATAACTTTTCTTCCGAGGAGCAAGCATCTTTTTGCTTGGCTCATGCTAAATAATTCATTAGTGTTTCCAATGAGACTTAATTGTTTTGCTTCTTTATGATACATCACTGAGAAAATTGCTTTAATAGAACACCCAATTAAAACTGACTGCCAGTTGCTGCAGGGCCCCTTCAGTGGAAGATTAACACTGTTTGGCCTTTGACTCTCACTTCATGGATGTCAACCATCACCCCATCGGCCCAACATTTGTGAAACATCAGTCTGGGACTAGAATGAAGTTTTGTGATAGAATATATGGGGTAAGACAGTGACCTGGAACTCTGGGACCAACTAGTCTTCCGGTTCCTGGGTCAGAGTCTCCTCCTCAAACAACCAAAAGAGTTAGTTTGGTATAAATTGATATAACAACCTTGGGGAGTCCAGTTGACTTAATCTGTTGAAGTTCCATCTGTGTGTACTTTATGACCCAGAAATTCAAGTTCCTGGTATCTATTTTAGAGAAAGACTTGGGTGAAACCAGGAGACACGCTATCGCCAAGCATCATTTAAACTCACTCTAAGAGAAAGCAACAAGACCCATAACTTACTTTCTCCTGGACTCAGCTTTCTCACCAGTAAAATGGAAATAGTAACACATGGAGGCTTGTTTTGAGTTTCAGATGAAGTAATGCCCATAAAGCACTTTGCACAGTGCCTGATATAAATTTTCAACAAAACATCAAGTAAAAGTTTTAGTTTTAAATTAAATTTTAATTATATGCAAATATGTCATCTCATAAAAATATTGAAATGTTTCAATAAGAACAAGTGTTCTTCAAGCCACTTCTCCTTGATTTCATTCTTAGCCTTCTACTCCTCTATTGAGAGGTAATTCCTTTTGCCATTTTTGGTGTATTTTTCCTGGCCCCTTGCTATGCACTGAGATATATAAAATTTCTTTTTTGCCCCAGAGAAAATACATAGTATTATTCTATATCTTTTTTTTCCTATTCAGCTATGATTTCAAAATCTACCCAAGTTAATAGGTGTTAAATAACTTTATTATTTTTAACTACTGCAGAGTCCCTTATTAAGTGTGCATGATATGTTTTAAAGCCATTTCCCTATTGATGGATATCTCAGTGAATTCTAGTGTTTCACTTACATAAGCAATGTTGGGACAGATACCTTTCCAGCTCTCTTGTGCAAGTATTTCTCTGGGGAAGCCATCAGGAATTAGATATGTAGGACCATAAGATGTGCATATTTTTAGCTTCAACCAGTTCTGCATAATGACCAGCAAAGTGACTCTACCAGCTTAAATTTCAAACCATGATACACGGGAGTACTTCTTTTCCATTCTCTCTTGTCAAAGTTGTCAACACTTTTAACAAAAGCTAATCTTAAGAGTGAAAAAAGAAAAGGTATATCATTTGCGGTTTTAACGTGCTAATGACCAGTGGGGCTGAGTATTTTTCATGCCTTTCTTGGCCATTTATATTTTCCTTTCTGTGAATTGCCTGGTAATATATCTTGCCCATTTTTCTACTATTAATAAGGAATACCAATCCTTTGTTCTCTGTGTTGCAATTATTTTCTTCCAATTTTTGCTTACGTTCTTCCAATTTTGCCTATGTTCTTTGCTTATGATGTCTTTTGATAAATAGTTTAAATTTTGATATAGTTGTATTTATAATTCTTTTTATCATTAAAAAAATTATTTTGCATCTTGTTGAAGAACTTTCCCTACCCTCAAAGTCATAGCAATATTCCTTAATTTTTTTTAACACTTTATAAAGATGTTGTCCAGTCAATAAGTCATGTCTTGACTTTTTGCAACCCCATGGACTGCAGCATGCCAGACCTCCCTGTCCCTCACCATCTCCCAGAGTTTGCCTGAGTTCATGTCCATTGAATCAGTGAGGCTATCCAACCATCTCATCCTCTGCTGCCTTCTTCTCCTTTTTCCTTAAATCTTTCCTAGCAGCAGGGTCTTTTCAAGTGAGTTGGCTGTTCACATCAGGTGGCCAAAGTATTGGAGCTTCAGCTCCAGCATCAATCCTTCTGGTGAGTATTCAGGGTTTTAAAGATGCATATAAGTTTTTTACATTAAAAATATGCTTATTGTTCATTTGGCTGTACCAGGTTTTACTTACGGCATGTGGGATCTAGTTCTCCAACCAGAGATTGAACTCAGGCCTCTTGCATTGGGAATGCAGAGTCTTAGCCACTGGACCACCACGGAAGTCCCTAAGTCTTTAATTTATGTGAATTGTCTTAAATTCATATGAATCTCTGTATGAATAAATTTTCTTTTGTTTCAAAAAATGTTTGTTATTCCCAACATCACTTATTGACTAATGTTTTTCTTCATAGGTTTACAAAGTCATCTTTATCAAATATTAAATTCCTACATATTTATCACTCTGTTTTATTTTTGATTCTCCTCAAACAATCCATTTACTTAGACACTGATACCATATAATTGCTATAGTTTTTAATCTCTTGACACTTGGCGGGGCTGGTTCCAGTTCTTCCCTTTTATAAAACTGGCTCTTCTTGACCATTTGGTCTTCCAAATGAATTCTAGAATCAGTTTGAATGTTTCGTGAAGAAACCTACTGGGCTTTGATTGAAATCATGTTGAATACAGAGCTTTATTCTAGGGGAGTTGATGAGGATAATGATACTGTTGATGAAGATGACAAGGATGGATTTCTGATTTCTGCTAGGGTATTTCTTGGAGTTCCAAATAGGGTCCTGTTGGGACAAGTGGAGATGATTGTGATGGTGATGAACCATCTTTTCTTTTTACCATTTCTCTACTTAGATGACCCCTTTCCCCTGAATTAAGTCCTTCAGAATACAGCACAGATGAGATCTGAAGAGCCCTTTGATTAAGGAGGTCAAATATCATTCAGGAGTAGCTGATGCCTATCGTATATTCTCCAGTATGACATCTGACCTGCTCACTCATGTCCTGAGGGTCACCTGGAGCTCAGGAAGCCAGGGCCCATTCCAAGGTCTTATCCTGGCTCTTGGGCAGTGAGACCATCTACCGTATGAGGACCCCACATAAAGGCTCTCATGGGAAAGCACTTATTCTTGTAGGAACTGTTTTTTTTTGAGAATATATGTATGAAGAAAGGCTGAGTGACCTAATTCTTAACTGTGATTGTATATATTAGAAAAGCAAAAGTGTTAGTCACTTAGTTATGTCTGACTCTTTGTGACCCCATGGGCTGTAGCCCATGAGGCTTCTCTGTCCATGGAATTCTCCTGGCAGGAATATCGGAGTGGGTAACCATTCTCTTCTCCAGGGACTCTTCCTAACTTAGGGATCAAACTCTGGTTTCCTGCATTGCAGGCAGATTCTTTATTGTCTGAGCCACCAGGGAAGCCCCATATGTTAGACACACTCCTTATTCAGCTATAGATGGTTCTTGGTGTCCACAAGGTTTGGAACCCCTTGTGCTAACAGATAAGGAATTTCTCTTCCAGGGAATCCTGCAAGCTTTTCAGCTGGGTTTGCTTGAAGACCAAGGCCAATCTTAAGTAATCTCATATTTTGTCACATCCTTTCATACTCCTGGGAGATATTTTAAGCTAAAACTTATATTTAAAATTCTGCAAGCCTTTAACTTGTATATAGTTCACCGGTCACAAAATTGTGGATATTTTCTTTTCTTTATATATGTTATAGATACGTAGTATCTATCTATCTGTCCATCTAAAATACATATTAGCCTTTAACAAAATGGACAAATCATCCACAGACAAAGGAGCATTCATATATGCATTGAACTTTGACCACATGAAATCAGAATAATAATAGTTCTCACTTCTCGGGGTTGTGGTCAAGAACAAATGGGCTGAGGTACAAGAAGCCATCTGTAAGCTAGGAAGCCCTATACAAATATTCTTTTGCTGCCCAATCCTGTAGAAAGTTATAAATGAAATGGCCAACTTGGTGCCTGCTCTTAAGACATTGAAAACCAGCTGGAAGCTTAGATCTAGGTGGAACAATTAAGGGGAAATTGCATGGTAACTTGGAAGCAAGCTCCTGCAAATATAATGAAAGTTCTGGCCCTAAGGGTTAGTATGACGCAGGGGCCTGGCGATCGCAGGACCAGCTCTGACAGCCTGCGCAGGTGCAGCCTCTCCTTGTTCTGTTCCCAGCGAGGGTAGGCAGCTTCTCCATGGCAGCAGGTCCCTGCTGCGCCACCTTCTTCTCTTTCTCTTGCATCTTTAAAAAATTCTCCCTCTCCGCGAAAACTTTCCAGGCCGAACCTCCCAGTTACACAGGGCCTCTCTCTAACAGCTCCTTTGCCTCTGTGTCTTTTCTTTCCTCCCACACGGTAATGTTACATCTATTCTGCTGGCGGTCCTGGGGCTGGTGTTCTCTGGGCCTTGATGAGGAAGAAAACAATGTCGAAAAGAACACACAGCAGGCTCCTGTCCTTGGCTCCGGGTCAGAGCCTTGTGTTTGGATCACTTCATTTATTATGCTCTCATTTTGAACTGGCGAGCACGGGTACCCACTGTTCCTTCATCTTAGAGAGTCCGGAGCTGCTAGGAGGTATTCTCAGGTAATTAATTTGTCAGGGTAGGGGAAGCAGTCTTGCCAAATACAAGCAAAGAAGCCCAAATTCACACCTCATCTAGCAGTTGATTAGTTCTGCAAATGACCACGAATAACATAAACAGGTGTGGGGTGCTGGGGGAACGGATGGTAGGACAGACAGACCTGCAAATGCATGAGGCTTTATTGCTAAGCCTGGTGTATTCATACTTTTTGCCTCTTTGAGGGTTGTAATTTCCCCTTGTAAATGAATCCCTTGTGGCTATCACATCAATCTCCTGGATAGATGAGTGTGCTGCTTGCCTGATGTGGTCCATGTGTGGGTGAAGGGAAAGGTTTTTTTTTTTTTATCTTTCTTTCTTTCTTTTTTAGAATTTTTTGGAAAGGTTCTTTTTCTCTTTTTTTTCTTTCTCTCTCTTTCTTCACTCTCTCTTTTACTTTTCTTCTTTCTCCCTTCTGTCCTTCTTCCCTTTTTTTTTCTATCTCTCCTTCCTTCCATGTTTCTGAGAAACCCATACTTTAAATTGGCTTTAAAGATACCATGCATACATTTTTCAAACTCATAGTTGGGAGATATAGTCTGATGATAAGAGAATATTTGAAGTTACTATAATTATAGATGAGAGAAATCTCTGCACATAGATTGTTTCTCTGGGTGATGACTGACATGATCCCAGGGTCTGGAGTTATCAAGAGTGTAGTGTTTGTGGTAATTATGAGTGAAGCTGCCTTGTGAAACTTGCATAATGAACCTAGCACATGACAGGTGCGTGGTATAGTTTCTGTCACCATTGATTTGAATATTAAATAATAGAGTGATTAAATTTTATGTTTCTGATGATTTGTTTTGAAATCAGTTTTTAAAATCTAGAAATGCAAGGGAAATGTATCATTTCAATTACTAGACTTCTGGTGCACTTTGTTGGCTGAAATAAATGTGCCTGGGAAGCTGTATAAAGTTAATATTTATAAACTAAATTATATTTTATGCACGTTAAGAACATCCTGCTGTCACTGGTGTCCTAGAGGAATTCTTTTCTTTGGAATGAAAATATGAGTTTCGTTACCTCTAATTTTGGCATATTAGTTTTGGTTTCCTAAGGTGAAATATACTTATTCAGTTCAACTTGTTTCAAATGAGAATCTGTTACATTCTATGTATTGCTTTGGCACTTTTGTGACATGAAATATAATGTAATACTTCTTTTGTAGAACCATCTCCATTTTGTACATAAGGTCTGTGTGTTTAGTGACTTGCTCAAGGCTCATAGAGTTAGCAAGTGGCACCCCCGAGATCTGAATCCAGGTCTCATATATTGTTACTTGTTCAGCCACCAGTTCCCAGGTCTTAGATGGCTATCTTTTCTCTTACTGTGAGCAACATGAGCCTTTTAGAGGAGGCATTTTTCTTGGGGCCTTGGAGTTAATCTGGGTTTGAAATTAATCTGGGTTTTCTACTTACTAGCTGTGTCATGTTGGGAAAGTTTCTAAACTTCTCTGAGTCTTGGTCAACTCACCTATAAAATGCAATTAATAATATCTGCCTCAGAGTATGTGTAGGGATTAGGGGAAATAAAAGATAAAACACTGGTCACATAAAAGGTGGTCCTTAGGTATTATTATTGTTAGTAGTGGAGAAGGCAATGGCACCCCACTCCAGTACTCTTGCCTGGAAAATCCCATGGGTGGAGGAGCCTGGTAGGCTGCAGTCCATGGGGTTGCTAAGAGTCAGACACGACTGAGTGACTTCACTTTCACTTTTCACTTTCATGCATTGGGGAAGGAAATGGCAGCCCATTCCAGTGTTCTTGCCTGGAGAGTCCCAGAGACAGGGGAACCTGGTGAGCTGCCGTCTATGGGGTCGCTCAGAGTCGGACACGACTGAAGTGACTTAGTAGTAGTAGTGCTTACTTAGATGTTTTCCTATCAGCTTTGACAAAGGAACCCACAGGAAAGGGGACACATCTTGTTCACCTAGTAGTCTTTTTCTGGGGCAATTAGAGCTTGTGCAAGTGGTGTAATCATGCTGTGTCTTAGAATCATAGATGATTTTCAAATACCTTCTGTGCCATCTACATAACCTCTCATCATGCCTACCAGGCTCAAAGGAGAAGGCTTATTAACATTTGCTCTATTGTTGTTCTTTAGTTGCTAAGTTACTGAATCTCTGTGACCCCATGCACTGCAGCGCACCAGGTTCCCTGTCCTTCACTATCTCCTGGAGTTTGCTCAAACTTATGTCCGTTGAGTCGGTGATGCCATCCAACCATCCCAACTTCCGTTGCCCTCTTCTCCTTCTGCCTTTAATCTTTCCCAGCATCAGGGTCTTTTCCAGTGAGCTGGCTCTTCACATCAGGTGGACAAGGTATTGGAGCTTCAACTTCAATATTCAGGACTGATTTCCTTTAGGATTGACTGGTTGGATCTCCTTGCTGTCCAAGGGACTCTAAAGAGTCTTCTCCAACTCCACAGTTCAAAAGCATCAGTTCTTCAGCACTCAGCCTTGTTTATGGTCCACCTCTCACATCATACATGACTATTGGGAAAACCGTAGCTTTGACTAGATGGACCATTGTTGGCAATGTGGTGTCTTTTTAATATGCTGTCTAGCTTTGTCATAGCTTTCCTTCTCAGAAGCAAACGTTTTCTAATTTTGTGGCTGCAGTCACCATCTGCAGTGATTTTAGAGCCCATGAGAAGAAAATCTGTCACCGCTTCTACCTTTTCCCCTTTTATTTGCCATGAAGTAATGGGACTGGATGCCATGATCTTAGTTTTTTAAATATTGAGTTTCAAGCCAGCCTTTTCAGTCTCCTCTTTCACTCTTATCAAGAGGCTCTTTATTTTCTGCCACTGGAGTGATATCATCTGCATATCTGACATTGTTGATATTTCTTCTGGCAATCTTGACTTGACCCCGTGACTCATCCAGCCTGGCATTTCATGTGATCTATTCTTCATATAAGTTAAGTAAACAGAATGACAATTTATAACTTTGTGGTTCTTCTTTCCCAATTTTGAACCAGTCAGTTGTTCCATGTAAGATTTTAACTGTTGCTTCTTGATTGCGTGCAGGTTTCTCAGGAGACAGTGAGGGTGGTCTGGTATTCCCATCTCTTTCAGAATTTTCCACAGTTTGTTGTGATCTACACAGTCAAAAGCTTTAGCATAGTCAATGAAGCAGAAGTAGATGTTTTTCTGGGACTCCCCTGTTTTCTCTATGATCCAATGAATGTTGGCAACTTAATATCTGGTTCCTCTGCCTTTTCTAAACCCAGCTTGTACATCTGGAAGTTCTTGGTACATGTACTGCTGAAGCCCAGGTTGAAGGGTTTTGAGCATAACGTTACTAGCATGGGAAATGCATGCAACTGTGTGGTAGTTTTGAACATTCTTTCTCACTGTCCTTCTCTGGGATTGGAATGAAAACTGACCTTTTCCAGTCCTGTGGCCACTGCTGAGTTTTCCAAATTTTCTGACATATTGAGTGCAGCACTTTAATAGCATCATCTTTTAGAATTTTAAAAAGCTCAGCTGGAATTCCATCACCACCACTAGCTTTGTTGGCAGTAATGCTTCCTAAGGCCCACCTACTTCATACTCCAGGATGTCTGGCTCTAGGTGAATGACCACATACCATATATCTGGTACACTTCTAAATGCTTTGCATGCGTTAACTCAGTAACCACATAGCAATGGCAATAATTGTCATCTTGAAGTAGAGTATTGTCTCTCCCCTGAATATGGAGCTAAGGAATGGTGTGTGTTCATTTTTGTGTGTGTGTGTGAGAGAGAGAGAGACAGAGAGAGACAAGCAGACAGACAGATATACACAAGGATGAAGACTTATTATATCAGAGGTTAGATCTCAACCCAGGTCACTAAGTTAGGATATTTCTTTCTGCAGCCTTGTTATTACTGATTTTCTTTTTGCCTCTGGTGTTTTCCTGACACTGCTCCCTGAGCTTGCTTGTCTATGCTTGCCTTCTCTGAGAGCAGCCATGATGTAGACATTTTATTGTCAAAATTTATCCCTCCTGTGTCCCTCTCTTGATGCCCTGCTAGGTGACTGGCAGCTCAACCTGATAAGCAAATTAAAGCTACAGTAGCAATGTTTGATAATGCATAATTCATAAGTTCCCTTTTCATATCATATGTGCATTAATATAGATCATCAGTGCTTGAGTCTAAAACAGGGACTAAGTTGGGAGTATTTTCCAGGGAAACTGTCAGAACCGCTTACAGTGAAGGGAATTGAAAGACTTGTAATGGAAATGGGACTGGGGAAGTATGCGTTTGGTATTCTTCTTGAAAGCTTAATATAATAAGTCCAAGAAATAAGACCAGAAGCAAGAATGATAGAAAGAGGTGGGAGACCCTGAAAGAAGTGAAGAGACATCCCCTAGGTGACAGGTACTGCAGTAGAAGATGGCGTGATATTTGTGCAGCTAAGCACTGGCTTGCTGCTGGCCACAGTAATTAGAGAAGAGTGTCTTAATGCTTTGTAACAGTATTTGAAGATCTATGAATATTGCTTCTAGGACAGTTATATCAGAAGGAGTTCTAGTTCGTTTTTATTTGAGTTATGTACTGAACAAGCATAGTATGCAGTACCCTGAGGTGAATGTTCTAATAATTGGCACAATTTTTGCAATGAAAACAGTATATATTGTACAAACTAAGATCCAATTAGATCGAAAGTCTGGATTTGATTTGAAAGGTTCAGTGTTACCTTCAGTTATTACCAAATGAAGCTGCCGTAACTTCTAAAGATTAGGATAAGAGGACATGACAGTTTTTTGGCATAGGTAGGAAATTTACATTTGTCGCTCCAAAGGACAGGTAGCATATAGTAACAGAAAAAAGTTATCTAGAATATTGAATTATGTGTTATCTAGAATACTGAGTTCTAAGTATACTTTAAATGCAAGCTTATACAGATCACTTATTTTTTTTTGGCTTCAGTTTTACAAAACTGTAAAATCAAGAATTTAACACTTAAAGACCTTTCATTTTTCAAATAACATTCTAAGTCATTTTTTCATACTTTGCAAAACTATAAAATTTCCTTCCAAAAGGCACTTACTGAAAAAAGCAATGGTTGTTTTTGGTTGACATTGCAGTGATTGACAATAGAATGTGTTTGTCGGTGTTCAGTGGCTAAGTTCTGTCTGACTCTTTGACAACTCACGGACTGCAGCACGCCAGGCTTCCCAGTCCTTCACCGTCTCCTGGAGCTTGCACACACTCATGTCCTTTGAGCCAGTGATGCCATCCAGCCATCTCATCCTCTGTTGCCCCTTTCTCCTCCTACCCTCCAGGGTGTGTTTTCCAGGGTACAAAAGACAGTTTCTATGTTGAACTGGATGACCAGGGTCTAGCTTCCTGTCCCTCAAACCCCAGGGAACTCTACAGTGTGAAAAGGGAGATCCTTCTTCTACAAAGTACTTGTTTAAAGTGGACTGTGACTGCCCCACATGTCCTCATCCTTTCCCGTTACATTTCACCAATTCCAGTGTACTCAGATTCTGTCGCTTTTTTTATCTTTCCAGAAATTGTCAAAAGAAGATTTCCACAAAAGTCTGGCATAATATTTGCCTCATAATCATAAAACTTTATCAGTTGTCTGATGCATCCTGATATCAGAGCATCTGAAAGATGTCTCTGAAAGAATGTCTTAGGCGTGAGGAAATAGAGTGTCTCTATAATCCCTTCTTTTTTATCCTTTCTACTTATATAGTATTCCAATTTCTCCCTTCTCTTCAGGGACCCTAATATGAATCTGAAAATTGTTGTAATGTACTGTTAATTATGATACCTTTAATGATAACACTTTCTTTTCCTTTTATTTTAAAAACACTGAAGTTGAAATTATTTTAAAAGCACTGAAGTTTTTCTAAAATGCCTACAAAGTAAATTTGTGTGTGTATGTGTGTGTGTGTGTGTGTTATATTGTTTGTGAGTCTTCCTTCAACTTTCCTGAGGGTTAGTGTAATTCAATAGCAAAAATACTTAACTCAGTTTTGTAGGATAAATTTGATGCATTTCTTAGAGGATGCATATGCAATGTTGATCACAGGTTGGTAGACAGCCATGGAAAAGTCATAGTATCTAGCAGGTTGGTTATATGTCCTTTGGCAGTTCCAGCAGAGGAACACAAATACTCAAATTCTTGGCCAAGGAATTGTGAGAACAATTGTATTGAACACAAATATCATTGTTTCTGTGGAAAGCCTTCCAAGCCTTTCCTAATGCTCTGCCTTGTGACCCAGGGGTTGAGCCCATGTCTCTGGTGTCTCCTGCATTGGCAGGCCAATTCGTTACCACTGAACCACCTTGGAATCTGAGTTGTAATACAGGATGTAATATAAACATCATTGCTTCTGCGGAAAGCCTTCCAAGCCTTGTGGGTTCCCACCACCTTTAAAAAAAATGAATTTGTTGCACTTATTACTGTATCATGAACCTTTACCCCCATCTCTGTGTTCCATGTTAGACTTTCATATCAGGGTTTCTCTGAGATAGGACCTGTGTTTTAGCCACCATTCTATCCCTAGAAGTTATCCCATTTACATACTGAGAAAATTGTGTTTATGAAGCATGAAAGAATTAGGAAATTTATCATCTCACCTCCCCGAAAACACAGGTGTGAATCAGTAGCACTGCTTTGTATCCGATGGGACAGAAAATCTAGGTTTGGAAACTCAGATAGTATTTTCTGCTCTATCTATGACTGCTGGTTATAAGAGGCATTTTTAGAAGAAAATCTTGGATTAAATCACCCACATCCTGTTTGGCTAGAATCTGCTGAACTGCAGGCAGATCCAGAAAAGCAATGACCTTTCACTGATTAACTAGAGTAATATTCTGCATCTCCTGCTACTTGCTTCTGGATTGCTAGTGTCTGGTAAATGATTGAATCTGTGGCTTGGTAACATCAAACATTTCCTGTGTAGCTTGGAGGTTGCAGTTCACAATTATCTAGTCTGGACTCTGCTGAGAAGTGATAATTAGGTGCTAAATGTTAACTGGATTACAGCAGGGACTGCTCCCACCCATCATTTAACACCTCATCAGGAGTTGGACCTTGAATGTTGTTTTCAACTCACTCTTCCTGGGCATCTGCCTCTTCCTGACCTTTCTTCAACGTCTGTATTTTATCTTTCGGTCCAATTTTGGGACAGCAACATTTTTTCACCTACTCGATAGAATCAGTACCCATACACAAGTGGGGATCTGTGACGCTTCTAAGATGGAAGGAACCAAGAGACTGAGCGTCTTTACATTTTTCCCAGAAGAGAGAGAATTCACTATAATCATAATGACAACCATATATTGCTGACTTGTGGGTGCATGATAACCCATCAGTTCTGTGCAAAGAGTATTCTGTTTATGGTCTGTTTTATATTATTACCACCCCTGTGCTACAGATGTGAAAGCTAGAGTGATAGCAGATGTGTTTTCACATAAGCTGGATGGACTAAGAGGCTCTGTTCTTAACTACGGTGCTGTACTGTGGCCTCTAGCTTCCTTTAATTCCAGGCCCTCCATTATACTCATTTGGTACTAAGTATGGACAGGGAGTTGGACCATAAAGAAGGCTGAGCACCGAAGAACTGGTGCTTTCGAATTGTGGTGTTGGAGAAGCCTCTTGAGAGTCCCTTGGACTGCGAGGAGATCAAACCAGTCAATCCTCAAGGAAATCAACCCTGAATAATCACTGGAAGGACTGATGCTCCTGAAACTGAAACTGAAACCGAAACTCCAGTACTTTGGCCACCTGATACAAAGACCCAACTCATTGGAAAAGACCCTGATGCTGGGAAAGATAGAAGGCAGGAGGAGGAGACGACAGAGGATGAGATGGTTGGATGGCATCACTGACTCGATGGACGTGAGTTTGAGCAAGCTCCAGGAGTTGGTGATGGATAGGGAAGTCTGGTGAGTTGCAATCCATGGGGTCGCAAAGAGTCAGACATGACTGAAGGACTGAACAAGAACAACGATGAGCAGGGACTCATCATTCCACAGTTCCCATTCAGTGCTTGAGGATCGAAGGGGTGAATGTCCTCAGTTGCAAGAGGATAGAGACGCAGAGTGTTTGGTGTGTCTGAGAAGGAGTGTTTCCCTGAAGCCAGCTTGGGAAATATCTCAGACAGAAGGTCAAGCTGGGGAAGAAGAAATTTTCCTCTACAATCTAGGTTCTTCTGACTGGTCTAAGAATTACATTGACATGAGATAGATTGATCAGAGAAAATCAAACAAAATTTTATTAACATGTATACATGGGACTGCCGTCTATGGGGTTGCACAGAGTCGGACACGACTGAAGTGACTTAGCAGCAGCAGCAGCAGCAGCATACATGGGAGAGGGCTTCTCAGGTGACTCAGTGTAAAAAAAATCTGCCTGCCAGTGCAGGAGACACAGGAGATGTAGGATCAATTACTGAGTTGGGAAGATGCACTGGAGGAGAGCATGGGAACCCACTCTGGTATTCTTGCCTGGAGAATCCCCTGGACAGAGGAGCCTGGTTACTGGCCACTGTCCATAGGGTCGCAGAGCAGAACATAACTGAGCATGCATGTGCACAAACATGGGAGAGGATTGCCCCATCAAAAAAAAAAAAGAAAAAAATTTAATAACTGGCCAAAATGGCAGAAACCAGCGCCTTAAATACGTTTGCTAAAGACCAAAGAGGATGTTGGAGGTAGTGGTTTGGGACTTTGAAGGGGAGAAAGGCAATTCATTTGGAGATAGAAAGCAAGTTTTTGCTAAATAAATGGGACACGGAGTGGACTCTGCTCTTCAGGCTCTACTGAGTTTCCCCACCACACTTAACACATCTTCTTGGCAGATACCTCTGGTGATAGCTTTATTCCAGAAATAGGCCCTCTATCTAAATTCTTTTAGCTAGTTAGGGGGAAAGCCAAAGTTTCTTCCTGAGTCTTTTGGACCTTGATTGTTTTTAGCTGAAAATAATCCACATGCCAGAAGGACCCATTTTTGGGGTGGCAAATTTTGCTCCCCTACAGCCACAACCTGAAATTTATACAGATGCCAGTCTCTTCCTGTCCTTCTTGTTCTCTTTGAAAATCCAAAAATGCAGGTTGTAGCAAAGGTCTGCAAATCCTGGGGTAAAAATTCCATGGAATGTGAGCTGATTTAGAAAAATTGGGAAGCCACAGAAAGGGACTTCCCTGGTGGTACAATGTATAGGAATCCCCCTGCCAATGCAGGGGACATGGGTTCCATCCCTGGTCTGGGAAAATCCCACATGCCATGGAACAACTAAGCCCAAGTGCTGCAGCTGCTGAAACCTGTGTGCGTAAAGCCTGCGCTCCACAATAAGAGAAGACACTGCATTGAGAAGCCTGTGCATTGCAACTGGAGAGAGCCCCAGCTCTCTGCAACCAGAGAAAGCCTGCCTACAGCACTGAAGACCCAGTGCAACCAAAACCAGTAAAATACAGAAATGAATTTTAAAAAGATGAAAGCCACAGACAGGTTGGAGGGGATCAATTCAAATATCATGCATACAGTTGTCCCTGGCATCTGAGGGGGAGTGGTTCCAGGACCCCCATGGGTACCAAAATCCACATGCCCAAGCTCCTTATGTAAAACGGATGAGTAACTGCATATCAGTTCAGTTCAGTCGCTGAGTCGTGTCCGACTCTTTGCGACCCCATGAATCGCAGCACGCCAGGCCTCCCTGTCCATCACCATCTCCCAGAGTTCACTCAGATTCACGTCCATTGAGTCCGTGATGCCATCCAGCCATCTCATCCTCAGTCGTCCCCTTCTCCTCCTGCCCTCAATCTCTCCCAGCATCAGAGTCTTTTCCAATGAGTCAGCTCTTCTCATGAGGTGGCCAAAGTACTGGAGCTTCAGCTTTAGCATCATTCCTTCCAAAGAAATCCCAGGGTTGATCTCCTTCAGAATGGACTGGTTGGATCTCCTTGCAGTCCAAGGGACTCTCAAGAGTCTTCTCCAACACCAGAATTCAAAAGCATCAATTCTTCAGCGCTCAGCCTTCTTCACAGTCCAACTCTCACATCCATACATGACCACAGGAAAAACCATAGCCCTGACCAGACGGACCTTAGTCTGCAAAGTAATGTCTCTGCTTTTGAATATACTATCTAGGTTGGTCATAACCTTTCTTCCAAGGAGTAAGCGTCTTTTAATTTCATGGCTGCAGTCACCATCTCCAGGGATTTTGGAGCCCCCAAAAATAAAGTCTGACACTGTTTCTATTGTTTCCCCATTTATTTCCCATGAAGTGATGGGACCAGATGCCATGATCCTTGTTTTCTGAATGTTGAGCTTTAAGCCAACTTTTTCACTCTCCTCTTTTACTTTCATCAAGAGGCTTTTTAGCTCCTCTTCACTTTCTGCCATAAGGGTGGTGTCATCTGCATATCTGAGGTTATTGATATTTCTCCCGGCAATCTTGATTCCAGCTTGTGCTTCTTCCAGTCCAGCGTTTCTCATGATGTACTCTGCATATAAGTTAAATAAGCAGGGTGACAATATACAGCCTTGACGTCCTCCTTGTCCTATTTGGAACCAGTCTGTTGTTCCATGTCCAGTTCTAACTGTTGCTTCCTGACCTGCATACAGATTTCTCAAGAGGCAGGTTAGGTGGCCTGGTATTCCCATCTCTTTCAGAATTGTCCACAGTTTACTGTGATCCACACAGTCAAAGGCTTTGGCATAGTCAATGAAGCAAAAATAGATGTTTTTCTGGAACTCTCTTGCTTTTTCCATGATCCAGCGGATGTTGGCAATTAAGCTGGTTTTGGAAAAGGCAGAGGAACCAGAGATCAAATTACCAACATCTGCTGGATCATGGAAAAAGCAATTGCATATAACCAGCCAATATCCTCCTGTGTACTTTAAATCATCTTTAGATTACTTATAACATCTAATACAATGTACATGCTGAAAAATAGATGTAAATACAGTATAAATGGTATTTAAATTGTTGCTGGTGTATGACAATGTCCAGTTTTGCTTTTTGGAAATTAAAAAAATATATATTTGATCTATAGTTGTTTGAACTCTTGGGCTCCAAAATCACTGCAGATGGTGACTGCAGCCATGAAATTAAAAGACGCTTACTCCTTGGAAGAAAAGTTATGATCAACCTAGATAGCATATTCAAAAGCAGAGACATTACTTTGCAGACTAAGGTCCGTCTAGTCCAGGCTATGGTTTTTCCTGTGGTCATGTATGGATGTGAGAGTTGGACTGTGAAGAAGGCTGAGCGCTGAAGAATTGATGCTTTTGAACTGTGGTGTTGGAGAAGACTCTTGAGAGTCCCTTGGACTGCAAGGAGATCCAAGCAGTCCATTCTGAAGGAGATCAGCCCTGGGATTTCTTTGGAAGGAATGATGCTAAAGCTGAAACTCCAGTACTTTGGCCACCTCATGAGAAGAGTTGACTCATTGGAAAAGACTCTGATGCTGGGAGGGATTGGAGGCAGGAGGAGAAGGGGATGACCGAGGATGAGATGGCTGGATGGCATCACTGACTCGATGGACATGAGTCTGAGTGAACTCCGGGAGTTGATGATGGACAGGGAGGCCTGGCGTGCTGCGATTCATGGGGTCGCAAAGAGTTGGACACGACTGAGTGACTGAATTGAACTGAACTGTTTGAGATCAAGGATGTGGCAACTGCACATATGGAGGGCTGACTGTATGTTAATTGATCAGTGTCTCAGGTCACTTTAAATGTCACTGGCAAGAGGTTTGTGATTTTATTTCTATATTCATTACACAACAAAAATGTAAGACATTGCATGACTACAGATTTTTTTCTAATGGTGTTTTCTTTTTTTAATTCTATCACAGTAATATTTGATAAATAATAAATTTCCACTGATCTTGGCTTTCAGTTGTGGATTTTGGGGGAGAAAAGCTCTGCAAGACTCAAAGCATAGTTATTCTTTCGTAGTAGTAAATCTAGCAGTTCTCTTAAAATAATTTTTGGTTTCTAAAAATGTTGTTTATCAAAATGTATTGTATCAGGAAAATGGACTTAATTATTGTTCTTTCTTTTTGAACCAAATCCACTGTGAATATACCTGTTAAGTTGTTTATCTGGCTGCATATTTTTTTCCTAAATACTACTGAGCAATTATACTTTCAAAAAGGTAATTTCAGCCCCCAATGAGTGACTCGCCATTCAAGACACTTTCTCTGGTACCATTTGTTATTCTGAGGTTTTTCTCTAGATGGTTGTTTGTACACTTCTTCTTCAGCATGTATTTTCTTAGTGTTAACTGTATATTTGGCTTGATCTTGGTATAAACTCACTTAGCATTTTAATCTGAGTCTCACTTAATCCTTGTCACTCAGTTGATATAGACTGCACATTTACAATGCCAGTTTAATCATTCTGGAAACATTTGGTCATGAATAAAAGAACACTGTAGATGTTCCAACTTGCAAGCTGGATGAGACCCTTCCTTACAGGGCTCTTTCAGGGGACTACTGTAAATTCACATTGATCTTGATTCCTTGCTTGTGGGAGAGATGAATAGGTTGTGATTTTATTTTAAGCTGTTGCATCTCCCGAGCCCATCAAACATTTTATTAAAATACTGCTTATTTGCTGAGCTTCACTAGTCAATGCCAGGAAACTTTTGTGGTCTTTTAGGGTCATTTTATCTTTCCCTCTTTTCCTTATCCTAAAAAAGAAGCAATTTGCACTTGCTGAGTGTTGGAGGAGCAAAATGGCAGGGATGGAAGGACAGACAGATTTAATCAGAATTTTTTCCCCTCAGATTCAAATGTATTTGGTATTGAAACTATTACAAGGGAACCCTCCTATAAGGCTATATTTTCTGAGGTTCAGTGGTGAATCGTTGTTCTAAATCAGTTAAACAATCCTCTGTGGGCTTCCTCTAACCCATCTTGTCTTTGTGTGGGAGGCTTCTTCCTCATTATCAAACATTGCTATGCACACTATTTCTTCTCTCTGGCTGTCTCCAAGTATTGCAAAGGATCCTTTGAGAATCTGTTTATGACCCTCTGCATCCATCAGGGTAGGCTAAGTTATGGGAGAAAATAATCCCACAATCCCAGTGGCTTAAAATCACAAACGTTTATCTTGCTCACAGAGCAGGTTTATTGCATATTGTCTGGGGGGCTCAGTCTTTCTTGGGGACTGGCGGAGGGAAGCTCCATCTTGACAACCCAGCCAGGAGCAAGGCAGCGTGGTGCCTGGAGCCCTAGCCTCTACACCTTTTGCCCAGATGCAACATCATCACTTCCTGCTAACATTTTATCAATGACAAGTTTTGGTTCAATCCTACCTGTGCCTGGAAGGAGAACCCAAAATGCTTGGTTTGCAGCACTAATGACTAGCGCACCCATGGGGTACACAATCTCTGGGAAGGTCACAGGGCACAGCTGTCTTGCTGCAATATTTCCTCCTATCCCAGGTTCGGCTTAAAACATATGTCTAGGGATGGCTATGTGATTTGTGGGGCCCACTGTAAAATGAAAATATGTGATCCTTCAGAAATTATTAAGAATTCCAAGAGAATGGCATCAGAGCATTAAACCAAACTTGGGGCATTTCTAAATATGTTGCCCTGTACCACTGTCTAGGGCACTGGACCTGCGTACTTCAGGAAGGGCTGAGGAAGACAGGATCTCCAGGGGAAGTACCGGAGGATGCCAAATTACATGTGTGCGCTTGCCCAGAGAGGCCGCGTAGAGCAAAGCAGATTGTCTGCCTGTCTCACAGGAGGTGCTGTCAGGATGAGTAAGACAATGGAAGGGTGAGGATTTTTCCTTTGTGAATCCCTGCAGGGAAGTGACCTCTAAATTCAAGGCATAATCATTCCCCAACAGTGATTTAATGACATTAATTACACTCCTGTAACTGAGCTGTCTCACTCTTATAATTTCCTTAGAGAAGGAAGGTTGGGAACACTGTCCCCCACCCCACCCGCCCTGCCCTGACTTTCTCTCAGGCAGGAAATATGGTAGCCTGCAGATAAGAGACGAATGATTTTCCATTTGCCAGGGTCCATTTCGGCCTGTCAGAAGAATGGATTTAGTCAGGGGCCGGGCAAGAGGTCTGTTAACTAGAACGTCTTGTTGGAGCCCCAGCCTGTTTTGTCCCCTCCTAAAACAAAAAACCTTGGAGAGTCTGCCTGGCTTGAGTAGATTTTTAGGATTCAGAAATTTTATTTTGGTTTTTTTAAAAGTAAGAAGGCAGATTGACCATTTAATTCTCCTGTGCCTGTGTAAAGGGTATGAGGGCAGGGACTTTGTTTCTATAGTCCTACTGTCTGACTATCGTAGGTGTATTGGTGCCCTGCCCAAATCCCCCGCGTCATGTGGGCACTGACTGCTCTGGGCTCACAGCCTCATCCTTTGCCTCTCCTGGGGAATCACCCTTGGCTGACTACAGCTGTTTCACCCTGGAAGCACCTCAGGACCAATGACTCACTATTAGGAGAGTACCAAAGAAAGAAATCCAAAGGCACCACATTCTTTGCCTCAAGGTGAGAATAACTTTGTGATGTGACTTATGTTCTAGAGTCTTCCATGGATCAGGCTAAGGCCACAGTTTACCTGAGATCACATCCTTGCTCAGTTCTTTACTTTTCCCTCTCCTGATTCTTTTTCTTTTAGATTTTCCCCTGGGAGCACCCTCTCAATAAATCATGTTCAGTAAGTCCTTCCTTCTAGGGAACCCCACTTGAAACAAAGACTATACTTACTTTATTCCCTGGGAGATTCATCCTGAATAGACAATTACCACTGGGTCAAAATTTGTACTTAAGGACTAGAACTGTGAGTGTATTCTTTTCCTAGAAACAGGGATCTGATTTTAGTGATAACAGAGAAATAGCATCTTCTTGCCTTTTTCTGGTATGGGGATGGCTAAACAAGCAGCAGATGGAAGGAAGGATGAAGATGTTTGTTAAAATCTCTGATGAGGGCTGTTCCTCAGTGTTAACCATCTTGGCTAGCAGTGCTGCTTTGAGCTGGGTCTTCAGGGAGCCACTGTATCACACCTCACTTCCCGTGTTCCTGCTCTGTGGCTCCCAGTTAACCATTGGTGGTATGGTAGTAATTATAACTAGCCGGTACATTGAGTAGTTTTTATAAGTCTATTCCCTGAATCATCAAAACCACTCCATGGGGTAGGACCAAGGTGATAGAGCTGATAGGTGGCACAGCCAGATTTGAACCTAAGCAGTTGGCTCTGGATTCCCTCACTTACTTTGCTTGACTGCCTCACAGGTAAGGATAGAGGGTCCTTTTCACCTGCTTCATGGGGTTGCAAGGATTAAACGTGTTGATGTGATTAAAGCACTTAGTATAATGAATGCCTAACACATACTAGAAATGAAGTGAAAGTCACTCAGTTGTGTCCGACTCTTTGCGACCTCGGACTATATAGTCCATGGAATTCTCTAGGCCAAAATCCTGGAGTGGGAAGCCTTTCCCTTCTCCAGGGTATCTTCCCAACCCAGGGATTGAACTCAGGTCCCCTGCATTGCCTGGAGAAGGAAATGGCAACCCACCCCAGTATTCTTGCCTGGAGAATCCCATGGACAGAGGAACCTGGTGGGCTACAGTCCATGGGGTCGCAAGAGTCGGACATGACTGAGTGACTTTCACATTCACTTCACCCCTTCATTGCAGGAGGATTCTTTACCAGCTGAGTCACAAGGGAAACCCAACACATACTAAGGGTTCTGTAAATAATAATCTTTGCTATTATGACTTTGTGGAAGAGTTTCCAGAGATATGAACACTTCGAGAGCTGGAATCAGTGTCATCTTAGTCAACTGCTTTGAAAATACAAATGTTCCTTTTTCGATACCTGTTCCTTGCCTCACTGACCTCAGCTCCTCTCTATACATGTGCACACAGCCTAGAGAGAGGGATAGTTTCTGTCAGTATCATATCTCAGCAAGGTCATGGTGATGAGCATAGTATTACTATTCCTCAAGTGTGGTAATGGTTCCAGTAGCACTTTCTCATAATCATTGCCCTTTATGGTCTTGGGGTAACATCAAGAAAGACACAGCCTGGCGAGAAGGGGCTTGGATATTTTTATTGTTTTCAGGCCATAAAGAATCACACAGGAAATGGGCAATGCAGCCTTCCAATCTTATAACTGAGCTGGCAGATTGGAAAAACATCACTAGACAGTCATTTGCATCATTGGTATCTTTGGATTTCACAGTGAGTCATCTGCATTCTTCACCAAGTGAGTCAGCTGTGCCCTGAGCAGCACTGAGCATCTATATTTTGGTTGAGTGTGGAGACCATATGACACCTGTCTTAGTAGATTGCAAACTTGCCATTGACGCCACTTACAGGGACACCTCACTGGAGTTTGAGTGAATGGATTAGCTGTGAGTTAGGGCACTTTTGAAAGACCATGAAAGCTATAGAGAAATTGTGACTTTGAGAAATTTGCTTCCTGGGAAGTGGTTAACAAAAAAGTCATACTGACTAGTGAAAGCCAGGGTATTCATGAGGACACAGACATACACGCTGTTGGCTTAATTGTTCATGGATGCAAATTAATTCAAGTGAGGAATAGCTGGGCAGTGGGCTAATTTTAAGGTTGTGTTGCCTCAAATTTGCATCCGCTCTTTGAACATAGACTCTGTAGTAGGCTCAGAGTGAGTGTGAGGTGGTGGAGGCAGCGAAGGTGGTGATGGGACATAGAAGTCATGTGTAGTAGATGATGGAATTTTAATGGTAACAGTGAATTAATTAAAATATAGGTAAAGAAGACCCTTAAGATAAACCATTGGCATCCCACACAGGCCAGTTTAACATCTTTCTGTTTTATTATCACAATCGGAAGACCTAGTTAGGATCACAGGATAAGAGAGAGAGTATGAGTGGAGCAACTGAAAGTGATTGCAGGAGTTAGGAGAAAAGCCAAATCAGATACCTCTGCCAGTTTGCCAATGAGATTCGTGTTCATCATTCATGCTAGGAGAGAAGACTGTTAGGTGAAAAGGTTAAAAAGAGGTAAAGTACGGATTGGGCCAATGACTGGTTGGCCCTTAGATTTTTGCTTTTATTTGTTTGTTGGCTTTTCTCTAATTCCATGTGTCTGAGCAAGAAATGAGTAGTCTCTTTTGACTATCTGGGAATGTTTCTTTGTTGGTAGCCTAAAAGAATTAGTTTGCCTGTTATTAAGGTACCCAAGTACCAGTGATAAGTTATAGGACAGATGTTATTTCACTGAATGCAAGTTGGAATGTTGGTGGAGGGGGCATTTCTGGTAGGAGCATGAGATTTGTAATAAAACCGCTTAAAATATAGTTGGAGTTCCTCATTTTCTGTGTGACCTTGGAAGTGTTATTCAGTCCTTTCAAGTTTCTTAATCTGGAAAATGGAGATTATACATACAACTCTTGTTAAAGAGCTTCCGGGTATTGTAGTGCTCAATCAGGACAAGTCAAATGGAAAGTAGCAATTAAGCCTTTATTAAGTACTGTGATCGTGTAAGCAAGAAGCCAAAAAAGAAAGTGCTGGTTCCTCTAATGTCCCGTTTCCCCCCATGGCTCTGGTCAAAGGTCAGATCAGTACAGATAGGAATGAGAAGGTGGTCTCACTGCTAAGGGAGCCCCACATAAAAGGATTTTTGCCATTTTATGGACCTGGGGCCTAGGAGAATGGAGACACCCCCTGCCTACCAACATAAACAAAGAGACTTGTGAATGGAGATGCCTAGGCTAGGAATGGAAATATGAGCATGGCTAGGGGAGGGTGGGATGGGTGTAGTCTGTGAAGGCAATTGCCTCCAGAGCCTGCAGAATGCTGCCTCTGCACCAGGTCTAAAGTGGTCGTGGCTGTTTTCTCAACACGAGGCCTGCCAGGCAAAGTCTATGGTTGGGCCCAAAAGATTACATTTAGCATTCTGGCATAGGGCAGGATGCCTCAGGACCTTTTGAACACAGTCTGAAAACTACTATAATACTTGATAGAACCTAGGATTGCTTGATAAAGGAAAGATGTAGTGACTTAGCTTTTATGGAGAATGGAGTTTAATATATTCTATGCTAATAAATAATTTATACCTAATTGGCTTAGTAAACTCAGTTTAATATACCAGTTGATCAAGCTTTTGAAAGCATGCTGTTTATCTTGCTGGTGGAAGCCAAGTGTCTAGTTCCTAGAAAGTATTATTGCGATTCATTGAACATGCCTCAACTTAAGTGACTCCTCCATGAGGTGTGCTAAATAAGGACTGTCAATATAAGCATAAACGTTATAGCCTGAAAATATGAAAGCTTTTGTAAATAAGGCATCAGTCATTTATAGTCAATTTCATGGTTGCTCAGTAATTAAGAGCAGAGGAACAAGGCTTGGCAAACAAATGCTTTGCCTCTCAAATCAGATTTGAGATAATGACTTATAATTATTCAGCATTTACATGGCATTTTTGTATGAATAAAATGCATTCTAAACCCTAGTCATTTTTATAAGTGATGATCATGTAATCATGTACCTTTTTTTTCCCTTTGGGATGATTTTGGTCACTACCTCCTGTACAAGCTTATGAACCTGTTCTTCAGGCACTCTGTCTACCAGATCTAATCCCTTGAATCTATGTATCACCTCCACTGTATAATCATAAGGAATTTGATTTAGGTCATACCTGAATGGTCTAGTAGTTTTCCCCACTTTCTTCAATTTCAGCCTGAATTTTGCAATAAGGAGTTCATGATCTGAGCCACAATCAGTTCCAGGTCTTGTTTTTGCTGACTGTGTAGAGTTTCTCCATCTTAGGCTTCAAAGAATATAATCAATCTGATTTTGATATGGACCATCTGGTGATGTCCTTGTGTAGAGTCATCTCTTGGATTGTTGGAAAAAGGTGTTTGCTATGACTAGTATGTTCTCTTGACAGAACTCTGTTAGCCCTTGCCTTGCTTCATTTTGTACTCCAAAGCCAAACTTGCCTGTTACTCCCAGTATCTCTTGACTTCCTATTTTTTGCTTTCCAATCCCCTGTGATGAATAGGACAGTTTTTGTTGTTGTTGTTAGTTCTAGAAGGTCTTATAGGTCTTCATAGAACCAGTCAACTTCAGCTGCTTTGGTATCAGTGGTTGCAGCATAGACTTGGATTACTGTGATGCTGAATGGTTTGCCTAATTATGCTCATTTCACATACTAGTAAGGTTATGCTCAAAGTCCTTAAAGCTTGGCTTCAGCAGTATGTGAATCAAGAACTTCCAGATGTACAAGCTGGTTTAGAAAAAGGAGAGGAACCAGAAATTGCCAACATTCATTGGATCATAAAGAAAGCAAGGGAATTCCAGAAAAGCACCTACTTCTTCTTCACTGACTACGCTAAAGCCTTTGACTGTGTGGATCACAACAAACTGGGAAATTCTTAAAGAGATGGGAGTACCAGATCACCTTACCTGTCTCCTGAGAAACCTGTATGCAGATAAAAAGCAACAGTTAAAACTTTACATGCAACAAATGACTGGTTCAACATTGGGAAAGGAGTATGTCAAGGCTGTATATTGTCACCCTGCTTATTATCTTATATGCAGAGTACATCATACACAATGAGGGACTGGATGACTCATTAGCTGGAATCAAGATTGCCGGGAGAAACATCAACAACTTCAGATATGCATATGATACCATTCTAATAGCAGAAAGTGAAGAGGAAGTAAACAGCCTCTTGATGAGGGTTAAAGAGGAGAGTGAAAAAGTTGCCTTAAAACTCAATTTTCAAAAAACTAAGATCATGGCATCTGGTTACATCACTTCCTGGCAAACAGGAGGGGAAAAAGTGGAAGCAGTGACAGATTTTATTTTCTTGTGCTCCAAAATCACTGCCGATGGTAACTGCAGCCATGAAATTAAAAGGCACTTGCTCCTTGGAAGGAAAGCTATGACAAACCTAGACAACATATTAAAAAACAGAGACATCACTTTGCTGACAGAGGTCTGGATAGTCAATAAAGTGGTTTTTCAGTAGGTATGTATGATGAAAGTTGAACCATAAAGAAGGCTGAGCACCAAAGAATCAATGCTTTTGAATTGCGGTGCTGGAGAAGATTCTTGAGAGTCCCTTGGACTGCAAGGAGATCAAGTCAGTCAATCCTAGAGGGAATCAGACCCTGAATATTCATTGGAAGGACTGATGCTAAAGCTGAAGTTCCAGTACTTTGGCCACCTAATATGAAGAGCTGGCTGATTGGAAAAGATTCTGATGCTGGGAAAGATTGAGGGCAAAAGGTGAAGGTGCGGCAGAGGATGAGATGGTTGAATAGCATCACTGACTCAATGGACATGAATTTGATCAAACTCATAGTTTGATCATGGTTTAAAGATAGTGAAGGACAGGGAAGCCTGGCATGCTGTAGTCCATGGGGTCAAAAAGAGTCGAACATGATTGAGCACATACAAGCAGAAGAACAAAGGTTAGAAATAAATAGAATTAAGTGGAATTCCTGCCAACTTTATCTTATTTGTATGGGGAAGATCAAAAAGATCTTTTCAGAATGAAGTTCAAAATGCTCAGTTCAAAAATACTCAGAAAAGATGAAAGGTTTAACCGTTCACTATTTGAGAAAAGCAAATGTGAGTTTGTGTTGGTAAGGTAGTTTAGCAGGAAAATAGAATATAGGCAGCTATTATCTAGTTCTGTTTATATTAATAATTGGTCACAGTTGGATTCAGGGCTGGTTTTTATAACAGGCTCCGTTACAGGGTAAGTTCAAATGAATTTGGAGAGTTCCGAGAAGGTCAAGAGTGCTTTAATGTTGATAACACTAATAGTAAGAGCAAAAGAAATCACCATTTTTGGTCTGAAAAAGAGGCTAATCATTAAATGAGTAAATGTGCAAATGTAGGATAGAAACTTGACTTACTCAACTCCTAATTTACAGAATCATGTTTGAGTGGACTCCTGGGACCTGTTACCTAATGTGTTATTTTATGAAGGTATCTCCCAGATAACCTCCCTTATCCGAGTATGGTTCCAGGGATTAGGATGTAGACATCTTTTGGGGGGCGATTTTCTAGCCTACAATTAATACCGTCACGTCAACTGCTTTTTCTACAAAGAAAGAAAAAGAAGCCCTGAGAAAGTCAGTCTCTGGCAATGGGTTTCTATTTTTCAAATGAATAGCTGGAGCTAGAAGACTCCTTCCAGCCCCTACTGTTGTGGAAGGAAGGGACTCTAAATGTCTTGCCTGTGATTTATACACTTGATATTGGGAGGCAGTAAATATAGGATGTTATAATAATCTTTATTAAATTTTTCTATATTTGAATCCTTATTCTAATCAGTTCATTTATGGCATGTTTCTCAACATTGGTACTGTTGAATTTTCGAATGGATAATTCTTTCCTGGTTGATGAGGGCAGGGGTGGGGCTGTCCTCTGTGCTGTAGGGCGTTTATTAGCATCTCTGGCCTCTACCTGATAGATGTCAGTAGCGCCACTTCACACCTAGTTATGAAAACAAAAAATGTCTCTGGGCATTACCAAATGTGTTTGGGAGGGGGTGCAAAATCAGCACCAGTGGAGAAACTACTAACGTCTCTGAAGACATAAGGATTCAAGGTTTGTTTTAAATTTTAACCTTACCATCTGCTGATCTGATCAATATCATTCTTGTAGTCAAACGTTAAAATGTAAATGTCATAATAATGTTAGAAAAAGGGCAGCGTAGTTGTAAAAGCACTGCAGATCACCCTCTTCTTTTCGATGGACCACAAGTCCACTTTTTGGAGCCAACTGTCGAATCACTTATCAATATCATCATCTAGCTTATTACTTTGTTCATAAGGATATTTTGAGCGTCTTCGTCAAATGCCTTGCTGAATTCCAGATTCTAAGTTCTGACACATTTCCTGAGTCTGATAATTCTTTTAACAAAAGGATTAGAATGAGTTCGACAAATCTTTGTCCTCTTTTGGCACCTTGTAATTAATTATGGTTTTCTTTTCGATGAGCTCAGATATCATCTTATTATTTTTCTGTTCTAGGTTCTTTTGGTACTTAACTTTGAACTCACCAGTTTATGTTTGTAGAATCAGTCTTGCTCACTTCAAAATAATTGTGTTTCCTCTTTTGGTATTTAATCATTTAATGCATGATTCTTAAAATATTTGGAACCATAAATACAAGGTTATACTTTCTCTTGACACTTGAATGAATATATCCAAACGTCTCCATTTCTCTATCTGCATCTACAACTCTATCTATGTAGGAGACTTTAACATCCTTGAATCAGTCTAAAAGACTTTCTTAGAATTTCCTCTCTGATTAGAAACCGTGTCTCTCAGTGCTGGAATTACCTATCCAACCGCTAATTTGACATTTCCACTTAGATGTCTCAAACATAACTCAAACTATCTTTAATTTAGGATTTCCAGCCCCAGTTGTGGTCTTCACTGTTTCTTAGCTTGTTGAAGGGCACCACCATCTGGTCAGTTCTACAAACCAGGACCCTGGAAAATAGTCAAATCAGTTCAGTTCAGTCGCTCAGTTGTGTCTGACTCTGCGACCTCATGGACTGCAGCACGCCAGACCTCCCTGTCCATCACCTACCCCCAGAGTTTACTCAGACTCATGTCCATTGAGTTGGTGATACCGTCCAACCATCTCATCCTCTGTTGTCCCCTTCTCCTCCTGCCTTTGATCTTTCCTAGCATCACGGTCTTTTCAAATGAGTCAGTTCTTCGCATCAGGGGGCCAAATCCATCCAAAAAAAAAAAAAAAAAACAACGGATTATACCTTCTAAAAATACTTTTTGCATTTTTGCTTTCTTTTTATTTTCTCTTTTCCCACACCCAGTTCAAAGTACATTGTTTCTCACTCTGGCTAATGAAATATTTCATAATTGGATGCCATAAGTCTAATCCTGATAAGCACAGTGGTCTTTTTGAGATATAGATCGGATTATATAGTTCCATCGACACATTCTGTTTGTTCTGGGATACAAGTTAAAATCTTGACTGTGGTTTAGAAAGTAAAATCTGGAGTCAGGGTGGGGGGAGTGGGATGCTGCCTGCTGCATTGCACTCTGTCTTCTTCTTTATAGCACTTGGGCAGGCACACCTTGCTTCTCTATTAACAGGTTCTTGCATTCATAATTCCCTGTGCCAGGCATGCTCTTCTCTGTCAGGATTTTATCTGATTTAGCATGCATACATCTTCAGATCCCAGCTCAGTCATCCCTTCCTAAGGAGGCTCTTCCCAGCCTTCCTTGCATATTTCTTTGTTCCTCTAAATCAAATCTTCCTAATACATGCTGTCATGACATTGTAAAATTCTTCTTCATAGCACTTTGGAAATATAATTTTATATTTGTTTGGGTGACAATTGAATTAACATGTCTCCCACACTAAATTGGTAAATTTTTTGAGGAAACAAATGCCACCTGGTTTTGCTTACTTTTAGACCTTGGTCACATTTTTATTTTCTGTGCCATATTTATGCCACTTTTGTACCTTTTGCCAAGTACTGAGCATATTGCATAAGACTAGTATTTTACTTGATGCTTTCAACATTTTTTGGTAAAGAGTCTGCCTGCAATAGGGGAGACCTAAGTTTGATCCCTTAGTTGGGAAGATCCCCTTGAAAAGGAAATGGCACCCCACTCCAGTATTCTTGCCTAGAAAATCCCATGGATGGAGGAGACTGGCAGATTATAGTCCATAGGGTTGCAAAGAGTCAGACCCGACTGAATGACTTCACTTTCACTTTCATTTTCCAACATTCATATGTAGGTTTCTGAGTTTTATTTTTTTGCATGCGTTTTTGTTTTCAAACTGAAGTATAGTTGATTTACATGTATGTTAGTTTCTGGTGTACAGTAAAGTGGTTCAGATAGATACATATAGATCGGATTATATAGTTCCATCGACACATTCTCTTTGTTCTGGGATACAAGTTGAAATCTTGACTGTGGTACATACATACATATATATGTATCTATCTGAATGTATATGTGTATATATTATACTTTTTCAGATTCTTTTTCCATTGTAGGTTATTACAAGATATTGAATATAGTTCCCCGTGCTGTACTGTGAACCTTGTTGCTTACATGGATATTTAGTGTTTATTAGAAATTGCCCAACTGTAGTTCAGAATGGCTGTACAATTTTGTATTCCCATCACTGGTGTATGAAAGATTGATTTTCTGTGCATCTTTGCCAGCATTTGGTGTTATCATGAGTTTCTATTCTAGCTGTTCTAGTGGGTATGTAGTGATGTCCCATGGTGAAGTTGATTTGTATTTCTCTAATGACTGGTGATACTGAACATTTTTTTCACTTGCTTGTTTGTCACCTGTATCCTCTCATTAGTAAAATGTTCCTTTATCTCTTTTGTCCTTTCCCTAACAGGATTACTTGTTTGTTTTGTCGTTGTTGAGTTTTGAAAATCTTTTATATATTTTAAATACTAGTCCTTTGTCAGATATGTGGTTGGCAAATATTTTCTCATCTTTCCATCCTTTTAATGGGGTCTTTCACAGAACAAATATTTTAAAGTGTTGATTAAGTCTAGTTAATTCATTTTTTCTTTTATGCATTTCGTTGGTTGTGTCAGATGTAACAACTCTTTGCTTAACCGAAGGAAATGGCAACCCACTCCAGTGTTCTTGCCTGGAGAATCCCAGGGATGGGGGAGCCTGGTGGGCTGTCGTCTATGGGGTCACACAGAGTCGGACACGACTGAAGCAACTTAGCAGCAGCAGCAGCAGGTCCTAAAGATTTGCTCGTATGCATTTTCTAATAAGTTTTATAGTTTTTGTTTCACATGTATGTCAGTGATTATTTTGAGTTAATATGAGCATAAGGTTTGAGGTTTAGGTTGATATTCATTTTTTTGCCTGTGGATATCCAATTGCTCCAGCACCATTTGTTGAAAAGACTATATTTTCCCCATTGAACTGTTTTTGCACCTTTGTCAAAAATCTGTTGAGCATAATTGTGTGGGTCTATTTCTGGGTTCTCTATTCTATTCCACTGATTTATGTGATTATCTCTGTGTCAATACCACATTCCTTTGATTGCTATAGCTGTATAGTAAGCCTTAACATAAAATAGCTAAAATGATTTGTCCTATTTTATTGTTCTTTTTCAAGATTATCTCAGCTATTCTAGGTCCTGTCTTTTCTATAAATTTTAGAACACTTGTCTATGTCTACAAAATATGTTTCTGATATTTAGATGGAAATTATATTAAATCTATGGATTAATTCAGAGAGATTTGACATTATTACTGTGTTGAGTCCACCAATCCATGAACAGTATTCCTGTAGGCCTTCTTTGATCTCTTTCATCAGCATTGTGAATTTTCTTTATATTTGTTTTGTTAGATTTATACCTAAGCATTTCATCTTTGAAGATATTTTAAATGATATTGTGTTTTAAAATTTTGTTTTCTGTGTAGTCATTATAAGTGAATAGGAATGGAACTGATTTCTGCGTGTTGATCTTGATTCCTATGACCTTACTAAACCTGGTATTGGTCCTAGAGCTTTTTTGAGGTACTTCTCTTGTGATTTTCTATGTAGGCAATCATGAAAATACTTTTTTCTGTACTTTTGTGTTTTTTCATCAATTGGATTATGAAGGCCTTTGGGCACTGTATGTTTGTGTGATGCAGATAGTAGGGGCTAACGTGTATACGCATGAGAGGCCCACCACCAATAGCACTGTGGTCTGTGAATCTCAGTAATGTTAATGATAACTCACTTTTATTTCTCTGTTTTTCTTTTTCCTAAAAGAGCTAATTCACAATGCATTAATCTACATGCTGGAACTCTTATTTTTCTTTGGAGTGCAGTGTACTTAATCTATTTAGAACAGTTCATATTTACAACTTCAAGAGAACAGTGCCTTAGTACAGATTGAAACTAGATTTAATTAATGTCTTTACAAAGTACTAGGGTACTAACCTCTTTTAACTATCAGAGAAATGCCTATATGTCGGATTCCGCTTAGCCTTTAGCAGGTTCACAAAGTGCTGGAAACAGGATTTGTTTGTTTTGTGTAACACAGACGATAATTAAAGTTCTTAAAGCTGTGCATTGGCCCTTTTCTTAGTTTATTTGGCATTAATGGTCTCCCTATGCTTATAGTTTGGTTGAGGACTTTCATATAGTATTTTTTATTACTCGTACTATGTTTTTGTACCTATAACATAATTTGCAAATGTGCCATCCTTTCACATTTGACCTAAGACTCCCTTTCCAGTCTTTACCGAAGATACTTAATACCTGGCAGAATGGAAAAATGAAAAAGGGGACAGATGTGAGTGAAGAAACTCTTATGATTTAAAGTTAATAAAGAAAGGAAGGAGTAATAACTATCTTTTCAGAATACCAGCTTGTAAATGATTAATAATATTAATAATTTTTCCTTCAACTTTATTAAAGCTTTATATTCTGCAAATATGTGCAACCAAAAGTTAATATCTAGTTTTGTCAAAAGAAAGACTGATGGCATTAGATGATAATATCTGAAATGTTCTTTTGGTTTGCTGAGACTCTATTAATGTAATTATGTATTGTAAAGAAATGTAATAGAAAAGCAGGAAGTCATAGCCCAAGACTGAAGGGTAGCAGAACACACCACCCCCAGATGTGCCACTTTGGCATGTGGATTATTTTGAGTTGAAGGCATTCAAGGCCCAGGAGACTCAGAAAGGGCTTTTTGCCTTCCCCGTAACTGCCCCCAAAAGATGTCCTTTTCATTATACGGGACTGGAATGCAAAAGTAGGAAGTTAAGAAACACCTGGACTAACAGGAAAATTTGGCCTTGGAATGTGGAATGAAGCAGGGCAAAGTCTAACAGAGTTTTGCCAAGAAAATGCACTGGTCATAGCAAACACCCTCTTCCAATGACACAAGAGAAGACTCTACACATGGACATCACCAGATGGTCAGCACTGAAATCAGACTGATTATATTCTTTGCAGCCAAAGATGGAGACGCTCTATACAGTCAACAAAAACAAGACCAGGAGCTGACTGTGGCTCAGATCATGAACTCCTTATTACCAAATTCAGACTTAAATTGAAGAAAGTAGGGAAAACCGCTAGACCACTCAGGTATGACCTAAATCAAATCCCTTATGATTATACTGTGGAAGTGAGAAATAGATTTAAGGGCCTAGATCTGATAGATAGAGTGCCTGATGAACTATGGAATGAGGTTTGTGACATTGTACAGGAGACAGGGATCAAGACCATCCCCATGGAAAAGAAATGCAAAAAAGCAAAATGGCTGTCTGGGGAGGCCTTAAAAATAGCTGTGAAAAGAAGAGAGGCAAAAAACAAGGAGAAATGGAAAGATATAAGCATCTGAATGCAGAGTTCCATAAAATAGCAAGGAGAGATAAGAAAGCCTTCCTCAGCGATCAATGCAAAGAAATAGAGGAAAAGAACAGAATGGGAAAAACTAGAGATCTCTTCAAGAAAATTAGAGATACCAAGGGAAGATTTCATGTAAAGATGGGCTCGATAAAGGACAGAAATGGTCCGGACCTAACAGAAGCAGAAGGTATTAAGAAGAGGTGGCAAGAATACATAGAAGAACTGTACAAAAAGGATCTTCAAGACCCAGATAATCATGATGGTGTGATCACTCACTTAGAGCCAGACATCCTGGAATGTGAAGTCAAGTGGGCCTTAGAAAACATCACTACGAACAAAGCTAGTGGAGGTGATGGAATTCCAGTGGAGCTATTTCAAATCCTGAAAGACGATGCTGTGAAAGTGCTGCACTCAATATGCCAGCAAATTTGGAAAACTCAGCAGGGGCCACAGGACTGGAAAAGGTCAGTTTTCATTCCAATTCCAAAGAAAGGCAATGCCAAAGAATGCTCCAACTACCGCACAATTGCACTCATCTCACATGCTAGTAGCGGAGGAGGCAATGGCAACCCATTCTGGTACTCTTGCCTGGAAAATCCCATGGATGGAGGAGCATGGTAGGCTGCAGTCCATGGGGTCGCTGAGGGTCGGACACGACTGAGTGACTTCACTTTCACTTTTCACTTTCATGCATTGGAGAAGGAAATGGCAACCCACTCCAGCGTTCTTGCCTGGAGAATCCCAGGGACGGGGGAGCCTGGTGGGCTGCCGTCTCTGGGGTTGCACAGAGTTGGACACGACTGAAGCGACTTAGCAGCAGCAGCAGCACATGCTAGTAAAGTGATGCTTAAGATTCTCCAAGCCAGGCTTCAACAATACATGAACTGTGAACTTCCTGATGTTCAAGCTGGTTTTAGAAAAGGCAGAGGAACCAGAGGTCAAATTGCCAACATCTGCTGGATCATGGAAAAAGCAAGAGAGTTCCAGAAAAACATCTACTTCTGCTTTATTGACTATCCCAAATCCTTTGACTGTGTGGATCACAGCAAACTGTGGAAAATTCTGAAAGAGATGGGAATACCAGACCACCTGACCTGACCCTCTTGAGAAATCTGTATGCAGGTCAGGAAGCAACAGTTAGAATTGGACATGGAACAACAGACTGGTTCCAAATAGGAAACGGAGTACGTCAAGGCTGTATATTATCACCCTGCTTATTTAACTTATACGCAGAGAACATCATGAGAAACGCTGGACTGGAAGAAGCACAAGCTGAATCAAGATTGCCGGGAGAAATATCAATAACTTCAGATATGCAGATGACACCACCCTTATGGTAGAAAGTGAAGAAGAGCTAAAAAGCCTCTTGATGAAAGTGAAAGTGGAGAGTGAAAATGTTGGCTTAAAGCTCAGCATTCAGAAAACTAAGATCATGGCATCTGGTCCCATCACTTCATGGAAAATAGATGGGGAAACAATGGAAACAGTGTCAGACTTTATTTTGGGGGCTCCAAAATCACTGCAGATGTGACTGCAGCCATGAAATTAAAAGACGCTTACTCCTTGGAAGAAAAGTTATGACCAACCTAGATAGCATATTCAAAAGCAGAGACATTACTTTGCCAACTAAGGTCCGTCTAGTCAAGGCTATGGTTTTTCCTGTGGTCATGTATGGATGTGAGAGTTGGACTGTGAAGAAATCTGAGCACCGAAGAATTGATGTTTCTGAACTGCGGTGTTGGAAAAAACTCTTGAGAGTCCCTTGGACTGCAAGGAGATCCAAGCAGTCCATTCTGAAGGAGATCAACCCTGGGATTTCTTTGGAAGGAAAGATGCTAAAGCTGAAACTCCACTACTTTGGCCACCTCATGAGAAGAGTTGACTCATTGGAAAAGACTTTGATGCTGGGAGGGATTGGGGGCAGGAGGAGAAGGGGACGACTGAGGATGAGATGGCTGGATGGCATCACTGACTCGATGGACGTGAGTCTGAGTGAACTCCAGGAGTTGGTGATGGACAGGGAAGCCTAGCGTGCTGCGATTCATGGGGTCACAAAGAGTCGGACACTACTGAGCCACTGAACTGAACTGAACTGAACTAACTGCCTAAAAGATTTTAGATAAGCGGCCTGTGCCAAGAAGAGAGCTATTACCAGAGATAACTTTTTATATCAGAAAAACTTATCTGTATCTCAAGGCAAACATCTTCCTCCTGGTTGAAGCCCTGGAATTTTACTCTCTTCCTCCTTGCTCAGGATGGCATATAAGCCTCAATTGCCTGAATGCCTTTGAGTCTCATGTCTTTATGGGGATCCTCTATGCACATAATTAAATTAGTTTTTGTTCTGTTAATCCATTTTATGTCAATTTAGTTATTAGGCCAGCGAAATAACCTAGAAGGGAAAAAGAGGGAAAAAATCTGCCACTATAAGATTGTGGTCTCTAAAATAACTACCCCCTCTCCCCAAGTAAAACCAAGCAATACTGACATTATTTAAATATTGGTCTTTCAAGATAGAATGTAAATCAATTGAGTTTGACAAATGTATGCTGGGTCCTTACTGTATGCCAGAATCTATAATACATACTGTGGGTAGAAAGATGTATAAGACATAGCCCTTCCTTTAGGTGCCTTGATACCATGTTTTCACTGTAGATTACTTGGGAGGAAAGATACCTAGAAGGCATGATATTCAAGTTCCAGCTATTTCAAATATGCAATATCAAGGATAATCAAATTGAAAACAACTAGGCCAAACAGAATCAGATATATCCTGAGATGAACTGGCATTAATAATGAATGAAGGGAAGTTAAAAATCAATAATCACTGTAAATCTTGTGATTCTGAATATGAATCAGACTCATAAGGCTTTTGAAACCTTCGTCATAGGTAACAGAATCAATCAGCATGAGATGATCTCAACAGTGCAAATAGCAGTTCTGTGTTAATTTTTGGATGTACTAAATAAGCCGATTTTTGTTTTCAAAGTACTATAATTGATAGTTGGAAAGACCTAAATCAGACGGATCTTGGTATGACATTGTTGAAGTTTATTAAACTGGACCTTTTAAGATTTGATACATAGGACAACTGGAGCAAGCATATCTTATACCCTGTTTCCCAACTGGAGCCAAGTAAACGTGCTTAGGTGAAGCAGTTATTCATTCAATGGACAGGATCTTTGTATGGTTGAGCATCTCCTTTGAATGTAGAAGCAAAGACAAATAAGTCATACATAATTGATGCTTTCAGTAAGCAGATAGATTGAAGTATGAGGTGTCTGATTCCAGGTTAAAATCCTTGGTGTAATTTTTTTAGAACATTGTGACAGAATCTTAGAGTGCTGTTGACATGAAATAAATAGACTACCAGATACTTCTACAGCACAGATGAGATTATTTGGAATTAGCAGAGAAATGTTGAGTGTGATGAGAATTCAGGAGAGGTTCAACTGCATGAAGTACAAAAATGGTTAAAGTTCCCACAATGATCTGCTCAATGGTACTAACCAAAAGGTCAGCGGCCATAATAGTTATAAGGCAAAAGGAGTATCCCACTACCACAGAATAGTTTCCCTCATAGCTCAGTTGATAAAGAATCTACCTGCAATGCAGGAGACCCCGGTTCAATTCCTGGGTCGGGAAGATCCCTTGGAGAAGGGATAGGCTACCCACTCCAGTATTCCTGGGCTTCCTTTGTGGCTCAGCTGGTAGAGAATCTGCCCGCAGTGTGGGAGACTTGGGTTTGATCCCTGGGTTGGAAAGATCCCCTGGAGGAGGGAAAGGCTACCCACTCCAGTATTCTGGCTTGGAGAATTCCATGGGGTCGGTCGCAAAGAGTCAGACATGACTGACCGACTTTCAGTTTCACTTTTCACTGCCACAGGGCCAGTTGCTGGTGCTAATATCCTATGAGTAGATGGAGGTGCGTTGTTTTCAACTGAGTACCTCAAGGTACCTCAAGGCATTCCCATCCTTTTCATATACAAAAAGGAAAAAGTAAATCTGCTAATCGAGATGCCTAAGGGCAGGTGGATTAATCAAACTCTCCTTTAAGGCCTTGAAGATTCTGTCTTCTGGTTCTTTCTGTAAAATTGGATCAAGATTATTATTGCTTAGTAAAACATACCGAGATTTGGCCATAAGAGATAAATTTAGAATCCAGCTTCAACATTAACCAACTAGTCTGTGAATCCCTTGCAGTTGGTGCGTAGTTTTGGGTTTTGAGAAGTTTAGACACTGTGAAGTCTACCTGGATGTCAATGTAGCTCTTGTTCTCATATCAGATGCCCTAAGTATTGAACCTGGGTTTGGACAAACTGCAAGTTTTTTTTTTTTTTTTTGCAATCTTACATCCTGTTAAGACTAAAAGCTTTAACAAGTAGATTCTGCTTTCCTGTGAGGAGGCTTGAGAAAGAGAGCAAAGAAGCAAATCATCCATGTATTGCAACAAAATAGAATCTCTAGGGAACTTTAGGTTATTCAGATCAGCCTTCAGGATTTGTGAGAAATAAGTACTCTCAGTAAAACCGTGAGACAGTAATATCTAGGTGAGTTGTTTTTCTTTTTGAGTGAAGGCAAAAAAGGTATTGGCTAGCTTCATTAGCTGGAATACTAAGGAATGCTCTGCATAAATCAGTTAAAAAGAATTTATTTCTGATGATAATGGATATTGGCAATGTATGTTCATAACAACTGGGTGCTGAGGGATAACAATGTCATTTATTGCCCAGAGGTCCTGGGCAAATCTCCAATCTTGGCCCTTAGATTTTCTTCTCATGGGTAAGATGAGAGTCTTACAGAGGTTAGTACAAGAGATAATGAGGCCTTGAGCCTTGTAATCCTTGTGGGCTCTGTGCTTTGAAGGGCTTCTTTACTTAGAGGGAAGAGGTTTTGAGGGATCTATTTTAATCTTGATAGGAGGTATGCTGTGAATTTTGACAAAATCAGTTGGATGTTTTGCCCACAAGAAGGGGAGTAGCTGATTTAATAAGGACAAATAATTAGTGTTTCAGAATCAGTTCTAGTATCTTCAAAGATGGCATAAATAAAAGATATCAAAAGGTCATTTAATTCAACTTACTGGGTACACTGATGACTAGTGTCAAATCTAGAATTATTTCCTGTTTTTAGGAGAAAGAAATTCTGACATGATACTTCTCTAAGAAGTCTTTGCTTAATAAATAAGAGCTGAGGGACTATGGAGGAAATGGTGTGTATCTCTCAAAGGGCCTAATCAAAGGGGAACAAATTCAGAGACAGGAACCTCTTGAGGTTCATTACAGATCCTCAATATTTGAACTATTTTAGTACTCTGAGGCAGAGACTGTTTTATAGGAGTGCGATTGAGCATGGAGAGTGGCTCCAGTGTCATTTAGGACTGTAAGAGATTCATTCCCAATCTGGAGAAACGTTTCTCCAAGCTGAGTGAGAGAAGGGATTGGAAAGGCCTCCTATAGGTCCTTGGAGCCCCATCATTGAGAACTGGGAGCACATTGGAAGGCTGATTAGAGGGCTGAAGGTGTCTAAAATACTCAAATTTGTAACAGTCTCTTTTCCAGTGCCCTGAAAGTGAAAGTCACTCAGTCGTGTCCGACTCTTTGAGACCCCATGGACTTTATTACAGTCCATAGAATTCTCCAGGCCAGAATACTGGAGTGGGTTGCTGTTCCCTTCTCCAGGAAATCTTCCCAACCCAGGGATCGGACCCAGGTCTCCCATATTGCTGGCAGATTTTTTACCAGCTGAGCCACCAGGGATGCCCATTTCCAGTGCCCTGGATCATTGCAATAAAAGCAGAAACTAGAAGTATTTTTATTTCATTTAAGAGCCTTTATTTTTTTGGAGTTGAAGATTAAGAATTTTGGCTGTCTTACTTTTAGGTGACTTATCTAGAATGTAAGAGAGCTGGTTTGGCAGATTAACTAAATCTGGAATGAACAGTTTCCAATTCCATTGTTTCTTTTTACAAGAAGGGAAGATTCCAGTTCAGTCCATTAATAACACAGAGTTGAAAACTACCCTGAAAGAATCAATAAGTGAAGGAAGCCCAAGATTAAAAAAAGAAAAATCATCTGAAGTCAGTTGTAATAGTCACAGACAGGTTCATTAGAATTTTGTGTGCAAGCCTGAATTTTGTTCTACTCATCAGACTTTGAAAAAGCTCTGAGAACTGCACCATGAAGTCACCTAGCAGTTGCCTGAGCTTATCACACAGTAAGTTAGGAAGCTGGTCTTTTCAGCTGTAATTCTAGAAATCTTTCAGGATTTTCCAAGTTAGTGGTTTTTATCCAGTGGTTGGGGTAGCCTTCACTGAGAAGCATATGAACCTGGTATATGTCAGAGAAACCAGGTTGATAAGTGTGACTGACTCTATTAAATTCTGCAGCAAATCTGTGAGACTCCTCAGTTACTTAGGGGATAATCCCTAACTACAGCTTGCAGTTCAGCTTTATTTCAAGGAATGTAAGAAATTAAAGATTTAACTTCTGGATCCTCAGAAGGCTTCATTTTATAGGGACAGGTTCTGACAAGTTCAGAGGAAAAAGGAGTGGGGAGAGGTTCTGCAAAAAGGGACAATTTGTGTGGAGGAATTGGGGCTACAGAGGAGGTGTAGACAACCAGAGAGGAAGGAGGCAGAGGGCGCTGGTGGTGGAGTTCGGTCACTGGGAGCCAAGACAGAGAGACAACATGGGGCCAGAGGCAGAGCCTGAGACAAATAGCCAAAGAAGAGCCTGAGGCTCCAGGAGCCATTTTGTTTTCAATTGTTTGTTTCCCTCAGTTAATCTTAACATCTTATTTGGCAGGGACACAATATTATACCCCTGATAATGCTGGGAGGGAGATCTCCAAATACCAAGTGAAATAAGCATTCCACCCAGTGTGGAAATTTCTGAGCTATTGTAGTCCAATTCAGTTTTAAGGAAATTAAGTTTGGGGATTTCAAAAGTTCTCTATAATGGCTATTGATATTCTCAACTGCCTTTGGTCAGGTCTGTTCATTTAGTTGGAAATGTGCCCGAGGAAGGACTGTGGTTTTTTAAACACAAAATTACCCAGAGCAATTGTGTGTGTGTTTGGGGGAGTGGGGTGAGGGGAAGGAGGGGAGGGGAGGGAGGTGCCCTCAAAAGGTTAAGATAACTAGGATCCCATTTCTCACAGGTTTTTCTCTAGAGTAAAAGAACAATTTTCAAACAGTTCAAACAGCTCAAGCAACACAATTCAAACAGCTTGTAGGCTAATCCCAGCAGTTCCTAGGAGATAGCTTGGTCCTCAAGGAGCCTGACCAAAGTCTTTATCAGCCAGTTTCCCAAGAATAGCCCTTCCAAAGGAACAGACTGAAGGCTTAAAAACTGGCAGTTTCAGAGAAGCAGCCTGTTTCCGAAAAAATGGGCTGAAGACATTTTAACTCAGCTTCGATTCAGTTCAGTTCAGTTCAGTCGCTCAAGCGTGTCTGACTCTTTGTGACCCCATGAACTGCAGCACACCAGGCCTCCCTGTCCATCACCAACTCCCAGAGTCCACTCAAACCCATGTCCATTGTGTCGGTGATGCCATCCAACCATCTCATCCTGTCGTCCCCTTCTCCTCCTGCCCTCAATCTTTCCCAGCATCAGGGTCTTTTCAAATGAGTCACCTCTTTGCATCAGGTGGCCAAAGTATTGGAGTTTCAGCTTCAACATCAGTCCTTCCAATGAACACCCAGGACTGATCTTTAGGATGGACTGGTTGCATCTCCTTGCAGTCCAGGGGACTCTCAAGAGTCTTCTCCAGCACGACAGTTCAAAAGCATCAATTCTTTGGTGCTCAGCTATCTTTAGAGTCCAACTCTCACATCCATATGAGAAAAACCATAAAACTGGAAAAACCATAGCCTTGCCTATAACAGTTTAATCTCAAAATCAGACCAGAGTATCAGAATACAGTAAGTCCCCTACATATGAACCTTCAAGTTGTAAACTTTCAAAGATGGAAAGATGTATCTGGTTCCAGCAAGCAACCAGAACCTGTGCCAGCAATATCAAACATGAGTGAAATTGCATTGTTCCCTCCATTTCCTATTGTTGACGATCCTTCAGCTCTTCTATCTCCCACCTCCACTCCCTCCTCCTCTTCTTGCCTGTTGACTTGAGGCCAGCCCCTGGATACCAGCTGTTATACTGTATTACAGGACTTTTCAAGGTACTGTACTGTAAGATTAAAAATATTTATTTTTTGTTTGTTTTTTACATACTGTTTGTGTGAAAAGTATTAGAAACCTATTACAGTACAGTACTATATAGCTGATTGTGTTAGGTACCTAGGGTAACTTGATTGGACTCAATGAACAAATTGGACTTAAGAATGCACTCTTGGAATGGAACTCACTCATATGTAGGGGACATATTGTACTCACATGTAGAATAAGGCCTTTCTCATAAAGACAAAGCCTTTAAGTTGATACTGAATAAAATCTGGAGAGCTTCAAATGCTAATAGAGTGTGTTCTTGAGATCCAGGAGAAAGATGTACCTTCAGACTCCAGGGTTGGTGAGAAAAATAGTGAGCTCAGAAAACCCAATTTGTGGATAATGTATCTGTTTGCTCACCAGCCCTGGAACCTGTAAGGGTCTTCTCTGGTTCTTGTAAAGGCCACCAAAATGCTGACCTGAAGTACATAGACTGCCAGATGCTTCTCTAGCCAATGTGAGTTTATTTGGGACCAGCAGAGAATTACAGTTTGAAGTCTGCAATCACAGCGAGATATGTGCAAGTTGCTGCATGGCAAGGGAGGGAGAGGACTTTTATAGGGAGGGAAGGAAGTTGGGAGGGTTCAACAAGACAGAGTCCATGGTTCTTCATTGGCTGCATCCTTGCCAGGAAAGAAGAGGAGCCTTTCTTTTTCCTGTGGGGTTCTGCTATCATCATAGGGCTTGAAAGCTTCCCCTTCTGGTCTTCAGACTCTTATTTAATTGAGGTTTCTGTTTATTAATTTTTTGCTGTCCTGAATATACTTATCTCCTGTGGCATTGTACATCACACACACAAGCTTGTGGAGAAGAAAGTGTCCCATGCTAATCTCCAATAAAAGGCATTTTGGCATGACAGTCAAGGTCATGCACCAAAGGTCAGAAAGCCCAGGCTATCAGCCCCACCGGGTTACTAGCTGTGTGACTGTGGACAAGTTATTTGACCTTCCCCAGCCTTGATTTTTCCCTTTTGTAAAGTGGGGATAATAATAGTACCTATCTTATAGGATTGTTGGGGTAATTATGATTTTGTGTGTTAATAAATATAAAGCATTTAGAACTGTCTAGAAGAGAAGAAGCGGTGGCTACAGAAAGAAACAGAGAGACAGATTTCTGTTTGTATAGAGGTTAGTGCTAAGGCACCTTAGATTTTTAGAAGCGGCAAAGTGGAGATGAGAGCAGAAGTCATTGCCAGGGGGAGAGGAAATGGAGGGATAAATAGTGAATGTAATTTTGGGAAAGGCAGAAATGATCTGGATTCCTTTCTTGAAATTTCAGGGTTTCAAGAAAGATAGGGAGATAAGTATAGCTTCTGGAAGCAGTGCTATTCAGAGAATCTTAGGACAGAAGAGGCCAGCTTGTTTGAAGGCGGAGGGTGGGTGCACAAATAGAGGGAGATTTAAGATGTTAGAGAAGGGGAATGATTTTTAAATAATGATTTAAGAAATATTTTTAGTTGTTTCTGTCTGAGAGGAATAAATTTCCCTCTACATTTCTAGGTTCTTCTGACTTGTCTAAGAATTAAATTGCCACGAGACAGATTAACAGGAGAAAATCAAACAAAAGTTTAATAACGTGGGCACATGGGAGACCCAGGAGATGTGAATAATTTGCCAAAATGGCTGAAGTCCTCACTTTAAATACCATCTTCAGCTAAAGACAAAAGAGGATATTGAGGGTAGTGTTTGGGACTGTAAAGGGGAGGAAGGCAATTCACATGGAGATGGAAAAGCAAATGTTTGGTTAAAAAAAAAATGTTTGCTGGTCTACATTGGATCTGGAGTGGACTCTGCCCTCTAGGCTCTGCTGAGTTTCCTCCACCACACTGAGCTCATATTCTTTGCAGATACCTCTAGTGATGGCTCTATTTAAAGAACAGACCCTTTATCAGCTAAGAAGGATGTGAAAAGAAAGTCTTTCTATGTCTTCTGCTTCTTAAAAATAATCAGCCTAAAATACTACTCATGCCAGAGAGACACATTTTGGGGTGGCAAATTTTGCTCCCTTACACTTTGCTTTTTTTCAGAATTTTCAGTCAATATGTATATTTGCAAACATACACAAGAATAGAATCTATAATTTCCCAGTTACCCATCACCTAGCTTTGACGATTGTCAACACTTTCCAAAATTTGTTTCATCTATTCCCCACACAGGGAAAAAAGAGTCACCAAAGTATTTTGAGACACATTCCAGGTAACATGTATCATTTCACTCATAATAATTCAGTATGTGTCTCTAAACTAGTAAGGATATTTGTTTTCATAACCATAACAGTATTATCAGACCTAAAAAGTTAATATCAATTTCTCACTGTCATTTAATACTCCATATTTAATTGCCTTTAACTGTCTCCAAATGTCTTTTTATGTGTATACCTTGTTTGCACTGACATCAATGTAGGGTCTACTCATTGCTTTTGGTAATTATTTCTTTTAAATCTCTTTCAATCTCTAACAATCCTTTTCTCCCATGCCATTTATTTGTTGAGAAAAAGCAGAGCCATTTATATTGTAGAATGTCTCATATTCTGGATTTGACTGATTATTTTTTTCTTGTGTCATTTAATTTGTTGAAAGGTGATATATGATGGTTGAGATTCTGAGATGAATCATTTTTCTCCCCCTAAGGTGGAAGAAAGAGAAAAAAAAAATGATTGAGATGAGGAGGAGAAAACTGCATTTCATGTTAAAGGGCTTCAATCACTTTGGTAAAACTGAGAGTGAACTTACTGTTGAGATAAAGATATGAGGGATTGTGGCTAGAAGTTGGAGGGCAAAAGTTTGGGAGTAGAGTTTGAGAACGTAACTGGAGATGAAATTGAGTTGTGTTAAAGGCTTACCACAGTGCAAAGGGATTTTTCAGTAGCTCAGACAGTAAAGAATCAGGAAGATTCTGGGTCAGGAAGATCCCCTGGAGAAGGGAATGGCAACCTACTCCAGTATTTTTGCCTGGAGAATTCCATGGGCAGTGGAGCCTGGTGGGTTCCAGTCCATGGGGTCACAAAGAGTTGGACATGATGGAGTGACTTTGACTTTCACTTATCTGCAAATGGTTCATTTGTTTTCTTGCCTTTATTCATTGTTGGCCAGTGGCCTCCAGGTGTAGGATTTACTCAGGGTTGGTAAGTGTCAAGGTGGCTACAATTGGGGAATTGGAAACAAATTTGTAGGAATCAAATGTGCAACAGGACAAAAGCTAAACTGGTCATGCTAGGAAGGATTTTGTGCTAAAGATGCTGATAGATTATGACAAAGAAGGGATAATGGGCCAGAGGACTCAGAAGACATGCAAAGATAAGAAATATGGTGTGAGTTTGGGATGGACATGTACACATGGCTGTATTTAAAATGAATAACCAACAAGGATCTACTGTATGGCACACAAAACTGCTCAACGTTATGTTGATGGGAGGGGGTTTGGGGGGAAAATGGATATGTGTATATGTATGGCTGTGTCCCTTTGCTGTTCACCTGAAACTATCACAACATTGTTTGTTAACTGGCCATACCCCAATACAAAATAAAAAGTTAAAAAGAAAATAAAAACAGTGATCAGAAGGAGGGCTCATAGGGGAATATCTTTGAATGCTTATGAAGTGACTGCAGCTCTGGGAACCTGACATAAAGTTTGGAAGAAAAGAGTGTGGGCAGTAATAGGACCTTCATCTCATTCCCACTTTGCTGTTGCTTTGCTGTGTGACCCAGGGAAGTTATTTAATCACTCTGAGCCTCAATTTCCTCTATTATAAGTAAGGTGAAAAACTATACCACAAAAGGCTGTGGGATATTTTATGTATATAAAATATCAGTGGCTGTGACTTAATGTTGTTTAGTCGCTAAGTTGTGTGCAACTCTTTTGCGACCTCATGGACTATAGCCTACCAGGCTCCTCTATCCATGAAATTCTCCAGGCAAGAATATTGGAGTAGGTTGCCATTTCCTCCTCCAGGGGATCTTCCTGACCCAAGGATGGAACCTGGGTCTCCTGCATTGGCAGGCAGGGTCTTTATCACTGAGCCACCAGGGAATAGGCTATCACAAAATATTGATTGCATGGAGGTTGTCAAGAAACCATGAGGTCAGTGTGTCCCGCATGGTAAAGAGATAAAGTGTTTGTTTAAGGACTTTGTCCATTAGAAAGTCATCAGTACTTTGTAGAGAAAGCCCATTAAAATAATTAAGAACTCTAAATAATAATCATCAGTACCAAATCAGGCAATTGGAGATATAATAAAGCTTAAAAAAGGACTATTTTTTATGCCTGTTCTCAAACATACATACAGTGTGCCCATCTACATTGCATCCATGCCTGCAAACCCTCCATGTTTTAATATGTTCCAGACAGATGATCATTGCTTTGTAATCTCTGATTTATAGCCATGCAGTCAAAAATTAGGTATTCTGGCTGGGTGAACCAGATATTCATGAATCTAATCAAGGCTGTTTTTAAATAAAACACATTGAACCAAACCTATTTTCAGATTCCACTCTCCTATCTATCAATATTCACAGTCTAGCAGAGAAATTCAGAAGAGCCTCTTTGTGGTAAAAGAGTATTGAATATTCAGTTTATATGGGAAGCCAGAAGTAGTGCTATGATTTAAAGTCACCTCTGATTATGGGAAACAGTACACAGATCATCTGCCAGAAAAGCTTATTTCTGGCTAATGCCTGGTTCTTAGGAAAGGGTTAATAAGGGAGGAATGAGATAAATTCAACTGTTTCCAGCTCAAGCATTTTTTGAAACACTTAAAGACTGATCTGCAAGTTTTTGAATACAAATGTACCAGACAGTCATCTCCTAAGCTTCAGAAATGGCCTTGGCTGCCACTAAGTGGGTGGAAAATGAATGGGGGAGAATGAGAAGGGTGCTGCTTTGTTTGTGTGGTGCACAGTATTACTCTGATGAAAAATGCTGGCAAGCTTCCGCCTTTCAAGATGCTTGTGAGACTCTCCTGCCTGTGTTTTATCTTTGGGTGTTACCATGGCTACTGATGAAAGAAATGAAAACCCAAAGGTGGAGGGAGGTAGACAGATCAGGGGGTGGAAGAAACGGGGAAAACAATCTCACCAGCCAAGCAACCGGGAAGATTTACTGTTGAAAGTCTTGATTGCCCTTCCTGCTGCATACACTGTATATCCAAACATATACTCTGAAGCCAATTATCTTTTTGAATAAAGCTCCATAAAGGACTACAACTAGAAATCAGTTGAGTTGCTCTTGTGCAACTTCCTTGTATTTCTTATTGGGGAGTGTAAGGAAGTAAGGAATTTACCTTCCAACATCAACTCTGCACTTTCCAGCTATGTGGCTTGGGCCAAGTTATTTAACTTCTTAAATTTCCAGTTTATCTGCCTGTAAAGTGGGAGTGACATACGTATCTCTTTGTGTAAGAGAATCCCATGTGTGTGTCCTAGCATATAGTAAGGTCCACTTTAAGTTAGTTTTTATTCCGTTCCTTATTGAGGAAGAATTGGTTTTGACTAGACGATTTACTTCGGAGAAGGCAATGGCAACCCACTTCAGTGCTCTTACCTGGAGAATCCCATGGACAGAGGAGCCTGGTAGGCTGCAGTTCATGGGGTTGCTAAGAGTCGGATATGACTGAGCGACTTCACTTTCACTTTTCACTTTGCATTGAGAAGGAAATGGCAACCCACTCCAGTGTTCTTGCCTGGAGAATCCCAGGGACGGGGGAGCCTGGTGGGCTGCCGTCTATGGGGTCGCACAGAGTCGGACAAGACTGACGTGACTTAGCAGCAGCAGCAGACGATTTACTTTTCTGTTTTTCCCAGTCTTCCTTTAGGGAAGCGCACATGTGGCATCTGTTTCATTGAAGTGATGTATTATGGCTGATAAAAGCCAGTGAGAGGAAAAACTGTGTGTGTGTGTGTGTGTGTGTGTGTGTGAAAGTCGCTCAGTTGTGTCCAACTCCTTGTGATGCTATGGACTGTAGCTCACCAGGCTCCTCTGTCCATGGAATTCTCCAGGCAAGAATACAGGAGTGAGTAGCCATTCCCTTTTCCAGGGGATCTTCCTGACCCAAGAATTGAACCCAGGTCTCCTGCATTGCAGGAAGATTCTTTACTGTCTGAGCCACCAGGAAAGCTGGAACAAACTATATCCTTAGCTTATTCATGGGCAACTCTTGCCCCTCTCATCAGGCCTAACTGAGGAGGAGCAAGGCAAATTCTATCATCACTGACTATAACATCTCTGCCTTATCCTGGTACTTTAAAAAAGTTGACTATAAAAACAGTTTTATAAATGGAGACATCTTTCCTTGGAACATCTTTCCTGTTTCAATGTTCTATTTTCTTCTTTGATTAAAAGGAAATTGACAGGGATATTTTTTAACCTAGTTTCCCTTTAGCTGGTTCTGTCAAGTGATTAGTTACTTTTATTAGTGACTTAAGTGCATTAGGAGAATTATTTCCATTTAAATTTATTGAAATAATTCTTTCATTAAGTGAAGGTTGCCTTTGAAATGTGAATGCTCAGCTTCCCCATCTCAATTTATTTTTAGGTTATAAATATGAGTTCATATACAGTACTAAGTTTTCATAAGGTACGCAAATGAACTGTGTCTAATACTTTGAGCATCTGGTTAAAATAGACACAGAATATACTTTTCTTCTCTTTAGTAGGGGTAGTTTTCCATTATAGTAAGGCTTGATATTTATGTGTCTTACATTTGTGGACAAGTAAAATATTCCAGAGTGTGAGAAGGATGCATTCTGTCTACATATGTTTTCATCTTACATATGGTAAAAAAATGCTCTGCCCTTTCAATACCATGTCCATAATTGCTGAATCTTCCTGCTCATGGCAGTGATTTTTAGATTTTGTGATGCCACCCGTTAGTGAGCCATGGAAGCAATTTGGTGGTTGCAAGTATTTTAAAAAGTGAAATGGAACAGAATAGGAAATATCAGAGTGCATTATATGTGGGAAGGTTAAGTACGAGTACTCCTTGACATTTTGCTTTAATTATATATTTACACTTTCCCATGTGAATTGAGGTAAAGAAATTGATAAGCATTGACTTCAGGGTTGTAGTCCAAGTTAAATGGAGCTAAATAATGGAACCACACAAAGTTAGGATTTTATGACAAAATTTTCATCTCCCTTATGGTGCAAGAATCCTTGATACCCAGGATATCTGTTAGAACTTTCCACATTCCTGTTGAAAATGCTACTGTCTGACGAGTCACTATGGTTCAAAATATCAGCGTTCTTTTTTCTCATCCCTGTCTCTCTCACATTCTTGACCTCAGTTCTGGGTAATAATGATTCTCCCCTATATTATCCATCACAGCACGACCCCCTCCCCCCCTCCACCCCTTACCCCAACTGCTCTCTTCTTACTGCCCTTCCTTGGTTTCTTTCCCCTGTCTTGGGCTTGTTAGGGACCAAATGACGGTCTCTAGGACCTGAGTCATGTTTACCAGAAAGAGACAGGATATGCGCTCATCCTGCCTGGCCAATCATGTAATGCCAGCTACTCCTGTAACTGAGACAAAGAACTGCCTGTATATAAGCCGCCATACTCCTTTGTTCGCGGCTCTTGTCAGATTCCCTTGTGTGGGATGAGACTTGGGCCCTAGCGCGCTAGGAATAAACAAACTCCCTTCTTGTGTTTGCAATACTGTGGTGGACTTGCTCTCTGGGTCGGTTCGGAGATACGGGCTCGGAGCATAACAGGGCTACTATAGTAGCTTTCTTACCACCTCCAAACGTTCTGCTGCCCAATAAATTATCCTAAAATATCATTCTGAATGATCATGTCTATATGCAAAAACTTTCATAGCTCTCCTGCTACCTAGTAAATTCCAAACTTATTTGTTGCTTTTTAAGGGCCTCATGATCTAATGCTAGTTTACCTTTCCCATCTTCCTGAACTCCAGCCAACTGGAACTGCTCGTCATTTTCCTATATGTGTCTCTCTCTGACTTGCATAACTTTTTCACATGGCTATCTCTTCCTGGACACATATTTTCAGTCTGTCATTTCCCTTTTATACTCCCAATTTCTTAATCCATAACCTTATCTCTTGGTCAAGTTTATGCCTAAATGTTGCTTTTTCTTGATTTGTTTCTCCAGGTAGAAAACATTCTTCCCACTGTTAGACTCTCATTGCATTTAACCTGTATCATTCTGAGGATGTGTTTAAGATACTTTGACTTTAGTTATTCATGTACATGATTGCTCTGCCTTTGGATGAAATAATTTTCTTCCCCCCCAGCCCCCAACCCCACCTCCTGTTTATCACAGTGTCTTGCAAGTAGTAGTCACTTAATACATATTTGCTGAGTAAGCTCTAAAGTGACACCTATCAAGTAGTGGATTTGTGGTCTAAAAGGATTAAATCAGCTTCTAAAATTATCTCAGATAGTCTCAGGAATTGTTCTTTATAGTGGAAGAAGAGTCATGGAAATCTGAGAAGAATGTTAGTCATCCTTTTACTTGCTTTCAGACACCTTAAAACACTGGAAAAGGCTTGACATAGTGGTCCTGCATGACCCAATCACTCATGTCATTAGCAGTGAGTCAGTAACATGACATCCTTAAGCATCAGGATAATGTATAACTAGCCTGGCTGACAGCTGTGCCTGCTGCAAGACTTTAGTGTTGTTTCTAATCTGAACCTTTTGTGTTTTGAATAGTTGTTTTCAAGATGTTCTTCCTAAATCGGTGCATCATTACCTGGAGCTTGTTAGAAATGCAAATCTCTGCCCAATCCCAGATCTATTGATCACATGATCTGGCATGAGGATCAGAAATCTATGTTTTGTCAAGTCAGCCAAGGAATTCTTTTTTGTTGTTCAGTTGCTCAGTTGTGTCTGACTTTGCGACCCCATGGACTGCAGCATACCAGGCTTCCCTGTCCACCATCTCCTGGAGTTTGCTCAGACTCATGTTCGTTGAGTCAGTGATGCCATCCAACCATCTCAACTTCTGTCACCCCTTCTCCTTCTGCCTTCAATCTTTCCCAGAATCAGGGTCTTTTCCAATGAGTCGGCCCTTCGCATCAGGTGGCCAAAGTATTGGAGCTTCAGCTTCAGCATCAATCCTTCCAATGAATATTCAGGACTGATTTCCTTTAGGATTGACTGGCTTGATCTCCTTGCAGTCCAAGAGACTCTCAAGAATCTTCTCCAGCACCTCAGTTTGAAGGCATCAGTTCTTCAGCACTCACCCTTTTATATTGTCCAGGTCTCACATCCATACATGACTGGTGGAAAAACCAGAGCTTTGACTGTACAGACATTTGTAGGCAAAATAATGTCTCTGCTTTTTAATATGCTGTCTAGGTTTTCTAGAATTCTAGAATTTTCAAGGAATTCTGATGCATGCTAAATTTTGAAAACTTCTGATTTAGAACTCTCTCTTTTCTCTTACTCCCCCATCACCCCCGCCAACTCTCTCTGTACCTTGCATGAGTTCCCAACACCAACACCACCTTGAAAAGAGCCCTGAGTCAACCATCTCTAGTCATGGGCAATTATGCATCAGAAGAACAAAAACAAAAAAACCAACCAACCAGACAACACCCCCAACAACAGTATTGTAGCTATACCAAGAATAAATAGGGCCAAAATTTATAAACTAAAATTAGACAATAGCTAATTAACCTATTCTATTATTCACCAGAATTTTAAAAGTTGCCAGAAAACCTCTTCAGAATCCTCCTTAATAATCCTTCATAAACCTTGAGTCCTTCACGCAATGCCATTTAAGATAAATTGCCTTTCACTCAGCATTTAAAAAAACGTATTCCCTAGTTGTATGACTGAACTCTGTTTTTCACTGCTAGTTTGCAGACTCTCAGCAGCATTTTAAATTGGGCAGGCTTTTGTAAACTTGCTGAGGGGTTTAATTTGCAATTAATTTCACTGCTACTACAGGGAAATGTAGTTTTAGTTCCAAAAATCCAACTCACAAAGCATTGGAATGTGGCAGATCGGTGCATTGGGAACTTACTGAGCTGGGAACAGATATTGTGCCTTATCGAGTTCTGCAGTTCCTATTTCTGATACAAAAAATTAGTACCAAAGTGTAAGTCTTTCACCGAGAATCTTAAGGGAACATGAGTAGAACTGGATGGGCAATAGTCTACGACAGGATTGTTTTTCTTAGGGGCAGAGAGATGCTGATTACCTCTTCAATATTTCCCCTGGAGTAATTTCACTCTTGTAATTTCCCCCTTTATATATATGTGTGTGTGTGTGTGTATATATATATATATATATATATATATATATATATATATATATATTTAATCTTTTAATTTGATTTATTAAGGTCTCTGACAGGGGTGACATTTTCAGGTCTTTTTAGTTACTTTCACCTGAGGTTTTTCAAAGAGGGAGAAAATGAGAACCAATTGGACATCTGAGGTGTTAATAGAAGATGCATTACTTTCCTAACTACTTTACCTTGACTAGCTCTTGCTTCCTATTTTATTTTCCTCATAACATTTATCTCTATCAAAATGGGTGTATTTTCTAGTTTTTCTTTTGCACTATCATATAAAGTTCATGAGCACAGGAACTTTGCCTATGCCATTTTCTACAACTTTTCTAGAATTTAGGAGATGCCAAACCCATAGTAAATGATCAATAACTATTTTTTAATTAATGCAGTGGTCTTCCCTAATGGCTCAGATGATAAAGAGTATGCCATTTAATGCAATAGCTCTACTTGAGTCAGATGTAAATTTCATGACATGCATATACTGTGTTTGGACAACAAAAATGTTCCTCCATAGAACTGGTAATAGTCATGGCTCTGGAATTTCACTTTTAAGAGAAATTTGGAACAATAATGTAGTTGGAATTGAGGACTAGGTATTGTTTTGAAGTTTCATTTGCATAAAAATTACATTATTTATGTACTAAGATCTTCTTGATTGAAGATAATAAGATAGATATACATTATGAGTGTAGATTAAAGCCACTTGCTAAGCAGCCCTTTGTCTCTATTCCTGGGAGTAGTCAGATCAACTAGAAGTTGCTTGCAAGAGATATATGTTCTAGTTACACAAACAGATAAAACATACATGATTCTAAGTTCTCCATCAGTCAGTTCAGTTCAGTTCAGTTGCTCAGTCGTGTCCAACTCTTTGCAACCCCATGAATTGCAGCATGCCAGGCCTCCCTGTCCATCATCAACTCCTGGAGTTCACCCAAATTCATGTGCATTGAGTCGGTGATGACATCCAGCCATCTCATCCTCTGTCGTCCCCTTCTCCTTCTGCCCCCAATCCTCCCCAGCATCAGAGTCTTTTCTAATGAGCCAACTCTTTGCATGAGGTGGCCAAAGTATTGGAGTTTCAGCTTTAGCGTCAGTTCTTCCAATGAACACCCAGGACTGGTCTCCTTTAGGATGTACTGGTTGGATCTCCTTGCAGTCCAAGGGACTCACAAGAGTCTTCTCCAGCACCACAGTTCAAAAGCATCAATTCTTCAGTGGTCAGCTTTCTTCACAGTCCTCAGCTTAAATGCTAAAGACAACAAGTATACGAAAATCTCTTAACTTAAATGGTACATAAACCTGCAGTTTATTAAATAGATGCTGAGAAGTATGTAACTAAATCCAATACCTTTCATGATAAATCTTTTAGCAATGTATCAATAAAGGGAAACATTTTAATCTGATAAGCACACCTACCAAGCCCTACAGCAAATGTCATAATACCAAGCTATTGAAAATGTTCCTTTAAATATTAAGCATAAGAAGATCCCACATATCACCATCTCTATTCAACATCTTATTGGAGAACATAGCCAGTGCTATAAATCATGAAAAAAATTAAAGTTGTAAGAAATGGGAAGGAAACTTTATTGCAAAGAAATCAAATAGTACCTTAAATTCTAAAAATAGCATAGTCCAATGTAGACCAATAGTAACAGAGGTTGGTGAACTGTTCTCCACAAATTACTCTGGGTTGCAGGCATTCTCCATCATTAGGATCTATCACTTTACAGGGCCTGTATTCCTCTGCATGCAGGTAACAGATGGGGAACAAGAGAGAGTAAGGTCATAGATGGGAGGTCTTTGTAAGCCAGACCTGGAATTGACCACATTCTGTTGACTAGAATACAATGATAGCTAGTTATAAGGGAGCCTGGTAGATTTTGCCTAATTCTTTGGCTTGGAGGGAAAGAAATTAGGCTTTGATCCACACAAAGCAAATTTTACTGTGACTTCTGTTTGCAGTTTTATTCTTAGATGTATTACATGTGCATATCAGGGGAAAAAATACTGTCCCTGTATGTTTGAAAGAAATAGAAACTTTACCCAGCTGACTACATTTGTATCAATTCTTCCATAAGACTTTGGTTCTAATTCCAACAGTAGCTGAGTTTTCATGAGCAGGTGAATTAGTGTGTGGGCCATGTTGTCTGTTTCAGAAAGAAATGAAAGCTACTTCTGTTTGACAGTCAACATGTATAGTTTTTTTTTGTTGGACATTAATTTCACAGTGGCAAAAACATAGATAAATGTGTTGCTTTGATTTCTTTTTTAATGTACTGAGAGCACATTTGCAGAGTGAAACCATATGGTAACTGTCTTGCCTTTACTACTGAATGAATTAGCTTGTGATAGTGTTTCCTGAGCTAATGAGGCAAACATTTTCTTGGATTCAGCTGAAGAAGAAATCCTTATTACTGTCACTTCAAGGATAGGGAGAACAGTGAGCATAACATTATCAAAATTTGCTGAAGCAACCAGCGTACTTAGGGAGATAAGTTTTTCAAGAATACCCATATTGAACAGTGAGAATGTACAATTGTCACTTTGTGGTAGTAACTAGAAAACTTCATGAGCAATTTACAAAACCTTGTTAGAATGAGAGGGAGAGAAGAAAATGATAAGATATATAGCACATTGAGATAGTCTCTATAAATCCTTGGAAGTAGGAGGTTGTTTGTTTTAAAAGATATTAGAGATTTTGAACCTATTATTTAATCTCTGGGTAGCTTATTTTTCTCATATTTGAAAATAAGGTGTTGAGTGGAAAAAAAAAACAAACCTATGTGATCTTTTCTAGTTTTAGCATTGCATGACTCTAGGACAGTGTTCCAGTTAATAAAGAGACTCAAAGAACAAAAATACAGGAGTTGCTATGTTACTTATGAATAGATTGGTTCATTAAGGCTGTAAGATTGGGGGATGGAAACATTACATCTACAAATCCTCTGTTTGAAATTGAATCAGAATGTGGCAATTTTGCTCTGCTGGCACAGAGGTAAGAGTTCAGGGCCACAAAGCAGCTGATCAGTATCCAAGAGGGGGGTTTCCGCCTCTCAGTGAATGAGGGAAATACAGAAACAGAGACCCCAAGTCTGTGTGCAACTTTCCCTTAAGTAGTCTACCAACTCTTAAGCTGCACTTGTACGGTGAATCTCAAAGAGACCCCACAGAAAATAACAGCTAGGAGTCGAAAGATCTGAGACTTCAGCAATAATTAGGTACTGGGAAAAAATGGGTTCAAGTTTGTGTCCCTCAAGATAAACACCTTGGTAAATCCTCTGGTCTTAGAATTGGGACTCCAGAAGCTGTAGAAGTATTGGCCACAGTCCAAAAGTAAAGCGAAATTTTTAGGAGTCAGTGTTGCACTCCAGTAAGAAAGGGAAACTAAAGCGTCCCAGCACTAATAAAACCTAAAACAGATGCTTGGCAGGATCAAATTATCTATTCCTATGCTAGGTAAAGAGCCTCTTGATAAAAGAGCAAGAGGAGAGTGACGAAGTTGGCTTAAAACTCAGCATTCAGAAAACGAAGATCATGGCATCCAGTCCTATCATTTCATGGCAAATAGATGGGGAAACAATGGAAACAGCGACAGACTATTTTTTTTGGCTCCAAAATCACTGCAGATGGTGACTGCAGCCATGAATGAAAAGCTGTGACCAACCTAGACAGCATATTAAAAAGCAGAGACATCACTTTACCAACAAAGGTTCATCTAGGCGATTTTAAATCATTAGTCATTAGGGCTATGGATAGAATTTAAGTCAAGTAGGTTAAACTTATCTGAAAATTCAGATGTTTTGATTTGAAATACTATTAGTTTATCCTTTGCTTCCAGACCTTTTTGGATGATATTCTGTTTTAGTATTCTGTTCTCAGCTGCTTCAGTAGTTCACCCGAAGCTCTCTATCACTAGTGAGCATTCGAAGTTCTCCCAGCTTGTGAAAAAATAATTTGTAATCATTTTGTAAAAGAATATTAACCAATTTCATCAGACTATTTTAAGCTATTTCAGGCTATTTCTAAGACATATATATATATATTTAAAATAATTTCATTAATTTGTTAATGGATACAGTGACTAAAAGATATGAATTATGACATCAAAAACATAAGCCCCATGGTAACTACAAAGCAAATCTATAGTAGATACACAAAAGATAAACAGAAAGAAATTTATACATACCATTACAGAAAATCATAAAATCACCAAGTTAGAGAATAAGAGAGGAAGAAAGGAAAAAATAAATTACATATCTGCCAGAAAACAATGGGATTAATATGTCTGTATCAACTGATCATTACTTTGAATGTAAATGGATGAAATTCTCCATCAAAGTGGCTGATTTCTCCATCAAAAACAAAAAACAAGACCCTACTGCATGCTGCTTACAAGAGACTCACTTCAACTTCAGCTTTAAGTAAATGGATAGACTGAAAATATAGGGATGGAAAAAGATATACCAGGCAAATGAAAGACAAAAGAAAGCAAGTATAGCTATACTTATGTCAGACAAAGCAGACATTTCTCAAAGACTAAAAAAAAGTAAAGAAGGTCAATGTATGATAATGGGGTCAGTTCATCAAGAGAAGACATTTGTAAATGTTTATGTACCCAACATAGGCACATCTAAATATATAAAAGACCCTGATGCTGGGAAAGATTGAAGGCAGGAGGAGAAAGGGATGACAGAGGATGAGATGGTTGGATGGCATCACTGACTCAACGGACATGAGTTTGAGTAAACTCTGGGAGTTGATATACAGAGAGGCCTGGTGTGCTGCAGTCCATGGGGTTGCCAGGAGTCAGACACGACTGGACAGAACTGAACAAACCTGAAGGGAGAAATAGACAGCAACATAAAATAGGTGACTTCAAAACTCCACTCTGAACCATGGATAAATCATCCAGATGGAAAGTTAATAGGAAATATTGAACTTAAACGACACATTTCCCAGATGAACTTAATGGACATTTAACTCTAGTTTTATTTAAAATCTAGAAAAATTTGCATTTCTAGTTATCTTTGTATTTGTACTTCTAAATTAAAAAAATATCTTTTTCCCTACTTCATTTAACTCTATAAAAATATTAATTATAAAATTCTATTTTGTCAGAACGCATATTATTAATATTACTCTGTCACTTTTGTTTCTGTCTTTAGATCTACTATTAAACCTACATGGTATTTTTTTTGAAGACCATGTAATTAATCCATTGTTTGATTTATAGAAGTGTTTTAGGCTATGGATTTTCCTTTGATCAATGCTTTAAATGTAGTCAGAGTCTGATATATACTATACCCATTATTCTCATTCTTTAAAATTTTGGAGACTTTGGACAAGGTTTCTTTAGGCATTTCTTAGTTGGATGAAACTCATCTGTAAGAAAGGGTCATGGATATTCCATTTTCTGAGTTCTTTCAAATTCAAATTCTAATTCTGTGGCCTAAATACTTAAAAGATAGCATGGATGAATATAAAATTATTAGTTCAAACTTTCCTTTCTTGTTCTTCATATAATGTTACCTTATTCTGTCCTTGCTTTGCATATTGATTTTGAGAAATATAATTCTAGTTAAATCCTCTTGCCCTTGTAAATTATTTTTTTTTCTGGAGGCCCTGAGGATTTTTAAATTTCTAAATTTGCATTTACTGAGTTTTACTGAGATAAATTTTAGAATTGGTCTTTCTAGATCAAATTTCCCAGAATTTCGCTCTTTCAATATTTAAGCTCAGGTCTTCTTTTATTTTTGGAAGATTTTCTTGAATTATAGTCTAAAATAATAGTTCTATTTTACTGCATCATCTTTTTTCTTTACGATCTCCACTTATACCTATGTTGACTTTTCGTTGCCTATTTTTAAATTTCAGCTGGTTTCTCTCTGACTTCTTTTACTTCTTTTTTTAAAAAAACTTCCAAATTCTCTTTGTTGTTTTCTTACTTTAATGCTCCTCATTAAATTTTCATTCAAATCCGTTGTGAGTCCTACATAGGCGCCATATAATTGAGCTTCCTTTGTGATATGCTGTTACCTTCCTCTATTGGTTTCCTGAAATCAATGAACTCTTGTTTCACTTCTTCTTGTTTTAGCCCCCATTTTGGTTCTTAGATTTGGGGTTTTTAATTTTATGTGTCTTTTTGTATCTTCAATAGTTTGAGGATAGATAATTCAATTTTGCTTGTTGGGTTACACTTTTCTTCAAATTCATGATAATTTATTTGGGAGAATTTTATCAGTTTGACATTTAAAATTTTAATCAACTTTTTTTTTTTAATAGTAGATTTGTTTAGAAGAAATGGCACATATCTATATATTTGATTGAATTGGCTGATTATAGTTTTTCCTCCAGATTTCTTGTCCAAGTTTGCCATCTTCTGTCAGAGTAGAAGACTGCAGTTTATAGGTGGCTTGGGGGGATGGCTGGGAGGGACAGTAGGGTGTAGTGTTGTGTGTAGGATTTTTTTTTTTAATATTGTCTGGAAGGATCCTAAAGTGACTCCACCTATCTCCCCTCACCAGTCTCCAATGGACGTGTCTTTCTCTTTTTTCTTCTAAAATGTTTCAAGATTGTCTCCTTAAACACTGCATTCAATTTTAAGTTCCTTCCCTGTAGTTAGTGAGCTGATCTTCCAGTAGTCTTTAATCAGTATCTTATTACCTAGGATGATTTTAGCTTAATTAATACCCTCTTCTATGTTCTGCCTACTTTTTCTAGGTTTTCTTCTTTCTCTCCTTCTGCTGTCCCTCACCTTCAACTTTCTGAATAGATGGGAGATTTAGAGAAAACTTTGCTCAGTTTGATATTTGTTTTTCTAAATGCAGACAATTTATAGTGATTTTTACCTTATGCATATGCTAGAAGTGTGATAATTGTACAGATATATTTGTGCTTATTGATCTGTGTAGGTTTCCTGGTGGATGTGTGGCAGGATTCATATTTAGGTAGCTGTGATTACTTTGACTTTCCAGAACCAGCACTTATAACCAGTTGTTGCTCAGTTGTGTCCAACTCTTTATAAACCCATGGACACTAGAGTCCTCTGTCCATGAAATTCTCCAGGCAAGAATACTGGAGTGGGTTGCCATTTTCTTCTCTAGGGGATCTTCCCCACCCAGAGATCGAACCCTCATCTCCTGTATTGGCAGGTGAATTCTTTATCACTGAGCTACCAGGGAAACCCTCATAACCACTATGTCCCTCATTAACATTGTCCCTTTAGATTTTGCTCACAGTTTCTCTTTTGATGGACTCTGATATAATTTTTTTTGAGCTCTGTTTATGAAACTGGAGAAATTGCATGGGTGTGAGGGTGTATTTGTTTTCCCCATTGTCTCTTTTCAGGGATACATGCAAAGTTGCTTCCTTTGTAAGCTTTGGACAAAACACTACACCAAAATACACAAGCACGTAAGAAAGCAGACGATACCGATTAAAGAAATCCCTCCAGTTCAGAACCCACATGCAAATCTCACCTACCAGTTCAGAAATATCCAGAGACTTCTGGATGCTAGTTTAGGCTGATGCTGGGCCCCTGTGGTACAGAATCATGAACTTCACCTGACTGTGTGACAGATTGCTAGAATGTGGGGGGATTAGTGAAAGTCTCATAGAGAAGTAACCTGGGTTTTTTTTTTTTTTTCCTCCCAAAGCAAATAGGAAAGGAACAGGAAAAGCTCTTTAAAGCAGAAGTTTTTACTTGATCAAAATCATGAAGGTATTAAATGGTTGAGTTTTCCCAGGTAATCTTAAGTGGCTTTAACACACATGTTTGAGAGTGTGTTGGCAAGGGGTCAGTCTTGGGGGAAGAAGTGATGAGTGATGGGGTGGAACAGTGGCTGGAGTCAAATTTGAAGGACTTTACTTGCCATGTGACTCATTCATAAAGAATAATATGATTAAGAATGGCCTCTTTTACTAAGAAAAATAAAAAAAATTCAACACCTGCTGGTGAAGCTGATCGATTGTTGAGAAGATACATTTGTCACTTGTAACACAAACTGTTTTCAGGGGGAAACCAAAAATGTATCAGATAAGTTTATTTTCAGAACCATAGCCTCACCAGTGGCTATTAGTTCATTGTTTTCAAAAGCTGGTTGATAAAGTAGAAGAGTTTATTTAAAATATTGGTTTAAGGATATCAGAATGACCAGACACAGGCAAAGAGGAGTTTTCTCACTTAATCAAGAATCCTCCACTGAATGGTTATGCATGTTCTCCAGTGCTGACATCTTCAATTTTGTTTCAATGCCCAGCTTGATGTAGACACTAAAAGAATAATAAATACATGTTGAACAAAAGGGAGAAAAAAGAGAGAAAGAAAGAAAAGAAGGAAGAACTTCTCTTGGTAGAGCAAGATAAGTTGATTGTTCAGCCCATGGTTGTCACATGACAATCTTTCTTAAGATCCTTCCAGTGTGTTCATGCTTAAGAACATACCACAGGTAGTTTATTTCGGTAAGGCAACAGCTCTCCACTCCATGTGCATGTAAACCACGTGCTCAGCCACTCAGTTGTGTCGAGCTCTTTGTGGGCCTCATGGACTGTAGCCTGCCAGGCTCCTCTGTCCATGGGATTTCCCAGGCAAGAGTACTGGGATGGATTGTCATTTCCTCCTCCAGGGGATCTTCCTGACCCAGGGATATAACCTGCATCTCCTGCATTGGCAGGAGGATGCTTTACCTCTGAGCCTCCTGAGAAGCCTCCACTTTTAACTAAAATGTAAACACACCTGAGAGCTGTTAAACCTTATCACCCAATGAAATATACAGATAATTAGTAGATAATAACAAAATGGGGCTTGAGATAGGTGCTGAAAGTTACCTTCAGAGCCTCTGACTCAAGGATAGGGCATTTCATTTCACAAGGGCACTGGTGAGGGAGGCTGAAAGGATCCAAGGACAGACATCTCTGTTTTTTTTAGCATTTTTTCCATCTGGGGCACGGTTAAAATAATGCCTCTTATTCAAGCTCTGAAATAATCTCAAAAACAATAAAAATATAAAAGTCCTGTGCTCAATTCTTTCCAGAGAACACTCTGGGTACAAAGTTAGAAATAAAGCAAAGTTTAACCAGAGTTAAATGATGACTTTATTCAAAGAGGGTTACGAAATTGTTTTGATACTCACTGCTGCTGCTACTGCTGCTAAGTCACTTCAGTCGTGTCCAATTCTGTGCGACCCCATAGACGGCAGCCCTCCAGGCTCCCCCGTCCCTGGGATTCTCCAAGCAAGAACACTGGAGTGGGTTGCCATTTCCTTCTCCAATATGTGAAAGTGAAAAGTGAAAGGGAAGTCGCTCAGTCATGTCCGACTCTGTGCAACCCCGTAGATGGAAGCCCACCAGGCTCTTCCATCCATGGGAGTTTCCAGGCAAGAGTACTGGAGTGGGGTGCCATCGCCTTCTCCGTTGATACTTACTAGCTACCCATAAACATGAAACTTGGGGTTTTTATTTGAAATTGAACACATCAGAGCCTACAATGAAGAAGGCAGTACTTAACTTTGTGTTTGACATGTTTTTCCATACTTAGTCCATACAAATACTCTTGTGTCAGTTTTTAGATGTTAAGGCTATTCCTCGAAATACAGAGTTCAGTCATTCCAAAGTAGGCTGATAATCTGATTTTTAAAATTTGGACCATATGGAATTTTGTCTAGTTAACTGTGTATGTCTGGAAGCAGAGTAGTTCTATGAAAGGGTGTTACCCTTAGCGGATAAACACAGAACTCAGAACTGTGGCCTGAACGTCAGAATACCTGTGAGTAAATCGTGGAGGGAATTGGTAGTGGTGGTAGTCTCTGGCCAGCTACTTTCTTAGTACTAGAAAAGCACCATTGTCGGGCTACACAGTGAGAAAAAAGCTCAGTATATATACTGCCTTTAGTTGCTGATGGCAAGCGGCCCATAACTCCTCTGTCTATCCCTTTCCCATCCCCCCAGCCCTCATCTCTCTTCCTAAGGGAGAAGTAGGATATAGCCTGGTGATGTTTAGAACAAATTCACTGTTGTCTTTACTACTTATGATCAGATGGTGAGTATACGTTGTCGCTTCAGTTCCTGGCTAAAGGAAGTTGATTTGGGGGATGAGGGAAACCTAGGACACGAAAAAGGTATAGGGGTTGTGTGGTTTCCTACCGCATTCCCTTTTTCAGTTATTCATAGAGCACGGGAAAAAAACAATATGCCAAATGAATTTTACACAGTTGAAAATATTATGAAGCAATCAACAAGATAGTCACCAAATGACTCTGGTTGTGGGCGATGCAGCCGACCATTTGTGTATATGTATGTGTGTGAAAGAGGGAGAGAGAAAAAGAGAGGGAGGGAGAGAGAAAGAGGCAAGACATCTATTTCTGGACTGTCGGGGTAATGTTTGTCACCCAGGAAATGAAAGCTTGTCTTACGCTGCCTGTACTGCAGATTTGGTACTTAACAGTGTTTCTGACACTTAGGCTGTTTGTAACTGCGCCTCCACTTCAGAGATAAAATCCCATTGGGTTCAATACCTGCTTTCTCCTTTGACCACCGAGGAGGAGCTTTTTAGCTTCTTCACAGGCTGCATTATTGCTCTGGACAGCCTCTTGTAGTGAGATGTAACCCAGTTTCGTGACTTTGCTTTTATTCAGTCTACTCAGAAAATCATGGTATGGTTTCTGTTCTCTCTCTTTTCTTTTCTTTATCTCTCTCAGTGCAGGAAAAAAAAATGATAAAATTATAGAATTAATGGGCACTGAAAAGATGGAGAGACTGAGATCATAAGTTACTAAACCAATTTTTTTGCCATAAGGGTATAATTCAGTGATTTTTTATAAATGTGATTCAAGCTGTGGCTTTTCTGAAAGATCAGAAGTCACCTTATAAAAAAAGGAGAGGTGGATCATAACTTCATAACTAAGAATCATCCAGATGACCCTGCTTTCACTGGTAAGATTTATATAATTTTAGTCACTCTAATTCTTGAGAGAAATTTATTTGTAAAATACTTAGCTGGAAAACAAAACAAAAGAGGAACCCAGGACACTTAAACAAATGAGACAGCTACATAGCTCTGTCTTTGAATGTCAGAAACAATAGGAAATCTTTAGAATATGGGTTGTGTGTGTTCTGAGCAGAATACGGGGCTTTGAGTTGGAAAATCGAATTGTGTGACCTTTAGACATGGAATGTAACCTCTTTTGTTTTTAATTTGGCTTTATGTTCATTTGGTCAAAAATCAATCATGTTGGTGCAAGAAAAATTTTAAAGTGATAAATGACAAGCTTATGTTATATTTTTGAAGTCAAGAGAGTTAAGAGTTGACTGCTTTGGGTTCTCAAGGTGGTCTTATACCTCAGAGTGGGCCCCTGCTAACATCCTAGAATGCATCTCTTTTACAAAAGACCTGGGTTTAAAAACTGGCTGACTTTGTAGTTTTGAATAAATTCCTCGATGTTGATGAATTTGGGTATCTATAAAAAGAAAATTTTAGGCACTGCTTCTGCCTATAACCATTTTAATCTCATGGTCACAACATGGGTTTGCAGTTAGACAATTAAACTTAGCATAAAATTGGATTCTGGTTTTGAACATATTGCTATACAGTTTTAGGTTTCAGTATCATTAACTGCAAAATTAAGTATTAGGTGCTCGGTGTCTAAGACCAGTTTGGCTTTAATATTTGCATGATATGGCTTCCTGTGCAAACCTCCATAGCCCTTTTTGCAATGAGCTCTTTTGAGAGAACCTTTCCTTCTGATGAGTGCTTCCAGTGCCAGTTCATGCATCTGTAAGAAAAAAGTAAGCCAGACACTCTGTTATTATTCACACTGCAGGAAACCCTGAGAAAAGCTCAATGAAAGGAATGGCAGCCTAAAATTAAAGATCCACTGGGTGTGCGTGGTGTGTGTTTTTAACACGTGGTTCTTTCCCCCTTGCTATCAGTAAACTTGATGACTAATAGTGTATCCAACTGCACAAATATAGAAAGAAAAGTTGGAATTAGTGTAAAACAAGATGGTAAAAACCATTCATGAATACAGAGATTCTATAAATAATGATGCTGCTGAAACAGTTTGTAAAGATTACTCTGATGTTTCTAGGTACCATCTTTTGAGCTACTACTGGGCTTACTGATGCTTTGTTTGAGACTGTGTCAAAAGTAATCCTAAATAGCTCTTCAGACTCTGGTCTTAGCTTTCTGATTTATCTTCTTCTTCTTCTTCTTTTTTTTTTTTTTAAATATATGTATGTATAGTCATATGTCAATATATGTATGTGGAGAAGGCAATGGCACCCCACTCCAGTACTCTTGCCTGGAAAATCCCATGGATGGAGGAGCCTGGAAGGCTGCAGTCCATGGGGTCGCTAAGAGTCGGACACCACTGAGCGACTTCACTTTCACTTTTCACTTTCATGCATTAGAGAAGGAAATGGCAACCCACTCCAGTGTTCTTGCCTGGAGAATCCCAGGGACAGGGGAGCCTGGTAGGCTGCCATCTATGGGGTTGCACAGAGTCGGACACGACTAAAGCAACTTAGCAGCAGCATGTGTAGTCATGGTTTGAGTTGGGTGAACAAACAATGAAGGGAAATCCTAAACAGCTAAATCTTTTAATATTAAAACCTTCTGTATGTTCAGCACTTTCCAGTTTAGTAACACTTTTGAGTGCTAGTCTTTCCATAGGACACAGTAGGAGATTTATTTATTTATTTAATGGATGGCATAATTAAAAATGAGAGAAATTAGATGGCATTTAAAACCATGTTGCAAAAATAAGAGTAAGACAATATAAATAACAGCAGTAAGAACAGTATTTAACTGAATGCTTCCTGTGTGTTAGATGTTCTTCTGAGCCTTAATCCTTACCACAACCTGAAACAGTGTTCATCAGAAGATATAAGTGGGGACAGGGGCACTCCAAGCACAGGGAGAAGGCTGTGAAAAGTTTTTAAACTAATAGGCAGGTGCTGGGAATGAGGATAGTAGTCAGAGTGGAGGATAGGACTGAAACAGAAGCAGGGCAAGATCATGGAGTGCCTCCTATGAGGTGCTGAGGAGTTCAGATTTTATCTTCTAAGATAGGGACAGACATGCTTTTTTTTTTTTTGGCTGAAAAGTTTGTTCTGATTTTTCTGTAAGATGTTAATGGAAAAACTCCAATGAACTGTTGGGCCAGTCCAGTAGATTGAGGACTATCCTCCCTTTGCTCATGTCCTTTTAGTTCATGTAGTGATTCTTTTTTTTTTTTTTTTCCTTTATTTTAATTTACAATACTGTATTGGTTTTGCCATACATTGACATGAATCCACCATGGGTGTACATGCGTTCCCAAATGTGAACCCCCCTCCCACCTCCCTCCCCATAACGTCTCTCTGGGTCATCACCGTGCACCAGCCCCAAGCATGCTGTATCCTGCGTCAGACATAGACTGGTGATTCGATTCTTACATGATAGTATACATATTACAATGCCATTCTCCCAAATCATCCCACCCTCTCCCTCTGAGTCCTAAAGTCCGTTATACACATCTGTGTCTTTTTTGCTGTCTTGCATACAGGGTCATCATTGCCATCTTTCTAAATTCCATATATATGTGTTAGTATACTGTATTGGTGTTTTTCTTTCTGACTTACTTCACTCTGTATAATTGGCTCCAGTTTCATCCATCTCATCAGAACTGATTCAAATGTATTCTTTTTAACAGCTGAGTAATACTCCATTGTGTAAATGTACCACAGCTTTCTTATCCATTCATCTGCTGATGGACATCTAGGTTGTTTCCATGTCCTGGAAACAGTGCTGCGATGAACATTGGGGTACATGTGTCTCTTTCAATTCTGGTTTCCTCGGTGTGTATGCCCAGCAGTGGGATTGCTGGGTCATAAGGTAGTTCTATTTGCAATTTTTTAAGGAATCTCCACACTGTTCTCCAAAGTGGCTGTACTAGTTTGCATTCCCACCAACAGTGTAGGAGGGTTCCCTTTTCTCCACACCCTCTCCAGCATTTATTGCTTGCAGATTTTTGGATTGCAGACATTCTGACTGGTGTGAAGTGGTACATCATTGTGGTTTTGATTTGCATTTCTCTAATAATGAGTGATGTTGAGCATCTTTTCATGTGTTTGTTAGCCATCCATATATCTTCTTTGGAGAAATGTCTGTTTAGTTCTTTGGCCCATTTTTTGATTGGGTCCTTTATTTTTCTGGAATTGAGCTGCATAAGTTGCTTGTATATTTTTGAGATTAGTTGTTTGTCAGTTGCTTCATTTGCTATTATTTTCTCCCATTCAGAAGGCTGTCTTTTCACTTTGCTTATATTTTCCTTTGTTGTGGAGAAGCTTTTAATTTTAATTAGATCCCATTTGTTTATTTTTGCTTTTATTTCCAGTATTCTTGGAGGTGGATCATAGAGGATCCTGCTGTGATTTATGTCTGAGAGTGTTTTGCCTATATTCTCCTCTAGGAGTTTTATTGTTTCTGGTCTTACATTTAGATCTTTAATCCATTTTGAGTTTATTTTTGTGTGCAGTGTTAGAAAGTGATCTAGTTTCATTCTTTTACAAGTGGTTGACCAGTTTTCCCAGCACCACTTGTTAAAGAGATTGTCTTTACTCCATTGTATATTCTTGCCTCCTTTGTCAAAGATAAGCTGTCCATATGTGTGTGGATTTATCTCTGGGCTTTCTATTTTGTTCCATTGATCTATATTTCTGTCTTTGTGCCAGTACCATACTGTCTTGATGACTGTGGCTTTGTAGTAGAGCCTGAAGTCAGGCAAGTTGATTCCTCCAGTTCCATTCTTCTTTCTCAAGATTGCTTTGGCAATTCGAGGTTTTTTGTATTTCCATACAAATGTTGAAATTATTTGTTCTAGTTCTGTGAAAAATATGGCTGGTAGCTTAATAGGGATTGCGTTGAATTTGTAAATTGCTTTGGGTAGTATACTCATTTTCACTATATTGATTCTTCCAATCCATGAACATGGTATATTTCTCCATCTATTAGTGTCCTCTTTGATTTCTTTCACCAGTGTTTTATAGTTTTATATGTATAGGTCTTTAGTTTCTTTAGGTAGGTATATTCCTAAGTATTTTATTCTTTTCGTTGCAATGGTGAATGGAATTGTTTCCTTAATTTCTTTTTCTACTTTCTCATTATTAGTGTATAGGAATGCAAGGGATTTCTGTGTGTTGATTTTATATCCTGCAACTTTACTATATTCATTGATGAGCTCTAGTAATTTTCTGGTGGAGTCTTTAGGGTTTTCTATGTAGAGGATCATGTCATTTGCAAACAGTGAAAGTTTTACTTCTTCTTTTCCAATTTGTATTGATTTTATTTCTTTTTCTGCTCTGATTGCTGTGGCCAAAACTTCCAGAACTCTGTTGAATAGTAGTGGTGAAAGTGGGCACCCTTGTCTTGTTCCTGACTTTAGGGGAAATGCTTTCAATTTTTCACCATTGAGGATAATGTTTGCTGTGGGTTTGTCATATATAGCTTTTATTATGTTGAGGTATGTTCCTTCTATTCCTGCTTTCTGGAGAGTTTTTATCATAAATGGATGTTGAATTTTGTCAAAGGCCTTCTCTGCATCTATTGAGATAATCATATGGTTTTTATTTTTCAATTTGTTAATGTGGTGAATTACATTGATTGATTTGTGGATATTGAAGAATCCTTGCATCCCTGGGATAAAGCCCACTTGGTCATGGTGAATGATCTTTTTAATGTGTTGTTGGATTCTGATTGCTAGAATTTTGTTGAGTATTTTTGCATCTATGTTCATCAGTGATATTGGCCTGTAGTTTTCTTTTTTTGTAATATTTTTGTCAGGTTTTGGTATTAGGGTGATGGTGGCCTCAAAGAATGAGTTTGGAAGTTTAACTTCCTCTGCAATTTTCTGGAAGAGTTTAAGAAGGATAGGTGTTAGCTCTTCTCTAAATTTTTGGTAGAATTCAGCTGTGAAGCCATCTGGACCTGGGCTTTTGTTTGCTGGAAGATTTCTGATTACAGTTTCAATTTCTGTGCTTGTGATGGGTCTGTTAAGATTTTCTATTTCTTCCTGGCTCAGTTTTGGAAAATTGTACTTTTCTAAGAATTTGTCCATTAACTGCTGATAGTAGTCTCTTATGATCCTTTGTATTTCTGTTTTGTCTGTTGTGATCTCTCCATTTTCATTTCTAATTTCATTGATTTGATTTTTCTCTCTGTGCTTCTTGATGAGTCTGGCTAATGGTTTGTCAATTTTATTTATCCTTTCAAAGAACCAGCTTTTGGCTTTGTTGATTTTTGCTATGGTCTCTTTTGTTTCTTTTGCACTTATTTCTGCCCTAATTTTTTAGATTTCTTTCCTTCTACTAACTCTGGGGTTCTCCAATTCTTCCTTTTCTAGTTGCTTTAGGTGTAGAGTTAGGTTATTTATTTGACTTTTTTCTTGTTTCTTGAGGTATGCCTGTATTGCTATGAACTTTCCTCTTAGCACTGCTTTTATAGTGTCCCACAGGTTTTGGGTTGTTGTGTTTTCATTTTCATTAGTTTCTATGCCCATTTTGATTTCTTTTTTGATTTCTTCTGTGATTGGTTGGTTATTCAGAAGTGTGTTGTTCAACCTCCATATGTTGGAATTTTTAGTAGTTTTTCTCCTGTAATTGAGATCTAATCTTAATGCATTATGGTCAGAAAAGATGCTTGGAATGATTTCAATTTTTTTGAATTTACCAAGTTTAGATTTATGGCCCAGGATGTGATCTATCCTGGAGAATGTTCCATGAGCACTTGAGAAAAAGGTGAAATTCATTGTTTTGGGGTGAAATGTCCTATAGATATCAATTAGGTCTAACTGGTCTAATGTATCATTTAAAGTTTGGGTTTCTTTGTTGATTTTCTGTTTAGTTGATCTGTCCATAGGTGTGAGTGGGGTATTAAAGTCTCCCACTATTATTGTGTTATTGTTGATTTCCCCTTTCATACTTGTTAGCATTTGTCTTACATATTGCGGTGCTCCTATATTGGGTGCATATATATTTATAATTGTTATATCTTCTTCTTGGATTGATCCTTTGATCATTATGTAGTGGCCTTCTTTGTCTCTTTTCACAGCCTTTGTTTTAAAGTCTATTTTATCGGAAATGAGTATTGCCACTCCTGCTTTCTTTTGGTCTCTATTTGCATGGTATATCTTTTTCCAGCCCTTCACTTTCAGTCTGTATGTGTCCCTTGTTTTGAGGTGGGTCTCTTGTAAGCAGCATATAGAGGGGTCTTGTTTTTGTATCCATTCGGCCAGTCTTTGTCTTTTGGTTGGGGCATTCAACCCATTTACGTTTAAGGTAATTATTGATAAGTATGATCCTGTTACCATTTACTTTATTGTTTTGGGTTCGGGTTTATACACCATTTTTGTGTTTCCTGTCTAGAGAATATCCTTTAGAATTTGTTGGAGAGCTGGTTTGGTGGTGGTGAATTCTCTCAGCTTTTGCTTGTCTGTAAAGCTTTTGATTCTCCTTCGTATTTGAATGAGATCCTTGCTGGGTACAGTAATCTGGGCTGTAGGTTATTGTCTTTCATCACTTTAAGTATGTCTTGCCATTCCCTCCTGGCCTGAAGAGTTTCTATTGAAAGATCAGCTGTTATCCTTATGGGAATCCCCTTGTGTGTTATTTGTTGTTTTTCCCTTGCTGCTTTTAATATTTGTTCTTTGTGTTTGATCTTTGTTAATTTGATTAATATGTGTCTTGGGGTGTTTCGCCTTGGGTTTATCCTATTTGGAACTCTCTGTGTTTCTTGGACTTGGGTGATTATTTCCTTCCCCATTTTAGGGAAGTTTTCAACTATTATCTCCTCAAGGATTTTCTCATGGTCTTTCTTTTGTCTTCTTCTCCTATGATTTGAATGTTGGAGCATTTCATATCGTCCTGGAGGTTTCTGAGATTGTCCTCATTTCTTTTAATTCGTTTTTCTTGTTTCCTCTCTGATTCATTTATTTCTGCCATTCTATCTTCTGTTTCACTAATCCTATCTTCTGCCTCCGTTATTCTGCTATTTGTTGCTTCCAGAGTGTTTCTGATCTCATTTATTGCGCTATTCATTATATATTGACTCTTTTTTAATTTCTTCTAGGTCCTTGTTAAACCTTTCTTGCATCTTCTCAATCCTTGTCTCTAGGCTATTTATCTGTGATTCCATTTTGATTTCAAGATTTTGGATCATTTTCACTATCAATATTCGGAATTCTTTCTCAGGTAGATTCCCTACCTCTTCCTCTTTTGTTTGGTTTGGTGGGCAACCCTCCTGTTCCTTTACCTGCTGAGTATTCCTCCGTCTCTTCATCTTGATTATATTGCTGCGTTTGGGGTGGCCTTTATATATTCTGGTAATTTGTGGAGTTCTCTTTATTATGTAGCTTCCTCACTGTGGGTGGGGTTGTATCAGTGGCTTGTCTAGGTTTCCTGGTTAGGGAGGCTTGTGTTGGAGTTCTGGTGGGTGGAGCTGGGTTTCTTCTCTCTGGAGTGCAGTGGAGTGATCAGTAATGGGTTATGAGACGTCAAAGGTTTTGGAGTAACTTTGAGCTGCCTGTATATTGAAGTTCAGGAGTGTGTTCCTGTGTTGCTGGAGAATTTGTGTGGTATGTCTTGTTCTGGAACTTCTTGGTCCTTGGGTGGAGCTTGGTTTCACTGTAGGTATGGAGGCATTTGATGAGCTCCTATTGCTTAATGTTCCCTGAATTCAGGAGTTCTCTGATGTTTTCAGGCTTTGGACTTAAGCCTCCTGCTTCTGGTTTTCAGTTTTATTTTTACAGTAGCCTCTAGACTTCTCCATCTATATAGCACTGATGATAAAACATCTAGGTTAAAGATGAAAAGTTTCTCCACATTGAGGGACACCCAGAGAGGTTCACTGAGCTACAAGGAGAAGAGAAGAGGGAGGGGGTAGTTAGAGGTGACTGGAATGAGATGTGGTGAGATTAAAAGAGGAGAGAGCAAGCTAGCCAGTAGTCAGTTCCTTATGTGCGCTCTATAGTCTGGACCGCTCAGAGGTATTTATGGAGTTATACGGGGAAGAGGAGAGGGAGGAAGTAGACAGAGGTGGCCAGGAGGATAAGAGAGAGGAATGAGAAGGAGAGAGACAAATCCTGCCAGTAACCAGTTCCTTAGGTGTTCTCCACCGTCTGGAACACACAGAGATTCACAGAGTTGGATAGAGAAGAGATGGGGGAGAAAAGAGACAGAGGCCACCTGGTGGAGAAAAAGGAGAGTCCAAAGGAGGAGAGAGTGGTCAAGCCTGTAATATCGCTCTCAGGTAAAATTGGGTAGTGAAGTTTGGGTTTTTAAAGGTACAAAATTGACAACAAAAACCGAAGAGAAAAGATTAAAAATCTAGAGAAGAGGTTGGATTTTCAAAAGTACAATATTAAAGAAAAGAAGCAGAAGGAAAAAGGAAAAAAAAAAAAAAAGCCATAAGAATTATTAAAAAAAAAAAAACAAAACCAATAACCACCCAGCGGCTATATATGGTGTTTGCCTTAAAAAAAAAAAAAAGTCTTTTTTTTTGAATATTAATAATAGGTTATAGAAATAAAAATTAGAGGAGAAATAGAAGACTTAACTATTAAAAAAAAAGTGAGAAAAAAAAAAGGAATGATTTTAAAAATCGTAAAAATATATCTGGCCCTTCTCTGATGTTGTGGGCATTGTGGGGTCACTTCCAAGGTGGTTCCCTCTTAACTTCTTCTTTATGCTGGTTTTTTAGGCTCACTAGTTCAGTCGCGCTGTGGGGAGGGGGGATGCTGCAAACAAATAGCGCTGTCGTGTGCACATAGTGTCTCAGCCCTGCTGTACCTGTCCCTTCTCACGGGGTAGAAACCGCTCCGGCTCTACAATGCTCAGCCGGGAACCGTCTGAGGCCGGCCCTAGGCTGCGTGCACTTCCCCGGTCTAAGCCGCTCAGGTTCGGCGCTCAGGTAGCCCTCAGAGGCACAGATTCAGCTGGGACTGCGTTTTGTGCCCTTCCCGGGTCCGAGTAGCTCAGGAGTTTGGCAAGCGCGATCGCTGCGACTTGTTGCCTTTTCTGCCTCTGCTGCTCAGTTTTCTGAGTGGACCGCTGGCGCCCCTTGTGAGACAGATGATGACTGTCCAGCACCCCCAGAAGTCTTAGCAAAGAAGCCTGCTTGCAGTTTGGTAAGTGATGTCTCTCCGGGTCTGCAATTGCCCCTTTCCAGCCCTTACAGCTCTGGCTGCCTGTCCCCGGCGGGGGATGGTCTGCAGCCGGCTTTTTCCGCTCCGTCCTTTGTTCTGTGCTCGGTCCTGCAGGTGTCTTATGTTCGAGCTTTTTGCATGGTAGCTATCCCACAGTCTGGTTAGCTAGCCCCAGTTAGATCGTTCTGGTTGCGCGTGGGGCGTTCCTGCCAGATTCTTACAGAGCACTGCAGCCCGCGCCTCCCGCGCTTCCCTGCCCTGCCCCCAGTTCCCAGTGGCGGATGCAGGCGTCTGTGCTTCTTTTCCGCTGGGGGAGTTACTGTTGGCTTGTAATCTCTTGGTTTTAATTATTTCTTCATTTTTCCCTTCCTGTTATGTTGCCCTCTGTGTTTCCAAGGCTCGCCACAGACTCGGCAGGGAGAGTGTTTCCTGGTGTTTGCAAACCTCTCTTCTTAAAATTCCCTTCCCAGGACGGGCTTCCCTTCCCGGGACGGAGCTCCCTTCCCACCTCCTTTGTCTCCTTTTTCGTCTTTTATATTTTTTCCTACCTGTTTTTGAAGACAATGGTCTGCTTTTCTGGTTGCCTGATGTCCTCTGCCAGCCTACAGAAGTTGTTTTGTGGAGTTTGCTCAGCGTTGAAATGTTCTTTTGAGGAATTTGTGAGGGAGAAAGTGGTCTTCACGTCCTATTCCTCCGCCATCTTAGGACCGTCCCCCCAGACGTGCTTTTTGTGAAGAGCTGGTTAGTCAAGGCTTTTGGCTTCGTGGGCCATATGGTCTTTGTTGCTAGTACTGAGCTTTACTGTGGTAGCACAAAAGCAGCCACAGACAATACATAAACACATGTGCGAGACTGTGTTTCAATAAAATTTTATTTAGAAAAACAATGACAAGTGAGCAGTGTATGGCCAATGGGCTGCTCTTTGTTGACCCCTATTCTAGAAAACTGTGAAAGACTAAACTTTTAAAGGCAATTAAAACATGAGACATGCATTGCTGCTTCCAAAAGGTCTTCCTCACCTGATGTCAAATACAATGATTAAATTGAACCAAATATCAATTATTTCCCCCACTCTGTCAAGGAGAAATGATTCCACGGGAATAAGGGCTTTCTCCTGCGAGAGTGAACATTGGTCCCTGGCTTGCCTGGGATAGGCTGCTTTATATCTGTTGCTCAGCATTATAACTGATAGTACCCCTTTCACCTTTACAAGTTGCCCTGTTGGGTAAGTTATGTATGGTGACCTTATTTTGACCCTAAGAAGAGGTTCATTTTAGAACTTCCACAAAGGGATAGGCATAGTCATAATATTTTGTCGATGGTGTGATAGGTTGAGAACTTTACCATCTGGAGTGGAATCCTGGCTCTGCCCTTGTTATCCATGTGGCTTTGGGCTAATTGTCCATTTTCTCCCAAGTCAAGATTTCTTTCCTTGAAAATTGAGAGTGATAGGTTCTTTCTATGTAATAAGGGCTATGTGAATATAATACAATGATGTTCATAAAAGTTCATGGGGAAAACAATTTGTCCAGTATTGCCCATGGTGATAGGGCTTTGCACTCAGACAGAAAGGACATTACCGAGCATCCACAATTACCTTGCAGAATTTATTGCTTCTCTTTGAGCCTCAGATCCTCTTTGGAGCTAATAATACCAGCTCTTCAGAATTGTTGTAGTTATTAAAAGATAATATGTGTAAAATGTCAAGCATAGTCTATAGTTAGCACTTAATGAAAAAATGCAGTTTTAATTTTTTGATCAAAATATGATGATGATGATAATAGTAACTTATTGAACAATTTTTGTAGGCTTCTCTAGATGAAGTATATCTCCTGTGTGATCTTATATGGTTAATGCTAATGTCATCTGACTTTTGGGGCTGTGGTGCACTTTCAAATCCTTGATTTCCGGGGCCATTCTTTAGTCATGGCAGAGCTCCCTGTGGTTTTTCGTCAATAGGGAAGGCCAAATGAGATCGCTGCCTGAAGAAGCAGGGCTGCAAACACCATGCTATTTCTCTCCTACTGCTTTGCTTATACCCTTCTATCATGTTTGCTTGAAGGCCTGAAAATAATTGGTTGAAGCTGCCACTCACTTTTAGCCTTCTATCCAAGTCTGACAAGTATGTTGCTCCAAATAACATGCACTATAAATGGCTTGAATCTAATAAGCAGTTCTGTTTGGACATACAATCTGTTGTCCTTCTTCCTTCCTTGAGAGGGAAATTACAATCTTCTAAGACTCTCCTTCCATTTCTATAGAATGTGGATGCTAATTTGAAAGCAGTCTCATAAAATGGAAGCAAACGGGCTAATTAGAAATATTTATGGGCCTGTTAGTGAATATATGTCTAATTGAAATAACAAGGCTCTCCCTGAAGGGGAAACATTACTTTGGTTGTAGGAATAATTAACTTGTGCTGTTACATTGGAAGAGGATAAAACCCTATCTCTCCTGATAAGATCCATTTTTACTTCATCAGACCAAGGTGTCTCCAAAAGGACTCATTAGTATTTTTATTATTAAATTTTAATTAAAAAAATCAAACTAGACGTTCACATGTCTTATTCCCCTGAGATAATCACTTTCAACTCTTTCAGTTGACTGTGTTCATACTTACCACCATGTCTCTAATAATAGGTTTGTATTATTCTTTTAAAATAATTTAAATTTTTTTAAACAAAGTGATATACAGGTATATAGTTAAAAGAATCAGGTATTTCCACATTGCCTGTTAGTAAAACCAGCATATCTGTGGCACACCTTATGTTTCTTACCTTCCTGGAGGAAATCACGTTTTGCATTTACATCCATGATTCTATTTAACATGATACTATTACTACTTCTTGACTTTTAGCTTTAAAAATGATCTATTAACTTTGGATTTGATGAGATGAGAATTTGGTTTTCTTTTATACAAATACCAGTCCCACTCTGTACATGGACCCTTTCTACTTCCCATCCTCTCGGTATAGTTTAATCATAATTTTGGATAGATTGATATTCTACATGTACATTATCACAACGATATTAAAGCTATTCATGCCTAAGCCATGTAATATACTTTGGTTATTTTTGCTATCCTGCATAATATTTAAAAATACATTTGACTGTTTTATTTGAACTTAGTACTAATTCTATCCCAAACTCTGCACTTCAGTATGTAAATCTGTGGTGTATATGTTCTTTAAAATCTGACATTTTTCAATTTTTCTTCTGGAAGAAACATCTTCTAGAGCCTACTGGCACATTCTCATCTTAATAGTATTAATTAGTATCATCATCCAGAGATTAATTACTAATATCATCCAGAGATTTTATTTCACCTCCTTTGTTTTCACCTTTGACTTTCTCACGTATTGAACCCCCTGTTTCCTGGATCCAAGATTTTTGGCTTTATTGATTTATTCTGTCATTTTGCCTGGGTATATCCTCCAGTAGTTTCCTGAGAAAAGTAGAAAACTATGTGAAGGATGAGTTAATTTATATTTTGCATGTCTGAAAATGTCTTTATTTTATTATTGCATTAAAAAAAAATTTGAGCTCCATATTGTCCTTCCCCCAGTCTCTGGGAACTTCTGTTCTACTTTCTGTCTCCATGGATTTGTCTGTTCTAGATATGTTATGTAAGTAGAGTCATACAATATTTGTCCTTTTGTGTCTGGCTTCTTCCACTTAGCATAACGTTTTCAAGGTTTATCCATGTTGTAACATATATCAGAGCTTCTTTCCTTTTTTATGGATGAGTACTACTCCATGGGATAGATATACCACATTTTGTTTATCCATTCCTGGGTTGTTTTCACCTCTTGACTGTTGTTAAGAATGCTGCTATAAACCTTGCATGATGCTGGGAAAGACTGAGGGCAGAAGGAAAAGTAGGTGACAGAGGATGAGATGGTTGGATGGCATCACTGACTCAATGGACATGAATTTGAGCAAACTCTGGGAGATAGTGAAGGGCAGGGAAGCCTGGCATGTTGCAGTCTATGGGGTCTCAAAGAGTTGGACATGACTGACTGAATAACAAATAAACATTGGGGTACAAATATTTGAGTTTCTGTTTTCAGATTTGTTGAGTATAAACATGGGAATGAAATGGCTGGGTCATCTGGAAGTTCTACGTTTTGAGAAACAGAGAAGAGCTGTTAAGAGTGAAGTTTATCTTTTTTTTTTTTAATTGGGACACTAAAAGAGTGAGATTTTGCAAAGTTATCTTGGCAGGCAATACTTGGCTTTCAGGAACTTTCTTTTTGAACACATGGCTATTGTTGGGTTTTGGTGAAATGACATTATTTGTATAGACTATAACTGGAATCAACAAGAAGGTCTCAGTTGATCAGGATCTTTCACAATGACCTTTCCTTAAGATGGTGAGAAAGGATACCTGGGCACAGGCTCAGAGGAGCTGCCATTGTGTTTCCTGGTTCCATCTGGTATTTGCCTTTCATGCCTGGTCATTTACTTCTGTGTTGTTTAGGAGCAGAAGGATATGCTGGCCATCTGGAAATCCTGGTGTGCATAGCTTTTCTTATTTAAAAATATTCCTTTGTTCTTTGAGCATTATCTTAATTTTCTGATTCAGTTTACCCCATAATATTCCTGAGCCATGATTCTGTTGATTTGGTGGTGAGAATACTGTAATTACTATTCGCTTTGGAACAGAAGTGTGATGACTACATGATAGGCATGGAATAGAGACTTCCTTTATCAAGATACTGCCAACTATGGCTGATATAATTTAGTAATCACCTTAATTGGTATTACCTTAGAACCAGAGTTGCCAGATAAAATACAGGATTTTTGAATATTTATATTTGGATAAATAATGAATACTTTTTTATTTTTTTACTTTATTTTACTTTACAATACTGTATTTGTTTTGCCATACATCAACGTGAATCCGCCACAGGTGTACATGAGTTCCCAATCCTGAACCCCCTTCCCACCTCCCTCCCCATACCATCTCTCTTAGTATAAATGTGTCCCAAGTATTGCAAGAGACACACTTACTCTAAAAAATTATTCATTGTTTGTCTGAAATTCACATTTAACTATGTATTCTGTATGTTTATTTGCTAATCTGGCAACCTTCCTCAGAGCACCAAATGCTTATAAGATCCTTCCTTTTCTTCAGAGTATTGTTCAGCAGATGTACTGCCTATCTGTGTGACTTTGTTCCTCATGTATTTTGCAACTGGCTCCTGTCTCTCACGGAGAAGGTAGTGGCAACCCACTCCAGTACTCTTGCCTGGAAAATCCCATGGACAGAAGAGCCTGGTAGGCTGCAGTCCATGGGGCTGTGAAGAGTTGGACATGACTGAGCAGCTTCACTTTTGCTTTTTACTCTCATGCATTGGAGAAGGAAATGGCAGCCCACTCTACTGTTCTTGCCTGGAGAATCCCAGGGATGGCAGAGCCTGGTGGGCTGCTGTCTATGGGGTCACACAGAGTCGGACACGATTGAAGTGACTTAGCAGCAGCAGCAGCAGCCTGTCTCTCATGATGCCAGTGCCCTGCAGGATATAGGCGGCGAGTGTCATTAATGAAGAACCATGGTGGATAACTTTGGCAAGTCAAGGATGAAATTGCCTGTGTAATCTCTGTGGGGCTGAAATGCATACTAGACAGGGAGGTGAGTTTCAAGCCTGGGAAAAGCATGCCTGAATGGAATGTTTCAGGTGAAGTCCTGCTGAAGTCCTGAATGAATGGAGAATTTGATTGTCTGGATCTTAGATGGTTGGGGAATTGGGAGGAGGGGATACAATAAACTGGAAAATCCTGAAAGAAATGGGAATACCAGACCACCTGACCTGCCTCTTGAGAAATCTGTATGCAGGTCAGGAAGCAATAGTTAGAACTGGACATGGAACAACAGACTGGTTCCAAATAGGAAAAGGAAGACATCAAGGCTGTATATTGTCTCCTGCTTATTTAACTTATATGCAGAGTACATCATGAGAAACACTGGACTGGAAGAAGCACCAGCTGGAATCAAGATTGCTGGGAGAAATATCAATAATCTCAGATATGCAGATGACACCACCCTTATGGCAGAAAGTGAAGAGGAACTAAAAAGCCTCTTGATGAAAGTGAAAGAGGAGAGTGAAAAAGTTGGCTTAAAGCTCAACATTCAGAAAATGAAGATCATGGCATCTGGTCCCATCACTTCATGGGAAATAGATGGGGGAACAGTGGAAACAGTGTCAGACTTTATTTTTGGGGGCTCCAAAATCACTGCAGATGGTGATTGCAGCCATGAAATTAAAAGATGCTTACTCCTTGGAAGGAAAGTTATGACCAACCTAGATAGTATATTCAAAAGCAGAGACATTACTTTGCCAACTAAGGTCCATCTAGTCAAGGCTATGGTTTTTCCTGTGGTCATGTATGGATGTGAGAGTTGGACAGTGAAGAAAGCTGAGTGCCGAAGAATTCATGCTTTTGAACTGTGGTGTTGGAAAAGACTCTTGAGAGTCCCTTGGATTGCAAGGAGATCCAACCAGTCCATTCTAAAGGAGATCAGTCCTGGGTATACTTTGGAAGGACTGATGCTGAAGCTGAAACTCCAATACTTTGGCCACCTCATGAGAAGAGTTGACTCATTGGAAAAGACTCTGATGCTGGGAGGGATTGAAGTCAAGAGGAGAAGGGGACGACCGAGGATGAGATGGCTGGATGGCATCACCGACTCGATGGACATGAGATGAGTGAACTCTAGGAGTTGATGATGGACAGGGAGGCCTGGCGTGCTGAGATTCATGGGGTTGCAAAGAGTCGGACACAACTGAGTGACTGAATTGAACTGAACTGAACTGATTGAGTGCTGGGACAAGGAAAGCAGGAGTCAGACCAACTGCCTTTTCCCCAGTTGTGTTCAGAGGGACTGTGAGCCCAGGCTTAACTGGTGATGAGTCACTGCTGTTAGTACTACTGTGCGTGCATGCTCAGTCGTGTCTGACTCTTTTGTGTCCCTATGGGCTGTACCCCATCAGGCTCCTCTGTTCATAGGATTCTCCAGGCAAGAAGAGTGGAATGGGTTGCCATTTCCTCTTCCAAGGGATCTTCCGGACCCAGGGATCAAACGCACGTCTCCTGCCTTTCCAGTATTGGCAAGTGGTTCTTTCCCACTGAGGCACCTGGGAGGCCCTTTTAGTTCTATTGTTCAGCTCCAAGTCAGAAAGAACTGCTACCCAAAGTTGACTCTTTCTACCTTTACGACTTCTGCCCTCTAGTGAAATTTTCTCCTGCTATTCTTTCTAGCTCCAAACTTTCAAATATCTGAATCTTCCCCTGTTTTTATATTAATATTTTAAGCTCAAAAACTATAGCCACTACAGCTGCTAGGTGAAGTTAGACAAATTTCATTGTGTCTAGATTAGCTTTCAAATGAGGTTTGATAAATTAAATTATGATAATCTATAGAAGAGTGGATGAGAAATAAGGATTTGGATTCATGTCATAATGTCACAGCAGCACAGAGCTCTCTGGATCTTCTTTCTTTCCTCTCTCTCTCTTTTCCCCAGATGAAAGAATTATCTCTTTTTCTACCCAAACCACCACAAGTCAATGTCCAGTATATTGCAGGAAAGGGTTACTTTTATAAACCAGAGTTGTACTGTAAAAGGCATTTGAGGGCCTCATCTAGATAGTTTTTCAGCTTATTTTCTTTTTGACAGCTTTAAAGGGCCTTTAAAAATTGCCAGGAGAGTAGATTCATATTTTTATCATTCCACCTGCATAGCATTTTAGACACATTTATATTCCTGAAAGCATAATAATACATAACATTTAGCATTTAATTTATGACTCCTGCCACATCTGGTAAAAAACTCCTTCTGAAGCAATAAATCAACCTCTTCATGTCAAATTGCCATTCATTCTTTGACCTCCTCCATAATTTATGGTTTGTGAGTGCAAAATGGGAGAAGCAGCTTAAATCAAGTGGATTTTAATTAACAATCTTAGAAAATTCAGAAGAATATTTGCAATTTATTCATGAGGGGAGAGGACTTGGTTGCTAGAAGGAAGAGAAAAAAAACTGCAGCTCATTTCCATGGGTACAAATTGAAGTCTATTCTGGGTGCTTCGAAACCACAACATGAAGATTTTTCTCTGCTTTGAGTTAGAAAGACAAAGTGATTCTGATAGAAAAAGCTGTCCAAGCTCCCGGGACAGAATCAATTTTCTAGTAGAGATTTTGAGGGAAAAGCGAAGGGGGAGACATGTAGCCATCTTCTGCTTATGCAGCCTTTAACAGAGTTGCCTGGCTGCTGACACGGTGCCTTTCATGTCAAACAATTTTATTTCTAAGCTTTTCACAGTGTGTCCTAAGTAGCTTCTATTAGCATTGTCCTGTCCGTTTCCTTGGCAACAGAGCTGGTCAATTTAGACACCATTTAAGAGCTGTGGAAAAAGCAACAGCCAGCAGTGTGTTGGGCAAAATTACAGAGGACAAGCTGAATACAATCCTCACTGGAGGAGATGCATTTTCTTCCAGGGCTCATTTTATTTTAATTAAAATTGAAAAGCTCTTTTAAACAGGGCCCTAGATTAAGTACAAACCAGAGTCATCTACTGTACAACCATTGCAGCTGCATTCCTTAATGTTATCTCTTTAACCTTAATGGATTGCTTGCACTTTTAAAAATAAACAAGGAGGGAAAACCTTGGGGCAATATGGTAACTTCTTATTATTCATCTTTAGAGTAAATAGAGAATGGAGAGAGACAAATCTTTTCCTGTCTGGAGTCATGTTTAAATGGAGCACAAGATCCTCCAGCTTTACATACAATAATTCTAGTTTATCCTGCCTGAGAAAATCAACTTTTACTTAAATGTCATCAGTAGTCTTGTTTGCTGTTAATCTCGCTTCATTACTTGTGACTTTATGTAGCCATTTCCCCCCAGTAAATTTACATGAGTCATTTTGAACATGAACTCAACTAGAACTTTGAAAAATTTCAGGACTGAGTTTTATGTTGGTATTTGGCTTTGCACTTACCATTGCACTCACAGCTTTTTGTATGTAGGATAGGATGGAACATAATTTGAGGTAGGGGAGAACTAGTCTTCTAGTACAGGATATGTTAAAATCCTTGTCCTCTGGGATGAAAGGAAGTTGATTTATATACTATGTATATTTGCAAATGAGACAAGAAGATTGATTACTTCTATAGGAACTTGTTCAGTTCAGTTCAGTTGCTCAGTCACGTCCAACTCTTTGTGACCCCATGGACTGCAGCATACCAGGCCTCCCTGTCCATCACCAACTCCTGGAGTTTACTCAAACTTATGTCTACTGAGTCGGTGATGCCATCCAACTATCTCGTCTTCTGTTGTCCCCTTCTCCTCCTGCCTTCAATCTTTCCCAGCATCAGGGTCTTTTCCAATGAGTCAGTTCTTTGCATGATGTGGCCAAAGTATTGGAGTTTCAGCTTCAGCATCAGTCCTTCCAATGAATATTCAGGACTGATATCCTTTAGGATGGACTGGTTGGATCTTCTTGCAGTACAAGGGACTCTCAAGAGTCTTTTCCAACTCCGCAGTTCAAAAGCATCAATTCTTTGGTGCTCAGCTTTCTTTATAGTCCAGCTCTCACATCCCTACATGACCACTGGAAAAACTATACCTTTGACTAGATGGACCTTTGTTGGCAGAGTAATATCTCTGCTTTTTAATATGCTGTCTAGTTTGGTCATAACTTTTCTTCCAAGGAGCAATTGTCTTTTAATTTCATGGCTGCAGTCACCATCTGCAGTGATTTTGGAGCCCCCTGAAATAAAGTCAGCCACTGTTTCCACTGTTTCCCCATCTATTTCCCATGAAGTGATGAAACTAGAGACCATGATCTTTGTTTTCTGAATGTTGAGCTTTAAGCCAACTTTTTCACTCTCCTCTTTATTTTCATCAAGAGGCTCTTTAGCTCTTCTTCACTTTCTGCCATAAGGGTGGTGTCATCTGCATATCTGAGGTTATTGATATTTCTCCTGGCAATCTTGATTCCAGCTTGTGCTTCGTCTAGCCCAGCATTTCTCATGATGTACTCTGCATATAAGTTAAATAAGCAGGGTGACAATATACAGCCTTGATGTACTCCTTTCCCGATTCAGAACCATATTCTGCTCCATATCCAGTTCTAACTATTGCTTTCCGACTTGCATACCGATTTCTCAGGAGGCAGGTCAGGTTGTCTGGTACTCCCATCTCTTTCAGAATTTTCCAGTTTGTTGTGATCCACACAGTCAAAGGCTTTGGCATAGTCAATAAAGCAGAAGTAGATATTTTTCTGGAACTCTCTTGCTTTTTCGATGATCCAGTGAATGTTGGCAATTTGATCTCTGGTTCCTCTGCCTTTTCTAAATCCAGCTTGAACATCTGGAAGTTCACAGTTCACGTACTGTTGAAACTTGGCTTGGAGAATTTTGAGCATTTCTTTGCTAGCATGTGAGATGAGTGCAATTGTGCGGTAGTTTGAACCTTCTTTGGCATTGCCTTTCTTCGGGATTGGAATGAAAACTGACCTTTTCCAGTCCTGTGGCCACTGCTGAGTTTTCCAGATTTTCTGGCATATTGAGTGCAGCACTTTAGCAGCATCATCTTTTAGGATTTGATATAGTTCAACTGAAGTTCCATCACCTAGCTTTGTGAGGAACTTTAAGATAGCTTTAATTTCATTTTCTCTTTAAGCAGTTTGGATAGAGAATTTGTATTTAGGAATAGGGCGTTTTTGATACTACTGCCTCTACTATGGTGAGTTCACTGGGGCACTTCAGAGTTTGCATGCTTCTAAATTCAGTTCAGTTCATTTCAGTCACTCAGTCGTGTTGGACTCTTTGTGACCCCATGAATTACAGCACGCCAGGCCTCCCTGTCCATCACCAGCTCCTGGAGTTTACCCAAACTCATGTCCATTGAGTCGGTGATCCCATTCAGCCTTCTCATCCTCTGTCATCCCCTTCTCCTCCTGCTCCCGATTCCTCCCAGCATCAGGGTGTTTTCCAATGAGTCAACTCTTCTCATGAGGTGGCCAAAGTACTGGAGCTTCAGCTTCAGCATCAGTCCTTCCAATGAACACTCAGGACTGATCTCTTTTAGGATGGACTAGTTGAATCTCTTTGCAGTCCAAGGGACTCTCAAGAGTCTTCTCCAACACCACAGTTCAAAAGCATGAATTCTTCGGCGCTCAGCTTTCTTCACAGTCCAACTCTCACATCCATACATGACCATTGTATGGTTATAGGCTTGACTAGATGGACCGTTGTTGGCAAAGTAATGTCTCTGCTTTTTAAGTTAGTCTCATCTAAATGGAACCTTGTAAGGCAGTGGATGCCTATTTATAGAAAACATGAAAGCAGAGACATTTAACTTGCTGTTGGAGATATCTTAAGCGGGGTTCATGCCCCAGTAGAATGCTCAATTTGATGACTTCTAAAATCCATTTTTATGCTGACACTTCATGGTCCTGTCCTTGAATTTGGGACCAAATATATATTCCCCTAAGTAGTCCAGAAGTTAGTGAGAGAAAATGACCCCTGAACTTTGTTTTTCCACCATTATCATGCTTTATCTCTTTCTATAGGCTTCTCTGTTTAGGGGGAGGGGTGGAGAAATACAGATATGTTCATTTCCAAGCCTTTTGGATCCCTCTCTGATCTTATCAACAAATATAATAAATGACTCTGTTTCTTGAAAGTTCTTGATTAAATGTTACTAGGATCATAAAGTTTCTGAGATTTATCTGTATCTTTTTTTTCCATTCAGTAAGAATCAGTCTGAATCACGGTTCCTGTTGAAAGGGTTACTGGAGCCGTAAAGCCATTCCAGTCAGGATCTCCATGACTAGATAACAAAGATGCCAATTAAAGCTGGTTGTAAAGGGGAACAGCAGGGCCCCCCAGTCGTTTTACCATATGGCACACAAGAACAATTAGATACATAGGCTGACATTTCATCTTTGGTATTTACATAATGTATACTACGGTGATTGATAGGAAAGAGGTGCATAGACGTGGCAGACTGACAGAGGATAAGGGCAGGAGCCGTCCATCTTTTTCATGATGATGACCATTTTAACGAACAGACCAACTCATTTCTGCAGTCCATTAAATCATTTGACAGTATAAACATGTGGAGAATAGCCCTGGGAATTGGGTTTGTCAGGTGAGGGCTCTTCAGCTAGCAGGGAGGGGTTGTGAGACTCTTCTGGGGCTGCTGATTCTGGGGAGAACCACTGCCATTCATCACAGGAGACCCTGCTTTTCTCATCACCAGAGGCTCAGGATGTGGAAAAAATTCATGCCTCCAAGATGGCCTCTAGCAGAGAGCACTTTTCTGTCCTTTTACATTCTTTTGGAATTCTCTGCAATGTCAGGTCTCTGTTTCCTGAGCTCTGAACCTGATTCATTGAATAACCTTGAGCAAATGACAGCCCCTCCTAGCCTCCTGTTTTTTCATCTGTGAAATGAGGCTCGCTCCTACTCCCAGTTCCCTTTCCCGATGGAATAACTCTTTCTGAAAACCATTTTGATCTCCATAGGGAAAGGTGTTATACAGCAGCACAGAATTGTATTTGATTTTGTGCCACCCACAAGTTCAATTTGTGTGGTCCCAGCCTGACTCCATAAGCAAGCTAAGTGCTTCTCGGTGTGTGTAGGTAATAAACACCTGAGAGAGGAAGCCGTTTACATTTCAAAGTGAGGAGCACGAGAGATACCATGTTTCTCCTGCCCTTGATCCAGTAAAGCAGGGTTTCTGGTTTTGGCTCTGTTGGCATTTGGGTATGAATAATTCTTTTCCATGAGAAGCTGTCCTATGCATTGTTCACTAGATTTACTGTGCATGTTTATTAGATCCTAGTATCACCTTCCCCTCCTTCCCTGAGTTGTGACTAGCAAAAAATGTCTCCAGACATTACCAGATGTCTGCTGGGGTGTAGACTTACCCAGTTGAGACACTCTGCTCTCAAATGTGCTTGGATAGTCACCCCACAACTCAAGACGGGGCTTGTACTTGAATCTGGCCTATGCTGGTGCTTATATAAACTTCCAAGGTTTGAAGCAAATTCAAGAAAGAAAAAAAAAATCCCTTTTTTGTATTTTAGTACAGCTAGTTACATGAGAGTCTCCTGGCATTTCCCCCATAGGATTGCTGCTGCCTCTCACGGTGTTAGAACAAACAAGGAACGCTGGTCTCTGTGCTGTGAGCTTTTCTTAGTTGAAGACTAAGGAAACTGTTGGGTCTATTTAAAGTCTATGGATTGAAAAGCAGGCACCCAGTCATGCTATATGAGATACAGTCTTCTCTACTAACGATGCTATATGTTTTCTTGGAAAAGCATCCAGCTTCACAGTTGTGGCCCATTAGCTGGTTTTGTATCCAACAAGCATATGCATTGACTGTTCGTATATTCAGGGTGCTGGCCCACTTTGCTGGGCCGGTATAGTCTAGAAGCATAATGTAATCATCATAATTAAGTCATAAAACAATCAGAAAGGACCCTGGCCCGAATAACTAAGAGATGAAATACTTCATCTGTGACAGAAGGCCAAGGAACAGAAAAGTATTTGGAGATATGGTTAATTATTCTGCCACCTGAAAATGCTGGGTGTATTTTTTGAAAAGCAAAATTAAATGTTATCAGAAGAAGGTCTTTTTTTCTGAAAGAAGCCAAGCATTTAAGAATTTAGAATCCTTTATTTATTTATTTTTTTGTCTCGGAAAGTGCCATGGTCACACATGTGTGTTCACTGAATGCTATTTTCTGCAGTGTAATTTATCAGATACTTTACAGAATTGGAATTTGATAGTTTCTTCTTTCCAGGAAACAAATATGGAATCAGGGGGTTAAAAAATTCTCTTGACAATCAGAAGAGATCCCCCAAACTTAAACATCAAGATTTGTGTGTGTTAATTGATCAATTAAATCATTAATTTCACATCCATTCAACGATGATCGGTTCCCAGAGAAGAAGCTCAGGTCTGGGAAACAGGTTTCATGCTGTCTACTGAGAGTCTAGAGGGGGAATGTGGGCTCCAGGTGGGCATTTTATCTTGTCTCTTTGGACTGTGTGGCCTACATGGTGAGGGGCACTGCTGGGAAATGGGCAGAGTAAAGTCCTTTAAAGGCCAAAGACCAGAGGAGGGACTCTTTCACCTACTTGTCTTAATAATCAACCCTGTGCCAGAATCTGGTTGAAACAAGAGCAGATATTGTTGGCCTGAGTTAGGTGTGTTAACATACACGAGCCACTGGAAAGAGTATCTGGCACAAGTAGGCACTCTGTAGATGTGAGCTACATATACTGTTATTAGTGCTGGAAAAACCAACCAATTTCTGGCTCTCAATTTATTTTGGCACATTTGAAAAAAGTGTACAGAGATCACTTGAAAAAGGAAAAGTTTTAAACAAATTCCATTGTAGCCATTGCATTCCTACAAACAGTAGCCCTCTTGGTAGTATATGCAGCCTATTGCTTTAGGGGTTCCCTTAGGGACCTTGCAGATAGCCCTTTCCTGCAGATATTCATGTATGGCCTCATGCTGTCCCTAATGTAGGCTCCAGACAGGTATGGTGGTGCCTTTGGAAAGCCCCTGGGCACAGTGACCAGGGTCCTCATTGGACAAGGTATAACGCCCATCTGTAACAAGCTGAAGAACAAAGAATATGTGATTGAGGCCCTACACAGGGCCAAGTTCAAGTTCTCTGGCTGTGGGAAGATCCACATCTCTAAGAACTTGAGATTTACTGAGTGTAGTGAGGATGAATTTGGAAGCATGGTGGCAGAAGAGCAGTTCATCCCAGGCGGCTACAGAGTCAAATCCATCTCAAATTGCAGCTCCCGGAAAAATGTCAGGTCCTGCACTCATGAGGGCTGTGGTGGTGTCCCTGTCTTACTCATGCCCACCAATAAATCCTACTCTGCTGTCAAATAAATAAATACATGAACACAACTTTAAACAAACAAAATTTCCAGCACTGCCATCTTCAGAGGGTTGCTTCCTTGCCATGAGGTGAAGTGAAGTGAAGTGAAGTCACTCAGTTGTGTCTGACTCTTTGTGACCCCATGGATTATAGCCTACAAGGCTCCTCTGTCCATGGAATTTTCCAGGCAAGAGTACTGGAGTGGGTTGCCATAGCCTTTAAATGGTGCTGCAGACTTTGAGGATTGGTGGCTTACTGAAAAATTGTTGAGGGCTCAAGATCACACCTGTGGCCCGTCCCACCACGTCTCTGGATCAATGCTTCTGTCTGTCATTCATGGTGCCCAACACCTTCCACTGGACCTTGTTTTACCATCTAATAAATATTCAGCTTAGTCAGGGGAAGAGTCTGATGACAGAGTAGACAAATCAGTCTAAGGTCACTGGTGCTGCTGGGAAAACTACTCAAAGTATATCCTGTAAGTGGCTGATCTGTTGCTTCCCTTCAAGGATTAACTACGATTTTGACCTTAGAGCTCAATTGTTTGGTCAGGTGCTTATTGATCTATTATTTAGACTTTACTTCCAGAGCAATAGTTGGCTTGCTTGTTTTTTCTAAATGTGTAATAAATTAAAACAAGTTCTGGCTATATGAGTAACTGATTTTCTTAGTAATCTGCTTCATGAATCCTTTAAGAATATTGCTGGCTAACTGTGTCAAAACATAGATGATAAATTGAGTTTTAAAATTTTAAAAGTGATGCAACTTTTTTTCCTCTTCATCACCTTTGCATCATTGAACTCCACATGAATCCAGAGTGGGACTGACTGTGGATTTTCTGAGTTAACAAATCAAGGTGTCAACTCAGGCTCATTTATTACTTCTGAATGCCAGAAATTCTGTCCAAAAGTCTGAAAATAGCAAGGGCCTCCAGAATGAATCATCTCAATTCATTTTCGGCTTTCAGCTTCCACTGAGTAATTTTTACAATTCAGTTCATCTAGTTGGGGAGAAGTCTAACCGGTGGGACTGTGACAAATCAGGGTTGGAAACCTGATAATGAAAAGGAGGACTTGGTAATGTCAAACTTAAAAATTTTCGGTTTTCACTGCTGGGCAAAATGTGTTGCAATTCAATCAGTCAGAGGCTGGCTGTAAGTCCGAGAGAGTGATCCAAAGCTATTTAAAAGCTACAGGATTTATTTTATGCCATGTTGATCCATTTCATGCTATCAGAATTAGTTCCCTAGCAAGATAATTGTGTCACGACATAAAATTCATTCAAAACATGAACATATTTATTTTTTCTGAAATAATAAGGTCATCTGGTAGGGAAACACTTGTCTTTTTTCCCTCATATCCTTGGTTCATTCCCTTTTAAATTGGTACTGCCTTTCTCTTTCCTCATTAATAAATCTCTTTGTTTCCTACAGAGGAGAATAAATAAACCTTTCCCTGCTCCTCACAGAAGAGCCTACTGTTTATGTGTACGTTTTCTACTCACTTTTATTTGTGATGAATTTGTGATTAGAAAGATCCCCACATTGCCCTGTTCTGTCAATCAGCTGAAGGAGAGCTGAGAGCTCACTCATGTAAACATATAGGAGAATAGCTACGTGTTTTTAATATCTTCATCTTATAGGAATGTTAATAGAATGATCACTCTCAGTAGTTTCTGAGTCACTTAATAAAAACCTCATTTAATATGCGGTGGTCTCTTGAGATTAGACATTAAACTGAGGCTCTTGTCTCAGTATCAAGACTGAATCAGAAAATAATTTAAGTGAATCGAGTTTTTCTTTGGGAAGATGATCTCCTTTGGGGGCATATCGTAGCATCTAGTTTTCTTGTGTTGACCAAGATCCTCGGAAATATACCAGGCTCTTGATTTCCTTTTTCCTCTATTTCCCCCTTGCACATGTGTTCATCTTTTTATATATTCCCTCAGCATTGTTCTTTGTTCTTTCAAGGTGGCAGCTGTCTAAACTGAGAAGTTAATGCTGACAGAATTTAGATATATATTTAGGAAGTGTCATAAGGAATTCTAAGTCCACCCCTTCATTTTATAGAAGTGGGAATTGTGTCCAAATGAAGTTAAAGATTGTGCACAAGAGTCCACTACGACTTAGAGACAAAATGCTGGCATGGGAGCCTGGGTCCAGACTGGGGATCTTTTCCTGGCAACTTCCACCTTTCTGATTTGCCAGTGGCTGCTAGCCCCCTTCTCAAGATCAGTTTGATTTAAATGGGAACTCCGGAGAACACATGGCAAGAAGCTGAAGAAAGGACTCTGGCAAGAACATGAGAGACAGTAGCAGGCTGGTATGGGTGCTCTTTTAGGGGAGAACAGTCTTTTACATGCTTTCAAATCCACACTTCTTGGTGATGGTGAGATCTGCCTAGCAACCAAAGCTGGCCACATGTAGATGCTGCTGAGTTGTTGCCATTTGCCTCCAGTAAGCTTTGTGGGACCTGTCCACCCAGCTTTCTCCCAGTTATATAATTACAGTCTTCACTTTCATTTCCAGGCAATTAAAATGGAATAAGGCAATATTTTCTTTCCAGTTTTCCTTTGTTCCTCAAAGTGCTTTTTAATTAAAAATACTTATTCTTTGTAGAAAATTTGAAAAATACCAGACGGGTTGAAAGAAAAAAAATCGTCACGTACTGTCTTGTTAAAGTCAGTCACTGTTAACACTGGTATTTTGCCTTTCTATTTTAATCTCATTCCTTTTTCACGGTAAAGACTAAGGGTAATATTTTTCTTTCTTTCTCTTTTCTTGACCACTCTTTTTTTTCCCCTGAAAAGTAATATATGCCCTTTAAAGAAAAAATGGAGAATGTAGGCAACTATAAAGAAGAACATGAATTATTAATAGGCTTGCACCCAGAGCTAGTCTGAGTGACATGTTTGTTTACAGCCTCTTAACAAAAAATAAATCCATATTTCCCCATTTCACTTCTTAATCATAAGTTAACCAGTGTAAAGCTAAAAGGAGCTGCTGATGTTTTTCAGTTGGGTAAGATGAAGACCTTTCAATTAGTTGCTAAAATCTGTTTGAATTTGAGGCAAAATCAGATACAGGTGAGCTCTTGATTTAAAAGAAGACTTCAGGTTGGACTCTCCTATCCTAGTTCACATTTTAAAGCCTATGATGGAACATTTTGAACACAGTAGAGGTGCATTCTAAAATGTCAAGAATAATTGTAACCTCTTTCAGCAAGGTCGTTTTTTGTCCTTTTCAGAATGCTAGAGATGAGGCAAGCAGAATTTGTGGTCATAGGTGGGGATCTTGGTAATATATAATATGAAGCGACCTCTCGTAGAAAGGATGCTCCCAGTTTAAGTGCACTCCAAGGACTGTGGCCCGTTACTGCTAGCTGTCTCTGAGTGAGCATACTTTATTGTTAATCTCAGATCACCAGTGTCTTAAGTATTCCTTCACTTTCCTTGGCCTGTGTCTCTTCCTTTTGACTAAAGGGAAAGTGCAGTCTGAGAACAGTGTCTGATGGAGCCAGAATGATTGGCTGACTCTTCTCCTAACGTACCTTTAGCTCAGTTTGTGCCTCCAAATCACAGTGGTCATGGTTTAGTCTTTAAGTTTTGTCCGATCTTATGACCCCATGGACTATAGCCCACCAGGCTCCTCTGTCCAAGGGGTTTCCCAGGCAAGAATACTGGAGTGGGTTGCTATTTCCTTCTCCAGAGAATCTTCCTGACCCAGGGACTGAACTGGGATCTCCTGCATTGCAGGTGGTTTCTTTACCTACTAAGCCCCCAACCCTTGATTATCTAATGGAATTATTTATAGCCTCTTGCTCATGTACCCCACCACAGGTACTCTTTCCAAGCTCCAGTGGCAGTTGCTACTCTGATTTTTACTGGGGGTAATGAAGCTTAGGATATGTGGGCATTGTTCTTATACCTATACCTTCTCCGTGCAACATCATAGACCTTCTGCCTGTTTTCTTCCCTTCCTAAATTCCCAAAGACTGCATTAGGGGGAGAGGAATCTCTATTCTCTTCCTACTCAGTACCATAGGGACGTCTGCAAAAATTTAACCCAACTCAGTGACAATCAAAACTCTCCTTCCTCTGCAAATAGCTCTCCAGTTGCTTCTTTCAGGCCACCGAAAAGAAGAAGTGCTCATCCAATGATCAGAGAGATCCCTGGGTGGGCACAGCCAGATATGTCTTCCCTGGATGAGATGTCATAGGCTTTTAACTTGTTTCCAAGTTGGGGGAAGAGTGAGTCCCCTCTGAATCACACTAGGATAATAATAGCCTGTCCCAAATGTTCTGAACTGTGAGTATGTAGACTCAATGGGGGCAATCCATCATCTTCAAAATGTGTCTCTTTTGCCATCATTCCCCTGACAGCCCCACCTCCTGCACTGAGGTGACTGAGTTGACTTTCTCTTCTCTCCGGTGAAGAAAGAAAAACACTGTGGTCAAGTGTCAGTGACAGATAAAGTGGAGGGAAATGTTTTCTGACATTTGCTGCCAGGATCACCAGACAAGTGACTTAGTTTGAGTCAACGGTGAATATTCCCTTATTGCTAAGAAAGGACTGATGGGTCCCACTACATTTGACATGTACTGTCTTTGACACATATCACTCCTCCCCACAAGTCAGTGACATGAGCAGCCCTGGTGTTGGATGGTTGACTTTCAACTAATCTTGCATTTTACCTTTAATATGCTTTTTTTCAAGTCTTATTTATTTTTCCACCTATTTTAAAATCCACTACTGGATTTATATATATTCACCTCCCCAAATTAAAGGATGGTAAACATGTAGGCTTGATCTGAGAATTTTTAAAAAATTGTTTTCTTACTAAAAGAAGTTGAGACAGGAGCCTTAGTTTCTAGTTTCACAGAAAAGTAGATGCATTGCTCAGACCCTCTGTGACCTGGCTCCCCTGCCTCATGAATGAAACAGATGATACCTGAAGAATTTATCAAGAGGAATAAAACTGACTTCTTTTGAGATGTTCCCTGTCAGTTGTGCTTTTCATTAGGTGGGGACCAGCTAGTAAAACTAGCTCCTGGCTCTGTTCCTAGGTGTTTCATTTAACTTTGTTTTGTATTTTCTAGACACAATTCTCTGATATGAGTGGAAGATCCATCACTTTGAGCTCTTTAGGTTTATTTCAGTTGTGGGTGGAATTGTAAATCTCTGTTTTTATAAGTGCAATGAGATGGGCATATCCACGCAACACATGCTGGAATGTGTTGTTAGTTATTGCCATGTGTCTGAGGACCTGGAAACAAATGGTGTTTAGAATCACAGAGAGCTAGCCAGAGAGGTGAGCGATAGTTGAGTGGTTGTGATCAATCTGAAATGGACAATCCGATCAAGGGGATAATTGGTTTAACGTAGATGCTGAACAGCTCTCCCGCCTTTGCAACAGCAGGATGCAGGGGTAATTATTTAGGTTTTAGGTAATTATTTCCACTATTCAATTTCACCTTTTCTGGGACAGTACATAAGATGGTCACCTCCTCTTTAAACAGTAAGTTCTAAATGTTAGTAACTCTGATCTAAAGATGTTTAAAAAGGAAATTATTGATCTTTACTGTCAAGAGTCCTGTTACAAGGTGATTGTTTCCCTACTCATAGCAGAGACTGAAGGTGAAGAAAGTTAGTCACTCAGTCATGTGACCCCATGGACTGTAGCCTGGCAGGCTGCTCTGTCCATGTAATTTTCCAGGTAGCAATACTGGAGTGGGTTGCCATTTCCTTCACCAAGGCATCTTCCCAACCCAAGGATCAAACCAGTGTCTCTTGCATCTCCTGCATTGACAGACAGATTGACCTTCTGAGCTACCAGGGAAGTTCATAGAAGAGATTAAGACTCTAAATTTTGTGAGGTTTCTGTTTTTAATATAATAAAATTATATTATATTAGCTTTATTGATGTATGTTTTAAATACCATTCAATAGCTGTTATATTTGCAGAGTTGTGGAACTATCACCATCACTGATTTTAGAACATTTTCATGACCCTGAAAAGTAACCCTGTATACAGTAGCAGTTACTCCCCATTTGCCCTGTTGCCCATCTCCTGCCCAGACTTCTGGCAGCACTGATTAATTTTCCATAGTGGTTTAATTGCTAAGTTGTGTCTGACTCTTGGGACCCCAGGGACTGTAGCTCACCAGGCTCCTCTGTCCGTGGATAGCTTCCAGGCAAGAATACGGGAGTGGGTTGCCATTTCCTTCTCCAGGGGATCTTCCCAACCAAGCAATCGAACTCGTGTCTCTTGCGTCCCTGAATTGGCAGGCAGATTCTTTACCACTGCGCCACTTGGCTTAATCACAGCTAAATTTAAAATGTGAGCTGTGAAGAACAATCAATTAAGTGGAAATCATAGAAATAAAAAGGAAAATTCTGATTGTAAAGCCAGGTAGGTTCAAAAGGGGCTTTAAGATTATTCTAGGATGTATAACTGTAATTAAAATAAGGGCCCAACATATTATGGCCAGTTCTTAATTACATTAGCATTAAAGAAGTAATAAGAATATGTGCATACTATGCAAATCATCTTGTATGTAGTGATTTGCAGGACTGTTTAATGCATGGTGAGCCAGAGTTCATGGATCCACAGAAGGCTAAATTGTATTGCTTGATATAAAATCTAATTGGGCAGTTTAAAATTTTATGACCTCCAGCACAGCATGCTTCTAGGAAATTAAAGTGAATTGTTCTGTTACTCAGAGATCATTTTTTAGGATATCCAGTATGTCCTCTATATATGTATAGTACTTCTCTAACATTCCTTCTTATGTTAGCCTTCCTTTCCTTTAACACAGAACACAGAAAGAATACATTAATCATTGCCATTGCTTTTTGAACTCTACAAGTAACAGTTAGGTTTAGTATAAAGAGTACACCGTGAACAAACAGCATTTTTGTTATGGAATGCATAACAAAAGTGTCATTTGTATTTATTTTGGAACCAAAGGATTTGTACAGTGGACAGTATTTTTTCATATTGTTATTAAACCAAAGACTTGTGATATTAAGAAATGCAGATTTTGTTTATTGTCTTTTTGGTTAATAGCCTACACTTGAGAAAAGAGATGTAATTGGAATCTTGGACTAAAGAGGAATTCTGATTGAGGGTTCAGTTTTGCTGCATGTTTGATTTTGTTATACATCAGTAACCTTTGCAAAAATATTCTCCTGGCAGTAACAACATTAAATCTCAAGTAGCATACGATGCAATTTGTGTCAACTACCTCATTCTAGATGCTGGGCTAAGACAACATTGCCCTAAGTGCTTTGAGCAATCATCCTTAACTGGAAAGGCCATGCTAACCATACTGTAAAATGAGTTGGTTCAAAATGAGCAGGCTGAAATAAGAGATGATTTAGTTCCGTGATCCACTTGGAACCTGGGGCATATTCAAAATCAGCTGTGAACTGCCAGATGTTATTAGAAGCATGCAGCCTGCTAGGTTAAACTTAAAGTCCAATTTTTACAAATAAACCTGCTGGGAGTGGGCTGCCATTAGTGGCCGAGTGATACCACAAATTGCTTTTCAATGGCAAGTCACTTCCTGTGCTGTTTCCAAAATACTATGAAAAGGTATAAAGAGCAGGAGGAGAAGGATGACTTTTATCTCCTTTAAAAAGTGTTATATCATGTAAGACACAGTTTTGGGACTTTACTGTGTGAAGCATCTCCAGCCTGCAAGGCCTCCTGAGAGGACAGGGCTGCCGTTCTCTTCTCATCATAACTGTGAGGACAGCCTTCTGGAGTTTGCTAGTGATTGAACTGACATTTGGTTCCTGTACTTTTTTTAGTTGTATAGTCAGACTCTATACTTTTTAGTTGACCTGTCTTTATACTTAGAAATGTCTCTTAATAGTAGGCTTTCCTGGTGGCTCAGATGATAATCTTCCTGCAATGCAGGACACCTGTGTTGGACCCCTGGGTTGGGAAGATCCCCTGGAGACGGAAATGGCAACCCACTCCAGTATTCTTGCCTGGAGAATTCCATGGACAAAGGAGCTCACCAACAGTTCATGGGGTTGCAAAGAGTCGGACATGACTGAGCAACTATCACTCACTCACTCACATGGTCAGGCTCTGTGATATATTTTTGAGTGTCCTCTCTGTATCTATATTGTATTAACTGCTAATGGGGTGGGGGAAGAAATTAGAAAATGAAAGCTGTGGGTCATTGTCCTCAGGAAGCTTATAATGTGGTTTTCTTAGTCAAGAAACACTGAGGCCCAATGTCTTCAAGTTATGCTGGATTTTTTCTTACCAGGTGTATAGTTGTACACCCAGAACTCTGGTGGATGAAAGAGGAAAGTCTAATTGGGACTCTAGAGTTTGCAATCAAGGTGGAAAAAAGGAACAAACCTGTCTCTTTACTTTCAGTCATCTGCTACCATAAGTTCTGGTTGAGTCTGTGAAATTAATGATTATTATTACAGTGCTGGAAAAGTAACGTGTGAACAGATTAATCAGAAACACCTCTTTGGATGTGGCAGATTGATGTTTCTTGGTGTTACCAGAAACTGTCAAACTTCTCATGTTTATGCCAAATATTGCTGCTGGTGGAGAATTAATTTCTAGTTTGGATACCTGTTAGGTAGCTATTCTTTTTACTAAAGTGGATGAAATATATCTTCCCTCAATTTGATTATTCATACATGTTTATTGTGTACCTATTAGCTTTGGGCTGCCTGGTAAACTAGATGAAACAGTCGTTTCTCTTGGAGCTTATGATCCGGATATATAGAACATGATTGATGATAAAGAACAAGGATGTAAAATAAAATTAGAGGGAAATCACTCCCAGTTGATAAGTCAAATGATGGGTAGCCTAATTTGCAAAGCATATATATACATATAGGCATGTACATATATATAGCTTCTGAACATATTGGGTGTTAGTTCTAAAAGATCTTGTAGGTCATATAAAACCGTTCAACTTCAGTTTGTTCAGCGTTACTGGTTGGGTCCGTCCCTGACCTCGGACCTGCGGGCATAGACTTGGATAACTGTGATATTGAATGGTTTGCCTTGGAGACGAACAGAGATCATTCTGTCGTTTTTGAGATTGCATCCAAGTACTGCATTTCGGACTCTTTTGTTGACCATGATGGCTACTCCATTTCTTCTGAGGGATTCCTGCCCACAGTAGTAGATATAATGGTCATCTGAGTGAAATTCACCCATTCCAGTCCATTTTAGTTCTCTGATTCCTAGAATGTCGACGTTCACTCTTGCCATCTCGTTTGACCACTTCTAATTTGCCTTGATTCATGGACCTGACATTCCAGGTTCCTATGCAATATTTGTCTTTACAGCATCAGATCTTGCTTCTATCACCAGTCACATCCACAACTGGGTATTGTTTTTGCTTTGGCTCCATCCCTTCATTTTTTCTGGAGTTATTTCTCCACTGATCTCCAGTAGCATATTGGGGACCAAATGACCTGGGGAATTCCTCTTTTGGTATCCTATCATTTTGCCTTTTCATACTGTTCATGGGATTCTCAAGGCAAGAATACTGAAGTGGCTTGCCATTCCCTTCTCCAGTGGACCACATTCTGTCAGACCTCTCCACCATGACCCATCCGTCTTGGGTTGCCCCGCAGGCATGGCTTGGTTTCATTGAGTTGGACAAGGCTGTGGTCCTAGTGTGATTAGATTGACTAGTTTTCTGCGAGTATGGTTTCAGTGTGTCTGCCCTCTGATGCCCTCTTGCAGCACCTACCATCTTACTTGGGTTTCTCTTACCTTGGGCGTGGGGTATCTCTTCACGGCTGCTCCAGCAAAGCACAGTCACTGCTCCTTACCTTGGACGAGGGGTATCTCCTTACTGCCACTGTTCCTGACCTTCAACGTGGGATAGCTCCTCTAGGCCCTCCTGTGCCTGCTCAGCCAGCTCCTTGGGTGGCTCCTCCCGGCCGCTGCCCCTGGCCTCGGGTTCTGGGGGGCTCCTCAGGGTCACCGCCCCTGGCCTTGGGTGCGAGGTGGCTTCTCCCGGCCGCCCCTGACCTCGGACATGGGGTGGCTCCTCCTGGCCGTTCCTGCACTGTCACAGCCTGGCACTCTGGGCCGCTGTCCCTGACTTCAGACATGGGGTAGCTCTTGGCTGCTTTGGAAGGAATGATGCTAAAGCTGAAGCTCCAGTACTTTGGCCACCTCATGCGAAGAGTTGACTCATTGGAAAAGACTCTTATGCTGGGAGGGATTGGGGGCAGGAGGAGAAGGGGGCGACCGAGGATGAGATGGCTGGATGGCATTACCGACTCGATGGACGTGAGTCTGAGTGAACTCTGGGAGATGGTGATGGACAGGGAGGCCTGGCGTGCTGCGATTCACGGGGTCGCAAAGAGTCGGACACGACTGAGCGACTGAACTGAACTGAACATATTGGAGGCAGACGCTTTAACCTCTGAGCCACCAGGGAAGCCTGTATATATATGTATGCCACCGAAAAGGCACATCTACTGCAAAAGGACTGATGTGTATAATATATCTGATCAAAAAGACATGGAACCTCTTCCTGGATCTGTGTGGGCATCTTGCCCCAGTTGTACACCCACCTTATTTTGAGCCACATTTTCTGAGAAGCTCTTTCTATATATATATAGAGAGAGATGCAGGTTCAATTCCTGGGTCAGGAATATTCCATGGAGGAGGAAATGGAAACCCACTCCAGTATTCTTGCGTGAAAAATCCCATGGACAAAGAAGCCTGGTGGGCTATAGTCCAGAGGGTCACAAAGAGTCAGATATGACTGAGTGACTGAGCATGCATGTGTATACACACACACACACACACACACACACACACACACACACACATATATATATCTCATTAGAACTACACATTCAGATAAACTGGAAAAGGTTTGATGCTTTATGGGGTTTTCCTAAAAATAGCATACTGCATTTCTTTTATGTTGCATATTATTATGGCATAAAAACAAAGCCAAAAATACTTATTGAATTTTTATAAAATTTCCAAATAATTTATGCTCAAAATTTTTAATGATAAATTTGTGCTTGCTCCTCTGAACATTACCACTTTATATCAGGTTTTATGTTTGAAATGGCTAATGAAAGTCTTGATTAAGACTCAATGATCTTTCTGAATTCTTAAGAGATGAATTCATTTTGCATTCTTATGAGAATTATTTTTCACCAGCAGGTGATTTCAAATTTAAAGCCATTTTACAACCATTCAAAATGTATAATTATTGATATTTTAGGTAAAGGATCTAACATTATTCATATTTCAATATTAAATGTAATGATGAAATTTCATGTGATAATATGAATGAATTTTGAGTTTTATCATAGTATTTTTATATCAAGTTTTTCAAAATGAAGATTGAACTGAATTTGCAGACGATGCATGTTGAGTGTTAAAGCAGTCACTTTACTACTGACTTGGATGCCGCTGAAAAGGCACACCTGCTGCAAAGGACTGATGTGCATAATATATGTGAACAAAGACATGTGGGACCTCTTCCTGGGTCTGTGTGGGCATCTTGCCCCAGTTGCACACCCACCTTATTTTGAGCCACATTTTCTGATTCTTGGGAAACTGGATTAACTCCAGTGTTCCTTGTCCACAATGGCAGTGGTGCAATCACAGCTGGCTACAGGACTAGGTATCCAGATGGTCACCTTGTCCAGAGCCACAACGTTGTGGGGGTAAGCAGCATGTTCTAGAGGGCCCTCATCATATGTGCTGCCTGCAGGGACTGTTGTATGGGTATCAGTCCCTTTTACTTTCAGGGTGTCTTCTGAGAATCCCAGGCAAGACTTCTCACAGCTGCAGAGGGGTGGTCTGGGGGCTCCTACAATCTCAGGTTCTGGCAGGCTACCCTGAGAGCTGATGAAAGCTGTATCTCCCACTTAATTGTAATGCATTCTCAGCTCATCAAGAAAACAGCCCTTGGAAAGCTCTGTTCTGAGTAGGGACTTTTGAACATTTGAAATAATGACCCACAGATCTACTCAGGACGTCCGTACCCACCAGTGCACACGCCTGAAACAAATGCTTTAGAAATATTTACTCTTATATAATTCCTTCTAATAGTTTTTCTTCTATTTTATTTCAAATTTTAAAACTCCAGTTATGACGCACTAAATTGATTTTGCTGTGTACTGGAAGGTAGTGATATGCAGTGTGAAAACACTGCACTAAAATAGTAATGAAAGATGAATTCTACCCTATGTGACTGCAAGGCCATTTACCAAAATAATGACTGCAAAGTCGTGGTTGATTTTTACTCTTTCTCTTTGGACTTTCCTGTATCTTCTACACCTTCTGATGTAAACTGCTATTTGACAAGCAGTGCACTTCATTTAATGTGTCAATAAATTTTCTTATCTCTGTTCTGTGAGTTTAAACTTTATTACTGATTTTTTTTCCTCTCTTGAAAAATCTTCACATGTTGGCTGATTCCATGAATATTTTTTCCAATAATGCTTTAATATTGATTTGTTAGTTTTTTATTCCAATGACATAAAACAGAATTTACAGGGAAATTTACCTTTCAGCCACAAAATAGGACTTACCTGAACAAAGGCCAAACACGAGCTGGTGGTCATTATGCTCATTCTACTGGATGGTACTCCAGTGAAAGGCAGCATGGAAGAAGTTAAATCCACATGCCATTAAAAGTAGAAAGCTTTTGTCTTTATGGATTAAAACAAAGGATCTGTTTGGAGTTAGTTATCTTAAAACTGCAAAGAGTCTTGCCAAATAAGCTTTCCCTGGAGAAAGTCTTACCAAGAAGGACATCATGGTTAATGAAGTGTGTTGGTTAGTCCTCAGTATTGAAAAAAATGATACTCCATGCCAAGCCGACACTTTTTTTCTTTTGCCTTCTGAGCTGGAAAAAGATAAATTAAAATTTCTAGTGGTCAATAGACATAATATATTATTAAACAAAATAGTGAAGACACAGAGCAGCTATGTAATGATTACAATTTTGAAAAATATGCAAAGGAATAGAAAATAAGGGGAAACAATAAAATAATGACTGCTGTGAGAGTCATGGGTAATTATACTCTTTTTATTTGAGCTTTCTAGTATTTTCCACACCTTCTACCATAAACATTTAGGCATCCGATAATCAAAAGACTAAAAGTAATTTGAGTTTTTGATAAGCTTTTGGCAAGTGTTTGTTTACTCTTTTGACAATATCTAATAAAGTCACTTAAAGTATAGCATGAAATAAATCCTTACAAATAGTTCTAGAAAAAGTTTGAAATACTTTATTTCTTTGCCTGTAAGCTGTAATAGTTTGAGACCGAAAGAAATATGTGCTCTTATTTCTAGTTCCCAATTTAACCTAATTCCATGGACATATCTCTTCATAGTAATTTGAACCCAGGATTTTGTTAACTTCTACTTTTCAAAAATCACTAATTCTTTAGTTGCACAATAAATTAGGAGCTTGGACTGAAGAAAGTTAAGATTAATTTTTAAACACTTAACCAAAATATATGTGTTGAAGAGAACTGTATACTCTTTAAGTTATTGTTTGTATTGCTATCACTCAGATCTATGAATTTTGTCTTAGACACTAGCCAAGAGCACGTTTATAAACCGTACTTAAACTCAAATGGTTTTTACCAAGAGTTTGCTATTGTACCATAAAGACCTTTGATAAATTCAAAAGAAAGTCATATCTGTCCTCAAAGGATAAAGATGAGTGCCAGCCCCTTGCCTCTTGTCAAGTACAGCATATGTATTGTCTGCTTCTCAAACTTGTACATTTGAGTAGGCTGTTGAGACGCCTCTCTTCTTCTTTCTTTGTAAAAGTCTTACTTGTCCTTGGAAGCCTAGAACCTCCTAGTGAGAACTGGTTGTGATCTTTTTATGCTGCGCAAGTGGTTCACACCTCAATTTTGCTACATAGCTCTGTAGTGCATTTTCACGTGTGGCTTCATTTTTCATAGAATTTATATGTTTCTTGATGCTTGATTCCACTTTGAGTCTTCAGTGTCTATCAAAATTCCTGGGTCATGATAGTTTATGACGATTATTTTTTGAGCAAATTTAATATGAGAGTAATGCAATGAGATCATCGAAAAAGCAAGAGAGTTCCAGAAAAACATCGATTTCTGCTTTCTTGACTATGCCAAAGCCTTTGACTGTGTGGATCACAATCAACTTTGGAAAATTCTGAAAGAGATGGGAATACCAGACCATCTGACCTGCCTCTTGAGAAATCTGTATGCAGGTCAGGAAGCAACAGTTAGAACTGGACATGGAACAACAGACTGGTTCCAAATAGGAAAAGGAAGGAGTATGTCAAGGCTGTATATTGTCACCCTGCTTATTTAATTTATCTGCAGAGTACATCACGAGAAACACTGGGCTGGAAGAAGCACAAGCTGGAATCAAGGTTGCCAGGAGAAATATCAATAATCTCAGATATGCAGATGACACCACCCTTATGGCAGAAAGTGAAGAGAAACTAAAAAACCTCTTGATGAAAGTGAAAGAGGAGAATGAAAAAGTCGGCTTAAAGCTCAACATTCAGAAAATGAAGATCATGGCATCTGGTCCCATCACTTCATGGGAAATAGATGAGGAAACAGTGGAAACAGTGTCAGACTTTATTTTGGGGGGCTCCCAAATCACTGCAGATGGTGATTGCAGCCATGAAATTAAAAGACGCTGACTCCTTGGAAGAAAAGTTATGACCAACCTAGATAGCATATTGAAAAGCAGAGATATTACTTTGACAACAAAGGTCCATCTAGTCAAGGCTATGGTTTTTCCAGTGGTCATGTATGGATGTGAGAGTTGGACTGTGAAGAAAGCTGAGCACTGAAGAATTGATGCTTTTAAACTGTGGTGTTGGAGAAGACTCTCAAGAGTCCCTTGGATTGCAAGGAGATCCATCCAGTCCATTCTAAAGGAGATCAGCCCTGGGATTTCTTTGGAAGGAATGATGCTGAAGCTGAAACTCCAATACTTTGGCCATCTCATGGGAAGAGTTGACTCATTGGAAAAGACTCTGATGCTGGGAGGGATTGTGGGCAGGAGGAGAAGGGGACGACAGAGGATGAGATGGCTGGATGGCATCACTGACTCGATGGACATGAGTCTGAGTGATCTCTGGGAGACGGTGATGCACAGGGAGGCCTCGCGTGCTGTGATTCATGGGGTCACAAAGAGTTGGACATGACTGAGCGACTAAACTGAACTAAACTGAATGTGATGAGAGAATTATTATGCTTGTATTAAATAACAAAAATATCTTTAAATCATGTGTGTAACACTCAAGGTTACCACCCTGAAGGGATACAGTCTTCATGAAAATGCTTAGGTTTTCAAATGTCTGTTAAAAATATTATTTTATGCTTAAAGTCCATGTATATCTGCTCTGGACAAGGCATGTCTTGAGTATCATGGGGCAAAACTCAACTCTTATTCCCAAAAAACTTATGCCATAGTTTATGAAGTTAATAATTGTTTGTGTGAAAATCATCTTTTGTACTTTAATGTGTATGTACCAACAAGTGCAGGGCATGCTGGGAGGAATGGAGGGCATACTGGGAACTGGGAGGAGCATGGTCATTCCAGCACCTAGATGGGGAGACGCAGCCTGTGAGAAAAGTGAAAAAAAAAAAAAAAAAGAATGGGTAAGATTTGATGTGGGTGTGTGTGTTTAAGGATGAATTTTTCTTTTAAGAAGAAGCCCTGTGTTTTTCTGGATCTTGAGGGAGCTTCACGCCACAGTTTTGGTGGCTTCCCTATTCATGCCTGAATGTGAAGGAGGCCAAGTGCCTCGTTGACATGGTTGCTTTCTTCCTATCGGTTTTTGCTAAACCATATTGTTGAAAAGAGGGAATTCCTAATAAGTTGTGAGAGAAATGTAGAAAACTTATCATCTTCCTTGGAGAAAGCCTGATTGATGTTCAGAAGGTTTGTTTGAAAAGAAAGGAAGTCGGCTACTCAAAACATACACATTTGAAATGCTGTGCAGAGCAGATCTGCTTGAGATGAACTTGTGACTAAGGCAAAGGCCATGTCGGGGAGAAAATGCTCTGGGTAGTAGACTCATTTCATATTTTTGAAAAATCATCATCCTCCAAGAAGAGTCCATGCTCTGGAAACAAACATACATGCTTCAAAGGAGGTTGGGCTTCAGAGGAGCTATAGGAGAGTGGATGACACAGAAAAGCGACTGGCTAGAAGCTAGTTCCTTATCCTTCTTTTAGACTGGAGAGTAGTGAATGCTTTAAGACACAAGGGAGAGGGTGATGGGTGAGATGCAGAGAACCCTTGCTCTTTGCCAAGTGATTCAGTGAGCCGGGATGATGTACTGTGTGGGAACAGAGTGATGGTACTATCTACTGACACCATTTATACACCCCAGTTATGTCTGACAACCCACTCCAGTGTTCTTGCCTGGAGAATCCCAGGGACGGGGGAGCCTGGTGGGCTGCCGTCTCTGGGGTTGAACAGCGTCGGACACGACTGAAGCGATTTAGTAGCAGCAGCAGCAGCAGTTATGTCTGATGCTACTTTGGTTTGTTGAGTTTTTTTTTTCTTTTTTAATTTGGTAAATAGTTCCATTCTAAGTACTTACAAGGAGATGGTGTAGGGCAGGCAGTCAGAATGAGCTGAATTCCCTCCTGGCTCAACCTGGTAATCTTAATAGGTCACTTAATCTTTCTGAGCCTCAAAATCTCTTCATTTGAAAAAGTAGGGATTATATTTGTCTCCTAAAGTCATTGCGATGGTTAGGAAAAAAAATGTATCCAAAAATGCCTACTGGTGTGGTTAGCACATAGAAGCACATGAGATGTTGATAATAATAATGACATCAAGGTCATGTAGGGCTGTTGACAATGGTCTGTTTTTCTAGGACTGCGGACTTTTTAGTAGTGTAATGTGCTCTCCCGCAAAAAGTCTTGGGTTCTGTAAGTTAGAGGACCCTCAGTATCAGAGCCCCACCATGCACTCTCTCATCTGTGGCAGAGGTATGCCTGTAAATCTGAATAGCAGTCATGGGAGTTGCTCACAGGCACTCTCCTGTCTCCTTCTACACTTAAGTTCTGGTTCCACTGGCTAGAGGGCACGTACCCACGTATGAGAGGAAATTAAAAAAATGTGCTCTAACTTGTTTAAGTTTGGTGAGCCATCTCCCACATTAATGAAGTTAGCTTGGCACATGTGGTGCTCAGCGGGTGACTGCCTCCCACACACACAGTTCAGAGCTGAAGTTGAGTCATCCTCTTACATTTATTCACACACACAAATTTAGAGCCTCTGCAGGCTTTGCAAATTATTTCCTTTCACTTCAAAAATAATTTGAATTTCAGATACATTAAAAAAAGAGAATCCTACCACTGACAGAAGAACACAGTCCTTCCTCAGTTCATGTTCTTTGGAAATGTTGAAGGCCTCTGGGAAGGAGATGGATTGAAATATTTCTTGAAAAATACTGAAACCAAGATAAAAATTGAATAGGCTGGGTAGAAATAACATACAAATCCAGTGGGATTTGGGACATGTACAGATTCGTGAAATTATATTATTTTTATATTTACAAGAAATTTATCCATCAAATATGCAGTGGGAAGTGGGTATAATACCAGCAATTACTTTTGAATCTAAACTGGCTAGGGTAGAGGTCTTTTTAAACAATTGGTTGCACCATCCTTTTTAATTTATTTTTAGACTACACTTATATTTTGAATTGGAGAAGAAAATGGTAACCCATTCTAATATTCTTGCCTGGAGAATTCCATGGACAGAGGAGTCTGGCAGGCTACAGTCCAATGGGGTCCCAAAGAGTTGGACTGAGCGACTATCACTATATGTTGAATAAGGAAACATGGTTTAATATTAAAAAATTATAAAAGTTAGTAAAAATATTTCCTTCCCAATGCCTTTCCCCAGTCTCCTATGTTCTCTTTCTTGTATTTTTTCAGCCATGTCTTATGTGTATAAGAAAATGTATGTGTTTATATGTATAATTTTGTTAGACATTGCCAAAGCATTCTCCGAAGAGTACCACCCTTGCCAAATTTATATCACCCCCTTGGCTGACAGCAGATTTTACCCAAGTTTTCCGTCTAGAAGTTTTATGCCTTTTCCCATATTTTTGCCCCATCAGGATATTTTTACATAGTAGAAAAAGAGAGGTTTTTGAAATCAGTGCTACTTAAAAATTCTAAATAGTGCATAACATTTAAAATTCTGGGTTCTCAAGGTAAGTTGCTAGGATGAATCCAGACTCCAGTGCTTTCTAGCTGTGTGGGCTTAGGATAGTTATTTCACCTCTTTGATCTTAATATATAGTCCATGGGGTCCCAAACAGTCAGACACGACTGAGTGACTGAATAACAACAAAGTGAGGAAGATAGTTTGCCTTGCTGACATGGTGTTAGGAATAAATAAGATAATACATGTAAAGTCTGGAACTTTGTTGTTATGTTGCTAAGTCATGTCTGACTCTTTGTGACCCTATGAATTGCAGCATGCCAGGCTTCCCTGTCCTTCAGTATCTTCCAGTGTTTGCTCAAACTCATGTCCATTGAGTGGGTGATGCCATCCAACCATCTCATCCTCTGATGCCCCCTTTCCTCTGCCCTCAATCTTTTCCAGCATCAGGGTCTTTTCCAATGAGTTGGCTCTTCACATCAGGCCGTCAGAGGATTGGAGCTTCAGCTTCAGCATCAGTCCTTTCAACGAATATTCAGGGTTGATTTCCTTTAGTATTGACTGGCTTGATCTCCTTGCAGTTCAAGGGACTGTTAAGAGTCCTCACTGGCACCACAGTTTGAAGACATCGATTCTTTGGTGCTCAACCTTCTTTATGGTTCAATTCTCACATCCATACATGACTACATGACTACTGGAAAGACCGCAGCTTTGACTATACAGACCTTTGTCAGCAAAGTGATGTCTTTCCTTTTTAATATGCTGTCTAAGTTTGTCATAACTTTTCTTCCAAGGAGCATCTTTTTAATTTTGTGGCTGTAGTCACTGTCAGCAGTGATTTTGGAGCCCAAGAAAATAAAATCTGTCACTGTTTGCACTTTCCCCCCTATCTATTTGCCATGAAGTGATGAGACTGGCTGTCATGATCTTTGTTTTTTAAAAGTTGCGTTTTAAGCCAGCCTTTTCACTGTCCTCTTTCACCCTCATCAACAAGCTATTTAGTTCCTCTTTGCTTTCTGCCATTAGAGTGGTATCATCTGCATATCTGAGGTTGTTGATGTTTATCATGGCAGTCTTGATTCCAGCTTGTGATTCATCCACCCCAGTGTTTTGCATTATGTACTCTGCATATAAGTTAAATAAGCAAGGTGACAGTATATAGCCTTGACGTATTCCTTTCCTGCTATTTAACCAGTTTGTTGTCCCAAATCTGGTTCTAACTGTTGTTTCTTGTCCTACATACAGGTTTCTCAGAAGACAGGTCAGGTGATCTGGTATTCCCATCTCTTTAAGAATTTTCCACAGTTTTTTTGTGATCCACACAGCCAAAGCATTTAGTGTAGTTGGTGAAGCAGAAGTATGTTATTTTTAGAATTCCCTTGCTTTTTTGTAATCCAAAAGATATTGGCAATTTTATCTCTGGTTCCTTGACCCTTCTAAATCCAGCTTGTACACCTGGAAATTCTCAGTTCACATACTGCTGAAGCCTAGCTTGAAGGATTTTGAGCATTGCCTTGGTAGCATGTGAAGTGAGTGCAATTGTACAATAGTTTGGACATTCTTTGGTATTGCCTTTGGGATTAGAATGAAAACTGACCTTTCCAGTCCTGTGGTCACTGCTGAGTTTTCCAAATTTGCTGGCATATTGAGTGCAACGCTTTCACAACATCTTCTTTTAGGATTTGAAATAGCTCAGCTGGAATTCCATCACCTCCACTAGCTTTGTTTGTAGTAATGCTTCATAAACCCATTTGACTTCACACTCCAGGATGTCTGACTCTAGTTAAGTGACCATACCATCATGGTTATCTGGGTCATTAAGACCTTTTTTTGTAAAGTTCTTCTCTTTCTGATTTACTTCACTCTGTATAATAGGTTCTAGGTTCATCCACCTCATCAGAATTGACTCAAATGCATTTCTTTTTATGGCTGAGTAATATTCCATTGTGTCTATGTACCATAACTTCTTTATCCATTCATCTGTAGATGGGCATATAGGTTGCTTCCATGTTCTAGCTATTGTAAATAGTGCTGCAATAAACAGTGGAATACATGTGTCTCTTTCAATTTTGGTTTCTCAGAGATATGCCTAGGAGTGGGATTACTGGGTCATATGGTGGTTTTATTCCTAGTTTTTTAAGGACTCTCCATACCATCTTCCATAGTGGCTGTATCAATTTACATTCCCACCAACAGTGCAAGAGTGTTCCCTTTTCTCCACACTCTCTCCAGCATCAATTGCTTGTAGACTTCTTGATGAGCCATTCTAACTGGTGTGAGGTGATATCTCATTGTAGTTTTGATTTGCATTTCTCTATTAATGAGCAATGTTGAGCATCTTTTCATGTGTTTGTTAGCCATCTGTATGTCTTCTTTGGAGAAATGTCTGTTTAAGTCTTTTTACTACTTTTTGATTGGGTTGTTTATTTTTCTGGTATTGTATTGTATGAGCTGCTTGCCTATTTTAGAAATTAATCCTTTGTCAGTTGTTTCATTTGCTGTTATTTTCTCCCATTCTGAGGGTTGTCTTTTCACCTTGCTTATAGCTTCCTTTGCTGTGCAAAAGCTTTTAAGTTTAATCAGGTCCCACTTATTTACTTTTGCTTTTTAGTTCCATTACTCTAGGAGGTTGGTCATAGAGCATCTCGCTTTTATTTATGTCATCGAGTGTTCTGCCTATGTTTTCCTGTAAGAATTTTAGTTTCTGGTCTTACATGTAGGTCTTTAATCCATTTTGAGTTTATCTTTGTGTATGGTTTTATAAAGTGTTCTAATTTCATTCTTTTCCATGTAGCTGTTTAATTTTCCCAGCACCATTTATTGAAGAGGCTATCCTTGCCCCATTGTATATTCTTGCCTCCTTTGTCAAAAATAAGGTACCCATAGGTGCATGGGTTTATTTCTGGGCTTTCTATCTTGTTTCATTGGTTTATATTTCTGTTTTTGTGCCAGTACCATACTGTCGTGATGCCTGTAGTTTTGTAGTGTGATCTAAAGTCAGGAAGGTTGATTCCTCCTGCTCCATTCTTCTTTCTCAAGACTGCTTTGGCTATTTGGGGTTTTTGTGTTTCCATATGAATTGTGAAATTTTTTGTTCTAGTTCTGTGAAAAATGCCATTGGTAATTTGATAGGGATCACATTGAATCTGTAGATTGTGTTTGGTAGTATAGTCATTTTCACAATATTGATTCTTCCTACCCAGGAATATGGAATATCTCGCCATCTGTTTATGTCATCTTTGATTTCTTTCATCAGTGTCATAATTTTCTGTGTACAGTTCTTTTGTCTCCTTAGGTAAGTTTATTCCTAGATATTCAATCTTTTTGTTGCAATAGTGAGTGGGATTGATCCCTTAATTTCTCTTTCTGATTTTTCATTGTTAGTATATAAAAATGCAAGTGATTTCTGTGTATTGATTTTGTATCCTGCAACTTTGCCAAATTCACTGATTAGCTCTAGTAATTTTCTGATACTGTCTTTAGGTTTTCTACATACAGTATCATGTCATCTGCAAACTTCTTTTCTGATCTGGATTCTTTTTATTGCTTTTTCTTCTCTGATTGCTGTAGCTAGGATTTCCAGAACTATGTTGAATAATAGTGGTGAAAGTGGACACCCTTGTCTTGTTCCTGATCTTAGGGGGAATGCTTTCAGTTTTTCACCATTGAGAATAATGTTTGCTGTAAGCTTATCATATATGGCCTTTTCTATGTTGAGATAGGTTCCTTTTATGCCCATTTTTGGAAGAGTTTTAATCATAAATGGGTGCTAAATTTTGTTAAAGGCTTTTCTGCATCTATTGAGATGATTATATGGTTTTTATTTTTCAGTTTGTTAATATGGTGTATCACCATATTGATTGATTTGTGTATATTGAAGAATCTTTGCATCCCTGGAATAAACCCAACTTGATCATGGCGTATGAGCTTTTTGATGTTTTGCTGAATTCTGTTTGCTAAAATTTTGTTGAGGATTTTTGCATCTATATTCATCAGTGATATTGGCCTGTAGTTTTTGTTTTCAGTGTTGTTTTTGTCTGGTTTTGGTATCAGGGTAATGGTGGCCTCATAGAATGAGTTTGGAAGTGTTCCTTCCTCTGCAGTTTTTTGAAAGAGTTTTGGAAGGATAGGCATTAGCTCTTCTCTAAATGTTTAATAGGATTTTCCTGTGAAGCCATCTGGTCCTGGGCTTTTGTTTTTTGGAAGATTTTTGATCACAGCTTCAATTTCAGTGCTTGTAACTGGATTGTTCATAATTTCTATTTCTTCCTGGTTCAGTCTTGGAAGATTGAACTTTTCTAAGAATCTGTCCATTTCTTCCAGGTTATCCATTTTATTGCCATATAGTTGTTCATAATAGTCTCCTATAATCCTTTGTATTTCTGTATTGTCTATTGTAACTTCTTTTTAATTTATAATTTTGTTGATTTGATTCTTCTCTCTTTTTTCTTGATGAGTCTGGCTAAGGGTTTATCTTCTTAAAGAACCAGCTTTTAGTTTTATTAATCTTTACTATTGTTTCTTTCATCTCTTTTTCATTTATTTCTGCTCAGATCTTTATGATTTCTTTCCTTCTACTAATTTTTTGTTGTTGTTCTTCTTCTTTTACCAGTTGTTTTAGGTGTAAAGTTAGGTTGTCTATTCGATGTTTTTCCTGAGGTATGATTGTATTGCTATAAACTTCCTTCTTAAGACTGCTTTTGTTGCATCCCATAGGTTTTGAGTTGTGTTTTCATTGTCATTTGTTTCTAGAAATTTTTGATTTCCCTTTTGATTTCTTCAGTAACCTGTTGGTTATTTAGAAATGTATTGTTTAATCTCTGTGTGTTTGTGCTTCTTACAGGTTTTTTTTTTTCCTTGTGATTGATATCTAGTCTCATAGCATTGCGGTCAGAGAAGATACTTGATATAATTTCAATTTTCTTAAATTTACTGAGAAGATACTTGATATAATTTCAATTTTCTTAAATTTACTGAGGTTTGATTTGTGACCCAAGATGTGGTCTATCCTGGAGAATGTTCCACTGCACTTATGAAGAATGCGTATTCTGCATTTGTATGGAATGTCTTGAAGATATCGATGAGATCCAACTCTTCTAATGTATCATTTAAGACTTGTGTTTCCTTATTAATTTTGTGTTTTGATGATCTGTCCATTGGTGTGAGTGGGGTGTTAAAGTCTCCTACTATTATTGTGTTACTGTCAGTTTCTCCTTTTATGTCTGTTAGTGCTTGTCTTATGTATTGAGGTGCTCCTATGTTGGGTGCATAGTTATTTATAATTGTTATGTCTTCCTCTTGGATTGATCCCTTGAACATTATGTAGTGTCCTTCCTTATCTCTTGCAATATTCTTTATTTTAAGGTCTATTTTGTCTGATATAAGGATTGCTTCTCCAGCTTTCTTTTGCTTCCCATTTCCATCCTCTCACTTTCAGTCTATATGTGTCTTTAGGTCTGAAGTGGGTTTCTTGTAGACAGCATATATATGGGTCTTGTTTTTGTATCCATTCAGCCAGTCTGTGCCTTTTGGTTGGACCATTTAATCCATTTACATTTAAAGTAATTATCAATATATATATATTCCTATTGCCATTTTCTTAATTGTTTGGGGTTGCTTTTGTAGATCTTTTTCTTCTGTTGTATTTCTTGACTATATAAGTCCCTTTAACATTCGTTGTAAAGCTGGTTTGGTGGTACTGAATTCTCTTAACTTTTGCTTGTCTGAAAAGATTTTTATTTCTCCATCAATATTGAATGAGATCTTTGCTAAGTACAGTAATCTTGATTGTAGATTTTTCCCTTTCAGTACTTTAAATATATCCTGCCATTCCCTTCTGGCCTGCAGAGTTTCTGCTGAAAGATCAGCTATTAAGCTTAAGGATTTTCCCTTGTATTTTACTTATTGCTTCTCCCTTGATGCTTTTAATAGTCTTTCCTTGTGTTTAGTCTTTGTTAGTTTGATTAGTATGTGTCTTGGTGTGTTTCTCCTTGGGTTTACCCTGTATGGGACTCTTTGTGCCTCTTGGACTTGATTGACTATTTCCTTTTCCATGTTGGGGAAAGTTTAAACATTATAGTTGAAAATATTTAAAAATTTTCTCATACCCTTTCCTTTTCTCTTCTTCTCCTGGGATCCCTATGACTTGGTGCATTTGATATTGTCCCAGAGGTCTCTGAGATTTTCCTCAGTTCTTTTTATTCTTTTTACTTTATTCTGCTCTTCAGAAGTTATTTCCACCGTTTTATCTTCCAGCTCACTGATTCAGTCTTCTGCTTCAGATATTCTGCTATTGATTCCTTTTAGAGTATTTTTAATTTCAGTAATTGTATTGTTTGTCTCTGTATGTTTATTCTTTAATTCTTCTAGGTCTTTGTTAATTGATTCTTGCATTTTCTCTATTTTGTTTTCAAGGTTTTTGATCATCTTTACTATCCTTATTCTGAATTCTTTTTTCAAGTAGTTTGCCTATTTCCTCTTCATTTATTTGGACTTCTGTGTTTCCAGTTTCTTCCTTCATTTGTGTGGTATTTCTCTGCCTTTTCATTATTATTATTATTATTATTATTTTAACTTATCGTGTTTGAGGTCTCCTTTTCCCAGGCTTCGAGGAAAGTTGAATTCTTTCCTTGAAGAAGGTTGAATTCTTTCTTTTGTTTTCTGCCCTCCTAAGGTTGGTCCAGTGGTTTGTGTAAGCTTCATATAGGGTGAATTTTGTGCTGAGTTTTTGTTTGTTTGTTTTTCCTCTGATGGGCAAGGCTGAGTGAAGTGGTAATCCTGTCAGCTGATGATTGGGTTTGTATTTTTGTTTTGTTTGCTGTTTAGATGAGGCATCCTGCACAGGGTGCTCCTGGTGGTTGGGTGATTCTGGGTCTCATATTCAAGTGGCTTCCTTTGTGTGAGTTCTCACTATTTGATATTCACTAAGGTTAGTTCTCTGGTAGTCTAGGGTCTTGGAGTCAGTGCTCCCACTCCAAAGGCTCAGGGCTTGATCTTAGATCACTGGCTTATTATAAAAGGATCTAACTCAGGAACAGGCAGATGGATGAGATGCAGGGGGCAAAGGCTGGGGAAAGGGTGTGGGGCTTCCATGCTCTCTCCAGACCTTCCAATCTCTCTTGCCATCTCTTCTTAATCTTTTCTGTTTCTGTTAGATCCTTGCCATTTCTGTCCTTTATTGTGCTCATCATTGCATGAAATGTTCCCTTGGTAGCTCCAATTTTCTTGATGAGATCTCTAGTCTTTCCCATTCTGTTGTTTTCCTCTATTTCTTTGCATTGTTCACTTAAGAAGGTGAACATTGTTCACTTATCTCTCCTTGCTGTTCTCTGGAAGTCTGCATTCAGTTGGGACTTTGAATGATGCATGAAAGATGCATCCTGCTGAAAGATGCATGAAAGATAATTTGTATTATAGTTAGTGCCATTATTAATAAAATCTGTGCCATGTGCTATTAATACGTCATTGAATATATAAATAGACTTAAATGGTATATATAAATAAACTTAGGTTAGATGTTAATGGCAACAAAGTTCACATTTTAAGGGGAAACTTTTATACTTGAATATTAAAAAAATCCATATAATGAAGAATCAGGGTGGTAGAGAAAACAGAAAACAAACACTGAATTTGGGGTCACTTTCTATTTATTGGTTGTGGAAGAGTCACCAAAAAAACCTGTTTGCCAAGCAAAGCTAAGTTCATTAGACTTACTTCAAGTCTAAAGCAGGATGCTATGTAAGACTGTTTCTTCACTAGAGGCAAATCAGTGAAGGTTACTTATAGGGACTTGGGGGCGTGGGCTGGGTACTTTTACCAGTCGGAACTGGACAGAATTTATGACATAAGACTTTGGATTGGCGGGCACAGTGAGGTAAGGATCTTGAAATCAGCATTAATATGTGGGATGCTAGTTTCAACAAGTTAATTTTATTTGGTTGACAGTCTTACCACTCAGGAATATACTACCTGGAGCAAAAAGTTGTTATTTTTTTTTTTCTGGATCAGTTATTGTTTAGGAAATTGGAAGTAAGAAATTGTTTTAAGAAATTATAACCATTAGGAAATTGGAAAGAATTTTTCATCCTAAAATGTTTTCACACAGGCACAGGAGAATCTGCTTTGTCTCAGAATTAGTTAGCACAGAAAACTATGTCAGTTTTTGTTCTAAATCCCAGCTTTGTTGCAAATAAAACATGTAACTCTGGGCAAGACACTCAATATGCCATGTATTTGTTCCCCTCTTCAATGCCTGAAATGGCAAGTGGAAGCTCTGCCTTCTGAGGAAAATGAGATTCAGGGCAGGGAGGCGAAATGGAGAGCATTCTGGGCCCTGGAGGAAATAAGACCTGGAGGAAGGGAGAGTAAACGAGACCATGTATTGTGAGCAGAGATTCAGAAATAGTGCTGCACATGAAAATGGAGGTTTTGACGGTGATAAAACGAAAAAGTGAGGAGTCCTTTGGCAGCGAAAGTGCTAGGATGAGGCTGGAGTCAGGTGAAAGAAGCAGGTGGGGAGAGCAGTTCAGAACCAGAGACTGAATGGAGGGTTTGTACTGGGCCAACCTTTCTTGTGCTGCCATTCTGATATTTTGGCATTTGGTTTGGTGGTTAAAGGGGCCCTTCAGCCTGGATACAACCTCAGGTGTCATTTTACTCAACTGAATGATGGGTACAGAAACCTGACCTACATAACTAACAATGACTCCAGAAATCAACTAAAGTAAGAAGTGGAACCTACTTTATATATTGCAATGATTTCTCAACCCAAGATGTCGATTTAGTCATGACTTAGCAACTAAGCAACGACAGCAGCTCAATGTGAGATGTGGATACTAACATTTTAATTTTGAATCACAATTATAAAGGAGAGGTTTCAGAATCAGGAATTCCTTATGTATACATCAGGTGACATCATACAGGCAGTTTCTTTTTCTCATTATATGTAAGACCAATTTAGGTTGTAGGACAGCATATAAAAATGCGGAAAGATAAAAATTCTTGGCTATACATCAGGCAATGCACAGTTGATAGAACCAGCAGGCAGGTGGTCAAAATATTTCCTGCAATGGATACTACTTAATTTGGTTAAAATTCACCCTCCTCCATGAGGGATAATAGTATATTTCAAGAAATTTTGATTCAGGTAAGGCTTATTGAAAATCTATTGTACATGTTTGAGCACTGTGTTCTTTTGCATCCATTATCTCATTAGATTCTTACAACCATGTGTGAGGTGGGCATGATTATCATTTTATGAAACAGTATCTTGAAATGTTTGCTTGGACAGGGATATTTCAATTGTTAAGATTCACTGCCAGGAACTGTACGTGATGTTTTCTTCTGTCTTAAAACATTTTTCTCATGTTATGTAGTCACAGGCTTAATGTCATGCCCTGGACTTGGTTCATAGAGCAGCAAATGGCAGAACTGAACTGAGATCAACTCTGGAGCATTTGACAATTTACTTTAAAATAATGATCTCAGACTCTGAAGGGAAATGGTCTCAGATATAAACAATTTTGCTTGGTGAAGGCCAAGGACAAGATAATGTTTATTCAGTTACTTTTGGCCCTCTGGAGTGTAAAGATAGATGATGCAGAGAAAGAAAAGAGGCATTTAGACAGGTCAGCATTCCTTAGATCCTGGCAAGGGTGTTTTTATTCCTTTTTTTCATATCTCCAGTAGTACTTAAATAAATAAAAGTCTACTTAGCTAACAGTCTAAGTAAACTTAAAAAAGAGGAGAGTTACCTTGACAGAGCCTAATATAGGAACTTGGTTGTATTAATGGGTTTAAATGCGGCCAGTGTTGGGGATTCTTTACCAGCTGAGCCACAGGGAAGCCCAAGAATACTGGAGTGGGTAACCTATCCCTTCTCCAGCAGATCTTCCCAAGCCAGGATTTGAACTGGGGTCTGCTGCATTGCAGGTGGATTCTTTACCAACTGAGCTATGAGGGAAGCCTAATGTGGGAGACCTGAGTTCGATCACTGGGTTGGGAAGATACCCTGGAGAAGGGAAAGGCTACCCACTCCAGTATTCTGGCTTGGAGAATTCCATGGACTGTGTAGTCCATGGGGTCACAAAGAGTTGGACACAACTGAGCAGCTTTCCCTTTCTAAGGGTTTCCTCCTTCCCTGAAGGAGTATTTTGTAAAGCCTCATGGAACAACAGACTGGTTCCAAATAGGACAAGGAGGACGTCAAGGCTGTATATTGTCACCCTGCTTATTTAACTTATATGCAGAGTACATCATGAGAAACGCTGGACTGGAAGAAACACAAGCTGGAATCAAGATTGCCGGGAGAAATATCAATAACTTCAGATATGCAGATGACACCACCCTTATGGCAGAAAGTGAAGAGGAGCTAAAAAGCCTCTTGATGAAAGTGAAAGTGGAGAGTGAAAAAGTTGGCTTAAAGCTCAACATTAAGAAAACAAAGATCATGGCATCTGGTCCCATCACTCCATGGGAAATAGATGGGGAAACAGTGGAAACAGTGTCAGACTTTATTTTTTTGGGCTCCCAAATCACTGCAGATGGTGATTGCAGCCATGAAATTAAAAGACGCTTACTCCTTGGAAGAAAAGTTATGACCAACCTAGATAGTATATTCAAAAGCAGAGACATTACTTTGCTGACTAAGGTCTGTCTAGTCAAGGCTATGGTTTTTCCTGTGGTCATGTATGGATGTGAGAGTTGGACTGTGAAGAAGCCTGAGTGCCAAAGAACTGATGCTTTTGAACTGTGGTGTTGGAGAAGACTCTCAAGAGTCCCTTGGACTGCAAGGAGATCCAACCAGTCCATTCTGAAGGAGATCAACCCTGGGATCTCCTTGGAAGGAATGATGCTAAAGCTGAAGCTCCAGTACTCTGGCCACCTCATGAGAAGAGTTGACTCATTGGAAAAGACTCTGATGCTGGGAGGGATTGGGGGCAGGAGGAGAAGGGGACGACAGAGGATGACATGGCTGGATGGCATCACCGACTCCTTGGACATGAGTCTGAGTGAACTCCGGGAGTTGGTGATGGACAGGGAGGCCTGGTGTGCTGCGATTCATGGGGTCGCAAAGAGTCGGACATGACTGAGTGACTGAACTGAACTGAACATGACAATGTTTCTTACAGTAAAAAAACGCATATACACTATGACCTGACAATTCCATTTCTGGATATATGTCCTAGAATATTCTAGGGTACAAGCTATGCAAATCACAGCATTATTTGTAAGAAGGTAAAAAGAATCCTCAAATTCTCATCAATAGGGAGATGGAAAAATAAATTGTTTATCCAGGATATAATACAGTGAAGTAAGTGAAATATATAAATATATGTGAGTGGATTTCACAATATCTAAAGTTGAGTAAAAACAAGCAAATTGTGTAAAATTGCATAAAATATAACATCTATGTAAATTATACTATATTATATATGTATATTTATTTTCAAAGGAATATTAATTACAAATACATAAAAATATAAATTGCATGCTCAAAAAGAAAAACAGGATAGTGAATTCATACTGGGAATAGAGGGAGAAGTATACAATTGAGAAGAGGTTTAGAAAAGAGGTCAATTTTAACCGTAGTATTTTTGAATACTTTTATGAAAGCAAAGATCTAGATGAACCCTGAGTGATGGATACACATATACTTGTATTAATTTTGCTAATATTCTGGAAAAAATTTCTAAAAAGGTTTACTAAGACATTCACATAGCATAATCACACAATTATTGAGCCTTTAAAACAAACAAACAATTTCCTATTACTTTACTTTCCTCTAGTTTTTGTGTATGTTGCCCTCTAGGTCTTTTAGAGTCAGGACTGCAGTTTTCATTAACTGAGAAACAGTGATCAGAGGTACACAATTCAACACTCCTTGTCTGCTTCTCCAAACCAGTACCCTATTATCCTAACCAGAACTTGGCTTCAGTCACCTTTCAAAGGCCATCTCCTCCCAAGCCTGCACATATCTCAGCATGCTTTTTCTTATGATCTGGGATTACCAGAACATAATTTTAGAAATATATTTCAAAAAGGCATTAGACTTTTGGAAACAGAAACAGATGTGCTTCTGTATGGAAGTATGTATCAAAGGAACCGTAAAAAGCTTCCTTTGAGTGAATCAAAACAAAGTTAGAAAATGCTGCTTGGATGCTGTGAAAAGGAAAAGGATTATTATTGATTGCTCAATGTGGTTTTTCAAATTTCCTGTGAGGCCAAAGAATGACATATCATAACACTATGAAATTTAACATGTTTGAGGTGGCTTGGAAGTGTGCAACTTTGGAGTGAAATAGACCAGTGCTGTTTTTTAACCTGGGCTGTAGTTTATAAAGTTCCAGAGTCTGGACACCTGTGTGGCAATCAGAGTTTTAGGAGAGAAAGGACTACTTCTGCATCAAGAACTAGAATCTTGAATAATTGATGGTACTACTTTTTGTCAGTTTTATTTCAGTATCTGATGAGTGAATTTCTGAAGGGTGATTCCTATCTCTGTCTCATTTTATTTATATTTCACCAGTTTTTATAGTTTGTCTAGCAATTACCAAGCACCGTGCATTGATATGGAGGTAAGAACTATAATTTTCTGCATTTCAGAAATGAAATAGTTGCTGATCTTATAAAATAATTAGTTTTGAGGATGTTGTTAATGAACTGAAGGCAGTAAACCAACAAAACTTGAAAGTCCTGACTTCAGTGAAGGATATAACTGTCTATCTAACTTAATGAATTGGTACCAAAGATATGTGGTAAAAGAAAAATGTACCATTTGCTTCCTTAAAAGCTGTTTTATTGAAATCTTCCCCAAACTTCCTTGTGCAGATAGCCATAGAATTATACAGGAAGAAGGTTTACAGAATCCCATCAAATTTCTAAGTGTAATTCAGGGACTTTTAGTATCATCTGCCATTTCATTCTCCTGTAATGCTTTGTAAATGAAGCCCTCCATCCCACTGTAAGGAACAAAGGGAGTCATGGAGTATCCGGGATTGTTGCCTAAAAAAGAACTGCAGAATTTGACCTTACTTTTTTAAGCTAACACTTAGCCTTTTCTGATATTTTGTAACAGTAAAGCCCGAAGTTTTATGTTAGGAAAGGACCTTCAGGTCTGTGCCACCTGGGGCTCCATCTGTTCACTCCCTATTCTGATGAGAGACCTGGACTCTTCTTACTGTGCTAAGCTAAACAAAAGGTGCTTCTTTCATCACCGAGTATAGAAAAACTGAGCCACATAAAAAAAAAATCCCACCTGAATGAAAGCAACAATAAGCATTTGTGATTTCTACTATTATACACCAACAGTAATTTATATTCATGTACATCCAAATCTAGGCCAGCAGTCCATTTGTGCCTGGCTTCCCTTTTCTTGAAGCCTGAAAAGCCTCGTGAATGGAGAGGGCACAAACCCCAGTCTTTATTCTTGCTTTGGAACCTTTGTGGATTTCTTTCAACCTGATGCTTTTTGGAAACTTCTTTATGGTTTAATATTCCTGAGGTTTTATTGATAAGGATAAACTATACGAAGACCTATATTAGTGCAGAATATTTTTTCCAAAGAAGCATGTCAAAACTCATTATGCAGGAGACAAAGAGAAAAGTGTGTGCAAAATCTCTGTTTACTTTATAGTAGAAAGGGTTCTGTTACCATTCTAGACCTGAAGTCACCCCTCTGTTGCCATTTACAGTCTGGAGAAGCTATGAGTGTAAGTCATTGAGCAAGAATACCATCTAGAGGGGGTATTGAATAGTGTCCTTCCAAAATTCATGTCTATGCAAAAACTCTAGATGTGACCATATTTGGAAATAAAGTCTGTGGCAGATGTGGATTCTTAGTTAAGGATTTGAAGATGAAATCATCCTGGTGTTTTATGAGAAGACAAGAATATCCTGATGTTCTTTATAGGAACACAGGTGTCTTTATAAGAAGAGAAGACACAGGGAGACGCAAGAAGGCAATGTGGAGATGGATGCAGAGATGAGAATAATGCACCTTCAAACCAGGGAATGCCAAGGATCTCTGGCAGCCATCAGAAGCTAAGAAAGAGAGGCAAGGGGCAGTTTCTCCCTCTGAGCCTCCAGGAGCCAGTCCCTTGACTTGGGGTCTCTGGTCTCCTGAAATGTGACAATAACTTTTTTTCTTGTTCAGAGTTGCACAGTTCATGGCAATTTGTTATGACAACCCTAGATAAAAATTACAGCATCCTACATCCAGTCATGTTCTCCTGAGGAATTGTCTTGACCCTCGTCCTTGCCACCCCCGCCCCCTGCCTTTTTTTGGTGTAATATTTAGGTGTTCTAGGAGATACAAGGCTAGCATATCACAATACAGAAAAAAAACTCTTTAGCTTTAATTCTTTAAAGCTATAGCCACTAAATTTAACAGGGTAGTGAAAAGATGCTGTTTGAGCATTTTTTTTCAGTGGCGCTTCAACCATCTAGTTCCATAGGATCCTGACAGCTCAAAGTTGTACTGATTGGAATTTCCATTGAGAAAGCTTTTTTCAGTGTCATAAATCTGTAAAATTGAGTAATGGATATATTTCTCACACAGCACACACACACACAAGTATAGAGATGAAAAGAAAGTGAGATTAAAGAAGTATTAATACATGAAATATTAGCAGTAAATATCTTTTATTTTAGGAGTTGCTCTTGTCAATTAGCCATTCAATCAACAATTAAACATTGAGTATCTACCATGTGCCAGGTGCTACTTAAGCTGTTGAAGATACAATAGTGAATGATGTCAAAGTTTCTGCTCTTACTGGACTTACTTTCTAGAAGATGAATGTGGCAGGCAGAATAGTAGTCTCCCAAAGATGTCCATGCCCTGATTCCTGGAACCTGTGAATTTGTTAGGTTACATGGCAAAGGGGTATTAAAATTGCAGATGGAATCAAGTTTGCCAATTACCTCTACTAAAGAAAGGGAGGTTCCCCTGTATTATCTAGATGGGCCTAATATACTCCATGGAGGAGGGAAGCGGGGTAGGAGTCATTCAGAGAAAGAGCTGAGTACAGAAGGAAAGCAGAGAAAGGTGTGCTGTTGATAGTTCAAGGATGGAGGAAGGGGGCATGAGGCAAGGAAAGGGAGTGGCCTCTAGAGGCTGGAAAAGGCAAGGAAACAGACCTAGAGTTTCCCAATAGGAAACACAGTTCTTCCAACATCTTGATTTTAGCATGTAGAACCATTTTGATCAGAGCTGTAAGGTAAGCAGTTTGTAAGAGAAAATTACTATAGGTGAGAAAGAAAATAATCATATAAATAGATTGATAATAAATGAGACAGGATTACTTTAGCTCTATAAATTCTACAAAGAAGACAAAATAAGTACAATAATGTAGCTAAGAGTTTCACCTGAAGTCTTCCTTCACTCCTTGCTTTCCTCACTTTAGGGAAAGTACGATTCCTGTGCAGAAATAGAAGGCTTCTGTTACGCTTTGTGGTCCTTTGTTATTACGCTCAGCACAGTGCTTTGCGTTGGTCTCTCAATAACCTGTGGATTTCTGATGGGGACTCTGGATTTTATATTTGTGTCTTCCTGGGATTGCTCTATACATTGCTGATCCTCAGCACATGATCACTGAATGAATTAGGCTTCCAAAGAGAACGTCTTAAGTAATCCAAATGTGTGATAAAGGAAGAAACATGTCAAACAATCTCTGAGCAATATTTATTTTCTTTTTTCTATGTCTTTGAAGGGAAGGAGGACTTTGGATGATGAATGAATGGATAAAGCAAGTATAGCTCATGATTCCAGCAATTCAAGGAATAGTTATCTCCAGAGACTGTTCTTGTGGGTTAGAAAAGAGAGTTGAGTATGAGTTTGCTTGTGATCAATTTTATTCACATTACACAGAGAACTGCACGATGTCAGGGACTGGTATTCATTCTTGTTTTCCTGGTGCCTGTGTGTTTGTAGAGTGCTACTTGTGTGTCTGAATGGTGGCTCTGTTCAGCTGCTTTAGTATGTGATGCAAAAACTGAGGCTTGGTAAGGGTAAGTAACTTGCATAAAGTCACACAAGAAATCAGTGGCAGGACCAATATCAGAACTCAGATATCCTGAATCCAGACCTTTTCTTTTTAAATGAAACTAAGTAATAATTTAAAAATGAAGCAGATTCTTAAATTTCTCAGAATAATTTCATTTAGCTGTCCACTGCCTGTCCCTGAGTGGTTAGCAAGGTCTAATAACTTCAGCACGTATGTCATCAAAGTGTGCCTCACATTGTTCAGCTGTTGGTATATCATAAACCACTGACTCATGCACTCACTGGTCATGAACTGATGGCTTGTGTCAGCATCAGTGACCTCTGTAATTGTTTTTTTTTTGAAGTGGATTTTAAAGAAATAGCTAGTACTAGATATGGAAACTAGCTTCTTAATTCACTGAAGTGAAAAAAAAGTCCTAAAAACTTCATGGAAAAGGAGAAGGAAGATTGCCATATACTTGCGTTTTAATCAGGCTCAGTGTCAGGGTAAAGTTGCAGAGTAGGTGTAACTGATAACCTATGGGATTCATATTGTTGAGACAGCTAGTCCTCTTTTCCAGGAAGTTGCGAAAGCTTTGGTTTCCTCTCCTGGATGATCCTAGATGCACCTTCTCTATTTTCAGTTCACCAGGGAATCAGAGGAATAAACTCACTGCCCAACTCCTCTGCCCCATTTAGTAGGAGAACCATGAACTGGATTCGTTTGATTTAGAAAGAAATTACTGATTTGAGTGAGCAGAAAATGATGGGCACTGTCAAAAACCTAGAATGTTTTGAAGGTTGGAATGGGGTAAAAGGAAAACCATTTGAGTTCAGGCCATTTAATAAATAGGTTCTTTGGAAGGACATCATTATTTACCCTGTCTCTGGCTATCATAAGGGAGGTGACTGTACACCATGAAGAGCTGAGTTATTTGCATTTTAAAATTAATTGTGTTTACTGATCCTTTTATTTTTTAGTGTGCTCTCCTTGTTCTATTCTGTTTGTCAAGAGCACATCTAATGTTTCTCTTAGTTTCATCATCTGGAAAATTAGGAAAATAACAGGTCTTACTTCACAGTGTTATTGTAAGGATTAATTAATTAATGTATGAAAGTGCTTAGGATAATGCCTGACATGTGTCATCATGATGACGATGAACCTTCAAAATCTAGCTCGGATCCTCTTTACTCTGACTAGCCTTTCTAAACACTGTTATGGGAAATAATATTTTTCTACATCAACTACTATGGTATGTATTGTTTGTGCTTATTTGGGATAGTGTTATTGGTTATTTTATCATGTGTACAGTATTTCATTCAACAGATATTAATTGAGCACCTACTATGAGCTAAACACTATGCTGATCTTGATGAACAAACCATGTGATTCCTTCTCTCATAGAGTTTACAGTTTAGTGGCTTAATTTACTTCTGGACAGAATGTGCTAATGTTAATCTCACTTGTAAGCAAATGGCCTACAGATTAATGCAGATTTCTTTGGTACAGTCTAGAGTACAGAAGGGGCAGGTCAAAGGGGCAGCTTTTTGCTTCTGGTCCCATTAGTTCGTGGTCTTTTACATAGTTACATCACCCCAGGATAGTTGTGGGTTTTTCCTGATGCCTACTGGGACACCCTACTCTTTTGGTGAGAAGGAGTATGAACTTCCTGATGTTTCTTGGGTTGAGGACTCTAGAAACAAGTGTTCAGTGACTCGTGTAGCTCCTCTCCCTCCTCTGCCCCAGGGATTCCCACCTTTTGATTTCAGCTTTTGTCTGACTATAGCCAGGCAGGTGGCAGTCCAGTATCTTGAGCACTTGGCCAGCCATTCCCTGATCTGGACAACTGAACACACCTTTGACTTGGGTTAACAGTAAATATTTATTTCTGCTCAGAGCAGTCTTTGATAGCATCAGACTTGTTTAACTGGGGCATGGAAAGGATTTGTTTTGTGTAAAGGTACCTTTGCTCCTCAACACAGTTTTCTGTGAAATCTACAGGTGCAAAGACCATGTGTATAGACTTAATCTTTTCTTTTTCTCTTGGTAATTCCTTTAAGGCCTGGCTCAAATATTACTTTGGATGCTCTTTGCATCTTACTACTCTTTAAGTAGAACTACTTGCCATCCTTTTGTCCAGCTACTTACCTGATTGTACTAATATTTCACTCCTCTTTCAGAAAGCTAATTTAGAGTGAACAATTAATTCCTTGGCAATGGGGACTTACAGGTTCTACCGTCTAATTTACCACTCTATCCTTATCTCATGGTTGTCTCCCCACTACTCACTAAGTCCCAGCCTTGCTGCCTCTTTCACAGTTTCCACTAGAAGAAGCTCTTCTGCCAGAGGCCCTCTGCACTGGCCTTTCCTTGTGCCTGGAATAAATTTTCTCTTGGCACCATCTCACCCTTGAAGCATCAGCTTCTGTAACTCCATCATATCAAATAGGTTTTTCTCAGTTGCAAAATTTGGCCTATTTTTCCATTATGATCTTTGTTTGATGAATGTGTTTCTCTGTTAGCATACCATTCCATGAGGATAGGGACTCTATCCCGTTTCCTATTATATTCCAAATACAGTACATGGCACATAGTAAGCCATCAAGAATATGTGATGTTGTTGATAAGTAGAAAACATAGACATAGATCAAATATTTCTACTAATCCACGGTTATCAACTGTGCTACATATCATAAAGCAAAAATTTTGGAGCTTTGAGGACATATTACAGAGAATTAGGGATGGCTTCACTTCACTTCATTTTGCTTCTCTGAGAAAGCAGTATTTATTTTGACACCTGAAGAATGAGTAATGTGTTCCACAGTAAAGGCAAAGGGCACTTTCCAAGTGAGAAGGAGGAGTGTATGTTTAGGCCCTGGGATAGGAGGTAGCATGACGCATTCAACCACCTAAATGAAGCCCAGTGTGCTGGCATTCAGAGCATGAGCAGAAGGCAAGATAGCAAAGGACAGACTGTGTGCATGCTTTTCTCCCCCAGGAGATTGCAAACTCTCTACATGGGGTTGAGTCGAGTTGGGGATGGGTATGAGGATGGGTTGGTCAGTGTCTTCTTTTCTTTTCTTTTTTTGCTATCTCTATTATAATGGCTGACAGGTATATGGAGCTCAATTAATGATATTTAAGCAGACGGGGACTGGAGTTAGTGCTTCTTCCCAAAGTCAGCTCATGTGCGGCATTGAAGATCAATAATTACACAGCATAGGAAATGGCTATTTCTGTAGGGAGCCTGGCTCCCATAATTGTTGGTGAACAGAATCATCATTTATGCCTAGACTTCCTTATTTCATCAGCAAAACATCGTCACATTTTTTTCCTTATCATCTCAGTGGTATCAAGTTTTAGAAAATGTCTGTGTCCAAAAAGCTGACTAGTATAATCTGGCTAACCAATGAGCATCATCAGCATTAGACTTTGGTTTACAGTATAGACCAAACAGTACAGTCTTACAGCAGCAGACTTCCTGCTGCCAAGTCACTTCAGTCGTGTCCGACTCCGTGCGACCCCATAGACAGCCGCCCACCAGGCTCCCCCGTCCCTGGGATTCTCCAGGCAAGAACACTGGGGTGGGTTGCCATTTCCTTCTCCAATGCAGGAAAGTGAAAAATGAAAGTGAAGTCGTTCAGTTGTGTCTGACCCTCAGCGACTCCATGGACTGCATGCAGCCTTCCAGGCTCCTCCATCCATGGGATTTTCCAGGCAAGAGTACTAGAGTGGGGTGCCATTGCCTTATCTGAGAAGGATATCTATTACCCACTTAAAAATTATTTATTTGGCTGCACTGGGTCTTAGTTGCAGCATATGGGATCTAGTTCCCTGAGCAAGGATTGAACCTTGGCCCTCTGCATTGGGCCTACAGTCTTAACCACTAGACCACCAGGGAAGTCCCTCTGTTACCCATTTTTAAAGGCAGAATTAAACTCTGATTTGTGCTTTGCTTAGAGAAAAAATATTCAAACTACTCCAAACAAACACACTTCTCTCAAGATCTCATTTATTTCTGTTTTTTAAAGTATTTTGAATAGTCAAGGGAATTTGTTTAAAATAAAGCAAAGTGGAGATGAAATGCTTTCCTTTTAAAGCATCCTTGCATTTTGTTTATAAGATTGCAGTTCTTTGAACATGTTCTTGGTGAGTTAAAAATTCGAGAAGAATGAGGGAAATCCAACAGATTTAGGTACCAATAGTGAGTAGAAACATGCAACTGCTTTATATTATTTCTGTAGAAGTAAGACTAAAGCATTTTTTAAGGAGCTTTGCACTAGAACCTAGTCATGAGTGATTTGAAAGTAGAAGGTATTAACATTCACAAAATAAAGCTTTGTTGCACATTTATTTTAAAACTTACTTCACTTGGTTATTGCTATGAAGGTCAGATTAACTGTAGTCAAGAAATGCATTCTAACAAGATGAAATGGAGTTGCACACTCCTATTGCCATGTTTAATTTGTACTTTATACCTTAACATTCAGTATGATAGAATGTCATTAAACTGTGAAACTGGCATTAATGAGGTCACCTGGTTTATGTCAGGCTTTCTCGTGCATTTATTGATTTGATTGACTTCAGAAATTCTATTTTGAATAATATTTTAAATGAAAGATAGGAGTGTCAAGAAATGTCCTCGTTCTTCATCTTAAAAATGGAGTTTCAAAGGTTTAAAAGAGGACTTTATTCCACTTTTATTCTAAACAGCTTTCCTTATTTAGCATAGTCTATCAAGTACCCATGAAAAATTTTAAACATAAATTTAAACTTTTAGTTATTTTGTGGTGTTATTTTATTATGCAAATTGTATTTTTAAAAAGTGCTGATAATCAGAAAGAGTAATTAATATAATTATAAAATTCATATTAAAATTCTACTAATGACTGTTAGTGATATCTAAATTTGTATTAATGCCAAGATAATGTTGAAAAATGATAGTTTTATTATGAGCTTAATTTCCCAACCTATTACTTATCTCTCTCCCCTGTGTTCTTTTTCATTTAGATATGACAGATTCTTTGGCAAATAAATCTTGGAGGGTTAAGTAGAGTATTATTTAACCTCCAAAGCATACTAACAGACAAAAAGTCTGTTTATTAAGTAAAGCGATTGATTCAAAATAGGCCAGGATGGATTCAAATATAAGTATATAACTGCAAATAATTTTCTTGCCCAGGAGATTATCTCCATAGCAGCCAACTTTTTAGAACTGAATGGCAGTTATTTATGACTGACTTAGAAATATGGTTTTAATATCTGAAGAGCAAGATCATGGTTTTCAGTGAACTAAATGTCATAGGTGTGCAGGATGACTGACACATGGTGGGTGCCTAGCAGGTAATCAGCTTTCTCTCCTTTTGCTATCACTGCAGCTCTCAGTATGTAGTGCCCAGACCAGCAGCATCACCACCATCTGTGAACCTGTTAGAAATGCAGAGTCTCAGCCTCCACCCTAGATTTACCAAATTAGTTACTCTGGAGCTGAGGCTTAGCAATCCAAGTTTTAGTAAGCCCTCCAGAAGATTGTGAGCTCTGCTCTAGAAACTTGAATGTATTGAGCTTTCACTAATTTTCTAGTATATTGGTAACTGAACCTGAATTCTACTTAATTTTTCTTTAACACTTTCTTAGCACAGCTAATATTTGTTAAGTTCTTAGCATTGTATCTGCATTATACCTGCCTTTTAAGAGATTATCTCAGTCATTATAAAGTATACTAATATTATGGTCAAGGATGCTGGGATTGAAATCCAAGTCGTCTGATATTTGATTTTCATCATTGCTCTATATAGCTTTTCGTTATTGCATAATTGGTGGAGGTGAAGTCGCTCAATCGTGTCCGACTCTTTGCAACCCCAGGGACTGTAGCCTACTAGGCTCCTCCGTCCATGGGATTCTCCAGGAAAGAATACTGGAGTGGGTAGCTATTTCCTTCTCCAATTATTGCATAATTATAGTGTAGCTAAAGCTCCTAAGAAAACCTGTTCTGACAAACCTATTATTCCCCCTTACCCTTGATCTTTCCAACCATAGTCTAAAATGAGGGATGATATTCTGGAATTACACTCCATTTTAGTTTCATTTGTACCAGTAGTCGTAGTTCAGATTGATATGCCCCCAAAGGTTGGGGCTGGTCGTAACCTTAAAAATGTACTGGCCAACAGAATTTCACTTTGACTCCATGCTCAGAACAAATGTGCATGGAATTCAGATATTTTACTGCTTGGAAAACAGTGGCGTATGTTGACCCAGTGAATTAGTAGAAGATAAAACAGAGAGGAGAAAACAGTGATTCAGCGAAACTGGGAGCTTGGAAATGGGGGCAGATAAGAGAATGAACAACACCAACACATACTCCAGGGAATAAGCATACCAAGCACAGCATCCTTCTTAGAACGGTGGAATTCGTGACCAGTTGCACGAATTTTGTACAGAGTTTTATACAGTTTTGTACAGGTTGTCCAGAGTTTCTGGTTGTAAAGCCCCAAGTGAGCCATATCAGCAAGCATTCTCAACACTAGGCCCTGGGTTTTATTTAATGGGCTCAAATATGAGAAATTATGGAATGAGAGGGTTCAGCTGAGAGTGAAGAGTGCCCTAAGGAAAGCAGATGATTGGAAGGGTTGATAGAGTCAGGCAATGTCTATGCTGTTCAGTTCTCTCTTTTTTCTTTACCTTCCCTCAACCTTCATGTTTTAAAATCAACTCTCAATTTATTTGTGTGTCCTTGGAATTTCTGTATCTTATTTGTCTTCTGTTTGTCACTTGTCAGTGACAGGCAATGATGCTGGAATTCAGATGGGGAAAATGATCCAATTATATTTAGGGGCACTTCAGGTCTTCAGTAAGCAGCGGAGTTGGGCTGTTTTCATCCTGTAATGAAGCTTCATCTTCTGCCATCAGTGGCTTGGCTTGTGGAACCTCATAAGATATCTCTATAAGGTCAGCTCCTCAACAGCACATTTAAAGAACTGGACCCTACAGGGCACAAGAAAAGGCTTTGAACAATTGAGTGTAATCTTCTTTTTAATGTTATGTTTTCCCCAGGATAATACCTAATTGCTTTGTAAATGGTCCTGGTTTTTGCCTTTAACAATCTTGCATGGAAGGCAATTAAGAATTTTTTTTTTTAATGTGTAAAATACTTTCTTAGATCTATTTCTTTCAACTTGTATTTATGCTGCCTGGTTATCATAGCTGTCTGTAAAGCTTGCAGTTATTATTCCTTGTCATCTTCCAAGGTATGTCCTTTGTTCTTTAAGATTTTCATTTTCTTTGATGAAGAAGTGAATTACCAGGTGACCACATCACCTGTACGTATGTGGCTTGCTATCAAGGTGAAAAGGGACTCCTTCATTTTTCATGTAATTGACGTGACTCTCAAATGCTCAGATCTCTGTTTCTAAGATTGGACAGCAGCCTTGGATAGAGAATTTGGGAGCCATGAAAGCAGGTTCTTGTGGAGACAAGCTAGATGCTAAAGTGACCTTCCTAGAAGCTATTAAATCTTAATTGCTGTTCAGATTTTAGAACTGGGGTTATTTCTTAAATGCAAAGTGCACCTTTCCTCTGAGCAGCATGGCAGTCTGTAGTAGGAGGGTGGGCTCCGCATATCAAATCTGCGTGCAAAACCATTTTAGTCTTCAGAGACCAAAGCTATTAGATCTCAATTTTTTCCCTCTTCCTTCCAGGGCAGTGTCCCTGTTTTTTTCACAGTTACTCTATTAGTCCTCATTGCTAGAAGAAGGGGTCATTTCTAGATCTTTATAGTCACGAATCTTAATTATTCTGCCCACATTACTTGTCTATATGACTGTGAGCCAACCTTTTATTTGAAAAATTCATGAAAAGGGGACTTGGAGTATCTTATCTTTGTAACTAAAAAAAAAAAATTTCTGAGATTATGCAAGTTTTATTACCTTGTTCTTCAGAAAAATGTAATTGTTATGTGTAATAGTATTTGTTCTCTTTCCATTACCGTTTTTTGATGACCAAATGGCACTATGGATATTTGTGACCTTGAAAGATAAGAATGTAACTGTTACCTATGCATAAACTGCATTAGAAGGGATTTGGGTTTTCTTTTTTTTGTTTGCTTGTTGGTTTGGTTTTAAATATTGTTTTCATTTGACTATAAACGTAAAGCAACTTCGATGATTTATTGCAAAGCTATTATGGATTTAAATACCTTGTTTTTGTTGTCTCTGATGAAACCTGTGTCCTTTTTCCTATTAATTTATGGTTAAGCTGATTTTGTGAATACATTGGTGTACTTCCACTTGGAGATCAGGATGCTTGGGACAAATTCAGGGACCTGCAAATTCCGAGATTTGGACTCTCTGTCAGGCTGCACCTTTAGCCAGCTGCTGGATCTTGTCCAGTCAGGTAACTGCTCTGGACCTGTGTTTTCGCAAGCATGCACTGAACAAGTCTTCTGCGTGGATGCTGTCACTCAGTCATGTCCAATTCTTTCTGATCCCATGGATTGTAGCCCACTAGACTCTCTGTCCATGGAATTTTCCAGGCAAGAATACTGGAGTGGGTTGCCATTTCCTGCTTCAGGGGATGTTCTCAACTCAGGGATTGAACCTGCGTCTCCTGTGTTTCCTGCATTGGCAGGTGGATTCTTTACCACTGAACCTTTTGGGAAGCTGTGCAGAATTGATGCTTTTGAACTGGGGTGCTGGAGAAGACTCATGAGAGTCCCTTGGACTGCAAGGAGATCCAACCAGTCCATCCTAAACAGAAACAACCCTGAATATTGGTTGAAAGGACTGATGCTGAAGCTCCAATACTTTGGCTCCAATACTTTTCCAATACTTTGGAAAAGACCCTGATGCTGGGAAAGATTGAAGGCAGGAGGAGAAGGGGATGACAGAGGGCAAGGTGGTTGGATGGCATCACCAACTCAATGGATATGAGTTTTAACAAGCTCCTGGGACATGGTGAAGGACAGGGAAGTCTGGCATTCCGCTGTCCAGGTGGTCACAAAGAGTTGGACATGACTGAGTGACTGAACAATAACCAAAGTTGTGTTTCAGTTTTAAGTCTTGATTTCTTGTTTTATATGTCCAGTGATCAGAGAAGTACTAATAGGACATAAGCTAATAAAGACCCTCCTTTAGAGGGATGGTGTTCTATGCTAGGCCAGTTTGATCCTATTGCTGAAGTGTGAGGCAAACTTGAAGTAATTGACAGTGTTACCGTTGGGTAAATAAATGGAGATGGTTTGCCTGAAGGGCTCAACTTTCCTGGTAAGATCTTGAGATAGGAAGTCAGTATTCATCAATAATTTCTCCACAAAGGGAATGAATCTCACAGATACTTAGAAGTTATCTTTCCAACCTTTTCATTACATTTTGTGTTGCTTATAAACAAAGTAATATTGAATGTAGAGTTATGTATCTTGTTCTGTTCTCTTATCCTTAGATTATGTTATTAAAAATTTTCAAAAATATTTCTTCTCTGAGCCTCATTAGTTAAATGTATATTTCTGGTCTGTTTTAGTCCATTTTAAAGATCCTTTTTCTTCATACTCCATGGCTTGGATTCACTGAATACTTTCTACCTACTAATTACTTTAAATGTGTGATCTCTTTCATATTCACAATACTGTTATAAAGTAGGTATTATGATTATTGTCATTTCACAAACCTGGCAGCTAAGCATTAAAAATTTTAAGTATAATAACTTTCCTGAAGTCACCCAGCTAGTAAGTGGTCCACACTCACGAAATCTGAATCTAGATCACAGGTCCTTAGCAACTACTCTCAACAATGACTCTATAATACTCAGACTATTGTCTATTAAGTCATATTCAGTCAGTTCAGTTCAGTCGCTCAGTTGTGTCCGACTCTCTGCGACCCCATGAATCACAGCACAGCAGGCCTCCCTGTCCATCACCAACTCCCGGAATTCACCCAAACTCATGTGTATCGGGTTGTTGATGCCATCCAACCATCTCATCCTCTGTTGTCCCCTTCTCCTCCTGCCCCCAATCCCTCCCAGCATCAGGGTATTTTCCAATGAGTCAGCTCTTCGCATGAGGTGGCCAAAGTGTTGGAGTTTCAGCTTCAGCATCAGTCCTTCTAATGAACACCCAGGACTGGTCTCCTTTAGGATGGACTGGTTGGATATCCTTGCAGTCCAAGGGACTCTCAAGAGTCTTCTCCAACACCACAGTTCAAAAGCATCAATTCTTCAGTGCTCAGCTTTCTTTAGTGTCCAACTCTCACATCCATACATGACCACTGGAAAAACCATAGCCTTGACTAGATGGAACTTTGTTGGCAAAGTAATGTCTCTGCTTTTGAATATGCTAGCTAGGTTGGTCATAACTTTCCTTCCAAGGTGTAAGCAAATTTTAATTTTGTGGCTGCAATCACCATCTGCAGTGATTTTGGAGCCCCCAAAAATAAAGTCTGACACTGTTTCCACTGTTTCCCCATCTATTTCCCGTGAAGTGATGGGACCAGATGCCATGATCTTAGTCTTCTGAATGTTGAGCTTTAAGTCAATTTTTTCACTCTCCTCTTTCACTTTCATCAAGAGTCTTTTTAGTTCCTCTTCACTTTCTGCCATAAGGGTGGTATCATCTGTGTATCTGAGGTTTTTGTTATTTCTCCCGGCAATCTTGATTCCAGCTTGTGCTTTTTCCAGCCCAGCATTTCTCATGATATACTCTGCATATAAGGTAAATAGGCAGGGTGACAATATACAGCCTGATGTACTCCTTTTCCTATTTGGAACCAGTCTGTTGTTCCATGTCCAGTTTTAACTGTTGCTTCCTAACCTGCATATAGGTTTCTCAAGAGGCTGGTCAGGTGGTCTGCTATTCCCATCTCTTTCAGAATTTTCCACAGTTCATTGTGATCCGCACAGTCAAAGGCTTTGACATAGTCAATAAAGCAGAAATAGATGTTTTTCTGGAACTCTCTTTGCTTTTTCCATGATCCAGCAGATGTTGGCAATTTGATCTCTGGTTCCTGTGCCTTTTCTAAAACCATCTTGAACATCTGGAAGTTCATGGTTCATGCATTGCTGAAGCCTGGCTTGGAGAATTTTGAACATTACTTTACTAGCATGTGAGATGAGTGCAATTGTGTGGTAGTTTGAGTATTCTTTGGCATTGCCTTTCTTTGGGATTGGAATGAAAACTGACCTTTTCCAGTCCTGTGACCACTGCTGAGTTCTCCAAATTTGCTGGCATATTGAGTGCAGCACTTTCACAGCATTATCTTTCAAGATTTGAAATAGCTCAACTGGAATTCCATCACCTCCACTAGCTTTGTTCGTAGTGATGCTTTCTAAGGTCCACTTGACTTCACATTCTAGGAATCTGACTCTAGTTGAGTGATCACACCATCGTGATTATCTGGGTCATGAAGATCTTTTTTGTACAGTTCTGTGTATTCTTGCCACCTCTTCTTAATATCTTCTGCTTCTGTCATTCATATTAGAGACTCCTTATTCTTATTTTTTATATGAAATATTTGTACAATTAAGAAAATGACCATCTGACCTATATAAGTCATTTCACTTATCCAAGTTTTGAATTTCTTATCTATACAATGGATGGTTTGTTAACAACAATTCTTAACTCCAATGGCTGTAGTTTAGATTGAAATAGCAAATGTGAAAATGCCTTAAAAACTGAAAGCAAAGCACCTTGCCTTCCAAAGAGGGATTCTAAGTAAGTGGCTTTTAAAATATCCTGAACTTTGAGGTATTTTGGCAAGAAACACCCTGATAACTAAAATCAATTTTCTCTCTTGAATGAATCATGAATCAGATTTTACTTGACTGTCTGACTTCCATTTGAAAAAATATATTTGAAACTGTATAAGACTCTTTTTCAAAAGAGATTTGAACAAGGAACGAACTGATTGTGCCACAAAGGATTTAAGCATTCATTCAATGAATCATAACTGTTTCCACAACATGCCCAGGCACTGGTGTATGCTGGGACAACCACAATAAAGAGGGGTCTCAACCCTGACAAAGCTCTCCATGCCCATTGGTCATAAAGCTTGGCTAATAGGTCCTCTAATAAATGTGAGGGACGCCACTGGTTTATCATTTTACAGATGAGAAAATTGAGGCCTGGAGATATGAAAAAACTTGACCATGTTTGATCAACTGGCCAGTAATCCAAATGGAACGAAATATAACCAGCCCCAGAACCCCATGCTCCTTTTTAGTACCAAATAAATAGTACCTACACATGAGCAATGAATTAGACGGAGATGCCAGTGCCTTTATGCTTGAAAAGTACTAGGTGGATGTTTGTGTACAAGACACAGCTGATTTTTCCTTCCATCCTAATTTGTGCAGAAACATTTCTGGCTTCCTTGGAAGCTTGTTTTGGGGGTGACCAGCCTGTGTTTGCTTCCCCTCCTGATCATAAATGCTGTAGCACTGTTCCCCTGGTCTCAAATTCACTTGCTATTTTTCTTGGCCACTTGGCACATTATTTGACAGTTATTTACACTTATCTGCATTTTCCATCTTCTAAGTCCACATATAACATGTAATAATGTAAATCCTAGGCTGCCGCTTGGCATTTGGGTAGCTTATTATTTACTGTGCTCTGTCTCCCTCCCTGTTTAATGTGATCTGCAAATCTTGTCCTCGGTACCAAGTCACTTGTATATGTAATTAAAATATGCAGTTCCTTCCAATACTGATCCTTGTCATATGTCTTCCTAGTAATTTTTTCCCAAGATGGTGAATATTTTGCTTTCATTTATTTCACTCCTTGAAAAAAGATGGGCCAGGGTATGCTCAGTAACATTTCAGAAGCCTAACCCTATTCTTTAAAGTTCTAAAGAATGATGGCAGCTTTATTAGCCTTTACTCCTTTTCTGAATGATCTCTGATGTTTCTTTTTAGTGAAAAGTCCTGACCATTGATTGCAGTAAATGTATATTAATGGCCCATTTATGATGGGGAATCATTTCTCCCATTTACAGACTTTACAACTGGAGATAAGATTTGAGTTTATTAGCACCGGTGCCAGGCTGCTCATTGTTTTCCTCTCTAATGTCATGCAGGGACCATTTCTGGATAAAGGATATTGCACCAGACAACTGGTACTAAGATTTTAATGGCTCTGAAGCTGTTAACTAGAGGCCTGATTGCATTGGGACCTAGAGTGAGTTAACTCTCAGAGACATCTGGCAAATTGCTTCCCAAACAGCTATTGCATGGCTGGGAAATTCTCTGATGTTTGGAACTTTCTGCTATTTGAATAAGGAGTATTTAACGGTGTGAACCAATGAAGCTGTCCTCATTTTTAAGCAGAAGTCCGTGTGGAGTTGTTTATAAGCACCCCAGCACCCACATATTTATTCCCAAACTTCTTAGACTTCCTTCACCAGCTTAGATGTTTAACAGGTGTCATATATCTGCCATTTCTTAATTAGATGAGGTTTTAACATTCATGGGCCTTTGGGATAGTACTGGATTGATGTAAATGAACATTGATGTGTACAAGAACTAATTTCCAAAGTTAGGGCTATCAGGGAGGGTTGAGGGGAGAGGGAAAAATGCCAGTGGAGTGAGGTGGGAGGGAGGAGGGTGTAGTGTGTGGTATTTTCCTAAGTGAAGGGACCTTTAAGGCTCTAAAAACTGCTGCATTAATGCACAGCATTGCTTGAGATTTAATCCTCCACGTTGACACAATTTACCCACACTCAGGATTATAAGGACGGCCTGTTGAGAGCCTTCTTGGAATGCAGTTGTTTGTACCTTTTGGGAACATTTAAGAATTAAGAAAGACTGGGATTTAGAGAGTACAATAAAATTTAAGAGATTGAGATGTTTGTGGGGACCAGACTATATGAAGTTAAGTCTTGATGACTTGAAATACGGCTGATGTTGCATTCATCCTTGGCCTTTTATGGGCATAGCCTGACTAGAAGACTGAATGACTCAGGCCATGATGTATTTTCCTTGAGTGATGACTACAGCTTGGGGGACCTGGGTTTACAGGTGGGTGTTTCTTTTCATATGGGTCTTGAGTAGCTGTAGGGCAGTGGCTCTATCTTGATGCCGAGAATCTGAACCAGGCTTATATTTGTTGCAGAGTAATAGGAGATCTGAGCACATGATTAGGGAACTAGAACCTAAGCCCTTCTTTTACTCCCAACTTGTTAATTAATATTTGATGTCTTATTATTTAAGAATCTTTTTGATTAAGATATGATAAACCCAATAACTATATATTAGGATATCAGTACTCATGGAATGGTGGATAATATAGACGTTAGAAACTAACCACTGAGTTTCTTATGACATTCAATGGTAGAGAATATGGCCCTGAGAAAATAGTAGGCAAACACCTCCAAATTTAATGGAAAAAAGAGATTTTCAAGAAGTCTCATATTCTGTTGGTTAAGGTATAAGTCGAAATAGCCACTTTAGAAATTGTTTGACAGTACTTACTAAGGTTGAACATAAGTATGCATTATAACCAAAACTTTAAAAATATATTAGTATTTTAATAAATGTAAATGGTTAATAAATATATATAATACTAAACATATACATATATTTACTGAAAGAAATGAATTAGAGTATCCATAGCAGAGTTATTCATAATAACCCCAAGTTGGAAGCTATTCAGATGTCCATCTGGATGAATAAATTGTAGCATATTCACACAACAAGATGTGTTTATAAAAATGAAAATAAATGATCTACAACCATGCAACAATATAAATGAATGTCACTAGCAAAATATTGAGCTCAAGAAGCCAAACACAAAAGAGTTCATGCTATATGATTCCACTGATACAAAGTACAAAAGAGCAAGCTATGTTGTTAGAGGCCACTGGTGAGTCATATTTTCTGAAAGAAAGTACAAAAGCAGTTTCTGGGGTGCTGGTAATAGGATTCTCTTCACAATATAAGTGCTCATTATACAGGAGTGTTTGGTTTTGGAAAATTCATTGAGCCAGTTGTGCAGTTTTCTATATAAGTATTTTACTATCATAGAAGATTGAAGAATTCACCTACAAAAAAAGTAGTCAGGGTGGTAACCAGGATTGCTAGGGTAGATGGGATCACACAAAACAAAAGTTATTGTGGGGTATATCCAAGATAAATTTGGGCCAGTTATGTGTATTTTGGGGGGATCCAAAATCACTGCAGATGGTGATTGCAGCCATGAAATTATAAGACACTTACTCCTTGGAAAGAAAGTTATGACCAACCTAGATAGCATGTTAAAAAGCAGAGACATTACTTTGCCAACAAAGGTCCATCTAGTCAAGGCTATGGTTTTCCCAGTAGTCATGTATGAATGTGAGAGTTGGACTGTGAAGAAAGCTGAGCACCGAAGAATTGATGCTTTTGAACTGTGGTGTTGGAGAAGACTCTTGAGTCCCTTGGCCTGCAAGGAGATCCAACCAGTCCATCCTAAAGGAGATCAGTCCTGTGTGTTCATTGGAAGGACTGATGCTGAAGCTGAAACTCCAATACTTTGGCCACCTCATGCGAACAGCTGACTCACTGGAAAAGAGCCTGATGCTGGGAGGGATTGAGGGCAGGAGGAAAAGGGGGTGACAGAGGATGAGATGGCTGGATGGCATCACTGACTCGATGGGCATGAGTTTGAGTGAACTCGGGGAGTTGGTGATGGACAGGGAGGCCTGGCGTGCTGCGATTCTTGGGGGTCACAAAGAGTCAGACACAACTGAGGGACTGAACTGAACTGAATGTGTATGTATGGAACTCTGTTTCCTGGGGGTGATTCTGTGGGCTCATGGGTCTATATTATATGACCTTTATTCCCTGACATATTCAAATATAATATTCAAGATTTATGATGTTTTTTCTATCCTGATTTCATCTTTACAGAGGATTTGAGACAACTTAAAAGAATTGTGGGTCCAACTACCTGGTGATCAGGTTTTTTGATAAAAGTCAAATGACATAATTTAGAGAAAAAAATCAGTAGAATTACTTTCAATAGTTTTCTAATGATTAGAAAAGCCAACTGCACTACCCAATATCCCGAATAATTATCAACTTTAATTTTCTGTATACTTTGTTCTATTCTTGTTTCTTACTAATTAACTATGCATGATCTTGAGCAAGTCATAAAACTCTGCAACCCCAAGAGTAATTTGATTACCTTGACTTTTTGTTACAGTTAAAGTACTTGTTACTATCTGAGATTATCTTTTTTCCCCTTGTTATTTTTTTTTTTTCAGACTCCCTTCTGTCTCAAAATTCCTTAACTCTGTATTTTAATTCATTGCTATTTCCTTTGTGCTAGAACAGTACATGGCACATGGTGGAAAATCATTTATTTAATGAATGAAAAAGTTGAACTAGATTACCAGGTACTTTCTGGCTATCACTTTCTGGAACTCTGACATTGCACACGTGATTTTTCAGGTCCAGAAGGGATTCAGGAGTTAACAAAGTTCTGATTCCAGAATCAGAATAAAGGTAAAGTGTAGGACAGTGGTTCTTAGAGCATGATCTAGGAACACTAGGGGGTCCCAACAACACTTAGGAGTCCATGAGGTCAAAACTACTGTTACAATAATGCTAAGATATTATTTGTAGTTATAACTTTTATTTTCTCATGAGTATACACTGGAATTTTCCAGAGGTCACATGACTTATGTGCAACAGACTGAATGTATAAGCAAATATTACAATCCTGCTATCTTCTATTATGCTAAATATTAAAGAGATTTGTGAAACTGTAAATTATTGCCTCTCTTCTTGTTACTTTTCATTTAGGGAAATATAATTATTTTTTTCTTAAATCTACTTTTTATTAACATATGATGAGTTTAGTGTTTTTATTTTTTAATGAATTAATAATTAAATATATTTAAAATTATACTTTCTAATGTTAAATGTAAATTGATTATAGCCCACATAAAATGAAACTCTTTGCAGGTCCTCAGTAATTTTTGAGAGTTTAAATGTAGCTTGAGACAAAAAGTTTGAGGACAAGTGATGCAGGGAGCATTTGCAAGAAAAGAACAGGGAAAGTAGGATGGCCTAGAATAGGCTGACAAGAATGGAATAACTCTTTTTGACTTACCTTTTCCTCCTTCAGGCTGTGACCCTGCTCTATCAGTTCAGTTCAGTTCAGTCACTCAGTTGAGTCTGACTCTTTGAGACCCCATGTATCGCAGCACGCCAGACATCCCTGTCTATCACCAACTCCCCGAGTTCACTCAAATTCATGTCCATCGAGCCAGTGATGTCATACAGCCATGTCATCCTCTGTCGTCCCCTTCTCCTCCTGCCCTCAGTCCCTCCAGTCAGCTCTTCTCATGAGGTGGCCAAAGTATTGGAGTTTCAGCTTCAGCATCAGTCCTTCCAAGGAACACACAGGACTGATCTCCTTTAGGATGGACTGGTTGGATCTCCTTGCAGTCCAAGGGACTCTCAAGAGTCTTCTCCAACACCACAGTTCAAAAGCAGCAATTCTTTGGCACTCAGCTTTCTTCACAGTCCAACTCTCACATCCATACATGACCACTGGAAAAAACATAGCCTCGACTAGACGGACCTTTGTTGGCAAAGTAATGTCTCTGCTTTTTAATATGCTATTTGGTTGGTCATAGCTTTCCTTCCAAGGAGTAAAGTGAAAGTGAAGTCCTCAGCCATGTCTGACTCTTTGTGGCCCCATGGACTGTAGCCCTCCAGGCTCCTCCATCCATGGGATTTTCCAGGCAAGAATACTGGAGTGGGTTGCCATCGCCTTCTCCAGGGGATCTTCCTGATCCAAGGATCAAACTCAGGTCTCCTGCATCACAGGCAGATGGTTTACTCTCTAAGCCATCTAAGCCTGGTCCAAGGAGTGTGTCTTTTAATTTCATGGCTGCAATCACCATCTACAGTGATTTTGGAGCCCAAAAATATAAAATCAGCCACTGTTTCCACTGTTTCCCCATCTATTTCCCTTGAAGTAATGGGACAAGATGCCATGATCTTAGTCTTCTGAATATTGAGCTTTAAGCCAACTTTTTCACTCTCCTCTTTCACTTTCATCAAGAGTCTTTTTAGTTCCTCTTTACTTTCTGCCATAAGGGTGGTGTCATCTGCATATCTGAGGTTATTGATATTTTTCCTGGCAACGTTGATTCCAGCATGTGCTTCTTCCAGCCCAGTGTTTCTCATGATGTGCTGTTGCATATAAGTTAAGTAAGCAGGGTGGCAATATACAGCCTTGATGTACTCCTTTTCTTATTTGGAACCAGTCTGTTGTTCCATGTCCAGTTCTAACTGTTGCTTCCTGACCTGCATATAGGTTTCTCAAGAGGCAAGTCAGGTGGTCTGGTATTCACGTCTCTTTCAGAACTTTCCACAGTTTCTTGTGATCCACACAGTCAAAGGCTTTGGTATAGTCAATAAAGAAGAAATCGATGTTTTTCTGGAACTCTCTTGCTTTTTCAATGATCCAGCAGATGTTGGCAGTTTGATCTCTGGTTCCTCTGCCTTTTCTAAAACCAGCTTGAACATCTGGAAGTTCATGGTTCACGTATTGCTGAAGCCTGGCTTGGAGAATTTTGAGGATTACTTTAGTAGTGTGTGAGATGAGTGCAATTGTGTGGTAGTTTGAGCATTCTTTGGCATTGCGTTTCTTTGGGATTGGAATGAAAACGGACCTTTTCCAGTCCTGTGGTCACTGCTGAGTTCTCCAAATTTGCTGGCATATTGAGTGCAGCACTTTCACAGCATCATCTTTTAGGATTTGAAATAGCTCAACTGGAATTCCATCACCTCCACTAGCTTTGTTTGTAGTGATGCTTTCTAAGGCCCACTTCACATTCCAAGATGTCTGGCTCTAGGTGAGTGATCAGACCATCATGATTATCTTGGTCATGAAGATCTTTTTCATACAGTTCTTCTGTGTATTCTTGCCACTTCTTACTATCTTCTGCTTCTGTTAGGTCCATACCATTTGTGTCCTTTATTGAGCCCATCTTTGCATGAAATGTTCCCTTGGTATCTCTAATTTTCTTGAAGAGAGCTCTAGTCTTTCCCATTCTGTTCTTTTCCTCTATTTCTTTGCATTGATCGCTGAGGAAGGCTTTCTTATCTCTTCTTGCTATTCTTTGGAACTCTGCATTCAGATGCTTATATCTTTCCTTTTTTCCTTTGTTTTTCACTTCTCTTCTTTTCAAAGCTATTTGTAAAGCCTCCCCAGACAGCCATTTTGCTTTTTTCTTTTCTTTTCTATGGGGATGGTCTTGATCCCTGTCTCCTGTACAATGTCACGAACCTCATTCCATAGTTCATCAGGCAGTCTTATCTATGAGATCTAGTCCCTTAAATCTATTTCTCACTTCCAGTGTATAATCATAAGGGATTTGATTGAGGTCATACCTGAATGGTCTAGTGGTTTACCCTACTTTCTTCAATTTCAGTCTAAATTTGGCAATAAGGAGTTCATGATCTGAGCCACAGTCAGCTCCTGGTCTTGTTTTTGCTGACTGTATAGAGCTTCTCTATCTTTGGCTGCAAAAAATATAATCAGTCTATCTTGGTGTTGACCATCTGGTTATGTCCATGTGTAGAATCTTCTCTTGTGCTGTTGGAAGAGGGTGTTTGCTATGACCAGCGCGTTCTCTTGGCAAAACTCTATTAGCCTTTGCCCTGCTTCATTCTGTACTCCAAGGCCAAATTTGCCTGTTACTCCAGGTGTTTCTTGACTTCCTACTTTTGCATTCCAGTCCCCTATAATGAAAAGGACATCTTTTTTGAGTGTTAGTTCTAAAAGGTCTTGTAGGTCTTCATAGAACCGTTCAACTTCAGCTTCTTCAGCATTACTGGTTGTGGCATAGACTTGGATTACTGTGATATTGAATGGTTTGCCTTGGAAACAAACAGAGATTATTCTGTCATTTTTGAGATTACATCCAAGTACTGCATTTTGGACTCTTTTGTTGACCATGATTGCCGGGGTTCAGTCCCGGTGGATCCAGGGAATTCGAAGGGTGGACGGAGTCAGCGATTGATTTAGAGAGAGATAGATAAGGAAAGAATGTTGTAGATAAGAAAATAGAGGAGAGAAGAAAAGAGGCTGATGTTCCTTGGTTTATACAGAAAATCAATAAAGTCTCAAGACAAGAGACTTGCACCGTCTACATAAGCCACAGGTGCCCTCCCGGTCTCCCGAGGGAGTGAAGGCGCAGGGCGCCTTCCCGTTCAGGTCTTAGAAACCCAGGCAAATAAGTAGACACGGTGGACCTCTGTATTCCAGATGGGAACTAGCCTGAAAGAGAGTAAGAGGAGGAGAGAATGATTGACACAGGGAGACCAAGCTGTTTTGGTGAACAAAGCCCAATAACTTTATTTTTTAAAGGACTATATACCTTTCCCACAAATGATGTTGTGTACATTATCTTCTGGCCTTGGAGGCCTGTGAAACATTTTAAGACCCTCTTTTTGATAAAGGCTTCTCAACCAGAAGACTTATTTTCCCTTGAAGTATTTTTTTCTTTATATTTCTAATCTATGTCAGCCTCAGAAACTATCAAACAAAGTTACATTTTCATGAAGCAATGCAGCAGTTACAACAAAGAAAGAACCAATTAGCTCAGTCTGATGAGGTCAGTTTCAAGGCTACACTTGTTTTTCTTACATGCTTACTATGTTAACTAATGCACTCCCAGGTGCACAGTGGATAAGAGATAGGGAAACTTAGCAACAAGCATTGGCTCAACAGTGAAATCTTACACCAGCACTACCCTAATAACTTTTAACTCTTTGAAAGGCTTTATGTTTTAGGCTTCCCGAGCCTCTCACAGTTGGGGGGCTGTAAACAATCACATGCATAGTTGTAAAAGTCCAGGTAAGGCAAGTCAGAGAGCCATCAGAGGGGTTTGAGCTGAAACACTCCTTTCAAATGCAGACGACTGAAGCTCTAAGTTAACTTTTTCCAGAGAGTGTCAGAAGAGTGGAAAAGCACAGTACAATAAGGCAGGCAGACTCTGGTTTCTGGAGGTAGATGTTCAGGAAAACTCAGGGGGAACCCCTGAAGCCAGATCACGCCTTTGTGTTTTGTCTGGCCTCCTTCCTCATGACCTTTGCCATGGGTGGGATTCCTCACGCTGGCTCCAGGCACATGATGGCTACTCCATTTCTTCTAAGGGATTCCTGCCCACAGTAGTAGATATAATGGTCATCTGAGTTAAATTCACCCATTCCAGTCCATTTCAGTTCACTGATTCCTAGAATGTCGATGTTCACTCTTGCCATCTCCTGTTTGACCACTTCCAATTTGTCTTGATTCATGGACCTGACATTCCAGGTTCCTATGCAATATTGCTCTTTACAGCATCGGACCTTGCTTCTATCACCAGTCACATACAAAACTGGGTATTGTTTTTGCTTTGGCTCCATCCCTTCATTCTTTCTGGAGTTATTTATCTACTGATTTTTAGTAGCATATTGGGCTCCTACTGACCTGGGGAGTTCCTCTTTTAGTATCCTATCATTTTGCCTCTTCATACTGTCTATGGGGGCCTCAAAACAAGAATACTGAAGTGGTTTGCCATTCCCTTCACAATTCTGTCAGACTTCTCCACCATGACCTGTCTGTCTTGGGTGGCCCCACATGGCATGGCTTAGTTTCACTGAGTTAGACAAGGCTGTGGTTCATGTGATCAGATTGGCTAGTTTTCTGTGATTATGGTTTCCGTGTGTCTGCCCTCTGATGCCCTCTTGCAACACCTACCATCTTACCGGCCACCCCTCCTGACACTGAATGTGGAGTAGCTGACCCTGCTCTATATTCTGCCCCACTGACAATGCATCCTACTCAGTCCTATTTTCTAGAAATCTCCGTCACTGTAGTACCTTCCTTTATGTCAGTTGCTGAGATAGCAACAGCATGAATAGGAAATTATTCCATCACTGTTTAGCAAACATCCACAGAACCTGTGTATCAAATGTCAGTGTTTGACCAGGAGAATTTCTCTTGCCTGGCTTTCATTGCTTTCCATTTTCCATGACTGAGAGTTGTATTTTCCCTGGAGAGTTGACTCTGACACTTTAGCTGCTTTTCTTCTGGTGCCATTCAGCACATTTCAGAAGTGCCAGGGCAGCATCTTTTTGTCTGTCCACACCATTTCTTACCCTGAGCAAGGAGCCTCAGGAAAGGATAAACACAGTTGGCTGAACAGCTGCTCCCAATGATTTTGGCTGGACATGTGTGCCTGCCTTCTACTTCAGAGCCATGATCCCTAAGGAGATGCTGGCTCTGTTCAGATGAGTGCAAGTTTGGAGGAGGACCAAGATTTTAAAAAACAAAGCTACCCCTAATTCCTCCTGCTTCTTTCCCCACTATCCTTATTTACTAACATAATATAATGTTTCACTATTAAGAGGCACATATGTTTTAGGCATTTTTAAAATGAGAATTGGATGCTAAAACTAAAATTACTTTGTGATACTGGAATTTCGGGTAACAATGAAAAGTGGAGGGAACCCCCCAGAGAGTCTCACCTTGTTGGGGCACAGAGAATGAAGTGAACTAAGACCGAGGTCCTATTGCATATTGATGACAGATTTATCTTTATACAACGTGTTCCTGCATGACGTTTTAGTTGATTTTGAGGACAACTCTGTGAAGTCATTTAACAATCATACTTTCTTTTCCTTAGTGCTACAGGGTGATGCTGTGGAAATAGTATGGGGTCCACAGGTTAAGGAACCTTAAATCTTATGTTGGTTACATGCTAATAGTATGATTTTGGACAAGCTGCTTAACAGTTTGGAGTCTCATTTTTTCTCTCCATAGTAAACCTGGGATAATACTTTCTATTTCATAGAATGATTGTAAGTTGCATTAGGTATATTTGAAATAATTTCTCAATGATAAAGCATTCATGAGTTTAAACATTTTTTAAAATCATATTACTGTCATTTGTGAGTTTTGATTTAGCCCTGCTATTACTGTAATTCTACATGATAAGTTTCATTTTTATTCTAAGGATAATAGTTCTCAACTCTTCCACATCTGCCTGCTCTTGAAGTGAAAATTATCTAGTATCATCGTTCCTTCTTGAAGCTTAAGTGAACTCCAACACTCAAAAATTAAGTTTATAATTTTCAAAATTCCCCCAAGAAGTTGAATGGTAAAAAAAACCTCACTTTTATTATTATTATTTTTACTGTTTCATTACTTACCAAGGGAAGGCACCAAAAAGAGGAGAGACAAAGCTCTTTGCTCGGAGGAGTGGAATACGTCAGTTCAAGTCCTCCTCCCATGGTTCCTCCTTTTCCAGACGGCTCCACACATGGTGGCGAGCTGGCTTCTGTGGTCTTAACTGTCACTTTTGTAATTTTGTTCAGCTAGAACCCCACTCCAGTACTCTTGCCTGGAAAATCCCATGGACGGAGGAGCCTGGTGGGCTGGGTCCATGGGATTGCTAATAGTCAGACATGACTGAGCGACTTCACATTCACTTTTCACTTTCACGCATTGGAGAAGGAAATGGCAACCTACTCCAGTGTTCTTGCCTGGAGAATCCGAGGGACAGGGGAGCCTGGTAGGCTGCCGTCTATGGGGTCGCACAGAGTCGGACACGACTGAAGCGACTTAGCAGCAGCAGCAGAAATGTGATAGGGGCTTCCCTAGCATGACAGTTGTTGTTGTTCAGTTGCTAAGTTGTGTCCGGTTCTTTGCGACCTCATGAACTGCAGCCATGCCAAGCTTGCCTGTCCTTCATTATCTCCCCTAGTTTACCCAAACTCACATCCACTGAATCAGTGATGCCATCCAACCATTTCGTCGCGTGTTCCCCCCTTCTCCTCCTGCCTTCAATCTTTCCCAGCATCAGTATCTTTTCCAGTGAGTCAGCTTTTCACATTAGGGGGCCAAAGTATTGGAGCTTCAACTTCAGCATCAGTCTTTCCAATTTCTTTAGGATTGACTGATTTGATCTCCTTACAGTCCAAGGGACTCTCAAGAGTCTTCTGCAACACCACAGACTGAAAGCATTGATTCTTTGGTGCTCAGCTTTCTTTATGGGTCAGCCCTCACATCTGTGCATGACTACTGGAAAAACCATAGCTTTGACCACACGGACCTTTTTCAACAAAGTGAGGTCTCTGCATAAGAGTTAATTTTAGAGTTTGATATACCTAAATCTGAGTTGCAGTTTGGTCTTTCATTAGCTCTGTGACCTTTGGCAACTGTGTAATGTAAATGTATTAGGTTTCTGTTGCTGCTGTAATAAACACCAAACAATTAGTGGCTTAAAATAGATTTATTATCTCTCAGTTTTGTAGGTGTAGACTGGTTCCTCCAGCTCAGCTGGTTTTTCTGTTCCAGGTTAACAAGTTTAAAATCAAAGTACTGACTGGACTCTTATTGACAAACTCTGGGAAGAATCAGTTTCCATGTCCGTTCAGGTTGTTGGCAGAATATTGTTCCTTATGGTTGTAACTCACAGAGGTCCCATTTCCTCGCTGGCTGTCAGCTGGGGGTGTTCTTAACTCCTGGAAGGCTCTCCCTGGTTCTTGCATGTGAACCCTTATACCTCAAAGCCAGCAGTGTTGCATCTTCTTTCTCAGGCTTGAAATCTCTTTTCCTTCCTCTTCTGCCATAACTTTTCTCCTAGTCAGAGAAAATTGCCAGCTTTTAAGGACTCAGATGATTAGATTGAGTTCCCCTGGATAATCTGGGATAATCTTTCTGTTTTGAGGTCTATAATCTTAATTACATTTGCACAGTACATATAATTACAAAGTACATTACCATATTCTCTAGCATAAGCACAAATTCCAGGGATTAGGGTGTGAACATCTTTGGGGTCTTTTTTGTTGTTGTTCAGGCATACCTCGAGATACTGTGGGTTCAATTCTAGACCACTGCAATAAAGTGAATACTGTAATAAAGTCACATGAATTGTTTTGGTGTCCCAGTGCATATGAAAGTTATGCTTACACTCTGCTACTGCTACTGCTAAGTCACTTCAGTCGTGTCCGACTCTGTGCAACCCCATAGATGGCAGCCCACCAGGCTCCCCCGTCCCTGGGATTCTCCAGGCAAGAACACTGGAGTGTGTTGCCATCTCCCTCTCCAATGCATGAAAGTGAAAAGTGAAAGTGAAGTCGCTCAGTCATGTCTGACCCTCAGCAACCCCATGGACTACAGCCTTCCAGGCTACTGCGTCCATGGGGTTTTCCAGGCAAGAGTACTAGAGTGGGTTGCCATTGCCTTACTGTAGTCTATTAAGTATGTAGAAGGCAATGGCATCCCACTCCAGTACTCATGCCTGGCAAATCCCATGGATGGAGGAGCTTGGAAGGCTGCAGTCCATGGGGTCGTTAAGAGTTGGACACGACTGAGCGACTTCACTTTCACTTTTCACTTTCATGTATTGGAGAGGGAAATGGCAACCCACTCCAGTGTTCTTGCCTGGAGAATCCCAGGGATGGGGGAGCCTGGTGGGCTGCCGTCTCTGGGGTCGCACAGAGTCGGACACGATTGAAGCAACTTAGCAGCAGCAGCAGCATTGTGTTTTAAAAAACAATGTATATAGGTTAAGGAAAAAATACATTATTGCTAAAACATGCTAACCATCATCTGAGGCTTCAGAGAACTGTAGTAGTAACATCAAAGATTACTAATCACAGATCACTATAATAAATATGATAACACAAATGTTTGAGATATCGTGAGAATTACCAAAATATGATACAGAGACATGAAGTGAGCAAATGTTGTTAGAAAATGGCATCAATAAACTTGCTCAATGCAGGGTTTTCACAAACCTTCAATTTGTAAAGAACACAATATCTGTAAAGCACTGTAAAGCAAAGTACTATAAAGTAAGCTATGCCGTATATGAAATCTTGACATTCATGCCTTCTCCACAGGGCAATTATGAGGATTAAGCGAAAGAACCTTTCTAAAGTTCTGTGAGCTAATCAACCTCATTGGCTGTCTAAAAGCTACCATGTCACATTTAAATCTTGATCATAATATGCTCTATAATCTAATAATCTAAATAGTGTACTAGTGTTTCTTCTCTCCAGTATGCTACACCAGTCTATTCTGATCTCTTAAGGCAGCTTTCCTCTTAGTGTCTTGTGACTATTCTCTCATCTTTAATTTCACTCATGCTGTGCCTTGTGTGGAATGCCTTCTCCTTTTCTGCCTTTGAGTCCTAAAACCTTCAACTCAAACGCCACCTCTTTTCTTTAAGTCTGCCATGATTATCACAAATCATGCTGCTCTATCTCTCCTAAATACTCAGAATGCTTTTATTCTAGGCACACCATTCTGTTTTAGTTCTGGAGGAGTTTGTTTCCCCTCCTCTGCCTGCAGTTAGTTAGTGTGTCTGACTTGCTCTTGAGCACTCATCATAATGCCGTATTTCCTACCTAGCATTGGTGTTTGGAGTGACCACTTCAGATAGTGCAAGAATACACCATTAGACAGTAACAAAAATTCACATAGTGAGAAAGTGATTTTCTTTTCTGTTCTCTTTCAATTCTGAACGTGCAAAAGATTAAGTCTCAATTTAGTCTGTAATACTGTTTTCTCTTTAAGTCAAAGAAAGAGTAAGCAGTAATGTTTAGCTATATGTAATAACAATTATTTTGTTTATATCATATATCAATATACCTAATTATATTAACATATGTACACAATTGTATAATATTTATAATATATATAACATGTTATATATTATATATTTTATGTTGAATTATATTGAAATCTCTATATATATACTGTACAGTTGATATTGCTCAGGTGGTGATACAGGAAAATTTCTGGAAGTGGTAAATGAATGATTGGTCAAAGTTGAGTGTGTTGACTATTGTAGAAAGTCAGAATCTGAGTTCCGTCATTTATGTGTGCTTAAGCCAGAGACTGGACTTCTCTGAGCCTTGGTTTTCTCACCTGTCAAATGAGACTATTTACTTATTTCAAGGGGTACTTGTGAAATTGGAAAGAAATTATAGAAGGCACTTGGGACAGTGGCCAGGGCATAGTGACTTCTTAGCAAGAATAACCATTATACCTCTTTCTGACTGATGCTATTCCTGAGGTGGATCTTGGCATACTGTTCATTCTAGGTTGGATTGTCCTTGTGAGGAGGGTATTCAGATATATCTCTAATTTCCCCAACATGCATTTTCATGTATATACTTTTTCTTCCCATCTATTAATTGGAAGCAAAGAAGAGGTTGCTGGGAATAGTCTTTTAACACTGTTGTGTCTTCTTCATCATGGTCTTAGCATATAACATTTTTTCACTGAGATTTTACAGGGCTGTATTAAGATGTTTGCATAATAAATATCTGCTTGGATCTGGGAATTCCTTCTCAGATGCTTTCTTGAAGCAAATGACACTCAACATGAAAGGCCTTGTAGTGAGAGTAGAGCCCTATCGGGTTATTGGAGGTCATAGCCCACACTGGGGTCTGTCTGACAACTTAGGCGCTTTAACTACCAAGGAAGCAGAGATGAACGTGAGATGGTCCCTGGGGAAGTGAAGCAAGCCGCTGTGCTCTGTTTTGTGCTTGCTGCTGTTTTTGCTGACTGCTACCTTATATAAATGTCCCTTTCATGAAGGCCATCATTTCACTTATGTAAGTGATTTTTAATGAAAAATAATTTATCTTTTACAATTCAAAGAAAAGGACAAAATTCTTGCCTTCACATTTTGCTCTGATATCTGGTGCATAGGGTTTAGGAAAACCTGACCTCGGCTCACAGGTGGTGCACCTGACCTCTGACCACGGGTGCTGCGCCTGACCTCTGGTAAGTGTAATTGACATTCAAGGCCCTTCCCCTACCATCCTACTGCCCTGCTCCCCTGCCTCACCCTGCAAAACAAAAACAAACAACAAAACAAAGAAACCCCAAAGGGCAAGAAAAAGTCTCTAACCAAACTATCAATATACTAATGCTGTTAGCAAAGTTTAAAAACAGTCTTTGAATTTCCATTATTAGAAATCCATTGTTTTCTGTTAAGATATAATAAAAAGAGCTTATATTTTGGAGTCATCTGGCTTGGAATCCCAGCACTAACACTGGATCTTGAATAGTTTCTTCATCTCCCTGAGGCTCAGCTTTTTCAGCTGTGGAAAGAATGAATAGTCCCTGCATCACACTACCTACATATGCTCTTTTAAAACATTAAATGAGATTCTGTGGTACAGTGCCTAGCTCTGTGTACCTAGTACATGTTAGGCCCTCAGTAATTAACAGGTACCACTGCTACTCTCTTAAAGGGGTTGACTTAGTTACTATTACATTTTGTAAATACCATGCTAAATTTTTCCATGGTAATGGATGAGGAGAGTGCCCTGAAGTCATAGAAAAGAAAGTTTGGTTAGAGAATGAAAGAAGACTCTCTAAGACAAGAAGTACTCCTTAAGGGTAGGCATCAAGGTGGAGTATAGGGGTCACCAGTAGAGAACACCATGTCTTGCTATAAATTTGATTTGATTTAGCTGGGAGCAGGGTTACAGAAAAAGTCCCAGGCCAGGGAATATCTGGTCATTAAACTTATCTGCATCTGAAGGAAAATACGAAGAGGAGGAGGGAGAGACCAGGAGAGGAGGAGGATCAGGGATCTTCATTTTTCTTACTGATGTGGCATCTTTGTAAATCAACTCAGTAGTTCTTTTTCTCCTAGATTTAAAATGTCAATATATTAATGCTGTTAGCAAAGGACAGATTAAATCAAAGTTGGTAGAGGCATCAGTCTAAAGGGACATAAGTCTTCAGTTGTAAATATTCTATCTAGGTAAAGGAAAAGAAGGTTAATATTTGAACTATCTCAATAACTTCAGTAATTTTTAAGATTATATAGTTCATCATTCAAGCAAAAACTGTGTTTGAACCTGCTTATAATTTTCTACCAGTTAAATCATGCCTAATGAAAATTTCTATAATCTTTCATTGAAGAATGTTTACTGATAATTTGATAATATTATATATGCTCCCGAGTAGTATAATAATATTTATAAAATCCAGGAGCATATATATATATATAAAATTTATGCTCAACTGAGGTCTTATGCCAATATAAATTCTATGTTTAAATGGCACAGTGGTAAAGAATCCACCTGCCAGTGCAGGAGACACAAGTGATGTGAGTTTGATCCCTGGGTCAAGAAGATTCCATGAAGTAGGAAATGGCAACTGATTTCACAGTATCTTGCCTGAAAAATTCCATAGCTAGAGGAGCCTGGAAGGCTATAGTCCTTGGTGTTGCAAGAGTCGAACATGACTGAACAACTGAGCACACACACAGCACAAGAAGATATTATGGCAACTTGGGTGATAAATTATTTCTAGTTCTGATCCAAGTATATTTCCGAAAGGAAAAGAGTTTTGGAGATCAGAGTAATGACATAATTGAAAGATAAAAATCTCCAATTTTCTTTACTTGCTATTGCCTTTTCTTCAAATATGTTTAGTATCATGGGCTGCCCAGAGTGTGCCTAATCAGATCTTTTACATCCCTGTTAAATATGATGCTCTCTGTTAACACAAAGTTGCTTCCGAAGGACAAGACTCGGAAACATTGCTTTTAAATTTCAATTGACTAAACACAGAACAATTTTGATGGACTACTAATATGCATGCAATCAAAGTGAGATATCTATTCAACATATTATTCATTCATATTTCAGAGGGTAACCTCTGTAGCCTGAGAGCACACGTGGAGCCTGCCTCCCTCACAGCCATTCCCACACTGTACAGGGATTTTGCTTGGGGTTGCAGCATCCTTATCTTTTATATCCTTAGTCTAAATGTATAGCACAGAGAAACCATACATGTTTGCGACATGTTGATTATGTACTTCTTGTGGGACATCCAAGAAAAGCTGTTCAGTAGACACTAGGACATATAGGTTGGAGCCCAAGAGACTGATTTTGAAGTCATCAGCCAAAACTTGTTTCTTGAACCTCAGGTTAGTGTTCTTCATCTTCCATTCCACTTCCCTTATTTTATTGCAGCTGAGATAGACTGCAGCGATCATCCAACATGCCATTTATTCATCCGCATTTCGAGCCATCTTGCAGGCAGTTGGGGCTATATGGCTAGATGTATCCAATGAGTGAGAGCTGGAAATGATATTTTTCACCTCTGGGTCAAAATTTAGAAGAATGTATGCAAAATCCTCCAGTTCCCTTTTATCATGGCATAGCAAACAGAAGAAACCATGAATTCTACATAGAAAAGCTAGAGGATGGGCCACCAGCATTATACAAGATCTCTGAATTACTGCATCAAAGACTGTTGCTCTGGAGATCCCCTGGGACTGCAGTAGATCATGTGTATATGAGAAATAAATCCTTGTTATGTTTAAGCTTGTTATGATTTAAGCTATTTTGAGGCTGTTGATTATTGCAGCATAATTTAATCCAATTGCATTAATACACCTCTGTTCTTGCTTGAGTCAAATTGAAAGAAAAATACTTAATTCACTGTTAACGCCAATTCTGGGGGGAATTATATATTTATAAATATAATAATGTAGCGATATGTTGTCAAGGAATGCTTGTGGTTCTTGATAATAAATCAATGCTTTGGTATTATACATGAAGTCATTTCTAGGGGAAAAATTCCGTCATCTACTCTTTTGTATAAAATTTCTAAAAGGTAAAGAGAAGTTTAAAATTTTCTTTGAGGAGCTTCAACTATCCACTGAGGTTATTGGTAAAAGTACTTGAAGTGGATAATATAGTAATAGTTGTTCATAGACAGTTTCTGAACATGACCTGACTTTGAATAAGAAAATCAAAGAACCGTTGACTCTCAGAGCAGGAGGAGGTTTTCCAGGTAGCTACCAAATCATGCCTTTTCTCTTTCTAAAGGGTCAGTCACCCTTGGATATCTCACTTGGTGACTCACTGCAGATGGCACTATTTTTAAGACTGTTCTGATTTGAAGGGAGGGACCGTTAAATGTTCTTCTGGTTTGTCTGACTCCTTCATTAAATTACCTGGTAGATCTAGCTCCCTGCTTCTTTAACGTAACCTTTTCTTTTATGTTTCCTTTCTTTTTTAAGGCTTTCCTTTTAGGTTCCTACACTACGTTCTCTTTTAACTAGAGAGAGTATCTGACCATGGTAGGCCTGGCTTCATGTTGCTGCCTGTGCTTTTTCGCTCAAGGTGTACTGGAAATTCCCATGAGAATGGTGCAGTCGCAAACATTCATGCTTTTCAAGTACTCGAACATTTCTGTGTTAGGAAGTAGAGAGACTCCTGGGGTCTGCGTGACGAAAGCCGCAGAGACGAAGAGAAACAAAGATTGGGATACTGGGGAGAACTTACACAAAGGACCCCTTTGCTCTACAGGCCTGACTGGGCTTAGTCATTTTGGTGGCGTAGCTGGGATGAGGCTGAGTTTTGTTACTCCAGAATCACAGGGAAAGACACACAATCCAAGATGCCCCAGTCAGGGACAGAGGAGAGTGGCGAAGGAGAAATGATCTGTGTGTAGCATGAGGGTGTAGAATTACAATGGTTTTATCCTACTTTGCAAAAATTGTACTCATTGTAATAACAGTTATTAGGTGTTTCTGTGGGAAAGACCACATGTTTCTATAAAAAGATGTTTTTAAGTGATACTGTTTATGTGTGTTGACTATTTTTTATCAGCTTTTGAAATGCAGTATCACTAGCTCTCATATCCAGAGTGATCTAGGATACTTTGCTTATTAGTGAGCTTTTGTTATCACTAGGTAACGTGCTAATAAAATGATCAGTGTTTCCTTAAAATCTGAATAAAAATAAACCTTAAATTCCCCAATTCAGACCAGTTCCCTTAGGTGAATCACAAATGCATAGATTTGAGTGGATCTTTATTTTTGTGCTTAGTAATTGAGGTTGGGAAAACTAGTTCTTTTAATGATTTTGTTTTGCTTAAATCCGAGAATGCTTGTTAGTGACTCAAATACAATTGCTTCCTTTATTCTTTTCTTATTGAGCTATCAGATAGTTTTGCCAAAGGCTTCTCTGTTTCCCTTGCTATTGTTTTTTCCCTCATGAATTATGGTGCAATTCAACTGGGTCCAGCGCTTTGTCAAACTGCATAGTTTTAATTGCCTTATTTGCAATATTTTAATATTCACTTTGCCCCTCAAGAAATTATATATTTATCTGTGTGCCATTTCTCTCTCTCTCATTTAAGAAAAACAAGATAAAGCTACATGCTTAGACCTTCATTTATAGATCTTATTATCCTCTCCCACCTGTATCTTCACTTGTGAATGCAAAAAGGGATAGACATTTAACTCAATGAATCCATTTTATGTTTCCTTTTTTTGGTAGATAATCTTTATATTTCTCTAACCAGTGTATTTCTGTACTGAGAAAAGGTGTAACTGCTTAAGTTGTACCTAGTAGCTTCTTTTTGTGGCCTCAGAAGCCTTTTCTGCTCACTTGCCAGGTTCTATGTCACTGTCCTGGTGTGTGGTGAGGGGCCATCATCCTTTGCTTGCTTTTACATAAGCCAACCTAAGAGAAGAAAGTCCTTCAGACCAGAAATAACAAGGGGGCAAATGTATCAGACTTTGGTGATTGTGGGAATAAGAAGATGGAGAATTTTCTGTTTCCATTATCCATGCTCTGCTGATTTCCTTTGAATATTGCTTCTTGCCGGGCCATCTGACATCACTCTCCTCATGCAGTTATGTTTCACTTTTTGTTGCTGTTGTTGTTGCTGTTCAGTTGCTAAGTCATGTCCAACTCTTTGCAACCCCATGGACTGCAGCATGCCAGGCTTCCCTGTGCTTCACCACCTCCCAGAGTTTGCTCAGATTCATGTCCATTGAGTTGGTGATGCTATCTAACCATCTTATCCTTTGCCGCCCTCTTCTCCTTTTGCCTTCAATCTTTCCCAGCCTCAGGGTCTTTTCCGATGAGTCAACTCTTTGCATCAGGTGGCCAAAGTATTGGAACTTCAGCATCAGTCCTTCCAAGGAACATTCAGGGGTTGATTTCCTTTAGAATTGACTAGTTTGATTTCCTTCCAGTCCACAGGACTCTGAAGAGTCTTCTTTAGCACCACAATATAAAGGCATCATTCCTTTGTTGCTCAGCCTTCCTTATGATCCAACTCTCACATCGGTACGTGACTACTGGAAAAACCATAGCTTTGATTATATAGACCTTTTTCAGCAAAGTGATGTATTTGCTTTGTAATATACTGTCTAGGTTTGTCATAGCTTTGACTACACAGACCTTTGCAAAGTAATGTCTCAGCTTTTGAATATGCTGTCTAGGTTGGTCATAACTTTCCTTCCAAGGAGTAAGCATCTTTTAATTTCATGACTGCAGTCACCATCTGCAGTGATTTTGGAGCCTAAGAAAATAAAATCTGTCACTGCTTCCACTTTTTCCTCATCTATTTGCCATGAAGTGATGGGACCAGAGGCCATGATCTTAGTTTTTTGAATGTTGAATTTTAAGTCAACCTTTTTATTCCCCTCTTTTCATCCTCATCAAGAGGCTCTTTAGTTCCTCTTTCTGCCATTAGAGTGGTATCATTTGCATATCTGAGGTTATTGGTATTTCTCCTGGCCATCTTGATTCCAGCTTGTGATTTATCCAGTCTGGCATTTTGCATGATATACTCTGCATGTAAGTTAAATAAATAGGATGACAATATACAGTCTTGGCATATTCCTTTCCCAATTTTGAACCAGTCACTTGTTCCATGTAAAGTTCTAACTGTTGCTTATTGACCCACATATGGTTTTCTCAGGAGACAGGTAAGGTGGTCTGGTATTCCTATCTCTTTAAGAATTTTCCACAATTTGTTGTGATCCACACAGTCAAAGACTTTAGTGTACTCAGTGAAGAAGTAGATTTTTTTTTTTTTTTTGGTGGCATTCCCTTGGTTTCTCTGTGATATAACAAATGTTAGCAATTTGATCTCTGGTTTCGCTGCCTCTTCCAAACCTAGTGTGTACCTCTCGAAGTTCTTGCTTCACATACTGCTGAAGACTTGCCTGAAGGATTTGGGGCATATTTCCCTTTGCTATTGCAACTGGCTTCAAACAAAATTTGCACTGTGAAATATGCTTTTGAGTCTTCATCCTCAACTCTTGCATGTGTGCATGCTAAGTTGCTTCAGTCGTGTCTGACTCTTTGTGACCCTAGGGGCTGTAGCCCGCCTGGCGCCTCTATGGGATTCTCCAGGCAAGAATACTGAAGTAGGTGGCCATGCCCTCCTCCAGGGAATCTTCCGACCCACGGATTGAACCCACATCTCTTATGTCTCCTAAATTGGCAGGCAGGTTCTTTACCACTAGCACCACCTGAGAAGCCCATGCTCTAATTTTATTTTGTTTTAAATCTTGAATTTTCCCCACCAAAAAAAATCTTGCTTACGTTTAACATGACTGAATGAAAATAATTCTCATTGTACAACTATGCCCAAAGCATTCTCTTTTGTATTTAAAATTGTACATTTGTTAAAAAGAATTTCTTTAAATGTCTAAAAATGGGTTTATCCATATTCAAAACCTGCACTATTAATATTATCTTTTTATAGCATATAAATCAGTGTCATGAGAGCATATCTAAACCCTTTCTTCTCTTGATCAAAGTTTTATGACTTTATTTCTTGTCTTAAAATTATCTAAAAGTCTTAATATTAATGTGCCTTCATTTCACATGTTCTTTCTCTAAGTACCCACTTATCCTAATTACATGGCTTCATTTGCAAATCTTTCTTGTTTGGACCTAGTGGAGGCAGTGCTTTCTGTGATAAGAAAAACCTTATTGTCACATGGATAATATTTCTACCTATTTAAGTGGAGGCGATGGAATTTCAGTTGAGCTATTTCAAATCCTGAAAGATGATGCTGTGAAAGTGCTGCACTCAATATGCCAGCAAGTTTGGAAAACTCAGCAGTGGCCACAGAACTGGAAAAGGTCAGTTTTCATTCCAATCCCAAAGAAACGCAATGCCAAAGAATGCTCAAACTACCACACAATTGCACTCATCTCACACGCTAGTAAATTAATGCTCAAAATTCTCCAAGCCAGGCTTCAGTAATATGTGAACCGTGAACTTCCAGCTGTTCAAGCTGGTTTTAGAAAAGGCAGAGGAACCAGAGTTCAAACTGCCAACATCCGCTGGATCATGGAAAAAGCAAGAGAGTTCCAGAAAAACATCGATTTCTGCTTTCTTGACTATGCCAAAGCCTTTGACTGTGTGGATCACAATAAACTGTGGAAAATTCTGAAAGAGATGGGAATACCAGACCACCTGACCTGCCTCTTGAGAAACCTATATGCAGGTCAGGAAGCAACAGTTAGAACTGGACATGGAACAACAGACTGGTTCCAAATAGGAAAAGGAGTACGTCAAGGCTGTATATTGTCACCCTGGTTATTTAACTTATATGCAGAGTACATCATGAGAAACGCTGGGCTGGAAGAAGCACAAGCTGGAATCAAGATTGCCAGGAGAGATAGCAATAATCTCAGATATGTAGATGACACCACTCTTATGGCAGAAAGAGAAGAGGAACTAAAAAGCCTCTTGATGAAAGTGAAAGAGGAGAGTGAAAAAGTTGGCTTAAAGATCAACATTCAGAAAACGAAGATCATGGCATCTGGTCCCATCACTTCATGGGAAATAGATGGGGAAACAGTGGAAACAGTGTCAGACTTTATTTTTTGGGGCTCCAAAATCACTGCAGATGTGACTGCAGCCATGAAATTAAAAGATGCTTACTCCTTGGAAGGAAAGTTATGACCAACCTAGATAGCATATTCAAAAGCAGAGACATTAGTTTGCCAACAAAGGTCTGTCTAGTCAAGGCTATTGTTTATCCTGTGGTCTTGTATGGATGTGAGAGTTGGACTATGAAGAAAGCTGAGCATCGAAGAATTGATGCTTTTGAACTGTGGTGTTGGAGAAGACTCTTGAGAGTCCCTTGGACTGCAAGGAGATACAACCAGTCCATTCTGAAGGAGGTCAGCCCTGGGATTTCTTTGGAGGGAATGATGCTGAAGCTGAAAATGAATCTCCAGTACTTTGGTCACCTCATGCAAAGAGTTGACTCATTGGAAAAGACTCTGATGCTGGGACGGATTGGGGGCAGTAGGAGAAGGGGATGTCAGAGGATGGCTGGATGGCATCACTGACTTGATAGACGTGAGTCTGAGTGAACTCCGGGAGTTGGTGATGGACAGGGAGGCCTGGCGTGCTGCGATTCATGGGGTCACAAAGAGTTGGACAGGACTGAGTGACTGGACTGAACGGAACTGAACTGAACATCTTTAGTGTAGCTATTTCAAATTTAGTTTAATATTTGAAGTGAAACGAAATAAAACAGTAGCCTGTATATTAGTTTCCTAGTCTTGCCATAACAAAGTACCACAAATATGGTGGCTTAAAACAACAGAAATTTATTCTCTCACAGTTCTGGAGATTAGAAATCTGAATCAAAGTATTGGCAGGGCCATACTCCCGCTGAAGGATCTGGGTAAGTTTCCTTCCGGCTTCTGATGATTCTCGTGTTGTTTGTTTTGTGGCAGCATGACTGCAGTCTCTGCCTCTGTCTTCATAAGCCCTCTCCCATTTGTCTCTGTGCCTCCGAGCTCTCCTGCTTTTCTCTTGTAAGCACCTCTGCCATTGGATTTGGGGTCTGGCCCAAATTCTGCATGATCAACACATCTTGAGCACCTTAATTTAATGATACTTGCAAAAACTCCCTTTCCAAATAAGGTCATATACACAAGCTTAAGGAATTAGGATGTGGGCATATATTTTGGGAAACACAATTCCCCAGCACATCATGGCAACACCACATCCCGTGTCATCACTTCATCCCCTTCACTTTCAATTTTTACCTTTGATTTTCAATTTATTAGTTGAATGTCTTAAAATTTAGGATATCAGCATCGTATAGAGCAAAGTCATATAATTTCTTTGCTAACTGGAATTCTGATGAATATAAAATGTTTGTATCTTATTATATACAAGATTGAGACTATAGAAAGTGGAGATTCTGAAGCTTTTTTTCATAAGCAAAAAAAGGAAAATGGATGCTAATAAAACTTTGCTTAATACTAATTTATTTACCTTATATCTTTATTGATGTTTTTAATGGTAAGCTTTAATTTCAATAAATTAAAAATTTTTTCTAATTTTTTTTATTGAACTATGGTCCTAAAATCAAAGATTTTTTTTCATATGTAACAAATTTCCTAACTTTGAGTTCTCTATAATGAGTATGTTCATTAGTTTAAAGCCCTAGGATTTCTGAGGAATAACCAATATGGGAACAAGAATAAAAATGGACATAGACAGATAAATAAATGAGAAAATATAACAAAAGACAAATACCAGAAAGAAGGAAAGATGAAGCAAAGGAAAACAGAGGGTATGTATGTTTTCATAATTTCTACTAGTGTGCAAGTTTCTTACACACTATTATTTGCTATTTTTCCTCTAAAAGCTCAGAATGAGAGGTAAACCTCATTTATAGTCTATTATAAGGTCACAGGTAGACTAGGATATTTCTTCAACTATCTCAAAATTTTTTTTATTCCAGGTAATTTCTTCTTTCCAAAGATCCCAATCCATTGAAACTGAGGGAAGATGACCCTCAGTATTCCTTTTTAAAATATTTTTTCACATTAAAAAATAGGTGCTTGGAATAGATTTAAAATAAAACAGTTTGGAAGCCCCAAATCAAGATCTATATCCATCTTATAATATCTAGGCTTTTAGTGAAAGGAGAAGATATTTGGTTTCCAAGGAGCTGAAGCTGGAGATTTAGAATTGAGTAACTTACAGAAAGGGACAAGGCAAGATAGAAAAGTTGTTCTGTTTATATTTTTTTCTTTTTTCAGTTTGGGGCCAGGAAAGGAACTGGGGAGAGATACAGGAAAGCAAGAATACTGACATTTGTCCTTGTGGTCACAACCTTGCAGTTGGAGAAATATTAAAGAAGCCCAAGGACACTAAGGCCATATGCCCCCATTCCACCTGCAATTCTTGTTTTCAACTGAAAGACACTTAGTTAACTTAAAGTGGCAAGATGAAGTGTTTTCACCTACTGAAAAGGAATGGAGGCTGTGAGCAAGCTGAATTCAGCAAAAATAACATTTCTGTACATCTGAGTGGGACACATGTTAGAGCAGCTAGAAAAAATATTTTATTTGTTTTTTTTTGTTACATTTTCAACTTTCTGTTGTCTGTTTTAACTCCCTATACAACTATGGCTCATGTAATACTGACATTATGCAGAATTGCAGAAGTCGTAGGGATAGCTGAGAACTTAAAGAAAAGTGCTACTTACTGTCAAAGTATTATTAAAAAAATTAAATCTCGACTTTCATACAAATATAGAGTAAATGTGTCAAATATTTACTTAATTAATAGTCAAGGAAACCAGTATGAGGATAAACCTGGTTCAAAAGATGAACAGAAGAAAAATAGTTAGTCCCTCAGGAAAGTTATATTGAGATAAATTTACTAAGTTGGAGTCTGACTGATTAATGTCCTCCAGGAAAATAAAACCATAAACTTTGAGCTTATCTTTTCCTCCTGGAAAGAAATAATTTGTATTTCCATCAGACAAAAGTCTGTAACTTAATATGTAACTTCATAAAATGTTGGCTCTAATAAATAATAAATGACAGGTCAAATGGTGCTGTGTCCCCTGATATAATTAAGGAATCAGTGGGAGGACCTGTTAGTTTTTCCAGAATGACATTTGTTGTTGTTGTTATTGTTGAGTTGCTAAGTTGCGTCTGACTCTTTGTGACCCTATGGACTGCAGCATGTGATATTAGAACATAAAATGCCCCCTTTGCCTTATTTTCAAGATTTGCACATTTATAAAAAAACAGATACTTCATTATGATTTTTAAAGTCAGGACCTTATTTATATCATTGATATACTCTATTGGAATTCAGAGTAAAAATCAAACCTCAACAGTAGATTTTGTTCTATTTGGGAGCAATGAGCGATAAGAACCCAACTCATAGCCACTTACCTTAGTGACCAGTGATGTTAATGGAGATGGTCCTTTTGTTCAAATATATTATAAAGCTTTTCATTGGAATGTGCTGCCCAGTTCATTGCATTTTCAGCCTTGACTTTCAGCTTGGCCAACATCAACAATGACAATGGAAGACTCATTTTGCCTTTGTTTATGTGATCAACTTGGCACCATCTGACAGCTGATTTATCTTATTCTCTAGAGATTTAGCTTTGCTTTTTGTAGGTGGAGGTCAGTAATGGGTCTTGTACATCATCTTCCTAAGCCCCATTGTCTAGTAGGTCATAACTTTCTCATTCTCTGACCCAGTAAGACTGGATCTAGATATAAATTATATTTAAACAGGTGAGAAACCTACATGAATAGGTAGCTAAGAGGTACTGGAGCAGAGATAAATGTTGATCTTCTACATTTGAAAGATAAGTCAGTCTGTCTATTCCTGGGAGATCTCTTAGTCTGGATATTTGTTTTTAAGTATATAAGGCCAGGTCATTCTGTGTCCATGATCCCTTGGCTTCCTGATAAAATCTGCTGCTGTCAGTTTTTCTTAATGTGAGCTACATTGGTTATGCTTTTGTTTTCTGCTGGACTCAGCCTATTGGTAACCAATGTTGTAGCTGCACTGGCCCTTGTTTCTTATTATAATTGCAAGATACCTTCAGCTATAACCATCAAGAAAGTAAAAAAAATATATATATATATGTATGTATGTATTGCAGGTCCTGGAAATTACATGACGCACAAGGGTAGAAAGAGACAGAGTGCACATGGACCTGGGGTTTGCTTTCACTGGGGTAGAGCGGGGGCACTTAGGTTTCAAAAGCTCACTCTTTACTGGTGAATTTAAAAACATAAGAATGGGAAGAGAAAGAACAAGAGCCCCAGTGGTCAATTTCAGAAATCAAGGGAGATCTCTAAAACAAAAGAGCCCATCTGCTTGGGTCAGCGTGGGTGGGATTGGCCTGACTTTCTATCTGTTCTGAGGCTGGCAATGCGTTTATCAAGACAGCAGTCTGTAAGTCTGTAAGTCTAAGCAGTTAAGTCTTTGCAGTCAGTCACTTGCATTACAAAAGAGAAACCAACTGTCAGTGCTTTTATCCTCATGGTATTCCTACTCTATCTTTTTTTATGTGTGTCTTTTATTTTTACTTTATTTTACTTTACAATACTGTATTGGTTTTGCCATACATTGACATGAATCCCCATGGGTGTACATGCATTCCCAAACATGAACCCCCCTCCCACCTCCCTCCCCATAACATCTCTCTGGGTCATCACCGTGCACCAGCCCCATCTCTCTAAATTCTTTTTCCTTCTGTTTTTAGTCCAGAATACAAAGTCTTTTTTTTTTTTTTTAATGTTTTCCCCAAACTAGAATCAGTTCGCCATTTTGGGATATACAGAGATTCATTAGGAAACCACAGTTACTCTTTTTTTTGGGGGGGGGGGGGCTTGGTTTATGGGGAAGAGAGGAGTCGTATAAGTAAGGCAAAGACTTAGTTAGCGAAGCAGAAGAGATCTGGACTCATAAGAAGACAAAGAACAATGACAACAAAGAAAAAGTGGTTTCTAAATGTTTAACTTAACTGCAGTGGTTATTTAGTTGGATATACTATGGAAATATGTCCAAAGAGCATGGAGATGAGATTGAAAGGCATGTAACTAGGCTCCTGGGCTCACTGTAATGTCTCATAGAGATATTATGGCAGTACTTGTACTTCTGCTAAGTTGTTCAGTTGTGCCCAACTCTGTGACTCTGTGGACTGTAGCCTGCCAGACTCCTCTGTCCAGGCGATTTCCCAGGCAAGAATACTGGAGTGGGGTGCCATTTCCTACTCCAGGGGATCTTCCTAACCCAGGGATTGAACCCACCTTTCTTGTGTCTCCTGCACTGGCTGCTGTTTTTCAGTCACTAAGTCGTGTCCAACTCTGTGACCCTATGGATTCAGCGTGCCAGGCTTCCTTGTCCTTCATCATCTCCCAGAATTTGTTCTGTATCGGTAAGTGGATTCTTTATAGAAATGTGATGCTCTGTAAGTGAGTATTATAGACACTAGATTGTTACAGTAATAAGAGGACCGGGAAAGGTTGATGTATGAGGAGAGATGAAGGCATTGGGCCTGCATGGACCTGTGCAATCCCTGGGGAAATAGGCTCTAGTACTTATAGACTACTCTTTTTGGAAATCTCTGGTGAATTACAGTGGTGAATACAGTTGATTTGATGTATTTAATAATTATCTTGATGGTTTTGTTATTTGGGGGTCCAAAGCAAGCTGTATGATTTAGAAAGTGATTTTTTGTTGTTTTTCAGTCGCTGAGTCATGTCCTACTCTTTAAAAAACACCATCGTATCAGAACTCTTTCTATACCTTTTATACATTTGGGAATGGATGGTGGGAGGGTGGAATACAGATTTGTTATTGACATTTGTATGGTGGGCTTTTCCCACCACCAGAAATTACTACATGACCCTTAATAACTTTGAATCCAGTGTCCTGGATTTTTAGATATATAAGGAAGGAAATTTATACTGTTAGGGAACTAACATCCTTCTTGGTCTCTGAGATACCCTGATTGTCTGTAGGTGGGCATGAGATCAAGATGCTTTTATTTATAACCCAGAAGAATCAGCATGCAGATTCTTTAAATATGGTTCATCAACAAATAGGAAAATATTTGGCCTTCTAGTTAGGACACTTTGATTCTAAGCTTGATTTGGCCTTATCAGTTCAGTTCAGTCGCTCAGTCATGTCCGACTCTTTGCGACCCCATGAATTGCAGCATGCCAGGCCTCCCTGTCCATTACCAACTCCTGGAGTTCACACAAACTCATGTCCATCAAGTCGGTGATGCCATCCAACCACCTCATCCTCTGTCATCTCTTTCTCCTCCCGCTGCCAATCCCTTCCAGCATCAGCGTCTTTTCCAATGAGTCAACTCTTTGCATTAGGTGGCCAGTATATTGGAGTTTCAACTTTAGCATCAGTCCTTCCAAAGAATACCGAGGACTGATCTCCTTCAGAATGGACTGGTTGGATCTCCTTGCAGTCCAAGGGACTCTCAAGAGTATTCTCCGACACCACAGTTCAAAAACATCAATTCTTCAGTGCTCAGCCTTCTTCACAGTCCAACTCTCACATCCATACACGACCACTGGAAAAACCATAGCCTTGACTAGACGGACCTTTGTTGGCAAAGTATTGTCTCTGCTTTTCAATATGCTATCTAAGTTGGTCATAACTTTCCTTCCAAAGAGTAAGCATCTTTTAATTTCATGACTGCAGTCACCATCTGCAGTGATTTTTGGAGCCCCCAAAAATAAAGTCTGACACTGTTTCCACTGTTTCCCCATCTATTTCCCATGAAGTGATGGGACCAGATGCCATGATCTTCGTTTTCTGAATGTTGAGCTTTAAGCCAACTTTTTCACTCTCCTCTTTCACTTTCATCAAGAGGCTTTTTAGTTCCTCTTCTCTTTCTGCCATAAGGGTGGTGTCATCTGCATATCTGAGGTTAGTGATCTTCCAGTCCAGAGTTTCTCACGATGTACTCTGCATATAAGTTAAATAAGCAGGGTGACAATATACAGCCTTGACCTACTCCTTTTCCTATTTGGAACCAGTCTGTTGTTCCATGTCCAGTTCTAACTGTTGCTTCCTGACCTGCATATAGGTTTCTCAAGAGGCTGGTCAGGTGGTCTGGTATTCCCATCTCTTTCAGCATTTTCCACAGTTTATTGTGATCCACACAGTCAAAGGCTTTGGCATAGTCAATAAAGAAGAAATCGATGTTTTTCTGGAACTCTCTTGCTTTTTCCATGATCCAGCGGATATTGGCAATTTGATCTCTGGTTCCTCTGCCTTTTCTAAAACCAGCTTGAACAGCTGGAAGGTCATGGTTCATGTATTGCTGAGGCCTGGCTTGAAGAATTTTGAGCATTACTCTACTAGCATGTGAGATGAGTACAATTGTGCGGTAGTTTGAGCATTCTTTGGCATTGCCTTTCTTTGGGATTGGAATGAAAACTGACCTTTTCCAGTCCTGTGGCCACTGCTGAGTTTTCCAAATTTGCTGGCATATTGAGTGCAGCACTTTCACAGCATCATCTTTCAGGATTTGAAATAGCTCAACTGAAATTCCATCACCTCCACTAGCTTTATGCATAGTGATGCTTTTTAAGGCCCACTTGACTTCACATTCCAGGATGTCTGGCTCTAGGTGAGTGATCAGACCATCATGATTATCTGGGTCATGAAGATCTTTTTTATGCGGTTCTTCTGTGTATTCTTGCCACCTCTTCTTAATATCTTCTGCTTCTGTTAGGTCCAGACCATTTCTGTCCTTTATCGAGCCCATCTTTGCATGAAATGTTTCCTTGGTATCTCTAATTTTCTTGAAGAGATCTCTAGTCTTTTCCCATTCTGTTGTTTTCCTCTATTTCTTTGCATTGATCTCCGAGGAAGGCTTTCTTATCTCTTCTTGCTACTCTTTGGAACTCTGCATTCAGATGCTTATGTCTTTCTTTTTCTCCTTTGCTTTTCACTTTTCTTCTTTTCACAGCTATTTGTAAGGCCTCCCCAGACAGCCATTTTGCTTTTTTGCATTGTTTTTCTATGGGGATGGTCTTGATCCCTGTCTCCTCTACAATGTCATGAACCTCATTCCATAGTTCATCAGGCACTCTATCTATCAGATCTAGGCCCTTAAATCTATTTCTCACTTACACCATACAATCATAAAGAATTTGATTTAGGCCATACCTGAATGGTCTAGTGGTTTTCCCTACTTTCTTCAATTTCAGTCTGAATTTGGCAATAAGGACTTCATGATCTGAGCCACAGTCAGCTCCTTGTCTTGTTTTTGCTGACTGTATAGAGCTTCTCCATCTTTGGCTGCAAAGAATATAATCAATATGATTTTGGTGTTGACCATTTGGTGATGTCCATGTGTGGAATCTTCTCTTGTGTTGTTGAAAGAGGGTGTTTGCTATGACTGGTGCGTTCTCTTGGCAAAACTCTATTAGTCTTTGCCCTGCTTCATTCCGTATTCCCAGGCCAAATTTGCCTGTTACCCCTGGTGTTTCTTGACTTCCTACTTTTGCATTCCAGATTTGGCCTTATATTCTTAGGCAAATCTCTTCTGTTTTCTATGCCTCAACTTTATTGGAACACAAGATAAGTGGTAGATAAATTTGAAAAGCCTTTCTACTCTGCTATTCTGAGGTGAACGGTCAAGAACAAGATTGGGAGATGTCTTTTTACATCTATAGGTTTTTTGTTGTTGTTGTTGTTATTGTTGTTTTAAATTCTGGGTTTATTTCTTGCCAGATATCTCTAAGTGATGTTCTGGTTAACAAGTGGAGACCTCACTTTCCTCAAATAATTTGAATGGCCACTTACAAGTCACAATGTCTGTCCCTGCTAGCATGGAAGCTGATGAAGCTAAGCTGGGGACAGTATATTTTTATTTTAATCATATTTTCTTAATGGTCCTAATATTAATGGACCTGGGTGGACTGCATTATAGCTTTGCCCACATCTCAGTTGCAGGTCTCTGAGCCACCCAAGTTCATCTCACTTTATCTCAAGGGCCCATATAGTATCCCAAAGCTGCCAAGTGGGTGTTTTCTTCCTCTTTGGTTACTTTCTCTCCTCTGCTGATAGAGAATGTTACCTGGGGTCACACTACTATACACTGTTTAGACTGGCCAAGCTCTGGTTACAAATTCTTCTCCCATTGTGATGCACTGTGATGAAGATTGCCTTAGCAACGTGGAATCCTAAAAGCCCATAAAAGGCAAAATGATAGTGAAAGATTCCTGCTTTTTCATGTAGCTATTATTACTGCTGCGTTTTGTCTGGATAAAATGCAAATGCCCAGGCATACAGAAGCAGGCTTTAAAACTTTCATTTTAAACCTCCTGCTTCATGATAACATTCTTATTAAACTTGTGGAATCTTCATTAAGAAGGCTTCTAAGAGTGGGGCGGGGGGAGCAAGATATAAAAAGAAAACCTGGAGAGAAATAAGAGATAGGTGTCTGAACAGAGAGAAAATTACTGTGATGAGCCACTAGTAGCTGACTAGGATCTAGAAGCAGTCTACTGGGACAATTTCTGCTTGTATATTAGTAATATTTATATAATTATTAATACTGGCATTACTATGCAATAAGGCTCCAATATTTGAAAACAAGCAATGGACAGCTTAACCTATTTCAAGGTCCTATTTGATAACTGTTGATGGAACTTTTCTTACTGAGAGTGCTTAAAAATGAAGCGGTAAATCTTGTGTCCAAATTTGCTTCTCATTGTGGGTCTTCAGCTGGTTCATATTTGTGTTAATTTAGCACAGGGCCTCTTCTGAAGCCCAGCCTGGCCACATTTTTCAACACTGTTGTCATCTGCCAGGATTCAGAGGAAACAGATCTGAGGCAATAAGGAGTTCATGAGTATAAGGGTTGAGTGTTTGTATATATGTATAGATAGATAGAGGGAGGAGGAGAGAACGAGCATAATAACAGCAGTCTCAGTGTGATAAACTGCTGCTAACAAGCCTCAGTGTGTCTTTCCATTTCCATATTAATGTGGAACTTGACATTTTCCAGGGGTCAGTGATGAAACCAATTCATTAAAATTCCTGAATAGCAATCTTTTTCTTAGAATCTCTTGGTTGAAAAGGTTCTCCTTTTATTCAGGTTTTACCTTTGTTCTTTTCCTTTGTCATCCGTAAGCTGATAGTTTTGTACATAATGTCCTGAAAAGCCACATCCACCAGCCTTCCTCTGTGTTGAGAGAGGACCAGGGCTTAAATAGCAGTGTGTACTGTTCTCTGCAGAAAAGGACATTGTTTTTAAGAATGTAGAAGACAAAAGGGAATACACACAACCTAAAATTGGCTCGTGAATCATTCCTTGTCTTCTAGTGAAAGAGGCTGCATGGTTTGTTAGAGCTGTTTATATCAAGTCTCAGCCATAGAACAAACCCACCAGGCCCACTTCTTTACTTTGCCATAGCTCGGTGCCCTCCACAAACAGGAGAATTAGAATGTGCTACTACTAAGGGAAGTATGTGCTACTATTAAGTGGGATTTATTTCAGATATGTATGGCTGGTTTGGATCAATATTTGAAAATCAACATAATCTACCAAATGAACAGGCTAAAGAAGAAAGTAGTCCTGTCCAGATGTGAGAGTTGGACCATAAAGATGGCTGAGTGCCAAAGAATTGATGCCGTTGAGCTGTGGTGCTGGAGAAGACTCTTGAGAGTCCCTTGGTCTGCAAGGATATCCAAGCAGTCAATCCTAAAGAAAATCAATCCTGAACATTCACTGGAAGGACAGTGCTGAAGCTGAAGCTCCAATACTTTGGCCACCTGATATGAAGAGCTGAGTGATTGGAAAAGACCCTGATGCTGGGCAAGATTGAAGGCAGGAGGAGAAGGGGACGACGGAAGACAAGATGGTTGGATGGCATCACTGTCTCTATGAACATGAGTTTAGCAAGCTCCGGGAGATGGTGATGGACAGGGAAGCCTGACATGCTGTAGTCCATGGGATCACAAAGAGTCGGACATGATTGAGCAACTGAACAACAACAAAGAAGTCATACGATCATATCAATTTATAGAGCGTCTGACAAAATGCAAAACATTCATGATAAAAAAAATCTTAGCAAACTAAGAATATCAGGGCACCTCCTCAAACTGACAGTTTATAGACTCAGTGTTTTCTGCCCAAGATTGGGAAGAAAACAAGGGTGTTTTGTCTTACTACTCTTAGTCAACATCATACTGGAAGTCATAGATGGAGTAGCAAGACACACACACACACACACACACACACACACACATACACACACACAAAGTATGAAGAGGAGGAGGAGGAAGAAAAGAAGAAAAAGAAATAAAATATAGATTGGCAGGGAAGAAACAACACAAGAAAATAAACCATCTTTATCTGCACATGACATTATGATTGTCTATGTAGAAAGATCTAGAATAATCTATTTAAAAACTTTCAGGGTGGGGAACATATGCACACCCATGGTGGATTCATGTCAGTGTATGGCAAAACCAATACAATATTGTAAAGTAATTAGCTTCCAATTAAAATAAATAAATTTATATAAAAAACTTCTAGAACAAATAAGTAATTATAGCAAGGTCACAGTAATTATAGCAAATAATTAATACAAGGTCTATATATGTGTCAATTGCTTTTCATTATGCTAGCACTAAAATATTGGAATTAAAAAATACTATTTACAGTAACACCTAAAAATGAAATATTTAGCTAACGTAATACATATAGGATTTGTTTTCAGACAAGCAATTTGTTTACAATACTCTAAGGAAAGAAATCATAAAAGATCTAACTAAATGGAGAGATATACTGTCTTGATGACTCAATACCATAAATATGACTATTATTTCCAACTTGATTTATTGATTCAATGTACTCCTAAACAAAATCCTGGCAGGCTATTTTGTGACTATTAGCAAATTGATGGATATGGAAAAGAAAGAGATCTGGAACAGTCAAGACAATGTATAAGTCACACAGAAGTCTTCACATGAATGTTTATAGCAATTTTATTCATAATTGTTAAAAACAAAAGGAGAAGGGGCAGAGGTTGAGATGGTTAGATAGCATCACCAATTCAATGGAGATGAATTTGAGCAAACTCTGGGAGACAGTGAAGGACAGAGGGGCCCGGCATGCTGTCATCTGTGGGGTTGTTAAGAGTCGGATGTGACTTAGCAACTGAACAACAAACAAAACCAGCATGTCTTTCAGTACGTAAATGGAAAAACAAACTATGGTACATCCATACAATGGAACACATCAGCAATATAAAGGAATGAGGTATCAAATATCAGCCACTATGAGACTGGGTTACGAAATTATGTTATATTCATGCAATGTAAGACACTGATCAATAAAATGGATGGGTATATGGGAACTCTCTGTACTATCTTCTCATTATTTTGCTTTGTTTTTAGCTTAATATATGTGAGGGTTTATTGTTATTATTATTTTAAACTTATTTTTGATTGGCAGAAAATTGCTTTACAGTGTTGTGTTGGTTTTTGGCGTACAACAATGCAATCAGTCATAATAGTACATATATCACCTCCCTCTTGAGCCTCCCTCCTCTCCCCCTGTCTCTCCCTGCCACCTCAGGTCATCACAGAGTGCCAGGCTGAGCTCCCTGTGTTATGGAGCAACTTCCTACCAGCTATCTATTTTACACATGGTAATGGGCTTTCCTGGTGGCTCAGCTGGTAATGAATCTGCCTGTAATGCAGGAGACCTGGGTTTGATCCCTGGGTTGGGAAGATCCCCTAGAGAACTGAACGGCTACCTACTCCAGTATTCTGGCCTGGAGAATTCCATGGACTGTATAGTCCATGGGGTTGCAAAGAGTCAGACACGACTGAGTGACTTTCACTTTCAGTGTATATATGGTGATCTACTTTCCCTATTCGTCCCACTCTCTCCTTCCCCTACTGTGTCCACAAGTTCATTCTCCAAGTCTGAATCTGCGTTCTTTCCCTGCAAATAGGTTCATTCTTCTCATTTTTTTCTGTAAGTCTAAAACTGTTCTACAATATTGTAAAGTAATTAGCCTCCAATTAAAATAAATAAATTTATATTAAAAAATCAACTGTTTTTGAGTTAGAAAAATCAATAAACCATTTACTAAGCACACACACACACACAAACTGTTCTAAATAATGATGAATTCTATTTGAAAATTTAAAAATAAATGGATGATTTCAGTTAGTGATACAGATAATAAAGAACATTAAATAAGGTAATGCAACAAGATATCCTGGGATGGGAGGGTGGCTAGGAAAGGTGCTTAGCAAAGAAAAAAAAAAGTTAATTACTGTTATACTCAACAAAATGGAAGAATCTCAAAATCATGGATAAAAGTATTCAGTTTATATATGGCCTGGAAAGTCTAAAACAATCAACACTGAAATGCTGCAGAGATTAAAGTTATCTGACACAGACTTTAAAGTAGCTATTACATAAATGCTTCAACACTCTTGAAACATGAAAAGAATAGAAAGACTTATCAAACAAAAGATACAAAGAATAATTTAATGAAAATTTTAGAACTGAAAAAGATATAGTAACAAATACAAACTCATTTGATATGCTCAATAGCAGAATGAAAATGACAAAAATGTCAATGACCTTGAGGACAGTAAAATAATCTAATCTGAACAACACAGTCCTTTGGGAAATAGCAACAGGTGTAACATTCATGAGATTGGAATCCTAGAAGGAAATAAGAAATATTTTATTGCTGGAAAAAATATATTTGAAGAAATAATGGCTGAAAATTTCCAAATTTGAAGAAAGGCATACATCTACAGGTTCAAGAAACTGAATAGGGTAATCTACAAAAATGCATACCTAGACAAATTACAACCAAACTGCTAAAAACTAAAGATAACAAAAAACATTGAAAGCAGCTAGAGAAAAAGTGATAGATTACCTATAGGCACAACCAGCAATTTAAATGATTACAACCTTCTTATTAGAAATCAGGGAAGCTGGAAGAAAGTGTTGCAGACGTTTTTAAAACACTAAAAGAAAAGAACAGTTAAGATAGAACTTTATATTTAGTGAAAATATCCTTTAGGGATTGAGAGAAAATAAAGACATTCTCAGATGAAGAGAAGCCAATAGAATTTGTTGCCTGCTGACCTGCTTTAAAAATTGCTAAGAAAGTTATTCAGATGGAAGGGATATGATACCAGAAAAAATCTTGGAACATCAGGAATGAATAAAGAACAATAGAAATGGAAATATTTATGTTAATATAATAAATCATTCTTCTTTTAAGTTCTTTAAAATATATATGGTTATTAAAAGCATAATCATATATCTGGGGGATTGACTGGAAAATATATATTTATGATTATTGAAAGCAAAATTGAAACATGGTTTGATTTTTTAAAAATATATGTAGGTATAATCTATAAAACAACTATAACAAAAGGTGGAGAATAAAAGGATAATTCTATATTAATATATATATTTATAGTGATAAATGTTTCTACATTCCATACAAAGTGTTAGAATACTGATTCTAAGTTTATTGCAAAAAATTAATCCCAGAGGGACCACCAAACAAAAGTATGCACAGATATACAGTTAGAGTTGCAATAGATAAATTAAAATGAATTATAATAAATGTTACAATAAACTAGTAGGATGTAAGAAAAACAATGAAAAGCAGAGGAAATAAGCAAAAACAAAAAACAAAATGGTAGCCCTAGTCCAAACATATCAATAATCATATGAAATATAAATAGTAAAAACACACTAGGAATTGTCAGGATGGATATAAAGAAAAAAAGTAATCAAAACGTATGTTGTATACAGGAAACTCATTTATAATATAATGACACACACAAATAAAAAGGTGTGTCAAGAAATCCTAATCTTAAGAAAGCTGACATAATTGTATTATTTTTATATAGATTTCAGAAAAAAAGAAAATTGCTAGAGTTAAAGCAGGGCATTATATAATGATAAAGGGATCATTATAATCCTAAATGTGTATACATCAAACATCATAGAGTAAAAATACCTGAAGCAAAAACTGACACAACTGGAAGGAGAAATGGGCAAATCCTTAATCATGTTTTTGTACATTGCTACTCTCTCTCCAAGTAGCAGATAGACCTGACAGAAAATTAGGAATGATATAAGAGAACTGAACAACTGCTTGCTGGTAGAGAAATCTTGGAGGGCTGAAGTTGTCTGCAGTTTAAACAATCAAAAACCTTTTAAAGTCTAGGCTTGTGATTTCTTTGGCAATGTAATTTCCTGAAAAACAGTTGATTCTGATCTTTTTATGGCTCTAATCTCTTTAGTCAGTTATATGTACTAATAGCTACACCCATGGTTCTTTCAAAGACACAATTTGCAAACTTACTTGATATCCTTGTTGTCTTTCCCTCATATCTCTAACTGGCAAGTAGTTCAGTGCAGTTCAGTTCAGTCGCTCAGTTGTGTCTCACTCTTTGCGACCCCATGAATCACAGCATGCCAGGCCTCCCTGTCCATCACCAACTCCCGGAGTTCACTCAGACTCACATCCATCGAGTCAGTGATGCCATCCAGCCATCTTATCTTCGGTTGTCCCCTTCTCCTCCTGCCCCCAATACCTCCCAGCATCAGAGTCTTTTCCAGTGAGTCAACTCTTTGCATGAGGTGGCGAAAGTACTGGAGTTTCAGCTTTAGCATCATTTCTTCCAAAGAAATCCCAGGGTTGATCTCCTTCAGAATGGACTGGTTGGATCTCCTTGCAGTCCAAGGGACTCTCAAGAGTCTTCTCCAACATCACAGTGCAAAAGCATCAATTCTTTGGTGCTCGGCCTTCTTCACAGTCCAACTCTCACATCCATACATGACCACTGGAAAAACCATAGCCTTGACTAGACGGACCTTAATCGGCAAAATAATGTCTCTGCTTTTGAATATGCTAGCTAGGTTGGTCATAACTCTTCTTCCAATGAGTAAGCGTCTTTTAATTTCATGACTGCAGTCAGCATCTGCAGTGATTTTGGAGCCCCCCAAAATAAAGTCTGACACTGTTTCCACTGTTTCTCCATCTATTTCCCATGGAGTGATGGGACCAGATGCCATGATCTTTGTTTTCTGAATGTTGAGCTTTAAGCCAACTTTTTCACTCTCCTCTTTCACTTTCATCAAGAGGCTTTTTAGTTCCTCTTCACTTTCTGCCAGAAGGGTGGTGTCATCTGCATATCTGAGGTTATTGCTATTTCTCCTGGCAATCTTGATTCCAGCTTGTGCTTCTTCCAGTCCAGCGTTTCTCATGATGTACTCTGCATATAAGTTAAATAACCAGGGTGACAATATACAGCCTTGACCTACTGCTTTTCCTATTTGGAACCAGTCTGTTGTTCCATGTCCAGTCCTAACTGTTGCTTCCTGACCTGCATACAGGTTTCTCAAGAGGCAGGTTAGGTGGTCTGGTATTCCCATCTCTTTCAGAATTGTCCACAGTTTATTGTGATCCACACAGTCAAAGGCTTTGGCATAGTCAATAAAGCAGAAATAGATGTTTTTCTGGAACTCTCTTGCTTTTTCCATGATCCAGCGGATGTTGGCAATTTGATCTCTGGTTCCTCTGCCTTTTCTAAAACCAGCTGGAACATCAGGAAGTTCACAGTTCACGTATTGCTGAAGCTTGGCTTGGAGAATTTTGAGCATTACTCTACTAGCGTGTGAGATGAGTGCAACATGATAGGATACTGAAAGAGGTACTCCCCAGGTCAGTAGGTGCCCAATATGCTACTGGAGGTCAGTGGAGAAATAACTCCAGAAAGAATGAAGGGTTGGAGCCAAAGCAAAAACAATACCCAGCTGTGGATGTGACTCGTGATAGAAGCAAGGTCCAATGCTGTAAAGAGCAATATTGCATAGGAACAAGGAATGTCAGGTCCATGAATCAAGGCAAATTGGAAGTGGTCAAAGAGGAGATGGCAAGAGTGAACGTCGACATTCTAGGAATCAGTGAACTAAAATGGACTGGAATGGGTGAATTTAACTCAGATGACCATTACATCTACTACTGTGGGCAGGAATCCCTCAGAAGAAATGGAGTAGCGATCATGGTCAATAGAAAAGTCTGAAATGTAGTACTTGGATGCAATCTCAAAAACGACAGAATGATCTCTGTTCATTTCTAAGGCAAACCATTCAATATCACAGTAATCCAAGTTTATGCCCCAACCAGTAATGCTGAAGAAGCTGAAGCTGAAGGGTTTTATGAAGACCTACAAGACCTTTTAGAACTAACACCCCAAAAAGATATCCTTTTCATTATAGGGGACTGGAATGCAAAAGTAGGAATTCAAGAAACACCTGGAGTAACAGGCAAGTTTGGCCTTGGAATACGGAATGAAGCAGGGCAAAGACTAATATAGTTTTGCCAAGAAAGTGCACTGGTCATAGCAAACACCCTCTTTCAACAACACAAGAGAAGACTCTACACATGGACATCACCAGATGGTCAACACCGAAATCAGATTGATTATATTCTCTGCAGCAAAAGATGGAAAAACTCTATACAGTCAACAAAAACAAGACCAGGAGCTGACTGTGGCTCAGATCATGAACTCCTTATTGTCAAATTCAGACTGAAATTGAAGAAAGTAGGGAAAACCGCTAGACCATTCAGGTATGACCTAAATCAAATCCCTTATGATTATACAGTGGAAGTGAGAAATAGATTTAAGGGCCTAGATCTGATAGATAGAGTGCCTGATGAACTATGGACGGAGATTCATGACATTGTACAGGAGACAGGGATCAAGACCATCCCCATGGAAAAGAAATACAAAAAAGCAAAATGGCTGTCTGGGGAAGCCTTACAAATAGCTGTGAAAAGAAGAAAAGCAAAAAGCCAAGGAGAAAAGGAAAGATATAAGCATCTGAATGCAGAGTTCCAAAGAATAGCAAGAAGAGATAAGAAAGCCTTCCTCAGCGATCAATGCAAAGAAATAGAGGAAAAGAACAGAATGGGAAAGACTAGAGATCTCTTCAAGAAAATTAGAGATACCAAGGGAACATTTCATGCAAAGATGGGCTCAATAAAGGACACAAATGGTATGGACCTAACAGAAGCAGAAGATAGTAAGAAGTGGCAAGAATACACAGAAGAACTGTACAAAAAGGATCTTCATGACTCGGATAATCATGATGGTGTGATCACTCATCTAGAACCAGACATCCTGGAATATGAAGTTAAGTGGGCCTTAGAAAGCATCACTACAAACAAAGCTAGAGGAGGTGATGGAATTCCAGTTGAGCTATTTCAAATCCTGGAAGATGATGCTGTGAAAGTGCTGCACTCAATATGCCAGCAAATTTGGAAAACTCAGCAGTGGCCACAGGACTGGAAAAGGTCAGTTTTCATTCCAATCCCAAAGAAAGGCAATGCTAAAGAACGCTCAAACTATCGCACAATTGCACTCATCTCACATGCTAGTAAAGTAATGCTCAAAATTCTCCAAAAACTGTCACGTACCTTGAGGCTATCTAAAATAACCTCTTGGGAAGATTGTACTGTTAATGAGTTTTACCAGTAGGTTGAATCAGTCTGTTCTATTAAAATGTCTGAGACCTTTTCTCTCAAAGCTTTTAAAAATCCTGTTTCTTATAGTTTGAGGCCAAGAATTAGATTTTTCGATGATACGAAGGTTTAAATTTCTTGACTCTACTTCCTTTCTCCTTTCAAAAAACCCATTTTATTTTTATGGGACTTAAATTTTTCATGAAATGTTTGCTATAAACAGCCAATACCAATCAGTAAACGCAATTTTCTTTTGTTCATCTTGATCTAGAGATGCAGGCTCCGTAGACACATAGTATGCTTTTAAAGGTATGATAAGCAACATTTTAACCAACACTTTTGTCACTGAATAACTTAAATGATCACTTTTATATCCTGTATATTAGCAGTCTTGCCTTCCTTCTGCATGTCTAATAAATTAAAGCTACAAATCTCGTGTTTTTCTTATAGCATCTTTCTACTTCTGGGTATAGGTCTGTATTAGTTTGGGTAGATTACCTGTTCCAACAAACACTGCAATTGTGCAGTTCACTCAGAGTCTAACATGCGTGTTCACAATAGACTGGTTATCCTGGGTGATTCCTCTCCAAGTGATGACAGGAATCCAGTAGTCTTCCATTATAGAGTTCTGTCTCCTACAACATGTGGGCTGTGTATTCAGGGTTGAAAGGGGAGAGAGACTGTGAAAGAGTGTGGAAGACATGTTAAGGTCTAGAAATGCAAATATTTTCACCCTTATTCCACTGTATGGAACAAGTAACATTTTCTTAATGAATGCAGGTGAGAAGAGTTTGAAGGGGACTTCTGGAGGACTTGATAACTTGATATGTTTCCCCTGGAGTTTGGACTTGAAGCAGCAGAGCAAAGAAAAGGAGAACGGTGCTTCTACTGATAATGGTGTAGGGATGTGTGATTTTCCCCATGAATTTAAGACACTTCCAAATGGGAACTACCTGGGATCATTTTAAAGGAATCCTTTTAAGAAGACTACCTGGAGAGGAGGAAGGTAACACAAAATATCTGGGGTTGATCACCAAAATCTGGTAACTAAGTTAATTTTAAGCAACCACTGGAAGGGAGGAATTACCAAAGTAGTCAGATGTAGTTCTTTTTAGGAATGTCCAGCAAGGAGGAACTCTTAGGGAGAAAAAAGTCCCACCAAAGAAAAAGCTAGCAAATGCGCATCTGACGCATCCAGAGGGAACTAATGCCACTCACAGTTGTGCTCACCATGTGAGCTGCAGAATGCTTTAGAAGCGTAAGCTATTTTATTATGCTAATTCCTAGATGTGTTTGGACACTTAGCTGTGCTGGTATAAATCTTTCTCATTTGGGATTTTATACATTTTTTTAAAAGTTGGAACAACCTAGATAGGTTTTGTATGGCACATGGGTAGCAAGCATATTTGTAACTGTAGATAAGTAAAAAAAAAACTTATGGTCTGCCAACATTTTCTGGAAAAAAAAAAAATTCAGCTTCATTCCTGCCTTTGCCAGTGTTTTTCTATATAACCAGACTGGAAACGTCATTCGCTCAGATCCAAGTATACATGTAGGCTTATTTACTCACAAAAATTTCTCTGAAAGCCATTTAACGAATATGAGAACAGAGCCATGGAGAATTAGAACTAAAAGACAAGATAAGGAGAGATGCTGTAATGTAGAATTGGAAGGAAAAAGAAGATTAAAAAAAGAAAGGAGAGAGAAATAGAAGCAACACACAATTTAACCAAATATTTGACCTCAAGTTAACATATTAGCCTGAAATTACAATCAGCTAAACATTGGAGGAACGGTGGATTTTCTCTATCTTTTTTTGAATTTTGAAGTGTTATTAAAGGGGGTGATTTGGTAATTTCATTTTAGTTTTTAACTTGTTTGGCTCCTACAGGTTTATAAGAGTGAAGGTCCTTGGGACCTGCTAGGGTGCCATGTACTGTTGAAATTAAGAGAAAAACACTCTGAGAAAACATTGCAATATTGTGGAGGAAACCAAAGATGGTTTCACTCCTTAATTCTTTGAAAAGCCTAAATTCAAAATCTATATATAAAAAAATGTTTTCCTCTTCCATTCTCTCTCCTCTTCTGTTGATTACTCAACAGTCTTTAGAAAGGAAAGTAGCTACCTTAAACAATTAAGGAGGCATTTATCACAGTGGTGTTAGTGGTAAAGAAACTGCCTGCCAGTATAGAGCCGTGGGCTCGTTTCCTGGGTAAGGAAGATCCCCCAGGAGGAGGGCATGCAACACACTCCAATATTCTTGTCTGGAGAATCCCTTGAACAGAGGAGCCTGGTGCAAAGAGTTGGACATGACTGAAGTGACTTAGCATGCACACGGACATACTGTAGTAATATTGATTGTGGAACAGATGGAGACTCTGGGGATGCTGTGATAGGGTGAATGCATTTTACTTATGAATCTTGAAAATCAGAGGGTAAATTGGGGTAGGCAGAATAATGATTCCCCAGAGGTCTATGGACGAATCCCTGGAAGCATGATGATCTCATGCTAGAAGCTGGGCAATAGAGTACTGCAATAAAAGAAATCTCATTTGTTTTCTTAGGCATCTGAGTTTTATATCAAGCTCCCTAGTACTTTCCTCCCCAGTTCTGTCCCTATTCATGATTACAATTTTTTTGACAAACTGAGCCTTATAATGTCTGTTATGTTTGGAACATGAAATGTGAAATGTGACAGATGGAGATGGTCCAAGAGGGAGCAGGGCCAATTCTTCTCTGTGTCTCTAGGATCCAATAGTTTTTAAGAACTAAGAGAAGCTTGCCACCCTTTTCTTTCCTCTTAAAAGGAAATAAATAACCACTAGAAATGTGCCCATGATAATTATGACAACTGAGGCCTCCAATGTCAATGTAGCTTTAGCAAGTATTCCAAGAAATTCTTGCCCAGGAAGAAAAGGATGAAACCAATGAATACACTTACTGTATGTTTTGAGAACTTCCTGAAAACCAGTTTATCAGAGCAAATACTTATCTCACCTGGGTAAACAGGCCATGCACGGGACAGTAGATGGCTCACTTGGGCAAAGAGCTCACTTAACAAACACCTATTTACACATCAAGGCTTATTTCAAGACCATAACCTCACTGTGTCTACCTAAAATATTGCATCATGGGTGTATCCCAGTCCCAGATGGAGCCAGGCCTCACACTGAAAGACCTACCTTAAATCATGTGAGTCCAGATCCAAGAGTCCTATGGAAATCTGCTCCTGACCTGAACCTTCTGAGCCATTTTTGAGTAACGGTGTTCTCTCTTACTGCGGCCGGCTTAATAAACTTATCTTTGCTGGATAAACAGGTGATTTGATGGAGTTTGGGGAGAAGATTTGGGACAGTTGACAATGTCTGAGAATAAAGAAATAGGAAGAAAGGAACTTTTAAGATGTTTCTGTGTGCCACATGTAGTCATGAGTTGAATAAAGTTAGGTGTGAGCAAATCATTTCTTGATTTATTAGATTAAGCTTACTTAAAGGAGGACAGTATAAATACAGACACTGATTGTTGTTCTAGGAAATAAAAGATGTTTCAAATATTTGACAGAATGAATAACAGCAAATAGTTGAAAATACATCTTGGAGAATATGTTCACAATATTTCCCCCCAAATTGTGTAGCTGCCACTGCTATTTATGTTTCATCTTTGTTTATAAAACCTAGTTAGTTTTTCTTCTTTTCCATTATCTGGTTTAAGTGTATGGTTTATACAATGTAATAAATGTCTGTTGTGAATATTAGTGAAAAAAAAATCTAAGAGGTTAAGAACGGTTAATCAAATAGTGTCAAGATTGTCATTTAAAAATGTATATGCAATTTGAGGTTGGGCTACTAATATTGCAAGCTTTACAAAAAGTAATTTCCACTTCTGTTTCTGACCAAATACAGTTGCTTTTGGTGTTGCTAAACGTATGGTTTCCTTTACTTCAACTGATGGCATCAGCAAGCAGCACTGAATTTGTTTCTGTACAAAATAATTCGCTCATTACAAAAGGAGACGGTGTGAAGGACTATCAAGAGACACATACTGTATTTTTTTCTAGTCTGGTTGCATAAGGCCCTCTGTTTTCTGCTACATGGACAAAATTCTAACCCTTTCTTTGTTAAATTAGCCATATGAAAACAGAAGATATATTTTGATGTTTCCTCATATTGGCCCAACTATTTGTGAATTAGATGATAGTTTATATTAGTGTGAACCAGCAGCGCAATCACTAAGAATGCTGTGTTCTAACACTGTTGACTTATCTCTGCCCCTTATCATTCGTTAACTTGCAATTATTGCCATTGACTCTTTACAGCTCTCTGCTTTAGTTTGGTGCTGGCCCCCAACCTGATAATTTATTGTCTACATTATATTGTGTGATATTTTTTCCCCTAAAATGCTTATGTTATATTACTCTTGCTTCAGTTCAGTTCAGTCGCTCAGTCGTGTTCAACTCTTTGCGACCCCATGAATAGCAGCATGCCAGGCGTCTCTGTCCATCACCAACTCCCGGAGTCCAACCAAACCCATGTCCATCGTGTCAGTGATGCCATCCAACCATCTTACCCTCTGTCGTCCCCTTCTCCTCCTGCCCTCAATCTTTCCCAGCATCAGGGTCTTTTCAAATGAGTCAGCTCTCTGCATCAGGTGGCCAACGTATTGGAGTTTCAACTTCAACATCAGTCCCTCCAATGAACACCCAGGACTGGTCTCAACCTTTTTTTTTTGTTGTTCAGTTGCTAAGTTGTGTCTGACTCTTTGCAACCCCATGGACTGCAGGCGGCCAGGCTCCTCTGTCCATGGGATTTCCCAGGCAAGAATACTGGAGTGGGTTGCCATTTCCATGTCCAAGGGATCTTCCCAACCCAGGGGTTGAACCTGAGTCTCCTGCACTGACAGGTGGATTCTTTACCGCTGAACCACCGAAGCCCCCGGAATCTTCATACTCTTAATCTAATTCACCAACTATGGGTCTCTCAACACAATGATATGATATATACAAAGACTGATATACTAATATGTTTTGCAAACATCTTTCTGGTTTATAATTTACCTTTTGATTCCATTTATGGCTTTTTAAGTAAATATTTTCATTTTTACATTAATCTATAAATCTTTTTATTCAAATATTTAGGAAGCAACATCTACAACTTTCCTTTTAATATAAGTTTATGAACACTTAAAGTAATAATCTATCTGGGGCTTACTTAGTATAAGAAGTGAGGAGGAGATACAACTACATTTGTTTTCAAATGTTTAGTCATTAATCTCAATGCCATTTATTGTATAGCCATAAATTTTCCTTTGATTAAAATGGCCACTTGCATCCCCACGTCATTCCTGAATTGTTAGCTCTAATTTCATTTCTCCCAGTTTACTATTTTGGCCTTAGTCTTTGTATTTCTGATTTAACAGAAATGGCAACCCACTCCAGTATTCTTGCCTGGAGAATCCCATGGACAGAGGAACCTGGTGGGTTCATGGCGTTGCAAGAGTTGGACACAACTTAGCTGCTAAAAGACAACAATAATGTTTTCCTTTTACCAGAGAATGCCTATTTGGGAGTACGTAGTTGGAAAAGATTCTGATGCTGGGAAATATTGAGGGCAGGAGGAGAAGGGGGCGACAGAGAATGCTGGTTGGGTCAACACACTGGACATGAGTTTGAGCGAACTCCAGGAGAGAGTGGACGGCAGGGAAGCCTGCTGTGCTAATCACCGTGTAATGAGTGATGGTTTCTTACATCTCTGCATAGGTGGATGGGCTCATAGTTCATGATTGTCTTCTCTCAGTTTAGCAAAGTTCTGTGTTTTCAGTGCATTGTTCTTTTTGGGAGGAGAGGGGAGATACTCGTTCATCTTATTTTATGGTTCCTTTTTTCCTCTGCTGCATGCATTTCCCCCTTTTGTTTTTTTCCCTATCTCTACCTAGACTCCTAAAGGTACTTCTTTTTTATCCTTTTTATTGTGAGAAACACTCCTTTTTATTGCTAGAAACACTCCTTTTTAAGGCTGCCTGCTTGAATCCTGCACACCTTTATGTCCCTTCCTTGAACTCAGTGTGCTGATCTGCTGGGACCTTTTTCCCAGAATTTTTAGACATTTAGTTCATTTTATGTCTTCTGTTTCCCTTATAGCTCCTCACAGCTTGTCTAGATTCCTTCCTGCTTTCTGCAAGGTTTGAGTGGGGTCTCAGAGCATAGATATTCTGATAATTCCTGTTTATTTTTCTGCTCACAGGTATTTGTGAGTTTGCTTATGATAGTCATCATTTATTTCTGATGTTCTTTGTTTTCTAGTCATGCTGAAGGTCTGGGAACCATCTTCCTCTGGTTGATCTGTAAGGTTTTTTTTGAGCATGTGTGGTGAGGGTCAGATTTAGGTAGTAACTATTGAACTGAGTTGTTGGTACTTTATAAAAAAGTTTTAAATGCTAGTTTCACAATAATTTTTTAAGCGTTCCTTTCTTCAAAAATTTTAGCTAGTTTCTTTCACTTATTTTTCATTCCATTTGAACTTTTGTTAAAAATTTTTGTTGAAGGGTAATCAAATTTTTATCATTTGAAAAATAACATTTTTATAATATTAAATCTTTGTATGTAGGAACGTAACTCATCATTTAATTTTTATTTATTCTCATTGTAAAGGAATCTATATGCTATTGATAGTCATCATATGTGAAATGTGACATTTGATAGCAAATATCAAAGTCATTTGATAGCAAAAATAAAAAATCAAAATTTACTACTATTTAGTGTAGTAAATATTGATAGTACATATTTGCTTATTTCAAAACAACTTAGACACTCATTCACCTTTATTTTCTAGAAAGGCAATGTACAAAGGTGGCAAAGTTATTTTTATCATCCACTTTATAATTATAGATCAAATGCCAGAAAATTTGAAAGACTTGCTTAAATTTGCGTACTTATTTGGCTTTATGTTTGGGCCCAGGTTCTATATTAAGTGATTCTCTATTTAAATTCTTTCTCTCTACCATAAGACAATGTTTTAAAATTTCTATATACTAAATAATCACAGTGAGACATCTGCCATTGTATGTGCTTTGGTCATTTTATTTTTAGATATTGCTTGAGTTTCTCAATGTATAGCTTGTATATACATATGTATTTGTCTCTCTGTGTCTTTCCATAACCTAAAGTCTTACCCTAACGCATTGTCTAAAACTTGTTGAATGAACAAAGGAGGCTAATATTCATTTAGTTTCACAGCTTGGTGACTAACATATAAAAAAGAATTTATCTACAGTAATGTTGAGTAACTATGCCACTTTTTGTCTAAAAGATGATGCGAATCTTTTTTACTATGCGGCAGTCCATCTTTTACCTTTCTCTGCTCTTTACCTTCTGCCAGTCCCTCTCCTGTTCACTTCTTTCTCCTTTCTTCACCTCTCATCTGGTGTCCCTTCTTGTCTTTTTATTTTCAAACAGAAACAATCTTAGTGATTACTAATGAATAAATATTGAAGATTTGGGTGCACTCTGGGTTCAGTAGATATTATAAGCCTTCTCAGATCATTTCATGTTTATGTATTAAAAGAAATGTAACTTGAAAATTCAGTTGAGGACTGACTACAAAATGCAATAGGTATTGGAAAAGGATGCAATTTTCTCTTCTGAAATGGAAGAACAGGTTATATACATACAGTAACAATCAACACTCAAGTATGGTTAATATTGATAGAAGAAACATTTTAAAACACATATTTACTTGAATACCTGTTCTGCATTAGGTAAGGAATCAGTCAATCTTACATTATCAAATGTAATCCTTGGAATAATTCCCTGTTTTGCATGTGAAAAAGCTAAAGTTAGGAGAGGTTAATCACCTTTGAGGAGGTCAGTTGGGGGGTCAGTGAAGGACCTAGGGACTGGGAGAAGGTGTCTCTCATAGTAAACATATTCTCTTTCCATCAAAATGTGCAGAAAAGAGTAACTATTCTGATAAGATCTCTAATTATAGTGTTTGTCTGGGGGAAAAAAAAGAGATCATCATCTATATATGTCTGTTTGTGCATATTAAAATAATTTTCTGAGATAATTTTAGATACTATTTCATATAATCCTTTCTCCTTGTGAAAGAGGAAACAGTCCTTTGAGTGCATCTTTATTGAAGTATTTCTTATCTTGTCTGCTGCAGGCTACAACATCTAAACCCCTGAAAGTCCCCCATAGATTTTAGGTCCAAATGAATAACGTTTGTCTTCTGTGTTATTACTTTTAGAAAGCAATTTGTGGTGCAAATGTTTCTGGGGCCTGTGGGTAACAAAAAGTCATACATTGAGGGAGCAGTATTGCCTGTTACTTGATTTGGTCCCTTAAAGCCCAATTTTTCAATAAGGAGATCACTTCTCTGCTTTCAATGCTTTTCTTTTTATATCTCTCAAAAAAAATATTATTGAATACATCATTGTTGATGAAATTTCTTACATTTAAAATATATACCCTATATATAGTTAAATGAGCTAGCAGTTACCATTTAGAGGGAAGGATGCAAGAAAGCAGGCAGATTGTAGTGATAATGAACATTAGTAAATCAATATCCCATAGGTGGAGAGATTAAAGTTTAGGTCTGCTATCATCAGCGGTACTTACGTTTTAGTAAGATATATTGTCTTCTCATTTAACATATTTACTTATTAGCAACATGGAAGTAATTATAATAAACCATGGTGAATAATTAATATAAATTAGATGTACTGAACAGGCATATATGCATATAAATAAGTGCAAATGTGTGAAGTAATGCATGTGAAAGCAATTAGTCTTGAACAAATGGATTGTTTCTGAGAAGTCTATAACTATTTGAGGTAGTCATTAAGATTTGTTAGTGCTTTAATAGTGTTAAAACTGAGTCGGTCAGGAGACTAATTTAGGGAGCTTTTATTAAACAAATTTCTTAGATTATCCCTGGTGTACTGATTCAGTAAATATGAGTGGAGCAGGAAGAAAGTTTGCAAAGGTCCTTGGTGATTCTTGTGACTACTCAGAATAGGGAATAATAGTGATGACTTGAATTTATTGAGCTTTATTGAGTGTGTACTGTGGGCTAGACACTGCATAACACTTTACAAATACTGACTGAGTTAATATCCATAAAACTCCATAAAGCAAACATTATCTTATAATGCCCAATTTACAAATGTGGAAACTGAGACACAGAGCAGCTAAGTAACATGCCTAAAGTTATAAGGCTACTAAGAGGTAGTGATGGAATTTAAGACCAGGGAATTGGACTTCAGACTCTAAGCTACTAAACAGCACATTCTGCTCTAGTTTAGAGCACGTCGCTGTGAAAACAGTCCTCCTTGATTTGGAGTCCATTATGTCGATGTTCTATGATCTTGGGCAAATCATCAGCCACTGGCGGGATTTTACTTTGCCTTGTGGCAAAGCCTATAAGAATTGTGATAGAATCTGGGGTTTTTCAAATGAACACCTGGTTGCTTTTGACATTAAAAAGACAGATACAACCTAATAATTAAATTGAAATGAATGGTTTTTCACTTTTCCCCCCATAGTTTCACACATTTGAAAGTAGTTGTTGATAATTCAGTATATATACTCTATAAATTTCTGTTATTCCAGCTGTAATGCCAACCTTTTCCCTTAAGGGGAGACATTAGATATTCAGTGAGAGACAGGGTCACTGTTAAAGAGAATCTGACTCTGCTCTATAATGAAAAAAGCAAATTATTTTGTGTTTTATATATTTCATGGTTTAATTTTTATAAGTAACAAATTTTTTGCAGGACTCCTCATAGACAATGATGACACATCCCTATATGTCTTTACCAGGACTGATTTAGCAACAGCATCACAGAGATTTGATTTGGCTGATAGGACTTAATTCAACTGCTTGCTTCATTGAACTGACCAGGCAATATTGTCAAAATGGCTGGTTCAGTCCCAAACAGCTCAGATCCTCCCCCCAACCCCCCTTTTTACTTTGATGTAAATTGGAATGGCAATAATTCCGCCTGTCCTTCCTAAATTTCCCTGGTAGCTCAGCTGGTAAAGAATCCACCTGCAATGCAGGAGTCCCTGGGTCAGTTCCTGGGTTGGGAAGATCCCCTGGAGAAAGGATAGGCTACCCACCCAGTATTCTTGGGCTTCCCTGGTGGTTCACCTGGTAAAGAATCTGCCTGCAATGTGGGAGACCTGGGTTTGATCCCTGGGTTAGAAAGATCCCCTGGAGAAGGGAAAGGCTACTCACTCCAGTATTCTGGCCTGGAGAATTCCATGGATTATACAGTCCATGGGGTTGCAAAGAGTCGGACACGTCTGAGTAACTTTCACAGTTCACAGTGCCACCTGGAAAGCCCTATTGTACAGCATACTGAACTATATTTAATATCCTGTGATAGACTTTCACTTTTCTTTTATCTTTCCTAAAAAATGTGGGGAAAATTTGGAGGAATATAATTGGAAGTACTATGAATTTTTCTGGACAAATTTCAAAATGAAATATTTTCATAGAGGGTTCATCTTATCTGACATATTAAAAATAACTGTGACAGTAACAGGGCAAAGCTGTCTCATTACTAGATATCTAATATAAGCCTTTGGCGGCCTATTGGTAAAAGAATATATTAGCTCAGTGTGACACTGGTGGGGAATTGTGTAATTATATTAGAACATAGCACAAAAGATAATTATTGCCCAGGAACAGTTTGAGAGTCATTTCATAGTTTTCCAAAGCTGCTTTTAGTTGCTCTACTCACAAGGGCATTGACTGTGGAATGGATAGTGAGGGTTTTAGTTTATCTGATATCAGTGTTAGAGAGAAAATTTTTTGGAGGGTGGAGGAGGGATGTTCTCTGCAGAGTTCCTGAGGTCTCCCATAGTGGTGGTCTTCACAAATGTTCACTTTGTGCTGTTTAGAACTTCATTGCACTTCACTGCACTTCACAGTCCTTCAGTTTTCCCTTGGAGCTTTTTCTTACTTAAATGATTTGTACCAGACCTTTTCTCTCTAATGAAAAGAATTTTGGAGTTCGTCTCTTGGATGCCATTTAGCAAGGGCCATGAAGAGACCTAGGCTACCCTGGTGGCTCAGCAGTAAAGAATCTACCTTCAAGACAGGAGGCCTAGGTTCGATCCCTGGGTTGGGACGATCCTTTGGAGAAGGAGATGGCAACCTCCTCTAATATTCTTGCCTGGGATAATCCCATGGACTAGAGCCTGGTGGTCTGCAGTCCATGGGGTCTCAAAAGAATTGGACGTGACTTAGCAACTAAACAAAACAAAAAATAAGGAGACCCAGTGCTCTTTGTGGGATGTTCTATAGGTAATTTGAGACTATGATGGTGATGTAGCCATTTATTGTATTGGAGGTCAGAAGAAGATCAAGTGGATATGTGGTAAAATGTTGAGCATTAAACCACATGAGACGTGGGTGGCTATAGTTCTAGGTTCCCATGTTATCTATGTGAGTAGCTCTTATGCCAGTTTTCTTTGTAGCATTGGCTCTGCCGCCTCCATGGATGAATCATAGCACCCAGTTAATCAATCAAAACTCTGGATTGGGTTTTGTTTACAGTATACACAGTAAACCAAAAAGACTGTCTATATTGTCTTCACACAATGAGGTTAATTTTTGTAACAAAAGGTAAGAATACATGCTTCTTAGATCAGGTAATGATGTGGAGAGTCACTGGGAAACTGATAATTTAGTTTTAGTGTTTCTTTAGAGGAGGTCATTTCTTATTTTTGTAAACATATATTAAAGTTCCTCCACAAAGTATGCATATTTAGAGTGGATTTTATTTATTTATATTAAACGTACCATTGCGTTTGTCTCACTAAGAGATAGTATTCATCCCTTCCTTGCTGATTATTTTCATTATATTATTTCTTTCAAGGCTATTTGAAGACTTGGGGGTCATCTTCAAGTAATGAGCTTCCAGTGACCAGAACAGCATTGTTTGTTAAGATGCTTTAGGTTTTGATTAATTGGGAGGCCAGCCCTGGTCTTTTCTGCAGGCATCATTCGTAAATCATTCCCTATGGTTTGCAGTAAAATTATCTATACTCTATTATTGGCAAAGGCTCGGCAACACCTTCATCACCCATTGGAAATGAACTCTATCCCCACATATTAAATTGTTTCTCCATAACTGTGCCCACATAGAATCTGACAAAACACAGGGCATCCAAATGCTTTTACTTGATGTATAATGGAAATTGTTTGATCTGGTAAATAACTGGTTGGTGGGGAGAGGATAATAAGAGATGATAATGACAAAGCCACATGGCTAACCAAGCTGAGCAGGAAGCATTGATTTGGGCAATTGGAATATCCTTTGAAATCTTGCCTGCTGCTTTTCTCCCTAGATTGCTTTGCAGTTTTGCATTTTGTTTTTGTTTTTGAGTGAAATCTCTAGGCTCAGGAGCAACTTTGAATTTTTTCTGTCATTGTTAGGTGTTAACATTTTAGAGAGAAGGCTATCATACTGATGACAGTCCTTGAAATTCATTTTCTAATGCTATAAATATTTGATGCTATACATCTTTTTAAGAAAGTCATTCTTGATAAATTTCCTCTCTATCCTGCTTAAGATTTACTGGCATCTAACCTAGTCCTAATCTGTAATTGGCATAGCATTTTCCTCTGCATGATGGAATATAGCAATTATAATAAAAGAATTTGCACACCACTCCTGAGAGATAACCCTTATTATAGTCATTTTGCAGCTAGTTAAGTAGAGAAGGCACGTTCATCTCTCAGGATAAGATAGCAAGTTAGTGGCCCAGCCGGACATAAAACCTAGAGTCCTAATTTAGAGTCCCCAATGAAAAATAGTGGATTTAAAAGAAAAGAAATGAACTGGCAGCAGACTCTGTGTCTTTTTGAGCACCTGGGAAGTATAATCCCCCAAAGGGTTCCTTACAGTCTTGACCTAGGAGATTGAGGTGACCACCATGGAGGGCATTAGAGAAGTGCAGTTTGACTACTGAGTTTCTCTATGTTCTAAGGAGACTGGGATGTTTGGAGTCCTCTAAATTGAGACCCATCCTTCCAGGAAGCCGTGTTGTACAATCAAGGCACAAAGAGCTGGGTACCCCAGATTGTCTCCTGTCCTCTCCACCACCACTTGATTGAATCGATGAACAGGTCAGTAACCTCACTAAATTGCAGTTCCTCAACAGCAGAATGAGATCATACCATCTTCCCTTTCTGTCCCATAAGACTGATGGAGGACCCCGGGAGGCAGAGCGTGGGAGTCGTGCATGTGTACTCAGTCGTGTCTGACTCTTTGCGACTCTGTGGACCCGCCAGGCTCTGTCCATGGAATTTTCCAGGTAAAAATCCAGGAGTGGGTTGCCATTTCTTCCTCCAGGGGATCTTCCTGACCCAGGGATCTAACCTGCATCTCCTGTGTCTACTGCAGTGGCAGGCAAATTCTTCACCACTGCACCACCTGGAAGGCATTAGGTGCTTCATAACTATCCACACCTGACATACTATTTCAGGCCTTCTAAAATAACATGAGATTGAAAAATATGCATTTTTATTTTTATTTTTTTAAATTTTTAAATTTTTATTTTTACTTTATTTTACTTTACAATACTGTATTGGTTTTGCCATACATTGACATGAATCCACCACGGGTGTACATGCGATCCCAAACATGAACCCTCCTCCCCCCTCCCTCCCCACAACATCCCTCTGGGTCATCCCCGTGCACCAGCCCCAAGCATGCTGTATCCTGCATTGGACATAGACTGGTGATTCGATTCTTACACGATAATATACATGTTTCAATGCCATTCTCCCAAATCATCCCACCCTCTCCCTCTCCCTCTGAGTCCCAAAGTCCGCTATACACATCCGTGTCTTTTTTGCTGTCTTGCATACAGGGTCGTCATTGCCATCTTTCTAAATTCCACATATATGTGTTAGTATACTGTATTGGTGTTTTTCTTTCTGGCTTACTTCACTCTGTATAATTGGCTCCAGTTTCATCCATCTCAACAGAACTGATTCAAATGTATTCTTTTTAATGGCTGAGTAATACTCCATTGTGTATATGTACCACAGCTTTCTTATCCATTCATCTGCTGATGGACATCTAGGTTGTTTCCATGTCCTGGCTATTATAAACAGTGCTGCGATGAACATTGGGGTACATGTGTCTCTTTCAATTCTGGTTCCCTCAGTGTGTATGCCCAGTAGTGGGATTGCTGGGTCATATGGCAGTTCTATTTGCAATTAAAAATACGCATTTTTAACAGATGTTTGGACTCTAAGTTTGCTAGTACAAATGAGATCTGAGAAGGATGTAACGATGCAACCAGGAAAACATTTTCTTCTGGTGATTCTCAATGGTCTATGTTAGGATAATTGCAGCTGGAAGATGACACTACATTTCAAAATTAATTGTGATAGGGAGCTAACAAATTCCTATAAATTGTTTTCTTTTACCATGTTGACTTGAGAAACTACATAGAGATTTATATCAAAGAGAAACAGGTCCAAAAGGAAAGACACCGGAATGTGAATAATAATTTGAAATTTTAAAATGGATATTTTTTACTCTGAGGGAGTTTATGAAGAATAAATATGAATATATAATGTGAGGATAGCAAATTATATTGCTCTACATCTTCTATAGAACCTCAAAATAGAAGAGAACATTGACACATTAGTCTTCAAATTTTCTCTCAAAGATCTATCAGAAAAGATCTCAGCATCTTAGGACAAATCTAAATCCAGAGAAAAAGAAAAGCGACAACAAATATATCCTTGGAAAAGCTATAAGTCCCACCAGTATATTTAATGTTTTGTTTCTCAGAAGTTCCCACTTTCACTTCTATTATGCATTTCAGTCCACGGAATTTCTCCACTTATACATCACATTTTAAATGTTTTAAAATGTTTTAATCATGGGGCTCTAAATTGTGTCAAAGGAATCCTTAACACCTACATAAATGTTTCAGGAGAGAATTATGAAACGGCAACATAATTAATTTTTCTATCGAAGGAAGCCTAATGGATCATAGAAAATGCCCTAGTTGGCATGTGTAATTTCAGTGCATAGCTCTTCGCATTTTTCTAAAGTTGTTCAAATAATGAAGTAAGTAATATTACAAATAGCAATTTGCTTTGCTTTATTTACACAGTTTTGTTGCTTCATGGCCTGTGTTTCTCAGTTTACCAGTGAAAACTAACTTTGGGCTGTTCTCAAGATTAAAGAAAAAAAAAAGCCAGCCTGATATGATCAAATAAGGTGGCATTATGTTTTCTTAGTCTATCATTGCTGAGGATATTTTGGAAAAACTTAGTTGAAAACCTGTCCCAGGGACTGATTTTATTGCTTTTTTTAACTTAAAATGTTAGAACTGCTAAGCAAAAACTCAATACCAATTTAAACTAGTTTTAAATCTTTTGAAAATGGGAGTACTGTTTTAATATCAATTGACTTGAATCTTGGTGGATCGGTTCCTAAAACCTTCTTTTATCAGTCTCATTTGGTTTAATCTTGGTCTCTAGAGTATCATGGGAGGCACGCTGAATCAAGTCACAGTAGATAAGTATCACTTTCCCAAGCCTGCTTAAAACATAAATCCTTCCTCTCACCCTCTGCCAACCCTCTTTGTAGAACTTCCTCATAGCCTTCGTGTTTCTGCCATGATTGTATCACTATATGCCACATATTTTTGTAGAGCTAGACTTCTGGGTGTTCTGAAACATGAAAAATAGTTGACTTCCACAGGGAACCATGGAACCAATAGCCTGTCTAGCCTTTATCAGAAAGAACACAGCCTAGTGACTCTAAGGGTGACAGTTTCAAGGGAGGAAGGCTTCTTCTGCTTATAAGCAGATTTTTGGTTCTCTTGAAATAATGCTAACCTGTGGCATTTGGCAAATAAAAGAGCATATCTAAGGGGGCAGAAATTGTTGGGCAGTAGGGTATGGTAACTTTAAAAGGCCACAGACTGAAAAGTGATAACTGCTTTTGATTATCCATCAGGTTCGTTTCAGACTTTCACCTTGACATCAGACTCAGCATACAGATAGAAGCATGGTCTCAAAATCTTTCATAACAGATGTGTTGGTGTGCCTCCCTAGATGCATTCTCCTGTTTCAGGGCTGTGTCCCTTGGGTTCTAAAGACGCTATCATCTGGGCTCCTTTGCTGAATGGCTCTCAGTTGAGTCTGCCAATGGGAAGCACTGGCAAATATTGGAAAAAGGCAGGAAAGAGGCCGGGGTATTTTGTCCTTGCTCTTTTCTTGCTCTAGTGCTTTGACCTTGTTAAACAGCTACAGCTCCTCTGCACTCGTACTATTTTCTTCCTATCTTCTTTTGGCCTTGGTTTGTTTCCTTCTGTTGCTAATCTCTGTGAACATCAACCTACATCCTCTCTCTCTTCATTAACCTTGCCAACACCTCTGCAAAGAATCTCTTCACTTAAGTCTTATGGTGTGGGCTCAATATTGTTTCCTGTTGCCAACTGTGTCTGATACAAGAATTGTATGATATCAAGACTGCAGGATTTGTTCTCTTCAACTCCTCTGTGACTATAGAATTATCTGTTATTGACTAGTCTCTAACAAGTAGAATTAAGCAGAATGTAGGATTTAAGAGCAAATGAAAGGGAATAAAAGAGACGGGTTTGATTTTCTGCAAATAATTGAACCACTACAATTGCCACTTTTCTCCTCTGTAAAATGGGGATTTTAATTGTATTAATATCATTATTTGTTTTGAAGACTAAATGGGATACACTTGTAGAATTCTTAGCACAGTACATAGTACTGTGTGCACAGTCTAGTTATCTGGTAAATAGTAAGTATTCAATACATTTTATTGTCATGATTATGTATTTCTCAGCTACAAATGTGGTGATATTTGGAATAATCGGTGGATTTGTAGAATAGACAGAATCTGCCCATCATTGTGCCATATAACTGGACAGTGTGGCTTTGTTAGAAACTGTGGATGAAGAAGAGCTAGATGTGAAACGTTAGAAATGGAAGCTGCTCTGTGATCGTAGTCTCTTTCCTTGTGGTAGCTAGTTCCGCTCTGTTTAAGATGAGCTGGGGGACATGTGGCATGCTGTTTTTGTCTGTCTCTGATAAGAGGCTACCATCTGCTGTATGATCATCAGGATTACTGTTGTTACCAGTTGTTACTTTTATTTCTGTTTTAATCAACCTTCTTCAAGGCATGTTTCCCAAATGTGAAGGGCCAACTTGCTGAGAAAGCCATCTCCTTGAACATAGCAAAGCTAAAGAATTTATTTCATATGTTTCAAAAAATGTCCTTATTAATGAAACAGAAATCTACACTTTTGATTATGTTTCCTAGGTTTATTGTTCTCTTTGGAATTAAAAATGTTTATGTCAACAATACCTGGCTTTCATGGATTGCTTGCAGAGTTAATGGCTCTGGGGAGAAAAATCTAGGTTCAAAGTCATTAGCTTTCTAGTTTCTGTCATTCTCTATGATGATACTAGGCAGTTGTCAACAGTTACTGTTATATCCAAGATTTCCAACTCTTCTGGAAGGATTTAATTATGTAGATGCTAGCGGTATGTCTGGGCAGCTGGTGAATGTATATTACCCTTTATGTTATCCAAAGTGTGAAGGTTAGTAATTTATTAACTAGGCTTGATGTTCCTGTGGCACTGCTCCTAAGTTTCATAACCTTTTTCTGAGCCTTGGTTTCCTAGTGTATAAATAAGAAAAATATCAAGATAATATCTCTCACAGCATTCATGTGAAAATAAAATGAAATAATGTAAGGAAAGCATTTACTACATTATCTGTCCCCTAGTAAATTCTTATGAAATATTAGGTATTTAGCCGTTATGTGGCAAAACTGAAGACCCAGTGCCAGACCCTGAAGCTGTGGTGACAAACTGGATAGTCCCTATACTCATGGAGTTTTAAGTCTGTCCTTGGGCTGATTGCTTCCATGATGTTTGCTAGCAAAGAGTAAGCTTTGCTCATGCCAGTAATGACCCATTTTCTAGTGTTAATGTTTCAAACCAGAAAGGGAACATACTAAACCAGAAAGGGAACACTTTGAGTGTAATTTAATTGAATCCACAGTTGTTGCAAGCATTGCTATGCAAGTGGTTAAACTTCCATTGTCTTCCAGTTTCAGTAAGTTCTGTTCTCCCTTCCTTCTTGGCTCTACTTGACACTGTGACTGTCCAGACAAATACAAAACTTTCTAGTGGTGGTTAAAAGCACAAACTTTGCAGTCAGATAGATTTGTGTTGAAACTAAACTCCCTCACTTATTAGCTGTATGATCTCAGGATAGTTGTCTCAATAATCTATCCAGTTTTTTGCTAGTACAGAGAGACTAAAATACAAAGAGGAGATATAGACTTATATACACGCATCAGGAAAACACCACATGACAATAGAGTCTAGGTTATGTTGCTGTTCCCCAGGGAACACCAATGCTTGCCAATAAACAACAAAAACTAGGAGAAACTCTTGGAACCAGTTCACCCTCTGAGCCCCCAAGAAGGAAACAACCCTGCTGACACATTAATTTCAGACTTTTGACCTTTATACCTGTGAGAAAATTTGTTGGTATAACCACAGTATTTGGATACTTTGTTATGAAATCCCTAAGAAACAGATAAA